>NC_091761.1:126771604-127392497 GCF_029378745.1 Bos indicus
TTTCTACGTTGGTGCAAAATGGAATATTTTGTACATTTTTTAAATGTGATTTTTGTATACTTGTATATGTATGCCAATTTGGTGCTTTTTGTAAAGGAACTTTTGTATGATAATGTCTGGTCATTGTGTGACTGGCGATTGTTATAAAGAAGGGAAGGAAGCCAGGTTGATACAGCTGCCCACTTCCTCTCCTTGGTGGGTTAGCACTCACAGGTCCAGGAAAGGATAATGTACTGTATTTCAGTGTCTATACCCCACATAAGGGACGGTGACCGAGTTTGTGTTATATGTTGTTTTAATAAATGCACAGCGCTTTCTTCCAAGCTGGGGTTTCATTCAGCCTTTTTTTTTTTTCCAGTGAGGAGAGTTCAGGGCAGACGGACAGAAGGCCTGCTAGGAAGTGTAGGGCAGGAAATAGACAGTAATGGCAGAAACCCAGGTTTCTATCCCACCAAACAAGTTGTCCTTCAAACTGGCATTTCCCAAGGAGAGCTCCTTGGGAAACTGGCCCTGACAGGACCCTTCAGAAAAGATTTCATTCAATGCCTTGTTCTCTGGTTCTCTAGAAAAC
The DNA here is from genome assembly GCF_029378745.1 of Bos indicus. NCBI lineage: Eukaryota > Metazoa > Chordata > Mammalia > Artiodactyla > Bovidae > Bos > Bos indicus. The sequence goes on from NC_091761.1 coordinate 126,772,176, forward strand.
ACAGCCTGAGGCAAAGAGTGAATAGTTCAGCTACATTCCCAGGACAGTCAGAGTGAAGGGAAGTGGAAGCCAGGCAGGAAACAAGTGAAGTGAAAGTCGCTCAGTCACTTCCGACTCTTTGCGACCCCATGGGCTATACAGTCCATGGAATTCTCCAGGCCAGAATACTGGCGTGGGTAGCCTTTCCCTTCTCCAGGGGATCTTCCCAACCCAGGGATTGAACCCAGGTCTCCCGCATTGCAGGTGGATTCTTCACCAGCTGAGCCACTAGGGAGGAAAGCAAATATATAAAGTATCACATTACCAAGCTGGCCACAGCTTCACCAAGAGACTGGCTGCTTGCTCAAGCATGGGAGATGCTTCTAGCAGGGCAGAAGGAATAATGTGCCTTGAACAATTCATCAGTAGGAAGAAGGGGGAGACTTGCCTACTGGCTTCTTTCACCTCCCATCTCTTAGGATCGGAGTCTGCCTCCCACAGTGTCAATGCCCGAGCGTCCCTTATGTCACGTGACCCTTTGGGCAGCTCTGGGGGATGCTCAGGGGCTGTCAGCTGACTCTGCAGGTGGTGAGAGGAGCCTCCAGGTCTTGTGGGGTTGGGCCTAGTTTTTGTGCTGGTCTCAGCTTATTAATGACTAATGTGGTTAGACCGGCCCTTGTAATTCTTGTTAATTTCAAGATGCCATTAAGTACTAAGCAACAGGAAAGTTTAAAAAATAAAGGTTTATTACTTACAAGATCTGGATGTTACACAGCATACCACGCAGTGAGTTCACAGGTGGAGAGAGGGAGGGATAAAGCATGGGCCTGTCTTCTGCTTCTATTGGGATTGAGGGTGGGGGCCTAGAGTTTTGAAGGCTCACTCTTTATTGATGAATTTAAAGCATAAGCATGGGATTTTAAAGCGTGGGAAGAGAGAAAAAAAAAGCAAGTGACCCAAATTGTCAGTTAGCCAAATCAACTAAGATTGCGAAAACAGAGGAATCTCAGTGGGGACAGGCGCCCAAGGTGTTTGCTAGACATAGGCCCCTTAAAGTGGTTGCCTCTTTTAAAATGGATGGCAATTAGAGCTTAAGTCAGGCACTCGCTTTACAAAAAAGAAAATAAAATCTGACAGGGCTTATGGTTAGAAGGCTAGAGCCGCTGCTGCCCCCACCACGGTGGTCACCACGGAGGCTCTGCTGGAGCCCACACTTACTCCAGGGAAGGCCACGCCAGCCACCTATGCTAGGGCATGCAATGATGACCGTGGCTGAAGCAACATCAGGCTCTCCAGGAACAAGGGGCTGGGAGAGAGGTGAGGCTGAGTCAGTCTGATGGAGGTGCGTCAACTGGGTCTGAGACCCTTAAGATTTAGGAATTTTAGGAACGCTGCAGAGTCCATCCCACCCTTTTTGACATTCAGAACTCAGTAGCAACTTAAGGGCTCTGTGTAGTCCTGCCAAAAAGTTGATAGTGTTTGGAATACCACCTGATCTTTAAAGCTCTTATGTTTTAGGATGTTCCATCCTAAAGGAAATCAGTCCTGAATGTTCATTGGAAGGACTGATGTTGATGCTGAAACTCCAACACTTTGGCCACCTGATGCGAAGAACTGACTCATTTGAAAAGACCCTGATGCTGGGAAAGATTGAGGGCAGGAGGAGAAGGGGATGACGGAGGATGAGATGGTTGGATGGCAGCACCGACTCGATAGACATTAGTTTGAGTAAAGTCTGGGAGTTGGTGATGGACAGGGAGGCCTGGCGTGCTGCAGTCCATGGGGTGTCAAAGGGTTAGACAGAACTGAGCGACTGAACTGAACTGAACTGATCTGAATGTTTTTTGGTGGACTGAACATTGAACCCAGCATTTCCCAACTTACTCATTCATGTGACATCCTCCAGAACTAGCCCTTCTGTGTAATTCAACCTTATGAAAATGCTTTAAACCCTCACACCTCTGCCCATTTTCACTTCTGGGAGTTTTTCAAAGGCTAACTTGATCCCTGTGAATTTCAGGGAATCAAATTTTGCTTTCATTTCCAGTCCTTTTTCAAGTTCTGAAGCAAGAGTTAAAAAAAAAAAAGTGTAACATATTACATACAAAAGGGATTCCCTGGTTGTCCAGTGGCTAAGACTCTGCGTTTCCAACGCAGGGGACCATGGTTCAATCCCTGGTTGGGGAACTATATCCCACACTCTACTGAAGATCCCATGTTCCACAGCTAAGACCTGGCACTACCAAATAAATAAATAAAATACTTAACAACAACAACAACAAAACCACACACAAGTGCACAGAACTAATTTCAGAGTTATGTAAACTATTATATACTGAAATCCGGTGCTGCTACTTAGCAGATCAGGAAAAAGAATATTATATGTTTAACTGAATCACTTTGCTATATGTCTGAAACACCGTAAATCAATTGCACTTCAATTAAAGAAAAAAAAAATAGAATAAAATAAAAAAAATTACCAACCTCTAGGGACTCTTCATGTGTCTGCCTCTTCCTGCTTGGATATAGCTACTACCCTTTTTTTGACAATCCCACACTTTTTTTTCATAGTCCTAAAATATCCTCCTATAGAAGCCTGAAGGAATTTGAGGCCAGACGGAGAGAAGTTTTCGTTTCCTTGAAATTACAAAAATCAGTGTTACAACCAGTCCACATTCTACCTCCAGAGTTCCCCACAGTTCTCACACAGATCATGTGTGAGGTAAGTATATCTATCCACTACCTTGTCACTTATCAGAGGGAGCAGGGAGGGCAGTCAAGGCTCTGTAATCAGAAATGTGAATTCCAGGGAGATATCTGATATTGCAAACAAAGGAATCTGTAGTTGCCACACAAAAGGCACTTGCAAACCAGAACACCCAAAGGTGGTATGAAGTCTTCCTGATCAACAAGTTTCTTGTAAGATCATGCTGCAAAGAAATTGGCTTCAGAGGGGTTACTCCATAAATCTTGAACACAGTTTTGGTGGCTGCATTAGAATCACCAGAGGTTTGTTTATCTCTAAACCCTTAATTCTGGGAAATTTCAAACGTACAGAAAAGCGCAGGGAAGTATAACATACCTTCCTTGCTCACTGCTCAGTTTCAGTAGTTATTGACATACTTGTTCCTTCTCTATCATTATTCCTTCTCCTCACTGTGATTATTTTAAGGCAAATTCCAGGTATCATGTAACCCGTTAGATAAAGGTTCTTTTCAAAATCATAATCATTATACCATTAAAAATATACCATACAAATAGCTAAAGAAAGAAGTGATTGGAGATTTCAAGGAATATTTCGCTCAAGATGGGCACAATAAAGGACAGAAATGATAGAGACCTGGTAGACACTGAAGAGATCAAGAAGAGATGGAAAGAATACACAAAAGAGCTGGGCAAAAAAGATCTTAATGAACTGGATTTCTACGATGGTGTGGTCAGTCATCCAGAGCCAGACATTCTGGATAGCAAAGTCAAGTGGGCCTTAGGAAACACTGCTGTTAATAAAGCTAGTGGATGCAACAGAATTCCAGGAGAACTATTCAAAACTCTAAAGGAAAAGGTCATCAAGGTGTTGCATCCAATATGTCAGCAAATCTGGAAGACCCAGCAGTGGCCTCAGGACTAGAAAAGGTCAAACTTCACCCCAATTCCCAAGAAGCTTAGTACAAAAGAATGTGCTAGCCATCAGACAATCATACTCATCTCCCATGCTAGTAAGGTCACGCTTAAAATCTTGCACGCTAGGCTTCAGCATTATGCGAACCAACAAATTCCAGATGTCCAAGCCGGCTTTAGAAAAGGAAGAGGAACTAGAGGTCAAATTGCCAACATTCACTGGATCACAGAGAAAGCTAGGGAATACCAGGAAAACATCTACCTCTGTTTCATCAGTTATGCTAAAGCCTTTGACTGTGTGTATCATAATAAACTGTGGAAAGCTGTTCGAGTGATGGGAATACTAGACCATCTCATCTGTTTCCTAAGAAACCTGTATGCAGGTCAAGAAGCAACAGTTAGAATCCTGTATGGAACAACTGATTGGTTCAAGATTGAGAAAGGGGTATGACAGGGCTGTCTGCTGTCACCCTGTTTGTTTAATCTGTACGCTGAGCACATCATGAGAAATGCTGGGATAGATGAGTTACAAGCTGGACTCAAGATGGGGGAGAAACATCAACAACCTCAGATACGTGCATAATACCACTCTAATGACAGATATCGAAGAGGAACTAAAGAGCCCCTTGCTGAGGGTGAAGGAGAGTGAAAGAGCTGGCTTAAAATTAAATATTAAAAAAAACTAAGATCGTGGCATCTGGCCCATCACTTCATGGCAAATAGAAGAGGAAAAGGTGGAAGTAGTGACAGATTTCCTCTTCTTGGGCTCTAAGATCACTGCAGCCATGAAGTCAGAAGACGATTGCTTGTTGGCAGGAAAGCTATGACAAACTTAGACTGTGCTGAAAAGCAGAGACATTACTCTGCCGACAAAGGTCTGTATAGTCAAGGCTATAGTCTTCCCAGTGGTCACATATAGTTGTAAGAGCTGGACCCGTAAAGAAGGCAGAGTGCCAAAGAATTGATGCCTTTGAACTGTGGTGTTGGAGAAGGCTCCTGAAAATCCCCTGGACAGCAAGGAGATCAAATCAGTCACCCTTAAGGGAAATCAACCCTGAATATTCATTGGAAGGACTGAAGCTGAAGCTCCAGTATTTTGTTCATCTGATGTGAACATTGGAAAAGTCCCTGATTCTGGGAAAGATTGAGGGCAGAAGGAGAAGAGGGCATCAGAGGATGATAAGGCTGGATGGCATCACTGATGCAATGGACATGAACTTAGGCAAACTTCGGGAGATGGTGAGGGACAGGGAGGCCTGGTGTGCTGCAGTCCATGGGGTTGCAAAGAGTTGGACACGACTGGGCAACTGAACAACAAGAACATGTCATTAAAAAGAACAATAATTTCATGATAGAATTAAACACAGGAGTTTAAAAATATAGATTCCCCCTTCCCAGACCTACAGAATCAGATTCCTTGTGGAATGTTGATGGGCTTCCCTGGTGGCTTAGATGGTAAAGCATCTGCCCCCAGTGCAGGAGACCCAGGTTCGATCCCTGGGTTGGTAAGATCCCCTGGAGGAGGAAATGGCCACCCACTCCAGTATGCTTGCCTGGAGAATTCTGAGGACAGAGGAGCCTGGTAGAATACAGTCCATGGGTCGCAAAGAGTCAGACACGACTGAGTGACTAACACACACACACATAGGTGTTGCAGAAAAGGTGTGAGTTAAGTTTTATTTGGTGACCTTATAAAGGAACTGCTCCGAAGAGGTGAGGGAGGAGCCAGAATATATATGAGCTATTTTTTTGCTGGGAAAAACAAGACCCAAGAATCTGATCAGATCAGTCGCTCAGTCGTGTCCGACTCCTTGCGACCCCGTGAAACACAGCACGCCAGGCCTCCCTGCCCATCACCAGCTCCGGTCATTAGTAAATTTTCATTACATGTGTATTTTAACAACCTGTGCTGTGCTAAGTCGCTTCAGTCGTGTTTGACTCTTTGCAATCCCATGGACTATGGCCCACCAGACTTCCCTCTCCATGAGACTCTCCAGGCAAGAATACTGGAGTGGGTTGCCATGACCACCTCCAGGGGCTCTTCCCCACCCAGGGATCAAACCTAAATCTCTTCTCTCTCCTGCATTGGCAGACAGGTGGTTTACCTCTAGCGCCACCTGGGAAGCCTTCTTTATAGGGATATCAACATTTTTAGAATAAAATTGCTGAGGTGTCCGAACTGTTAGGTTATTTGCATAGGACTTCTGGGGATCTCTGAAGGAGACAGGTACAGAACTCAAATGAAGCAGCTTTTCAGTATATCACAGTCTTAACTAATTAGTTAAACTCTTGCAAATCAATTAAAATGAGTACAAGGAAGTATTAATGGAGAAAGCAATGGCACCCTACTCCAGTACTCTAGCCTGGAAAATCCTATGGACGGAGGAGCCTGGTAGGCTGCAGTCCATGGGGTCCCTGAGGGTTGGACACGACTGAGTGACTTCACTTTCACTTTTCACTTTCATGCATTGGAGAAGGAAATGGCAACCCACTCCAGTGTTCTTGCCTGGAGAATCCCAGGGACGGGGGAGCCTCGTGGGCTGCCATCTATGGGGTCGCACAGAGTCGGACACGACTGAAGTGACTTAGCAGTAGCACGAAGTATTAGTTTACGGGAAATCTGGCATAAAAGTTTTTTTTATATATAAAATGAATAAATGTGTCTGGATCCAATTTGTAAATCTTCATATACTGAGGATTTACAATGAACTTTGCATTTGGCTCAGACGGTAAAGCGTCTGTCTACAATGAGGGAGACCCGGTTCCATCCTTGGGTTGGGAAGATCCCCTGGAGAAGGAAATGGCAATCCACTCCAGGATTTCCAGGACTATTGCCTGGAAAATCCCATGGACAGAGGAGCCTGGTAGGCTACAGTCCATGGGGCCACAAAGAGTCGGACTCGACTGAGCAACTTCACTTCACTTTGCCCTCAAATAAATTATAAGATTAATCTGAGCTGAGCCTGGGGCAGTTTGAAACTTCGACTGGATCGATAAGCTGAGACCTGCACAAAGCACACATCCAACCCCAGTGGATCCCGGCAGGAAGAGCTAGCTGGCTTTTCTCGGCGGAAGACCAGCGTGGCTCCTGGGAACTGCCGCGGGGCAGTGGAGAATAGCTGGTGTGCTGGCGGCGGTGTCAGCTCAGTCCAGATGGCGACTGGGGCTGAAGTGCGACCCTGCTCCATGTAGAGGTGGAGATACAGCCGGTCACCCCAGATTTTAATCGGAGCCCAGAAAGGGAGGAACTGGTGCTGCTAGAGCGACGAGGATGGGTCAGTCAGGAAGGCTACTGTCTCTGACTGAGTGCAGGCACACCCCGCCCCCGGGAGCCCCCTAGCCTGCGCAGAAAAACTTGGGGGGCCTCGGACATCTGCAGCCGGGTGGGTGGAAACCGATCACGGGTTTCCCGAGGAGGAAGACAACAACCCCAGCCTCAGAGGCCCTTTATTCTGAGTCTAGGAGCCACATTCCTGCTCTCAGGCGACTCAAAGCCGATTTCAACAAGCTGGTGTCCGGAGAACTTCCCGGCCGGAGGCAGCCAGCCTCGCGCGGGGGGCAAGTGGGCGCCGTGGAGGCAGAAAAAGCAAGCAGCAGCAGGGCTGGGCGGAGGCGGTTAGCCTTTCCGACGCAGGCCAGGTGGGCTCCTCGGGTTCCGGGGACCGGGTGCTGGGGTCAGCGCCCGGGCCCTTTGCAGCCAGCTACACCCTCCCCCTTCCCTGCGGGCTTTTGCGCACGACGCGCCGCTTCACACGGGGAAGCAGAGACTTGATAAAGCCAGCGGGCGCGGGGCGAAGCTGCCGGCGTCGTGGGGGCAGCAGCGGTAGCGACAGCTGGAAGACCCCTCGGCGGCCCAGGCGCGGTCTAGGCGGGAGCGGACTCTCGGCAGTGCGTGCGGCCGGAGCTGCGCGCACCGCTCTGGTGGCAGGTGAGCGCTCGTCGCTGGAGAGCCCAGCGCCTGACTCCAGGGAGCACGTGGCAGGGCGCGCGGGGCCTCATGAAAGCGGGCGAGAGGATGCATCTGTTGGACGCCAAGCTTGCAGTCGGGTAAGGAGAACCTGGGGAGGGGCGGGAATTTCAGTGACCTCAGCCCCACCTCCCCGTCTGCCATCCTGGCAGTGGTTGGTTTTGGCGACGGCTCGATCTGGGACCCCCGCCCCCACTCCGACAGGAGGGTTTGTGGGGAGGTGGAGGAAAGGGGAAATTGAGGCTGAGCACAGGGACCAGTCCTTCCTCGCCGCAGAGCACAGATCCTGACCCCCTGAGGATTCGTGGGGGAGTGCGTGCCTGGAGCTCCGCCCCGGGGCTGGCACTTAGCCCGAGGACCGCCCCGCCCTGGGAAGCCCGGTGTCTCCAAGTCCTTGCGAAGGGGCGAGCTGCTGTCTTCCCTGAGCATGAGCTCTGATCCTTCTCCGCGCTCCACTGGACCCGCCCAGCCTAGCCCACGCCCCACCCCCACCCTTCCCCCACTCCGCCCCCCGCCCGGCTAGTTCCCAAGGTCTTTACCTCCTCCAAGCCCTGGGAGGGATGGAGGAGGAGAAAACACACGGAGCCAAGACTCGAGGACTGGTCATTCTCCAGCACTCTCCTGCAAGGAGGGGCTTCTGGTCACTCCTTAGAGTCTGTCCAGCTTGGAGTATATCCTAACTCTTTTTCCAAACGGGCACAGGGGGACGCGCAGACCCCGTAGAGAGGTAAGACTAGAGCCAGCCCTCTTTGCTCCCATCTCAGCTGAGTCTCCCCTCACCCTCCCTCTCTGGACAGGACTTACACAACTCTGTGGCAGGATGGGACCAGCAGCATCCCTCCGTCTTCACCTGGCCTGGCCTTGCAGCCCACTGAGCTGGCTCCCCAGAGCAGCCACTACTGCCATTCCCAGAAGGGTCCTGGCGGTCACGGTGACCCCAAGAAGAGGGCCTGGCGCCAGCTCTGTGTGGCTTCTGCCTTCTGCCTGTTGTTCATGATTGGGGAAGTCATCGGTAAGAACTCTGGGCTAATTCAATGAAATTGGCACATGGATGATCCAAAAGGCTTTTCTCCTGAATGTTCCTGTAGGATTAATACTAACAAGCGCATTTACTGTATGCTTGCCATGCTAATAGTAGGCTTCCCTGGTGGCTCAGAGGGTAAAGAGGCTGCCTGCAGTGCGGGAGACCAGGGTTCCATCTCTGGGTGGGGAAGATCCCCTGGAGAAGGAAACGGTAACCCACTCCAGTATTCTTGCTGAGAATCCCATGGACAGAGGAGCCTAGCAGACTACAGTCCATGGGATTGCAAAGAGTCAGACATGACTGAGCGACTGTCACTCACTCACACTGTGCTAAACCTCTCACACGCACACTGTCTCATGCAGTCCTCACAACAACCTCATGCTGTCATGGGTCCTGATAGTCTCATTTTTATGATGAAACTGAGGCATCATAAGGTTAAGTAACTTGCCAGAGATCGCACAAAACTAGTAGGTCAGGAAAGACCTGAATGCTAGAAGAAAACAGCATTTATTGAGTACCTACTGTGCTTTCCAAGCCCTTTTTTTTTGTTGTTTTTGTTTTTGTTTTTGGTTGTTTTGGCTGCGCTGCATGGCTTGTGGAATCTTAGATCCCTGACCAGAGATTGAACCCGAACTGAGGGTGCCATGAAAGTGGGGAGTCTGAACCACTGGGCCACAGTGGTATTCCCCTCCAGGCCCAATTTGAACTTAATTTTCACATTCATCCTCTAAGTAGATTTTGCTAATCCCATTTCACAGATGCTAGAAGTCGAGGCTCAGAGAAAGGAAGTCACTTGTTCATGGTTACACAGCTAATGGTGGAGAGGTCTGGAATCCCTGGTCTTTCTCCAGAGCTTGCGGTTTCCCTGCTGCACACACACTCTGGGAAACTGGCTCCTTGGGGAGCCGATAAGGATCCTCCCTCCTCTTGGCCCTGCAGGTGGGTACCTGGCACATAGCTTGGCGATCATGACAGACGCAGCCCACCTGCTCACTGACTTTGCCAGCATGCTTATCAGCCTCTTCTCCCTGTGGGTGTCTTCCCGGCCAGCCACCAAGACCATGAACTTCGGTTGGCATCGAGCTGGTGAGGGCCCCTGGTTGGGATGGGGGTGGAGTTGGGGGAGGGGGTGGGTTAAGATGTAAGTTCTTAGGTGAGTGCATTGGGTCCCTGAGTAAAGCCAGGAGGGTGACTTGGGTGGGAGAAAAGGATGTCAACCATGACTTTTGTCCTTTGGAAGCTCCCAGTCTGATGGGGGAGCCCTAGTCCCCTGTCCTCTGGGAGTTCCCACCCTGCAGGAAAGGAGAGTCTACCTTCCTAAGAGGGCAAGCTGTATTTATTTAAGAATAAACGATGTTGGTGTTCACTTTGCACATAACGCCATGGATTGGCTCTATGGGGGAGGGAGAAGTCAGCAAAGCCTTCTGAAGTTCATCTCTGGGCTGCATTGTCATTCTCTTCTTGGTGGGAGATGGCCCAGCCTCTGTTCCTCAGAGCCTCAGTTTGCCAGCTGAGCAATGGGTATATATTTAATGAGTCAGCTTCAGTTGAAAAGGTTGTCCCAGATGATGTCTTGAGCTTCTTCTGGCTCCGACCTTTTCAGATGTACGAGTGGTGGGGTGAGGTGCCAGCCATAGCACCTCCAGCAGAGCCATACCTCCAATCGGACCCAGGCTCAGATTTTGTGGGGAGGGAGAGGGGGCTCCTTAGCCTCAGGGCCCCATGCTAAGATTGGTATTGGGGGCCGGGCTCTTCCTCAGAGATTCTGGGTGCCCTGCTCTCTGTGCTGTCTATCTGGGTCGTGACGGGGGTGCTGGTGTACTTGGCGGCAGAAAGGCTGATCTCTGGAGACTATGAGATCAAGGAGGAGACCATGTTGATCACGTCGGGCTGTGCTGTGGTCGTGAATATCATGTGAGTGTGGCCTGGGGTCCCTGCGAACCCTCCCCCTCCTCACAGCATACCTGCCGGCCTGCTCTTGCTGGGGGCGGGGGGCATGCCCCACACCAGGATGGCTGCAGGATCAGAATCTCCCTCGTGGTCTGAGCTCTGGCACCTGGAACACCTGGGCCCTGCCTGGGGCCTGGGGCCAGGCCATCAGGAACTGTACACCTGGGGCAGCATCAGGTCCCCACCCCAGACGTGTCAGTGAGTAACCAGAGACAGGCTTCCTTCCTGTTGTGGGGTGGGGTGAGTCCAGTGCTTACAGGAGCAGGGGTCCCTAGGGACAGAATCTCAAAGCCCTTTTCAATCTGATGTGCCTGAAGTTGGTCTCATCGAGATGTAAGTTGTGTAGAGCGGGGGTGTCTATTTTGGGTTCTCTCCCCCTTGCCCAGTGGCCTTGGGCAAGCCAGTTCCCTCTCTGGGCCTCAGCTTCACCCTCTGTGACATGCTGGGGGGATCTCGATCTCCTCTGTGGTACCCTTTTGCTCTGAGGTTTGGCACTGGGGCAGCTTTGTGCCCAGGTTCAGCCTGGCATTGGATGGAGTTGAGCCCCTCCTCCTGTTGGCAAAACTCTAAACCAAGGCCACGTTCGTTGGGCTCCTTCCGTGGCCAAAGGGATCATGCAGTCTTGGGTGGGGGTTGGGATTTTGACCCCCACAGGGAGGTCAGTCCTGATGGGGGCCTCTGCCTAGCCGAATTTGAAGCTTCCATCTGCTCCCTCAGCGAGCCCCTGGACTTTGTCTCCACTCCCATAGAATGGGGTTGATTCTTCACCAGTCTGGCCATGGACACAGCCGTAACCCCGAGCACAGCCACAACGCCAGCCAGGAGCAGGGAAGCCCCAGTGTCCGAGCTGCCTTTATCCACGTCATTGGAGACTTTCTGCAGAGCTTGGGCGTTTTGGTGGCAGCCTTTATTTTATACTTCAAGGTTAGAGCTGGGGACAGGGGGAAGTAGGGGAGGGAGTGTAGGTCACCTGGGGGCTTCTCTCTGCACAGGACCCTTTCCAGTTTCTAGCTCCCTCCCAGCTCTGGGCAGAAGGGTGGGAGAGGGAAGAAACATTTACCCAACACCCACCAAGCATTAGCACTTCTGATCTTGATGAGAATCCTGAAGGGAGGTGGTGGTGTTTTTTGCAGCCCAGAAAGGTTCAGTGACTTGCACAGCATCACTTAGCTGGTAAGTTGTAGAGTCAGATTCAAATCCAAGACTGTAGGCTGCTGAAGCCTGGGCATTGCCCATTACATAGAGGCAGTGGGGTGTAATGGAAAGAGCCCAGCGTTGGGCTTGAAGCCTAGATCACCGCTTGCTAGCTGCATGATGTAAAGGAGTCCCTTGCTCTAATTGAGCCTCTGTTACCCCACCTATAAAGCTGGGATGTTGGGCCAGATGGTGCCTAAGATTCCATTTAGCTTTGTCTGTGGCTTAGCCCCTTGGGCAGGGAGGGGTGGGAAGGCATGGTATCTTATCCTGAACTGTGGTACATCCTGCCTGTCCTTCCGGACAGGATAAAAGGTAGAGAACTGGGAGGCAGGGTCAGGGTGAAGCTTGTTCCCACCCCGCAGAAAAAGCCCTTCTCCCCGACTCACTGCTGGGTGGGAGGGGAGAAGGAAGGCTGAGGTGTTGGCGTGACCCCCCAGCTCTGCCTCTCCTTTTTCCTTGTAGCCAGAGTACAAGTTTATAGACCCCATCTGCACCTTCCTGTTCTCCATCCTCGTCCTGGGGACAACCTTGACCATCCTGAGAGATGTGATCCTGGTGCTGATGGAAGGTAGCCCGAGCTTGGAGCGCCCTTTTTGCTCTTTACTTTCCAGCGCAAAGATAAGTTCGAGTCTGTGGCTCAGGGGCAAAGCATCTGCCTGCAAATCGAGCAGACACCAGTTTGATCCCTGGGTTGGGAAGATTCCCCTGGAGGAGGAACTGGCAACCCATTCCAGTATTCTTGCCTAGGAAATCCCACGGACAGAGGCTGGGGGGCTACAGTCAATGGGATCACAAAGAGTCAGACACGACTGAGCATGCAGTGTGTGTGTGTGTGTGTGTTGGGTGTGGGAGTGCATCACAGCACATGGTGGGGGGGCAAGGTCTGGAGAACCTCCTGGGGCCCAGGCTCATCTTGACATTGAGCAGGGTCCTCAGGTGTGGTTATTCTAGAAATGTCCTTTGGATCGTCCTTTCCGTCCCCCTACCACCAAGGGTGCCTCCTCCCTGCTGGGATGTGTCCTCCCTGCCAAGTCTGGGGGCTTCCAGGTGTGTCTAGCACCTGGCCCTCCTGCCCTTCCTCATATGCTTCCTGAGTCTCCACTTGCCTTCCCTTTTGGGGTGAGGATTATGCTTCTCATTGCACAGTGTTGGGGGGTTGCAGATTGAGGATGAGAAAAAGACAGTCGGAGTTGGACAAGAAACACTATTGAATCCACTCCAGCTCAGGCCTTCTTTCCTGAGGCGCTCCCGCCTCAGGAAGACGTGGCAGGGCTTTGAGGGGTGCTTAGTGGTAGCAAATGGTCTGCCCTGAGTTACCACACCTACTTACCTGGCTTTCTGGTGCTTGGGGTCTGGGGCCGTACGTCTCTGTAGTTGGAATCAGTCTGGATCCTGGTTTGGGGTCAGCCTGAGTGTTCAGCTGCAGGTCAGAGCATTTTCTCCAAGAATGTGACAGACCCAGATAAAAGTGATGACAAGGATGCCACATGGGGGTGCAGGGAGCCCCGGGTTGCCTTCTTTATCTTAAAAAAATTTTTATATCAAACATATACTAGGGGAAGAGGCACTAATAGGGTGATAAACCACAGTTGTTCTGCTCACATATAGAGTTTCCATCGGAGACAGGGAGATAGCAAGAAACTAACAAATAAGATCATTTCTGACAATGTCAAGTGTGAAGAGGAAAATACAGCAGGGCGACATGACGGGGCTCGGGGGGCAGGGGCATGTTTCGGGGGGCAGGGGCAATCTCAGCTCTGCTGGCCAAGGAGGTCTGCGTGAGGTGCCGTGTGAGGAGCAGGAAGCAGCATGGATGGTAGGGAGCCCTGTCCTTCAGCCCCTGTCCCTGTCGTCCTCAGGGACCCCCAAGGGTGTGGACTTCACAGCCGTGCGGAATCTGCTGCTGTCCGTGGAGGGCGTGGAAGCCTTGCACAGCCTGCACATCTGGGCGCTGACCGTGGCCCAGCCTATACTGTCTGTCCACATCGCCATCGGTGAGTGGTGGAGCACTCGTGCGAGAGAGGCAGCCAGGGACCCCGGGGCCATCCCTGCCCGACTGGCCCAGATGATGCCGGGCGCTCACGGTGCTGGCGCTTTGGATCTGACCCCATGCCGAGTACTGGGCATCTGTTATTTATTTGATCATCAAGGTCCCATTTATAGATGAAGAAACTATAGGGGTGGGAGGTGGTAAAGGCACTCACCTAGGCTTTTCCAGCCAGTAAGTGGCAGAGGAGAGACGCTGAACCTTTAAGCCAGAGCTTTTCCGGCCCTTTTAGGGTTGTGTGCCAGGTGTGGGAAGCAGACGGTTGCCTGGTACAGGAGTGAGTCTGGGGGGTTCTTGATGTTCATGGCCCCCTATCTTGTTCTGCTGGGGCTAGGACTCGAGACTTGCCTCCTACTTGCTCCTAAGGGCCCAAGAGTGAGTAATTGGTTCTCTGGTGCCTCCCCTCTCTCTCCACGTGTCTTCTCGGCCCCCAGCTGAGAATGCAGACGCCCAGGCTGTGCTGAAGGCAGTCAGCGACCGCCTGCAGGAGATGTTCCATTTCCACACCATGACCATCCAGATCGAGGACTACTCTGAGGACATGAAGGACTGTCAGTCATGCCGGGGCCCCTCGGACTGACCACCTGACCAGGCATCAACGGGGTGGGGACAGGCCTGCCGATGGCTGGATTGAGTGTCCCCCACCCCCACCCCCAGGCTCAGCCAGGTCTCTGCCTGCCCTGGCTGGGTTATGAACCAGGTCCTTCTCCTGACCGCTGCTCCATGTTCAGTGACGAGGGGCCTTGTCCAGGAACAGGCTCCTCCCTTGCCTCCCTCGTCTGACTACTGCCAGCCCCAGGAGGGGAACCCGGCAGGTATGGGGCTGGTGTGACCGCGCTCCTCCAGCTCCCAGCGGGGCAGAGTTCGGGCCTAGTCCTCAGCTAATGCCACCCAACCACCAGCCTCTGGAAAGGCAGTGAGGCACAGAGAAAGGTGACAGAGGGGAGACCGGCCTCATTGTCTCCTCACCTGCCTGCCTAATTCCCCATTTTTGGTCTGTCTGGCCTCTGCCTCATGCATCTGCGAAGCAGCTCTGCGAACTGAGCCCCCTTCCTCTGCCTCTGACAATATGCTTTAAGGAGGCCATGGGCCCCAGAAATCAGGATCCAGGGGGCACCTGAGGTTGATCTGTGCCTGAATCATTTCACTATGATTTCATTTCATGTTTCCTTTTCCCGGAGGGAGGGGGCTTCTGACTAGGTAAGGACCTGCTGGGTTCCTCTTTCCTTATCCCTCCCTCACCCAGGAAGCTGTGCCAATGCAAAGGTGCCCTGGCAGGAGAGGTAGAGGTTGGCGGGGATTTCAGCTTGGGTTCTGTCCCCAGGAGCCCCAGAGCTCCCCGGCCACCTCTCTTGCTCTGATTGTGTCCTGGGGTCAAGGAGCCTGACGTCAGATATGGTTGGGCCGGCTCTGTTGCCAGCATGTCCTGGCCTGCTCAGAACTTGGGGATGGATGACAAAGCGGGCACAACCCAAACAGGAGCCCCCGGCTTCCTGCATCAGGAGGTGGCTCATGCTTCCGCGATGAAGTGGAGGGACCTGTCCCCAGTCCGTGTCGCAGAGGAGGCAGTGCGCCCAGTCGGCAGGTGGCCCTGATCTAATGGTCTGTCTCTGCCCTCAGGTGGGTCAGGGCCTGTCTCATCTGTGGGCTGAGAACGCGGACACCCACCTCACAGAGTTGTTGTGAGGCTTGGAGCCAAAGTGGGCCAAGCACATGGTGGTTGTGGAAGAGTGGTTCCTTTTCTCATCATTCTGGAAGGATGGCCAGAGGAGCCAGGTGGGCTCCCAGCCTCCTGGGGCAGCACTGGGTTTGTCTTGACCCTGTCCTGACCGACGGTGGGAGCAGGAGGGGCTGGTCCCTCTCGCCTTCTCCTCTGAGCCTCTCTCTTCCCGTCAGTGAAATGACCTCTTTGTGCCTTTTCAGCACTCACATCCAGGGTTGCCTGTGATCTCAGTCTATCTGCAGGTTCTTCAGCCCATTAAAATCGGTGGGAGGCTGTTTTGGCTTGGATATGTGTGTGTGAGAGAGATAGACTTCTGATTGACGGAGCTCTAATCCACCCCAGTCTTCCTCCCCACAGCCATCACAGGCCACAAGAACCCAGATTCTAGGCTGTGCTGTATGCCAAGTCTGCACACCCCTCTCAAGAGACAGCCATTGGTGTCCTCCCTTTTTGCAGATGAGAAAACTGAGGCTCAGAGAGGTTGAGTCACTTGCCCAATGTCACACAGCCGGTGTGAGGCAGGTCTGGGATTTCTGCCTTGTTCCCCTAGGCCTCCCCCTACAGCAGGGACTGGGGACCTGCTCTGGGTTGCATGTTGGTACAGTATGAGCCTTTTGGCTTGGCAGCCCACAGGCGAGGCCTTGCCAAGGTAGTTCAGCGTTCTGGGTGCAGCAGCTAGGAGTGGGGAGGGAAAAGGTGCCTCTTTCCCCATCTGGGCCTGGCACTTGGAGTCCTCCCCACCGTGGGAAGACTGCCTGAGCTGCAGCTGTGTGCTTCCTCACCCACTGTCCTTGACTCAGGGCCAGACTATCTCCCCTCCCCTTTAACTCCCAGTGCCCCCTCCACCTCAAGAATCTAGCAGCCCCATGCCTCCCCAGAGAGAGAGCCTTCTCAGCACCCCACACTGTAAGCAGCTCCAGGGATGACTTGAGTCATCCAGGGGCCAGAGGTCAAACTGGAGGATGGAGGTGGGAGGCCTTGGAGTGGCCTTGGGGACAGCATGTTCTGGCCAGTAAGTTAGTCACTAGTCACGGGAGTTTCCAGAGCTGTGAGGCCATCAAAGCAGAAAAACACCCGATACCCTGGACCTGGTTTGGACCCACCATCCCCGTCCCTCTCTCTCGGAATGGCCCCAGATCCCAGGAGAGACCTGAGTCCCCCTCCCCCGTGCAGCTGCTTTGGAGGTATTTATAGCCTGAGCGTGAGGCGGCAAGGACACGCGCTTTTATTTCGGAAGTGATAATTCCAATTCCAGGTGGGTGAGCCCAGGAGGACCCAGCGTCCCCTCCCCTACTCTACTCTCACTACCAGGGCCCTGGGGACCGCCCCTGCTACCACTCAGCCCACCTAGAAACGGCCCCCTTCTTAGTCCCAAGTGTGTGGGCCAAACCAGTTTTCAGACGTCAAACTGGGCACCACCAACCAACCTCCAAGACCCCGCGCCCGGCAGGCGTTTAGAACTCCATTCTCAGTCCTGGATCCGCCTGCAATGCGGGAGACCTGGGTTCGATCCCTGGGTTGGGAAGATCCCCTGGAGAAGGGAAAGGCTACCCACTCCAGTATTCTGACCTGGAGAATTCCATGGATTGTATAGCCCATGAGATCGCAAAGAGTCGGACAAGACTGAGCGACTTTCACTCTCGGTCCCGGAATACGAAGCGCGGCTCGGTGCTGACCTCTAATGGACGAGGCTGGTAGTGCGGGACGACGGCAGTGCCTGAGCCGCCCGGGCCTGAGGGGCCACCGGCGTTTCCATCTCCTCCCCTCCCAACTCTGCTCCGCCCGGTCGAGAAGGAAGCCCTGAAACTGGCTCCTCGGCGCGTCTTTGCTCCATCCCTGGGGCTCCAGGATTGTGCCCGGCAAGCCAGGAACCTGCGGCAAAGATGCCTCCCTGGGTGTAGGCGTGGAGTTCATTCGGCACACCTTGTCCACGCCCCGCCCACTGTGGGCACAGGGCCCAGGCACGTAGCTGATGTCTATCTGATCGTCAAATATTTGTGGCGTACCTGCCAGGCCAGAGAGAAGAGGCCACGGCCCTGCCCTCCTGGGGCTCCCGGGTCAGTCCTGGGGGCCTGACTGTACCTGTGCAAGGCAGCATGAATAAGGGGACTACGGGACACACCGGCTGTGAAAGCGCAGAGGATCGGGGCGGGGGTGGGGGTCGGGCAGGTTCGTGGAGGAGGCGAGAACCTGAAAGAGAAGCAGATGTTAGCTCGGCAGAGAAGCCGAGAAAGGCATTCCAGGTAAAGGGTCTGCGAAGGCAGAGGGCAGGCGGCAGAGGTAGTGCAGAGCACGAGAGAACTGCCCCTGGGCTGGAGGGTGGGGCGAGGCGGTTGCTGGCCAATCGGGATCGGCCGTGTTGGGCTCTCCGGCAGCCTGGATTGGGTCTCTAGATATCCCAGGGGAGGGGGCTGCGGCTCCATCCCCGCCCCCAATCGCGGGCAGGTTGCAGCGCCCCCTGGGAGCCGGGCTAGGGTCTCAGCTGGTTGGTTCCTCCTAGGGCTTCTCCAGGCTGCGATACTTCTTACGCAACACGGACACCGGGTCTTTGAAGAGCACTGGGTCTAGACGGAGGCGCGAGGACACGAGGGGCATGTGGCCGAACCCTGCGGCCATCTGGTTGATGCAGTCCTGGGCGGCCGGCCGAGGCTCCGATCTGAGCCGCGGACTCCCAGGCACCTAAGAGGGGGGGCGGAGAATGCGCTGGGGAGGGGTGGCTTCTCTTACTTGGAACCCCGCCCTGCCGCCCCTCCCCCCCGCCCGTCCCGTGCAGCACAAAGGATTTGGGTTAGACAGAGCGTGGCTTCCCTAGCCAGGGCCCTCCCAGTGCCGACCACGCCCATGGGTCCTCACCAGTGGAGGTTTGGCCTCCTGATGCCACGGCCCATAGGGCACCTTGATAGGCGGCAACTTGGTGACGGCTGCTACTAGAAAGTTCATCAGGACATCCACGCAGGGGGGTGACTCATCTGCCAGGGTCCTCAGAGCCTTGGGCAGGGAGTGGGTGAAGAGGGTGTGGTAATACCTGGGTGAGAGGAGACGAACAGGAGAGGGTGCAGCCCCATTCCCCCCCAAGGCCGAATTCTTCTCCCTCCTGGCCTCACTCTCCCATTGATTCCAATTCCTAAGCTTCCTGTGAAAGTCCTGCACCCTTTTCTGAGCCCTGGCCGCCTCCAGGAGCTCCCATCCCGTGTATGCTCTGCTCTCCACTACTCTGTGCCCTGTGGCTTCTCTGCAGCCAATAGTGAAATGAAATGCAAAAGAGAAAAGAAATGCAAAACGGCAAAATGGTTGTCTGAGGAGGCCTTACAAATAGCTGAGAAAAAACGAGAAGCTAAAAGCAAAGGAGAAAGGGGAAACTATACCCATCTTGAATGCAGAGTTCCAAAGAATAGCAAGGAGAGATAAGAAAGACTTCCTCAGTGATCAGTGCAAAGAAATAGAGAAAACAATAGAATGGGAAAGGGTAGAGATCTCTTCAAGAAAATTAGAGATACCAAGGGAACATTTCATGCAAAGATGGCCACAATAAAGGACAGAAATGGTATGGACCTAACAGAAACAGAAGGTATTAAGAAAAGGTGGCAAGAATATACAGCAGAACTATACAAAAAAGATTTTAACGACCCAGATGACCATGATGGTGTGATCACTCACCTAGAGCCAGACATCCTGGGGTCCAAAGTGAAGCTGGGCTTAGGAATCATCACTATGAACAAAGCTAGTGGAGGTGATGGAATTCCAATTGAGCTATTTCAAATCCTAAAAGATGATGCTGTGAAAGTGCTGCACTCAATATGCCAGCAAATTTGGAAAACTCAGCAGTGGCCACAGGACTGGAAAAGGGCAGTTTTCATTCCAATCCCAAAGAAAGGCAATGCCAAAGAATGTTCAAACTACCGCACAATTGCACTCATCTCATACACTAGCAAAGTAATGCCCCAAATTCTCCAAGCCAGGTTTCAAATTTCCAGATGTTCAAACTAGATTTAGAAAAGGCAGAGGAACCAGAGATCAAATTGCCAACATCCATTGGATCATAGAAAAAGCAAGAGAGTTACAGAAAAACATCTACTTCTGCTTTATTGACTATGTTAAAGACTTTGACTGTGTGGATCACAACAAACTGTGGAAAATTCTGAAAAAGATGGGAATACCAGACCACCTGACCTGCCTCTTGAGAAACCTCAGGAGGTTTCCAGGTCAAGAAGCAATAGTTAGAACTGGACATGGAACAACAGATTGGTTCCAAATTGGGAAAGGAGTATGTCGAGGCTGTATATTGTTACCCTGCTTATTTAACTTATATGCAGAGTACTTCATGCAAAATGCCAGGCTGGAAGAAGCACAAGCTGGAATCAAGATTGCCGGGAGAAATATCAATAACCTCAGATATGCAGATGACACTACCCTTATGGCAGAAAGCAAAGAAGAACTAAAGGGCCTCTTGATGAAAGTGAAAGAGGAGAGTGAAAAAGCTGGCTTAAAACTCAACATTCAGAAAACAGAGATCATGGCATCCAGTCCCATCACTTCATGGCAAATAGATGGGGAAACAATGGAAACAGTGAGAGACTATTTTCCTGGGCTCCAAAATCACTGCAGATGGTGACTGCAGCCATGAAACTGAAAGGTGCTTTCTCCTTGGAAGAAAACTTATGACCAACCTAGACAGCATATTAAAAAGCAGAGACATTACTTTGCCAACAAAGGTCCATCCAGTTGAAGCTATGGTTTTTCCAGTAGTCATGTATGGATGTGAGAGTTGGACTATAAAGAAAGCTGAGCACCAAAGAATTGATGCTTTTGAACTGTGGTGTTGGAGAAGACTCTTGAGAGTCCCTTGGACTGCAAGGAGATCCAACCAGTCCATCCTAAAGGAAATCAGGCCTGAATATTCTTTGGAAGGACTGATGTTGAAGCTGAAACTCCAATACTTTGGCCACCTGATGTGAAGAACTGACTCACTGGAAAAGACCCTGATGCTGGGAAAGATTGAAGGCAGTAGGAGAAGGGGACGACAGATGATGAGATGGTTGGATGGCATCACCGACTCAATGGACATGAGTTTGAGCAAACTTTGGGAGATGGTGATGGACAGAGAAGCCTGCTGTGCTGCAGTCCATGGGGTCACAAAGAGTCGGACATGACTGAGCAACTGAACTGACTGAACTCTCCTCTCCCTTAGGCTCCTTGGGGGCCCTCACCTGGGCTCTGAGTCTGAATTCAGGCAGGAGGAAAGGATCAGCTGGATCCCAGGCCTTCAAAGGTGGAAGCCCAAAGAGTAGCTTCAGGGAGGCTGTGGATTTACCACACCTCCCCAAAATCCAAACCCTGTCCATGGCCTCTGCATGGCTCTACTTAAAATACCACTAGCTGCCTTTGGTTGACTATCTGTGTGCGAAGGACGTCATGTACTTTTCTTATGTGATGGTCACACCAGCCCTGTGAGGTGAATACACTTACAAATGAGGAAACTGAACCTCAAGAGAGGTGGGGAGACTTGCCCATCACAGCACTGGGAAGTGGCCTTGAACCTGGATCTCGGGGTGATATGCTGGCTGTATGTGTCCACTCCCATACCACCCTGCTCCTGGTTCAAAGAGGGGGGTCTCTGTGAGCCTCTGAGTCCAGTGCCCGCGTTACCATCGGTACCTGTGGTAGAAGGCAGCTGAGGTGAGAACCATGGAGAATTCATTGGCCCTCTCTCCAGTGTAGCCCCAGCCCCCCTGGGTCTCATCCCAGAAGTGGCTCCATGTGAGAAAGCCGACCATCCGCTCCGGGAAGCTCTGCCATACCATGAAAGCGAAGTCCACCTGGGGAGATATTTAAGTGAGGTGTGAGGAAGGACTTTCTGCTGAGCCAGGAACATCGGAGACACGGAGTCAAGGCCAGCCCGGCTGAGGGGACTCGGGGGAGAGGAGATGGCAGCCTGAAAATGTCCGGGGATTGCTTAGGAACTCCCCAACTGGGAAATAGAAACAGTGCTTTTGCAGCTGGAAACTGAAAATGTTTTCAGAGAGTCTGTGAAGTGAAAGTCGCTCAGTTGTGTCCGATCCTTTGCAACCCCATGGACTGTAGCCCGCCAGGCTCCTCTGTCCATGGAATTCTCCAGGCAAGAATACTGGAGTGGGTAGCCATTCCCTTCTCCAGGAGATCTTCCTGAGCCAGGGCTTGAACCGGGGTCTCCTGCATTGCAGGCAGATTCTTTACCATCTGAGCCACCAGGGAAGACCAAAGAATCTGTGGAAAGCTTCTGTTAGATTTCTAAGGAGGAGGCTGATGGCTCACCTGGGTGATTTCTAAAGCAGGAGGCTAGACCTCTTGATCTTTGATCATCCCAGCTCCTGGACTCTGAGGGGCTGCCAGGACCCACACAGGGGTCCTCTTGGGGGTACTCACCTCACTTGTGGAAAGACTGCTGTGGGCGTCCAGGCTCAGGATGGCATCGGTGCTGATGGCGCTGTACGGGAGGAAGCGGTCACTGGCCTGCAGGGGGACGGGGTGGAGGGCAACTCAGCTGTGGGACCCCTCCCCAGGCTCGCATGGTGAGAATCTGAAAATCTGCTAAGCAGGATCCCCCCCGCCCCACCACCCCCCACAGGCATGGTGTAAAAGGAAGAGCCATGAAAACAAGTCTGCAAGGAACTTGGACCCGAGGACCTCGCTTTCCCTCTGTGGATTTCAGTGCGCCCTTTGGTTAAATGGGGCCATTGGTGTCTAGGTTCCTTCCAGGTTTGACATTTCAGGATTCCTCTAGTGTCACATCAGATGCTCACCTCAACCCTGGAAGGGGTTGTTAAACATCCTTTGTTTCAAAGAGACAGGTTCGGAGAGATGGGCTTGCCCAGGATGGCACAGCGAGCGGTTGTGTCACACCATCCCAGATTCTCAGAAGCCACCTGCCCCATCCCCACCCCCGCCCCAAATGCTGCCACCTGCCCAAGTTTCCCCTCTCTCCCTTACCTGAGACAGCAAGGTAGTCCCTCTGCCTTCCCTCATCACACAAAACCTGGTTCTCTGGCGGTACAATTCACAAGGACGGAAGAGAATCATTTCTATTAGGCCTGCAGCTGAAACCCACGGTCTGATTTCTCCAGGCCCAACTTGAAGTCCAGCTGTGGCTCAGGCCTAAGTCAACCCTGCTGTGTGTGTGTTCCCCAGATCCCAGCCTTCTGCCCTTCCTGTGCCCCTCCCCATCCTCACCTTCCTGTGCCCATCAAGGACTGTCAAGGGCACTGCTGTCTCAGGCCACCTGGGTGGGGGTGGCTTCTTACTGCTCCAGAGAACCAAGATCTAGAAGGAAAGACGGGGGAGGATGTCCTGAAGTCTGGGGCAGAAGGTGGTGGTGGAGGTGTCCCAGGAGTACTCTTTCTCAGGGTGGAAAAAGTTTAGGGGAGCCACTGTTGTATGTGACTTTGGAAGGAATTTAGTTGGATCCAAGGTGCATTTATGGCTGCCCTGTTTTTGCCTCTGGGCTTCTGGAAGGCATGAAGTCCAGTAACACACACGCTACCTGTAGCGTTAGAGCTCAGGTCACACCTACCCTGGACCCTGACCCCATCCCCATCTTTTCTCGAAGGTTTTTATTCTCTTCCTCTTGCTCTTTTATCATTCCCAGCCCAGCTCAAGTGTCCCATCTTTGAAGCTGCTCCATCTGTGCTCTGGCTGAACAAACTGCTTATTTCCTTTCCAAGTACTCTCGAGAGCCTATCTGGTTTCTCTGGAAGTGACATTTGACAGTCTGTGTGCTGGGAGATGCTAACTAAATATGAATCTGGGGCAGACTCCTTTCCTGCTTTTTCTCTGCATCCTCAGCATCAAGCCCAGGGTGCTCAGAAAATGCCGGATGAGCAAATGAATGCATGTACGTTTACTTCAACCTCCCAAGAGGTGCCTGTTTTTCAGGGGGCTTCATCAGTTTCCATGAGGGAAGAGGGGATGGAGGTGGGGGAAAGGACCTAGGGAGGAACTTGGAACTGAAAGAGGAAGGCAGCAATGGTACTTGAAAATCCTTCCCATGGCTCTCCCACAATGTGTGGTTATCCTTGGTGTCCAGATGTCTTCAAGGGCCCCGCCCTGTTCCTTGCCCCAACTCTGTATCCAAGCACCCCAGCTGGCAAGGGGACTGACCTGGGCACAGTGCTGGGCGCCTGCCACCGCCTGGATGAGCTTCAGGGGAGGCTGGCCTAGAGCCCCCACCCAAATCAGGGCACTGAACCTGCCCAGAGGACGAGAGCCTGGAGGAATGAGACACAGGCTGTTAGTGTGGGAGGGAACAGAACCCCCTGGAGAATGACCTGAGCTGGGAACCTGGGGAGCCGGGAGGGGTGGGGGATTTGGAGAGGGGTTTGGTAGTACCTTAGGGCTGAGGCTGGGGCAGACTTGGGGCGAGTTGATGAGGGGACTTCAAGGTGTCCCATCCCTAGGGCACTCACCCTGTTGTAGGTGGTAGAAGGGGAAGTCTGAGGGGCTTGTGGAGAAAGTGGACAGGGCCAGGAGTGCCCCTGGGGGGCTGTTCCACAGCAGCGAGGGGTGAGCAGATGCTCCAGAGACTCGGTCCTGAATAATCTGGGAAAGGAGAGAAGGCTGGGCAGAGGGCGTGGCTAGTGTGGTGGTGGGCGGGGCCTGAGGAAGCGAGGACCCGGTGCAGCCCCACACCTCCCCCTCCAGGAATCGGGGAAGGCAGCATCGGCATCACCAGACGTCTGGGGACAGCAGGGTTCAGAGTCCAGAGTAGGGGTCACTGCCTGATGCTGTCTGCACTCGTGGCAGACACCACGAACAGGCCATGACGTTCTTTCCAGAACCAGAATCCCTCCCAACACAAGCCCCAGGCAACCAGCGCCCATCAGCTGGAGCTGTCGGATGCTTAGCAATCTGTTTGCTACAGATGTCGCTCTAGAGAGGGGGAAACTGGGCCAAGACCGGAGAAGGAGCTCATTCAAGAGCTCGGAGCCAAGTCTCAGATTCTTCCCAGAAGCATCTTCAAAGGGGACGCCTAAGCACCAGGGCAGAGGAGGTGTTAGAAGAGAGGGGCATGGCGAGGGGACAGGGATGGGGTGGAGCCAGGCATCCGAGCCCCCCTCGGGTGAGTCCCCCTCACCTCCAGAGTGGTGTGGATGACTTTCTCCACGGAGGAGAAGTACGCATCCCACAGAAACTGGGCCTGCTGACGCAGGGCAAGGACCCGTGTGAGGGGCATCTCCTGGAGGGCAGCCAGGACCTGGGGCCAGAGGGAGAAAAAAAAGAGGCATGCGGCCCTGGCAGGCTCTGACTCACCTGGTGTGGGGACAACCTAGGGTGGGGGTCTGGAACCAGAAGTCGGCTCCCTGCGGTTCTCTACATGGGTTGGCAGCTGTCATCCTTGGCAAAATCCCAGGTAATTTAGCAATCAAGTGTTCAAGGGTCACACAGAGCTGGGTTTAAATCCCACTTAGTAACTGTGTGACTGTGGACAAAGCACTTAACCTCTTTGAGTCTGTTTCCTCATCTGTAAAGTGGACAGATAGTACTGGCCTCATAGGGTGGTTGCAAGGATTAAATTAGCTGATATATATTAAGTGTTTAGCACATTGTAGAGGCTCAGTGAAAGGAAGCTATTCCTGTTAGCTTCTTGCCCTGTTCTCCACTTCTCAGGAGATTCGAGGCTTATGTTTCTATTTTTCAGAGATGGGCAAAGTTAGTTTCATCAGACGGGAAAATCACTGAGCATTTTGCTTTCCCACTCCAAGCTCCATGTAGGCGCTCAGATTTTGGATTTTTGTGTGACTTTTCCTTAAGCTAAGTACTTAAGCAGTCATGGACCGGTGGGATTGGGCCCATGGAAATCATCTAGTCTAACTTATCCCATTGTACAGATGGGGGAACTGAGGCTGAAAGAGGCTGAGGACTTGCTCTCAGAACCCCAGAGGCTTAGGGCTGGGGGGTAAAGTCATCAATATACATAAACGGAGGATAGGAGTGAGGGCTAGGATCCCGGGGTCCCCCCATGTCCCGAGTCCAGTCCCCACCCCACGGGCAGGGCCCTGAGCTACCTGAAGTGGGAGCCTCTCGTCAGCTACAACGGCCGCCTTGGTCCAATCGATGACTTCTGAGAAGGGCAGCTCCCAGCGAGGGCTGAGAAGCACAGGAATGCAGCCAGCCTGGGGGGTAGGGGGGTCACTGGGGAGCCCAGTCCCACCCTGCACACACTCACCCCTCCTCTCTGCTGCACTGGGGGCAAGGGGTAAAGAAGATAGAAAAGTGGGATTTTTTCTGGGGATGGGGTGTTATTCTGCACGGGGTGTAGTGAATATGGCTGGAGACACACCTGAGTCTCAGAGTAAAGGAGTGGGCAGCTCACCACCCCTTCCCATTGGTTTGGGCTTAGACTACCCTTCCAGTTCAGGAGTGTGGGGGGAGATGGCTGGGGGGTGCCCCCATCGGGGTTGTACCTGCAGGGCTTGAAGGAAGTGCAAGGCATCAGGATTGCGGCCAGGGATGAGGCAGAAGGTGGCGTTGGGTAGCGTCGCCCTGGGGTGGGTCCTGAAGAGGCACAGGAAGGGGTCCTGCACATAGAAAGCCTAAGACAGCTGCCCCCACCCAGCTCCCTGGATGCCCCCCCAGCCCTCCACACTAACACTCCCAAATTCACAGTGTGCAAGCCCACCATCATGTTCCCATATTTTAACATTCTTGCACACGCACAGCCACACACTGTCCCTGTCCCACTGCTAAGGCAGCAGGCAGGAACCCCGAGCTCAAGCTCCGCCGCTGCCCTCAGGATTAGGCACCTCCCTTCTCTTCTCTGGACCATGGTTTGCACATTTGCAAAATGGGAGGCAGCTGAGCTGCTGTTTCCGCTGACTTGGGCACGTACATATGTGTTTGCCCTCCCACCACTCGCCACACGCAGACTTCTGGGCACCCCTCACCTGAGTGGCCTCCATGCCCTGCCCTCCCCCAATCCTCAGAGCCCAGGCCCGTGAAAGACTCTTCTGTCCGAAGGTGGGCTGGGCCCCCAGCCTGGAACCACACAGGAAGCAGCTGCCCAGAGAGGGCCCTCGCCCAGAGGACAGGCCTCCTCTGTTCCTCCCCCTCCCCTCCCCCCAGGCCCAGGGCCACCCTCAGGCCGCGTGTCTGTGGGGGGCGGGGTAGAAGTCACAGCCTCCTCAGAGCCACTGCCTACCCTGGGACTGCTTGGCCAGGGAAGGAGTGCCATGACCTGGCTACGGGGTGTGTGTGTGTGTGTGTGTGCGCTCGCACGGGTGTGGGTGTGCATGTGTGTGTGTGCGCACACGCACGCATGGGTGTGCACAAGACTCCGAGCTGCAAGGGTGTGTGTGTGTGTGTGTGTGTGTGTGTGTGTGTGCGCACACGCATGCATGGGTGTGCACAAGACTCCGAGCTGCGGGTGTGTCTGTGTGTGGGGGGGAGTGTTTGTGGTGTGTGTGTGTGCACACACATGCATGGGTGTGTACAGGACTCCGGGCTACGGGGTGTGTGTATATGTGTGTGTGTGTGTGCGCGTGCACACATGGGTGTGCACAGGACTCCAGGCTATGGGGTGTGTTTGTGGTGGGTGTGTGCGGGTGTGTGTGTATGCATGTATGTGCGTGTGCGCATGCACGCATGGATGTGCACAGGACTCCGGGCTATGGGGTGTGTGTGTGGTGTGTGTGTGTGGTGTGTGTGTGTGGTGTGTGGTGTGTGTGTGTGGTGTGTGTGTGTGTGGTGTGGTGTGTGTGTGTGTGGTGTGTATGTGGTGTGGTGTGTGTGTGTGTGTGTGTGGTGTGTGTGTGTGTGGTGTGTGTGTGGTGTGGTGTGTGTGTGTGTGGTGTGGTGTGTGTGTGGTGTGGTGTGTGTGTGTGTGTGGTGTGGTGTGTGTGTGTGGTGTGTGTGTGTGTGTGGTGTGTGTGGTGTGTATATGTGTGTGTGTGTGTGTGGTGTGGTGTGTGTGTGTGTGTGTGGTGTGTGTGTGGTGTGGTGTGTGTGTGTGTGTGTGTGGTGTGTGTGTGTGTGGTGTGTGTGTGTGTGGCGTGTGTGTGTGTGTGGTGTGTGTGTGTGGTGTGTGTGTGTGGTGTGGTGTGTGTGTGTGGTGTGTGTGTGTGTGTGGTGTGTGTGTGTGTGGTGTGGTGTGTGTGTGTGGTGTGGTGTGTGTGTATGTTCAAACATGGGTGTGCACAGGACTCTGGGGCCCATAGGCCTGCTCTGAGTGGGACTGAGGAGTAAGGCCGAGGGGATCCCAGGACCCTTCTCACCTACAGCCTGTCTGGTCCTGAGTCTGAACTTTCAGGAAGCAATCCTAGGAGTAGTTAGCCTCTGGACCAACCTTCCTTGAACAGATGGGGAGACTGAGTCTCAGAGAGCCCGAGGACTGGCTCAGGGTCTCAGAAAAGGGTGGGGGCTCTGCTGGAACTGGAACCAAGGTGTGCTGGCCCCTGACCCTGGGTTATCTGGGCCCCCTGGAGCTGCTGCCCAGGGGTCTCCCAGCGGACCCGGCTTTCTTTGTCTGATACTCAGGTGTCCATCAGGCTTCTCCTGGAAGAAGCTGCAAGTTAAAAACAGGACACCCTCCATCTCACTAAAAGCCACAGTAAACCCCTGAAGGACTGAAAACTCCTAAGTTGAAGGCTACAGAGAAACCAGAGCCAGAGAACTTACTGAATAAACTGTACCAGTCAGTCCTCGTTAACCTCCTCTGTGTGTTTGCACATCCTTCTTCAGCCTGAAGCACCCTTTCCTGCCTTGCAGCCTGAAGAGCTCCCCCTGCTCTGTCTTAATGTCTAAAGTTCAAATATCACCTCCTCTGGGAAGCCCTCCATGGTCTCTCCAGAGATGGCGCCTTCCTCTGCTCCCACAGCCTCT
The DNA here is from genome assembly GCF_029378745.1 of Bos indicus. Lineage (NCBI taxonomy): Eukaryota > Metazoa > Chordata > Mammalia > Artiodactyla > Bovidae > Bos > Bos indicus. The sequence goes on from NC_091761.1 coordinate 126,800,530, forward strand.
CCGTGCCCTGAAGTAGTAATGAACTGAGTTAACCTTACCAGAGATCAAATTGCCAACATCTGCTGGATCATCGAAAAAGCAAGAGAGTTCCAGAAAAACATCAACTTCTGCTTTATTGACTATACCAAAGCCTTTGACTGTGTGGATCACAATAAACTGTGGAAAATTTTGAAAGAGATGGGCATACCAGACCATCTGACCTGCCTCTTGAGAAACCTGTATGCAGGTCAGGAAGCAACAGTTAGAACTGGACATGGAACAACAGCCTGGCTCCAAATAGGAAAAGGAGTACGTCAAGGTTGTATGTCACCTTGCTTATTTAACTTATATGCAGAGTACATCATGAGAAACGCTGGGCTGGAAGAAGCACAAGCTGGAATCAAGATTGCTGGGAGAAATATCAATAACCTCAGATATGTAGATGACACCACCCTTATGGCAGAAAGTGAAGAGGAATTAAAAAGCCTCTTGATGAAAGTGAAAGAGGAGAGTGAAAGAGTTGGCTTAAAGCTCAACATTCAGAAAACAAAGATCATGGCATCTGGTTCCATCACTTCATGGCAAATAGATGGGGAAACAGTGGAAACAGTGTCAGACTTTATTTTTTTAGGCTCCAAAATCACTGCAGATGATGACTGCAGCCATGAAATTAAAATACACTTACTCCTTGGAAGGAAAGTTATGACCAACCTAGATAGCATATTCAAAAGCAGAGACATTACTTTGCCAACAAAGGTCCGTCTAGTCAAGGCTATGGTTTTTCCAGTGGTCATGTATGGATGTGAGATTTGGACTGTGAAGAAAGCTAGGCACCAAAGAATTGATGCTTTTGAACTGTGGTGTTGGAGAAGACTCTTGAGAGTCCCTTGGACTGCAAGGAGATCCAACCAGTCCATTCTGAAGGAGATCAGCCCTGGGATTTCTTTGGAAGGAATGATGCTAAAGCTGAAACTCCAGTACTTTGGCCACCTCATGCGAAGAGTTGACTCCTTGGAAAAGACTCTGATGCTGGGAGGGATTGGGGGCAGGAAGAGAAGGGGACGACAGAGGATGAGATGGCTGGATGGCATCACTGACTCAATGGATGTGAGTCTGAGTGAACTCCGGGAGTTGGTGATGGATAGGGAGGCCTGGCATGCTGCGATTCATGGGGTCACAAAGAGTCGGACATGACTGAGCGACTGAACTGAACTGAACTGAACCTTCACTGAGCATGTCCTTTGTTCTAAGTGCATTAAATACTTAGACTCACTTCATTCTCACAGCAACCCTAGGAGATGAGAGGTATGTGTATGCTCCATTTTACAGATGAGGAAACTGAGACCTAAAGAGGTTGCACAGCTCTGAAGTAGAGGAGCCAGGCAGGCAGCTTGCCCAGCCTCTCTCTACTTAACAATGTCTGTCATAACCAGGGACTTGTCTGTCTCTCTAATAAGACTGAGCTACTTGAAGGTTGGGGCTGTGCCTCCTTCAGCCAGTATCCCCAGGGCCAAGCAGAGCACCCAGCAGAGAATGGGCGCTCAGTGGTGCTAGACAAATGAAAGCTCAGTGTGCAACAGAGGAGAGACTCAACACCAATGGGCCAAATGTCTGAAAGGTCAGTTTTGGCACAAATTCTAGTAATGGAGCTGGCTGAGAGTAGTCAGTGAGTGGCCTCGGGAGGTGTCGAGTTCCCTATCAGAGGCTGGTTGAGCACTGCACGGCATGTGTGTGTGTGTGTGTGTGTGCACGTGTGTGTGTGTGTGTGTGTGTTGTAGAAGGGATGTCATGGTGACTGCTGGTCATCTGTGACTATGTAAAGTGTTTGCCATGGACCTGGGGCCTCAGTGCCCAAGACTGCTGATGAGGTGACTCCACCCATGGCCCCAGGCAGGGCCGCATTGCAATTTGCAAAGCCCTAGGCTCTGGCCTTTGCAGCCCCTCAACCATAAAAATATTATAAAAATTATATTCGACAACTGTGTTGGTATAAAAATGAACATACAAATATATTAAAGCATTTTCTTCTATTTAAAAGTTCATTTCTTTTTTCCTTCTGATTTTCAAAGAAATGAAAACAGTTTCATGGGCTCCTACAATATCATGGGCCCTAGGCACTGCACCTCCTGGGCACAGTGGCGACAGGGCAGGGGATCTTAAAACGTGCATTAAATTTATGTTTTAAAAAAAAAGCAGGGAAGAACCTATGCACGTTTATATCCACACAGAGTACTTCAGAAAAGACACAAGAGAGACTAGCAACGGTGTTTGGCTCCAGGAAGGAAAACTGGGTGGCCGGAGACAGGAATGGCAGGGAGTTATTACTGCATACCCTTCTGTGCCTTTGGAATTTTGTACCATGTGAATGAATCCCCTATTCATAAAAGTAAATAAATAACAATTTAAACTGTTAGAGGCTTATTCCAGAGCAACAGGAGACTGTTCAACGAAGGTGGAAAAATATGGGCTTTGGAGCCAGAAATGTGCGGTTTAATCTCAAGCTCTGCAGCTCATAAGTGCCAGATCAGAGCAGTGAGGGAGGCCCTGGTGAACCAAGGAGCTTGTCACCAAAGGCCCTTGGTGGGCTCCTTCCACCTCTCTGAGCCTCAGTTTCCTGTTCCCTGAAATGGGGATAGTAACACCTCCCTTGAAAGGTGCTTGAGAGGATTAGCCATGGCTGGCACAGCACCCGCCCCGGAGAGCGGGCTCTCCCCAATGCTCCTTTTCACCCTTCCCCCTACGCCCGGCGGAGTAAATGTGGGCCAGTGGTGGGGCCGTGAATTGCCTCTTTCTCTGGCCAGCACTTGTTTATTCAGGCTACCTTCCGGGGCCGGCCCATGGCTGTGGGCCTCCCTCTCTCTGTCCCTATACTTGACAGCTGTTCAGACAGCTGCCTGTCACTACAGGGAAACTGAGGCTCGGGCTACTCCAGAGATTACAAGTCCTGACGCCTGCAAGTAGGTGGAGACCAAACACAGAACTGCTTGAAGTTCGGGGGACAGTTAGACGCTGCCATGCATGACACCTTGGAAATAAACTTATCAAAAAGGCAACTCAGACGGTGGCCCACAGCAATTAGAAAACCCTGGCCAATTCTGGCCAGTTTGGATTCAATCAGTAAACATTTAGTGAGCTCCTACCTACCGTGTGCACTCCCCAAGTTTCAGTTTCTCAAAGTTCAGGCTAAAATACCTTTCAGATTCACCAGTAACCAATAGCATTTAGCAGTCACTAAAGTCAGCTGAAAGAAGAACTTCCTGTAACTAAGAATGGCTAAGTGTCTAATCAGACATAAGGCCGGGCAAGTGAGTGGAGAACCTTGTCACCAAAGGTCAGCTCCATCTGAATTTGGAGCTTGAGGTGCCTGGGGGGATCCCCAGCATTTCAGGTGCGGTCCAGAAGATGCCTGCTAGGGATGGGTCCTGGCAGAAGGGCCATGGGGACTGAGGGACAGGTCTGCTGTTCCTAACCTGGCTGCGGGGTTCCCTGGAGGCCATGTGCCTTTGGGAGGTAGAGAGATTCCATTCCCACAAGAGCCCTGTGGCTGAGAGAAGCCCCAGAAGCCCCAGGCAGAGGCAAAAATGGAGCTTGGCCACGTGAAGAATTCCTGGGAGGGAAGTGGAGCTCAGAATAAGCCATGTTGTTCTAGCAAAGAACAGGGAGATATCTGACACAGGGGACAAGAGAAGGATTCTAGAGTGACAGGTTCCAACTCTAGTCTGCCCAGCCAGCCTAGGATATTGCTGGCTTCCTGGGGGTGCAGAGGGATTAGGGTGCTTAGGGGTTAACTGCTTTACCACCTGAGATGTATCACCCCAACCAGCCCAGGCAGAGACATTTTTGAATGAGTTCTCCATGTCCCCATGGGTCCCCATGTCCCTTGTATGTATTCAGACACTCTCACTGGTGGGAATGCTTTTGCAGGTCTGACTTTATCCATATTTGCTATAGCCAAAGGCTAGAGGTTAATCCCCAAAATGAGACATAGGAGCAGCTTCCATCTGTGATCATGGCCCAGAGGCATGTCTCAGAATTGATCATAAACTCCTGCTTAAAACCCAGAACTCTAATGCTGAAAGCTTTGGAGCCACGCAATCCTAGATTAAAATACTAGCTGTACTCTTTCTGGCTGGGTGGCCTCAGGGAAGTTATTTAACCTCTCTGGGCTTTAGTGTCTGGTACACCAATACTTAAAAGATATAGATTAGTATTATTTTATGATAATCATTTATAAAAAGTGCTTAGCACATAGTGGGACTTCCCCGGTGGCTCGTAAAGAATCTGCCTGCAAGGCAAGAGACCCGGGTTCAATCCCTGGGTCAGGAAGATCCCCTGGAGAAGGGAATGACTACCCACTCCAGTATTTTTGCCTGCAGAATTCCATGGACAGAGGAGCCTGGTGGGCTACAGTCCATGGGGTTGCCAAGAGTTGGACACAACTGAGTGACTAGCACAAGCACACAGTAAGCACTATAGACTTGTATGTTAACTAAAATGTTAGGGAAGGAAGGATTGGCATAAAAGAAGAGTAAATAGGAGTGAATCACATTTTATGCTTTTAAAGATCCCCAAGAAAATATTCCAAAATCTGCCTTGAACACTTCTTGCAGCAGATCATCATCTTGCTAGTCGTGTTCTCTGTTGTCTAACCCGATTCCCTCCTGCTACAGCTGAGGTCTAAATTTGCCTATCTCAATCCTACCCGGGCTCCTGGGCTCACTCCCACCACAGACCCCTCCCATCCAGCCCCCAAGGGGAGAGGTCCACTTACTGCTTGGGTCCATGGTCCTGCTCACAACGCCCATCCCAGGGGCAGGCAGAGAAGTTGGTGCCCACCGTACGCCACCCGCCCCTCTCTTCTGCCATGGCTATCAGGGCCACCCCAGGGAGGGGGCTGTGCTGCTGCAGCTGGCCAAGAGCCCCCCCTCGCAAAGGGTGGGCTTCGGGGAGAAGCGGGAGGGCCACGTCAAAGCCGGGCCGGAAAGTGTCCATCGTGGGGCTGGCCTCGGCCACCATCGCCTGTCCCAGCTGGAAGATCCGGAGGCAAGGGGCGGGGTGGAGACTGAGGACCAGATGGTTCTTGCCCCCATCCCACTGCGGGAGCTCCGGGTGGCACTCTCCAGCAGGGGTGTCGGGGCTGAGGACGAGGATGAGGAGGCAAGCCTCCGCAGCGCTGGCTGTGTGGTAGCGGGAGCCCTCGATGGAAGTCAGGACCTTGCGCGGAGTCTCAGAGATGGGTCCGACCGCCGGGTACACGAACACCTTGAGGCCACCACCTCTGCACCTCGAGGCATCAAAGCAAGCTCCCCGGTAGCAGCTGCCGCCACGGGGGGCTTGAGGAGGTTGAGGGCCATCTTCTAGGAGCTCCCCAGGCTGGGAGAAACTCTGCAGGAGCTCTGCGTCCAGCCAGCGGGGCCAGCCTTGGGGGGCCCCTGCCTGGCGTCTGGCAGGCTCTGCCAGGCGGAGAACTGGGAAGACTCTTAGCAGGATGAGGAGCCAGGAGGCCGACAGGGCCAGCCAGAGGGACTTTCTTCTCCATGACTGCATGTGGCCACCCACAGCCAGAGCTGCAGGAAGCAGAGGAAGCCAGAGGTTCAGAGGGGGCGTCTCTGGGATGGGGATCCACCTTCTAGGTCAGCGCCCTCATTGTACAGATGGGAAGACTGAGGCCTGTGGAGGGCAAGATCCAACAGCAAGTCACAAGTCACAGGCCAGGGACGACCCCGCTCTCTGGCCCTGCCTTCTTGTGGTCCGGACTCTGCTTCCTCGGCCTTTGGACAACCAAGCCAGTTTTTGCCCTTCCCAGCAGGGCCCCCTACCCCTGGGCGCTGCTCAGGCTGATGCAACCCCTGTGCAGACTGCAAGCCAGTGTCCTTCTGCCCTCCTGGCTGCACACCCTGACCTTAGCCTTGAGGGAGAGGAGGGCGGTCTGCCAGGCCATGGGGGACCTGTCAGGACTCCCACACGAGGCGGTCTGGCCAGGGTGCAGGGCTGGACAGAAGCAGGGCTGGTTTCCCCAATCCTCCCCCTTTCTGAGCAGCCCCTGAGCAGCCCGGCCACCCTGTGTCCACTGGCAAGCACTCCTGGGCTGAGGGCCCTGCGGCTGGAGCTAAAATTAGACCCTACATCCCATGTGGGCTCTCAGGGTCAGCTGAGGGCAAGGCCTGAGTGCAGCCGGTGGCCCCTGCCTGGGGGGCTGGGAGGGCTCTAAGTTCTGGTCCTCTCCCACCCTGCCGCTGTCCCAGTCCAGGCAGCTCAGTCCCTCCTCCCTCCACCTCTAGCAGCTGGTCCTGCACCCTCTGGCTTGGAGCTATCAGGGTGCAGAGGCCGGGGACCCCCTGCCAAGCCCCTGCCCCATGGCTCCCAAGCTCTGCTGTGTCTCGCCTCCCTTCTCAGGGCAGCGTTTGGTCAATCTAGATCTCTTTCCCAGCGGCAGCCTGACTCCTCCCCTGCCAGCTCTGATTGGCTCCTGTCTGGGAGGCAAGCTTTCCACTTAACCCCTTCCAAACCAGTTTTCTGGATTGCTAATAATGATAACCAGCAGGGCCCACAGCTCATGATTGGCCTTGAGCTATTCCAACCTCTATCTCACATCAGCCTTCCAAGGCCAAGGTTTCAGTTCAGTTCCGTTCAGTCGTTCAGTCGTGTCCAACTCTTTCCGACCCCATGAATTGCAGCACGCCAGGCCTCCCTGTCCATCACCAACTCCTGGAGTTCACTCAGACTCACGTCCATTGAGTCAGTGATGCCATCCAGCCATCTCATCCTCTGTCGTCCCCTTCTCCTCTTGCCCCCAATCCCTCCCAGCATCAGAGTCTTTTCCAAGGAGTCAACTCTTTGCATGAGGTGGCCAAAGTACTGGAGTTTCAGCTTTAGCATCATTCCTTCCAAAGAAATCCCAGGGCTGATCTCCTTTAGAACGGACTGGTTGGATCTCCTTGCAGTCCAAGGGACTCTCAAGAGTCTTCTCCAACACCAACAGTTCAAAAGCATCAATTCTTCGGTGCTCAGCCTTCTTCACAGTCCAACTCTCACATCCATACATGACCACTGGAAAAACCATAGCCTTGACTAGACGGACCTTTGTTGGCAAAGTAATGTCTCTGCTTTTGAATACGCTATCTAGGTTGGACATAACTTTCCTTCCAAGGAGTAAGCGTCTTTTAATTTCGTGGCTGCAGTCACCATCTGCAGTGATTTTGGAGCCCCCAAAAAATAAAGTCTGACACTGTTTCCACTGTTTCCCCATCTATTTCCCATGAAGGGATGAGAATCACTGCCATTTCCTATGGATGAGCAAAATGAAACTCAGAGAGGGGATGGTATCTTCTAAGGAGACCCTGCTAAGGAGTGGCAGGGTGGGATTTGAACCTTGAGCTCCTGACTAGAGTCCTTAGAGCTTCCCACTGGTCACTGTAGCTGGGGGACTTGCTCCTGGCTGGGATACAGGCTCTCCACATTTTAACCCCTTCCATCAACAGATGAGATAATGAGGCATCAAGTGGCTGCGGTGTGGGTGTGTGATAATGGATAAGGTGCTTCCAACTATTCCCAGGATTGGTCTCTCTTCCTTCAGCCCTCCACCCTTACCCTCTGCCAATCCAACTCTAGCTCCAGCTTTTTCAGCACCTTTCCTGACACCTTACACTCAGGCCCATGGGTTAGCCCTTGCCTGGAGCTCTGTCGGAAGGGTCTGTAGTACTGGATCCTTGTTCCAGTCCATATGTGGAGTTCTTCCTGAGGGTGAAGGGCTTCCCTGTGGCTCAGATGGTAAAGAATCTGCCTGCAATGCAGGAGAGCTGGGTTAGATCCCTGAGAAAGGAAATGGCAGCCCACTCCAGGATTCTTGCCTGGAGAATTCCATGGACAGAGGAGCCACAAACAGTCTGACATGACTGAGTAACCAGCCCTTTCTTTTTCCTGAAGGCTCCATTTCCTGACTCTCCATTAATCCACACCCCACTGAGGGTCCCCCCCAGCCACCCCCTACCTCTCAGTTCTTGGGTCTGTGCTCTGTGGTGGGGAGTCAGGAATGGGTGATGTCACCCATGAGGAGTTACTGAAGTGATAGAAAGACAGACTGGCTTCCAGGAGCTCCAGTCTGACCTGGAGTGGCCTCTGTTTCTATCTCTTACTGGCTGGACAATGTTGGGCCTCTGTCCCTGCTTCTCTAGGGAGGGAGTAATAATATCCATTTTAAGACTATAGCCTAGTTAAAAGCCAGGCCTACCCTATCGGGGGGGGGGGGGTCCCTGAACAAGTAGCAGTCTCCTGGCTTCTTTCTTTTTTTTAATTTAAAAATATTTACTTATTTATTTGACTGCATCAGATCTTGGTTGCAACACATGGGTTCTCTGTTGTGGTGCGGGGTGGCATGAGGGCCAAGTAGTTGCTATGTGGGTTTAGTTGCCACAAGGCAAGTGGGATCCTAGTTCCCCAACAAGGGACTGGCCCCGCTTCCCCCACATTGGAAGGTGGATTCTAAACCCCTGGACTACCAGGGAAGTCCTAGCCTCCTGCCTTCTTGCCTTCCCCTGATCTCAGAAGGCTGCTGACATGATGAGGGAGCCACCACAGGAATGTTAGGGCCTCAGGGGGCAGCCAGCCTGGGGTGGGGCACCATTCACACACTCAAGAATGTCCTCAAAATGGCCCACACAGGGGGGCTCTGGCCTCTTCACACTACAGGGTCAGTCACTAAGGGAGGCGCTGACTTTCCACAGGCATCAGGCTCTCTCCTGCAGCAAGAGAAAGGGGGCTGCTGCTGCCTCTCACCTTCCTGCACTAACTCCTCCTCCTCCAGGGACTGGTGCAAAGCTCCCTTCCTACAGGAAGCTTCCCTGACTCTTCTCCGGCTGGGTTAGGCTCTCCTTTAGGTTCTCATGCCGCTCCTTCTCCTCTGTCCCTGTACAAACTCATTCATTCATCCACCAAATACTTTTTTTTTTTTAACAAAATATATATATTTATTTATTTTGGCTACTTCTGGTCGTAGTCGCAGCACACGGGATTTGTGGTGTTTGGTCTCCAGAGAGCACGGGCTCAGTAGTTGCCCCTCGGCATGTGGGATCTTAGTTCTCTGACCAGGGGTTGAATTTGTGTCTGCTGCATTGGAAGGTGGGTTCTTAACCACCGAACTACCAGGGAAGTCCCTCATCCAGCAAACACTTAATAAGTACTAAGTACAGGCTAGGTTTTGTGCCAGGCTCTGGAGATACAATTCTGAAGAACAATAATAGCTAACATTCGTAACATACTTGGTGCCATCTGTGGCTCTAAGTGCCAGCGTATTTGTTTATTTAATCCTCTCCTGAGGGGGCTTTGAGGGAGATACTATTATTATCCCCATTTTCCAGGTGAGGAAATGGACCCAGAGAGCTGAGGTAACTTCCTTTTTTGGGCCTTGCCCCTTGGTATATGGGATCTGAGTTCCCGGATCAGTGACTGAACCCGCGCCTCCTGTGTTGGAAGCAAGGACCTTAACCACTGGACAGCCAGGGAAGCCCCAGCTTAGGTGACTGGACTCAATTTCCACACCTCAGCCTGGACTTAGACCCAGGCTGTCCATTCCTTTCACCTCTGAACCATTCTAGCTCCTGAGTGAGACAAACATTATGCACTCCCTCCCCCGAAATTCACTGTCCTAGGGAAAGAGAGGTCAGCTACCAGGCAATTACAGGATGAGGGAAGGGGACTATGGAAGGGCCCAGAGGGGCTGCCTAACCCACGGGGCCAGAAAAGCTGTCTGAGGCAGTGACGTCACTGTGGTTGCGTGTGTGGGGACAGACAGGAAATGGTAGAAGTGGAGGCAGGGACAGTTTTTTTCTGGGTCACCCCACAAGTCACTCACTCATTCTACAGCTACTTAATGAGCCCCTACTCTGGGCCAGGCAGGCCCTCAGGGAGTGAACCAAGCAAACAGAATCTTGCTCTGGTGGAGTTTGCTTTCCTGAGAGGGAAAATCAGCAATAAACAAAACAGACAAGTAACATACCCCATGAGATAGTTGGCAATAGTGGTCTGGAGAAAGGGAGGGCCTGCACTGTTAAATGTTACAGGCAGGCCTCCATGGGGCCTTCCCTGGTGGTTCAGTGGCTAAGACTCTGCGCTCCCCATGCAGGGGGCCTGGGTTCAATTCCTGGTCAGGGAACTAGATTTCACATGCCGCAACTAAAGTGTTCCCATGTCGCAAGTAAGAGATTCCATGTGCCGCAAGTGAGGCGTGATGGAGTCAAATAAATATATAAATATTTTAAAAAAAAAGAAAAAGCAGGAAAAGCTGAGCTTTGAGGTGAGGGAGTAAGTGGAAGGTGTTTCTAGGGGAAGGTCATCCCCGCCCGGGCGCAGGTTCTGGGTGGGGACTCTGCCTGCCGTATGCCTGGTCTGACCTTGTTTTCCCAGCACCACTGAGACTCTGGTAAGAGGCTGATTTGGCAGCAGAGACAGAAGCAGGGAGACCCGTGGGGCCAGGTGAGTCAGGTGGGTGAGCTGTGATGGTGGTTTGGACCAGGGTGACATGGATGAAAGGAATAAGAAGCAGTTAGATCCTGGATCTATTTTGAGCCAGGGCAAAACAACAAATGTGCTGATGGATCGGATGTGAGGTTTGGCCTGAGCCTGAGCCGCAGGCAGGATGGAGCTGCTGTCAACTGAGATGAACTGAGTGGGGAGCCGATTAGGGAGAGAAGGTCAGGATTTCAGTTCTGAGGCTAGGAGTCATATCACATTCATCTTTCTCATCCCCAGCATTAGTATAATAAATGGCCAACACATGCTTGTTGAATGAGTGAATGAATGGATGATGGACAACGTTGGGAGGGTAGGAGGCCAAAGCCAGCTGGTCAGGGGTTTGTGGGGATATGGATCCTGTTCCAGCTCCCCTGGCCCCAGCCCTGGGCACACTGGCTGGTGCCCACACCCACACTTGCATCCGCACACAAGGCCTCTCCTACTTCCATCTCTGCAGCGGGGCTCTCAGGCCAGCTGGGGCCTGGACTTGTCCAGAAGCAAATCACACAGTTGCTCTGGGGCTTGGATGGAGGAAGAGAAAGCAGGGCATCCTGCCAGGCAGGACTGCCCTGGGCTCATCCTAAAAATATACCTCTGGGCTCTGCCAAGTGCTCTGGGGCCTCCATCAGGCTCTTCAGGGTTCATAGAAGCTTCCAGGGGTTCCAGTCCCGTACCTGGGCTCTGATCAGTGGGAGAGAAGTCACACTTCAGGGAGAAGGGAGTGGGAGAGGGCAGGAAGGAGTGGAGAGCAGTGAATAGGAGGAGGAAGACAAGCAAGGAGAGGAGGACAGAGGCCTGGGGTCTGGCTCCTGCCTGGAAGCTTCTGGGAGGAGGCAGAAGTCTTGTTTTCTGTAGGGTAAGTTTGTAGCAGGCCTTTTATTCGGATTTGGGGACAAGGAGGTGCTCTCGCTGGCATCCGGGAGCTCTGAGCGCTACTGTGTTGGTTTCATTTCTATAGTGGCATCACGCTGCCTGGGGGCTGCCTAAGCATGGGGTTTCTTCTTACCTGAGGTGCCAGGGGTCACATTGGCCAAGGTGCCCAGGTAGAAAATGGGCACTAACATCTTTGTATTTGATTTGAAGTGTTCCCTCTTTGCACCCTGAGTCTGCCTCCCTCCGGGCCTTCCTTCTCTGGGTTGGGCTGAAATTTTCAGAAAGATTATATCTAGTCTCCCAGGGGAGAGGGGCTTGGCACCCTGTAGAGTGCTGTGGTCAAGAGTACTGAGCAAGCTTGTGTTTCTATGCAAGCGGCTTCATCTCTCTGTGCTTCTGCTTCTTCATCGTAAAATGCTGCTAATACCTCCTTCCTCAAAGGCTTGCTGGGAAGAGAATTAGATGAGATCATGAATGTTTGGCATTCAGAACACCATGCCTGACCCTCAGGCACCCAACAAATGAAGTCCTCTGTTCGCACTCAGGTCCCAGGGCAGGGAGATGATTTGCACAAAAGATATCCAAGCTGTCCATCTGGGTAGATTGTGGCCAGGATTTGGGTTTTCCTTCCCTCCCCTGTGTTTTTCCTCCTGCAAGCCCATCTCCGTTCCAGAAGAAAGACACTTGGAGCTATCACCGTGGAAACCCATCTGCTGCTTCTTATCTGCTGGTGTTTTTTCCTCCTGCTTGGAACCATCTGGGTGTCTCACTGCAGTATTAACAGGAGCGGGGGCTGAAGGCTTTGGAAGGCTCTGGGGTCTCAGCTTTCACTTGCTAGAGCACAGATAACCCCAAACTGTGGTGAAGACTTACAGGGCCCTGCAGTATCGATCCAGTTCCTGCTAAAATGTGTCTGTCCCACTAAGCCCACAGCAGATAATTCATACCTGGGCGAGGGCCAGGGGAGCAGCCCAAGGGACTCTGGGAGGGGAGTTGGGAAAAGCAGGTCTGCCCTCTGCTTCTCCCCCAGGCATGCCTTGTGACCTTGGACAAGTCACACCCTTTCTTCCTGGGCCTTCAATTTCTCACCATCAGCCTAATATAGTAGCAGGACTAGGCTTTCCAGAGCAACAAGATCTGGAATTCTCAGTCAGAAGTAATCTTAATATAGGTTGCAGGTCAGTCCTTCCCTTTCCCATCCTGTCAACACTTGACTTTATTAAGGAAGAGTGTATGAACTTGGAAGTGAGGCAATGGGGATAGTGCTTGACCTTCATCTGTCCACTGGGGCATCATCTAGCAGCCCTGAGGGTCATGTGACTCCCTATGTATTAGGGTCCAGATGTTTTATAAGCCTGATACTAAGATGCTAACTTACAGAAAACAGATAAGATAGAAAGGACTTCTGTCCAATGGCGATACAAATGATTTCTGACCAGCAGCGATCACCCCAAAGGTTACAGTCATGTGCTGTAGGGTGGCAGTCCCCAACCTTTTTGGCACCAGGGACCAGTTTCACGGAAGACAATTTTTCCATGGACCAGGATGGTGGGCATGGTTTGGGGTGATTCAAGTGCCTTGCATTTATTGTGCACTTTATTTTTAAACTTTTGTTTTGGGGTATGGGCTTTCCCGGTGGCTCAGTGGTGAAGAGTCCGCCTGCCAACACAGGAGATGGGTTTGAGCCGTGGGTCGGGAAGATCCTCTGGAGCAGGAAACGGCAACCCACTCCAGTATTTTTGCCTGGGAAATCCCATGGACAGAGGAGCCTCATGGGCTACAGTCCTTGGGTTAATGACAATAACAATTGTAGATAGCTGATTAACGATGCTGGGATAGTTTCAGATGAACAGCAAAGGGACTCAGCCATACATACACATGTATCCACTCTCCAAACTCCCCTCCCATCCAGACTTACTGTGCACTTTGTCTTCAATCTCATGCTGCCACTGATCTGACAAGGAGGTACCATCCTCGGCCTGGAGGCTGGGGACCTCTGCTGTAGGGCATTTGCCAGCTGGGACTCTGACTAGCAATCTTCTTTCAGCCTTCTCTGTGCTTTGCTGATCAATGAGCCCTCTGAACCAGGGGCTTCCCAGATGGTGCTAGTGGTAAAGAAGCCGCTTGCCAATGCAGGAGACAAGAGACGTGGGTTCAATCTCTGGTCAGGAAGATCCCCTGGAGGAGGGCATGGCAACCCACTCCAGTAGTCTGACTGAAGGATTCCACGGACAGAGGAGTCTGGAGGGCTACAGTCCATAGGGGTTGCAAAGAGTCTAACACTACCGAAGTGGATTAGCACGCACCACTCTGAGCCAGCTTTGTCATCCAGAGAGATTCCTCATGAATGAGTGAAATACAACTTTGACAGGTGCTCATGATGCATTTTCTAAAAACATATTTACATACGGCTGTGCTGGGTCTTTGTTGCGTGGGCTTTTCTCTAGCTGTGGTGAGTGGGGGCTGCTTCCCAGCTGTGGCGCTCGGGCTTCTCACTGCAGTGGCTTCTCTTGCTGTGGAGAAGCAGGGCTCTAGGGCGCGAGGGCTTCAGTAGTCGTGGCTCCTGGGCTCTTCAGCACAGGCTCAACACTTGTGGCACACAGCCTTAGCTGCTCCACGGCATGTGGGATCTTCCCCATCAGGATATAAACCAGAGTCTCCTGCATTGGCAGGTGGATTCTTTACCACTGAACCACCAGGGAAGCCTCTCACTATACATTCGAATAATTTTTTTAAAAACATTTTGAAGATTATGAGTTGACAGTTCACTGAGCCTCATTTTCCTCTTCTATAAAATGAGGAATCTGAAGGAAGGGCTTACAGATTTGCTGACCACGTGCCAGCTGCTGTTGAGCTCTCTGGATCCATGGTTTCATTTAAGCCTTGCAGCAAAACTTCCAGGGCAGCTCTCAGCCCCATTCTACAGGTGAGGTTAGTGAGGTTCAGAGAGGTGAAGTGATTGCTCCAAGGCATCACAGCTAGTGAGTAATAGAGCCTGGTTTTGAATCACTACATCACAGGGTGGGGGCTAATTTCTGCTTCACAGGTTCATTATGGGGCTCCTTAAATTAGACAACACGTGGGAAAATGCTTGGCAAACTTTACAGGGATGCACATACGTGAATAATGATAGTCAGCCCAAGACTGCCTTCTAACTGGCCCACCCAGTTGTGGCCCAGGGTCTGGCTCCTCTTCCCAGGGAGGCAGTCCTCTGCTTCCTGCATGGCGGTTTTCTGCTATCTGGAGAAAGCCAGAGGAGACTGAGGTGTGCGGGCATCTCTGGTCCAGCCCCTCACAAGCCAGAACACCTGCTGAAAACCATAGGCTGAGCTCTCAGCTCCTGCTGCTCCTTTGGAGCCTGCATTCCTGGGACAGGAGTTGAGAGTGGGGACTGGGGGATGGCCAATCTGGACAGACCAAGTAAAGCCAATTTAAACCCTAGTTCTGAAGTCATTCTGTGCCATCCTCCTGAATATTTCACCTGAATTAGACCTTCTCTGTAGGCTCCAGAAGCCACGCCCAGCCTCCTCTAGTTCCTGGAGTCTCCCAGAGCTGTCCACGCCTGGACATCTCCACCTCAGCCCTGGGTGCCAAGGGGTTAAGCACTGGGGCCAGCTTAGCAAGTGTTTACCTAGCAGGCAGGCTGCCTGGAACCACAGGTAACTAACAGCCTGCTTTCCAGAGCTGAGGCAGGAAAATTTATTTGTCCTCACCTCCCTCCCCAGGGATGCTGCTTGGCAGAGTAAACACAGCTTTCTGTTGGCTCTTTGAGGAGATGTTCAGCAGAGGGGTGGGAGCTGGGGGCAGGGATCAAGCCTAGAGGTGCTCTGAGATGGAGTTGAAAGGGGTTCAGTCCCCTTTTTCTGGACTCAGGGCCCTACCTCGGGAGTCTGGCTTAGACTGACATTCCTAAAGATGCAATCATTATTACTGTTATTGATGGAGACCCTGACATATTGTACATCACTTCATTTAATTCTTACAAGCACCAGAAGGGTGAGGGACTCTTACTTCTGCTTCCGGATTAGGGACAGGAAATGCAGAGGTGAAATCACTTGTCCAGGACCATTCAGCCAGTGGGCGGTAGAACTGGGGCCAAACCACAATCTCTTTGACTTCAGATTTGCTGGGCTTTCTACTCTCCCTCATGGGACAAAAGGCTACTGATTTGTTGAGTACTTACTATGTGTCAGGCACTATGTTGAACATCTTATTTCAATCTCTAATTATTTCCTAGAATCCCTTTGCTACACCATCAACATCAAAAAAGTGAGATAGTACAGTTCATAACTGGGGAAGGAAACACAGGTGTGAACCCCAGAAATAAGAACAAGATGGGTTTTAGATCTCCTCTTGTAATCCAAAGGTGTCCTCATTGGATGTCCATCAGGTCCTGTGGCCCCGCCTCATCCAGACCCTGATGCTAGCCAGCTCCCACGTCCCCTGCATCCTCTGCAGTCCAGGCCACCATTATCTCACACCTGGATCATTGCACTGGGCTCTGGGCTCTGCTTTTCTCTTGCTCACTGTGTCCTCACAGCAGCCAGGGGGATTTGATAAAATGTAAACCCCATGCCACCTCGGCTGCAATTCCATATTAACCCTGTGTTTTTAGTTGCTGTGTTTTGATGTTTGACATCAGGGCCTTGCTGACCCGGGAGGGACTCCCCCTTCTAGGGTAGCTAGTTCCTACAGATAGTAAACAGCTCATCCCTGAGCCTGTTTTTCAAATGCAAACCAACCAATTCAGACAAAGCCAATGCAAAAAAAAAAACAACCCAACCAATCGAGGCAAAACCAACCACTGCCAACAAAGGTCTGTCTAGTCAAGGCTATGGTTTTTCCAGTAGTCATGTATGGAAGTGAAAGTTGGACTGTAAAGAAAGCTGAGCACCAAAGAATTGATGCTTTTGAACTGTAGTGTTGGAGAAGACTCTTGAGAGTTCTTTGGACTGCAAGGAGATCCAACCAGTCCATCCTAAAGGAAATCAGTCCTGAATATTCATTGAAAGGACTGATGCTAAAGCTGAAGCTTCAATACTTTGGCCACCTGATGCGAAGAACCGACTCATTTGAAAAGACCCTGATGCTGGGAAAGATTGAAGGTGGGAGGAGAAGGGGACGACAGAGGATGAGATGGTTGGATGGCATCATGGACTTGATGGACATGAGTTTGAGCAAGGTCCGGGAGTAGGTGATGGACAGGGAAGCCTGGCGTGCTGCAGTCCATGGGGTCGCAAAGAGTCAGACACGACTGAGCGACTGAACTGAACTGAACTGAATCCATCACATCCTCTGTTGGGCTTTCACACTCAGTACCACGATTCCACTGCCCTATGCACTCCAGGGTCAGGGACCAGAAACAACTGGAGACAGTCCCCATGCCTCAGAGTCCACTGAAATTATCCATACCAGCCAATTCTCAGCCTGCCTGCTCTCTCACCACCTCCTCCCATGGAAACCACAATAAAGGCCCTTGCCTGTGCTCTCCCCTCCCTCCCTCTTCCTCCTGACTGACCCTGGTGCTTTCCCACGTGGCCCCTCTGTGGCATGGTGTGCCCGCTCCTCTTGCTGTCTGTGTGTATAACAAACTCTTTTTTCTTGTTTTTTGGCTGCATTGCCTGGCATGTGGGATCTTAGTTCCCAGATCAGAGATGGAACCCGTGGCCTCTGTGGTAGAAGCTTGGAGTCTTAACCACTGGACTGCCAAGGAAGTCCCAAACTGTTTTCTCAATGATAGTTGTTTCCTGGTCTGTCAGCCTCACAGCACCTAAATAATAATAAAACCTATGTTTTGAAACAAACTTGCCCCAGTGGCTTCCATCACACAAGAATATTCTTTTCACAGCTTAGAAGACCCTCCGTGATCTGGGCTCTGTCTGCTCTCAAGACCTTGTCTCCAGCCCCCCTCTCTGGCCACTGTGCTCCAGACCCAGCACAGCCATTTCTGCCATAGGACCTTTCACCCGTCTGTTCCCTCTGCCTGGAATGTTCTTCTCCCAGAGCTCATCATGGGTGGCTCCTTATCGACACGCAGGGCTCAGTTTACATGTCACCTCTGCAGGCAGGCCTTCTCTGAGCACTCGCTGTCAAGGAATGGCAATAGCCTGTCGTCCCAAGCGTTTTCCATGTGCTGGGCACCATTTTCTGTACTTTCCATGTACTTACTCTTTGAATCCTCACAACAACTCTGTAAGGTAGGTATAATTATTTCCGTGTGCAAGAGAGGAAACTGTAGCTCAGAGAGATTAAGTGACTTGACCAAAGTCTCACAGCTAACAGGTAGGACAGCTGGGATTCAAATCCCACAGCCAGTTTTCAGAACCCATACTCTGAACCATGCACCTTATCTCCTGGTGCAGAGTATGTTTACTATAACTATTATTATTACTATCGTTTTGAACAAAGGCTGAATTTCACCCACCCATGTTCTTTAATTGAATATGAATACTTCAGGGGAGCCACTGGCTGTCCACTTTGCTGTAGCCCCTCCTGCTTCCTATTGTCTTGCACCAATTTACCTGACTTGCTTGGACCCTGAAGGCATTCATGTTTGCAATCTCTACTGGGTGCCTCTTACTCATTCACTCTTTATATACCTATATACATATATATATATATATATGCGCCATGCCTCAGGGCATGTGAGATCTTAGTCCCCTGACCGGTGATAGAACCTGTTCCCCCTGCATTGGAAGAGCGGAGTCTTAACCACTGGACTGCCAGGGAAGTTTTTCACTCAATCTTTTAACCAACACCCACTGTGCCAGGTACAGTGCCAGACCCACAGAGATGAATAACATGGCATCCATGCCCTCCAGAGCCCAAGGCTGTGTTCAGAGGAGACGGGCACACAGGGCACCTCACTGCCTTGTGATGTGTACTGTCATGGGGATGCCAGTGAGTGTCAGGGAAACCCAGGGGTGCCGGGGTCCAGCCTCGGCTGATCCAGGGAGTTCGAAGCGGGGATGGCGTTGGCGAGGATCAGGATACAGTAGCTTCAATTAGATATTAATTAAAGATGTACAGAGTAATAGAATGGGGATAGCTCAGTAGGAAAATTCAGTGGAGAAAAGAGGCTGAGTAGCTTGGTTTACGCGGGAGACCAATAAAACTTCAAGACAAGAAGCTCGTACCACTTACGTAGGCCGCAGGCGTCCTTCCTTTCTCCCGAAGGAGAGGAGACACTGAGGCCTCCCCGGTCGGATCTTAGAAACCCAGGCAAAATTAGTAAGCTTGGTGGGTTCCGCGCTCCAGATGGAGACTCAACCAGAGTTTGAGAGGGAGAAAGACATGGGGAGACCAGTATTTCGAGGAACTGATCCCAATTCTTTATTTTCCAGAGTCTGTTTTTATACACTGAGATGTTATACAAAAGTCACGTGGGGACAGCAGTCCTGACTTTTATTAAAGTCAGGTGCTTCACACAAATGTATACAGAGGTCTTAGGGGTGTTACATCATCTTCTGGCCAGGGGGGCCTGCTGACAATTTACGACCCTCTCCTTGTGACAG
Source organism: Bos indicus (assembly GCF_029378745.1). Taxonomy (NCBI): domain Eukaryota; kingdom Metazoa; phylum Chordata; class Mammalia; order Artiodactyla; family Bovidae; genus Bos; species Bos indicus. Next base: position 126,819,405 of record NC_091761.1, read on the forward strand.
CGGTCAGTCAACACTTATTTCTCCAGGGGTGATTATTCTTAAAACAGACGCCACCCAAATAAAGTTACATTCCTATAGGGTGAGGGTATAGTGAGTTTTAGTTAAGGAAAGAATTTACTTAGCCTAAGGTCTAACATGATTAATATCAAAGGTTAATAGTTATTTCTTCTATACATTCATTAATGTGTGTAAGGGCAGGGGATGTGGAGACTTAGCAACAAACATTGGCTCAACAAATGAAAAACCCTTCACCAATACAATTTCTAATCAGCCCATTATACTTATACTAATAGTTTTCTAACTTTTCTAAGGAACCTGTTTTTGGAAGGTTTAAAGCATCTCGTGCCTCTCACGGTTGGGAGGCAGTGAGCAATCACATGTGGCCGGACAAGCCCGTCAGGCAGGCTAGAGAACCTTCAGAGGAGTTTGTAGGTTAAAACACTCTTGTCACGTCCAGGAGTTTTTATTAACTGGAGCTCTAAGTTAACTCCTTCTCCGAAAGAGGTGGTGGGGGACAGTCCCCTGTAAAGTCAGAGGTGTAGGTGAGAGCACAAAGTAGTAAAGTAGGCAGGCTCTGGTTATGGGGGTAGATGCTCGAGGATTTCCAGGGGGACTCCTGAGGCTGGATCCCGCCTTTGCGTATGTCGGAGCCTCCTTACTCATGACTTTTGCCACGGGCGGAGTACCTCACTCTGGCCCCCAACACAGGGGGGATTCAGCCAGGAAGGATTTCCCAGAGAAATTGACATCTCTGCTCAGTTTGAAAGACTGGACAAAGAGCAGATGGGAAAGACATAGCACCAGCAAATGAAAAGAGCACAAACAAACACATGTGGGTGGCTGAGTGCATGCCTGTCCACGGACCAGCTTGTCACTGTGGATGAGAAGGAGGAGTGAATCTGATGGGCAGGGAATGCTGAAACAACTTCAGAGACCCCGATTCCTACCCTTTCCCTCTGCTGCTGCTGCTAAGTCACTTCAGTCGTGTCCGACTCTGTGCAACCCCATAGACGGCAGCCCACCAGGCTCCTCCATCCTTGGGATTCTCCAGGCAAGAACACTGGAGTGGGTTGCCATTTCCTTCTCCAATGCATGAAAATGAAAAGGGAAAGTGAAGTCGCTCAGTCGTGTCTGACCCTCAGCGACTCCATGAACTCCAGCCTACCAGGCTCCTCCATCCATAGGATTTTCCAGGCAAGAGTACTGGAGTGGGGTGCCATTGCCTTCTCCGCCCTTTCCCTCTAGCCCAGAGTTAATAAGTAGACCTGCATTTAGGTCCCTGGCTTTGCCAGTTATTAACTGCAAAACTTGGGCAAGTCTCCTGTGAATCTCAGTTTCCTGACCTGCAAACCAGGAATGGTACTACTGACGCCTCAGAATCTCCGTGCCAACTGAATGAGATAGGGTGCGCCAAGCACTTGGCACAAACACAATTCTTATCAGTTCTGAACACTGGAAGCTGGAGATGATCTGGTGTAGGGTGGCAGGGATGGAGTGAAATGGATGTTAGATGGATCACAATGGATTCAACACATGTTTTGGCAGAGGAGATAGCACTTGCAAAGGCATGGAGGGTGAAAGCACATGGCACAATTAGAGAATGTTATGTACCCAATTACTTTGCTGTGCTGGAGCAGGGGTGGCTTGAGTTCCCCCAAAAGCAGACCCTGAGATTTGGGTGCTCTGGAAGGTGATTTCAAGAAGCAGAAGGGATAGCATGGGGAAAGTGAGGCAAGGAGGGGAGAAAATAAGATGGGGAGCATACATATGCAGCTTACTGCTGTGAGCAGCCGGGTTCAGCTCCCTGAAAATTCTAACAGACAGTGTGAACTGCATCTCAGAATCATCCTATCTAAGGATGGGGAGTCATCAGCTTCTGTGATGGCTGAAGGTTGCCCTTGAGGTGGGGGCCATGTGCCTCTCCCTTCCTCGTTCATAGATGCCTAAGAAAGCCCCCAATCAAGGAAGCAGAGAGAAAAGGGACTTAGAGTGGAGGAGCTCCCAGTTGCTGGAGACCACCACACTGGCATGGGGGCTCAGAAGGGACGAGGGGATAGGACAGAGGGATCAATGTTGTCTGCGACTACCTCTTTGAGCCTCTGTTTTCTTGTCTGAAAAATAAACTATGACATACTTCCCAGGAAGACTAAACGACCTAAAGGATTTGAAAGTTCCTAATGACATGTCTGACACGTAGTAGGTAAAAGAAATGGAAGGTATGGTTAGGCTCAGCTCTGAGGCCAGGTCCTCAGAGAATCCTTCCCTGATCATCCTATTGAGAATAGCCACTCCTTTTATTCCCCATCAAAGCATCTTATTTCCTTTAGAACATTTAAGAGTGTGCAATAGGGCTTCCCTGGTCGTCCAGTGGTTAAGAATCCACCTTGCAATGAAGGGAGCACCAGTTCAATCCCTGGTCCAGGAAGATCCCATATGCTGCAGGGCCCCTAAGCCTATGCTCCACAACTACCGAGCCCTCAGACAGAAAACACTGAAGACTGAGAGCCTGGAGTTAGTGTTTCTCAACAAGAGAAGCCACCACAATGAAAAACCTGCACACCGTAACCGGGGAGTAGCCCCTGCTCACCGCAACTAGAGAAAGCCCACACACAGCAATCAAGATGCAGCACTGCCAAAAATAAATACATTAAATTTAAAGAGTATGCAATTACCTTGGCTATCTGTTATCTGTCTCCCCTCAATAGAATGAAAGTACCATGTGGGTAGGGAATTAATCTATTTCAGTTCAGTTCAGTCGCTCAGTCGTGTCCGACTCTTTGCTACCCCATGAACCACAGCACGCCAGGCCTCCCTGTCCATCACCAACTCCCGGAGTTTACCCAAACTCATGTCCATCGAGTCAGTGATGCCATCCAACCATCTATCCTCTGTCGTCCCCTTCTCCTCCTGCTCCCAATCCTTCCCAGCATCAGGGTCTTTTCCAATGAGTCAACTCTTCGCATCAGGTGGCCAAAGTATTGGAGTTTCAGCTTCAACATCAGTCCTTCCAATGAATACCCAGGACTGATCTCCTTTAGGATGGACTGGTTGGATCTCCTTGCAGTCCAAGGGACTCTCAAGGGTCTTCTCCAACACCACAGTTCAAAAGCATCAATTCTACGGTGCTCAGCTTTCTTTAGAGTCCAACTCTCACATCCCTAAATGACTACTGGAAAAACCACAGCCTTGACTAGACAGACCTTTGTTGACAAAGTAATGTCTCTGCTTTTTAATATGCTGTCTAGGTTGGTCATAACTTTCCTTCCAAGGAGTAAGTGCCTTTTAATTTCATGGCTGCTGTCACCATCTGCAGTGATTTTAGAGCCCCCCAAAATAAAGTCTGACACTGTTTCCCTATCTATTTGCCATGAAGAGATGGGACCGGATGCCATGAGCTTAGTTTTGTGAATGTTGAGCTTTAAGCCAACTTTTTCACTCTCCTCTTTACTTTCATCAAGAGGCTTTTGAGTTCCTCTTCACTTTCTGCCGTAAGAGTGGTGTCATCTGCATATCTGAGGTTATTGATATTTCTCCTGGCAATCTTGATTCCAGCTTGTGCTTCTTCCAGCCCAGGGTTTCTCATGATGTACTCTTCACATAAGTTACATAAGCAGGGTGACAATACTGCTGCCCTATTTTCAGCACTTAATTTTGTTACTACAGTAACAGTAATGGATCCTATTGTTATTATGGCAACAATAATAGAGAAGGACAGTTACTGTTCTTGATCTTTATTAAGCATATACACTCTACTTGTTTGTTGTTGTTCAGTTGCTAAGTCATGTTGATCTTTAGTAAACGTATACACTCTCCCTGTTAACAAGATGTTAAAAGAGGATTCATCCAGACTCCAAATGGGTCCAGAGATGATAGAGACAAAAAGTGATGGCTCTTGAGGGGATGAGTGATTGTAAACTGGGAAGGGACAGAGACAACATTTTGGGGGTATTGAGAATGTTCTACATATCAAACTGGGTGATGGTTACATTCAATTTTTGTTTAAAGGTTGAGCTGTACAGTTAGTGCACTTCACACACTTTATTGTATACATGTTATAGTTTGATTTTGAAAAGCATTGTCCATCAACTTCAGCAGGTAGGGAGGAGAAGAGAAAATCCAAAACTGGTCACTCAGATGCCAACTTAAAGTAACTTAGGGACTTCCCTGGTGGTCCAGTGGTAAAGAGTACGAGCTCCCAATGCAGGGGGCCTGGGTTCAATCCCTGGGATCTAGTCAGGGAACTAGATCCCACATGCCTCAACTAAGAGTTTGCACGCTGCAACTAAATATGCCACAACCAAAGAATCAGCACGCTGCAATGAAGATCAAAGATCCCGAGTGCTGCAACTAAGACCTGGAACAGCCAAATAAACAAACAAGTTTTTAAAAATGAATAAAGTAATTCAGCAACAAGGTAAAGGCTGGAGTGGGATGGTAGTCAACCAGAGGAGATCCTTGGACAACTGGAAGATGGGATCTATAGTGAAAGCCTGGGAAATTAACCACTTGTTAAAAACTTAAAGCATTTGGGTTGTTTATCTCCAAAAAGACTAGACTGGAAGGAAATGCATTTGAACTCAAGTATTTTATTTTGCAACAGGAGTTTGGGCCCAAGGTAGATCTTCCTAACATTGACAAAGGAGGCTGTGACATTCCTCTTCCTGGGAAGTTTAAAACTTAGTTGGCCAGCAGATGTCCCCAGCATGGCCTAGTCTGGGAGTGGGAGACAGAGAAACCAACTGCAGTGGCCCCTGTCCTAACTAGGGACTCTGATTAGTCATATGTTCTGTGCCAGCTGCAGAGCACTAATTAATTAGCTAAAGAGAACCATCTCTGACGTGCACTAAGCTTTTCATGTTCTGCCATCACCGCCACCAACCACAGCTTTAATTAAATCTGGGCTTGATTACCACAGTGTGGTGCTACACTCACTCTCCCCTGGTGACTTTATTTTGGTTCCTGGAAGGATGGTGGTGGTGACAGTATGTCAGGAGGAGAGGATGGTCTAAAGAAGCCTGAAGCATGGAATCTGGACACTGGCAATTTGAGGGTGTGTGGTTGGGAGGGAGGAGGGATCAGCTGTAGGACTCATCGCCTGACCTCAAAGAACTCACAGTTTACTGGAGAGTTAAGACCTCCCACTGAAGAGATGGCACAGGGCAGTGTGAGGTAAGCCCCCAAATGAGAGGTGCCCACAAATATCCCAGCAACTGAGAGGGGGCAGAGGTCGTTTGGACTGGAGGGGAATCAAGGAGGCTTTGGAGAGGGAGGATCAAGAGGAATTATTAAGGAAGAACTGGATTAGACAGCCACAAAGCAGGGCAGAGTGGTGGAGAGAAGAGCGTGAATAAAAGTGTGGAGGAAACAATGAGAACCTACAACATCTTGAGACTGGATGAACGTAGCTGGGGGCAAGGCAGAAGAAGGGCGATTCCTGTCAGGAAAAACAAAACAAAACAAAACAAAAAACCATGAGCAATACTTCGGAGTAAGTGGTGGTTTGGGGCAGGCTGCGGAGGACCTAGAATGTCGAGCTAAGAAGCTGGGACCTCATTCAGCAAAGAGTAGGAAGCCTTTGAAAGTTTCTAAGTTGCCTGGATGATCCAATGTTCTTATGAAGTTTACCAGACTCCCGAGGACGTGGCCCCGCTTCCCCCATCAGGCGTGCCTCGCGATTCCATTCCTCACATTGTGTGCTCCAGCCAGAGTGTTAAATATTCTTCATACTCTCTGTATTCCTGGCCAAGTCCTCTTCCTTCAGTTCTCAATTTTAACATTTCTCTAAGATCTTTATGAAGCCTTGAAGACACCGTTCTATTTACCCCAAGCCTGGGCAGCTTCGCCCTTTCCAGAAGGCTCCCATAACCCCTTGCGCTTTCCCCATTAGAGCAACTATCGCTGTGTAATTCTTCGTTTGTTGGGATCCTCCGCTAGACTGTGAATTCTTCTGAGGTTAGCAACACTAACTTCTTCACCAGGGTGTCTCTGAGAACCAGCACAGGGCCGGCAAAGTGAGAGTAGATGGAGGAGGGGCTAGAGCAGAGGGACAGGGAGGAATCTCTGTTTCATCTCAGTTCTTGGCCAGGAGTTTCTGAAGGACAATTGAATATCACACGTGTCAACAGGTACAGGTTCGTAAAGGGCACAAAACAAGCTCAGATCGCCTCCTTAGCTCCCCTGTGAATAAAGCTAATCCCTGTCTATCTCCAGGCACACCCAGGAATTATTTGAGGAACGGTGAGGCGGAGGGTTACTAACCGGGACTATAAACAGTAACCCTCCGCTCGGGCTTTGTCGTCCTGGTGGCGGCTCCTCGACCACCAGGGGGAGGAATCGTACTTCATCCCGAACGAAGAGGGGCCGTGTAGAACTCTGGGAATTGTAGTCTTCGGATCGTATGGGCAATCTTCGCGGTGCACCTCGGGAATTATAGTTCTGGACAGAGGTGGGACATGCTTTTAAGCGCTAATGTCGAGTTCTGGAAACTACAATTACCAAGGGGCCACCAGCTCCAGGGCAGTTTCTTGCTTCCGTCGAGTTGACCGTCTGGGCTGTTTCTGAGGGTCAACGTGACTCGGTAAGTTTGGAGAAAACCTCTATTCTGAACTGAGGTGTCTGCGGATTTTGTCACATTCCAGCCCTGTTTGGGGGCGCCTCGTCTCAATCCCAGGAGCTCCCCATTAGTCTTTCACCTTTTCTGTTTCCTGAGACACCTCCAGTATCCACCCGCACCCTTTATTCTCCCAGTCATCTTCATTATCACTCGGCGCCCCTGGAGCCCCACCGTGAGCTCTCAGCATACCCCCTCTGAAACTCGGGCTTCTTTGTGCTCCGCACCTTTTATGTGCTTCACTCTTACTCTCACTTTCTTGGTTTTCATGCTAATGGAACAAGGGTCACCATTCCTTCTTCCCAATCCACGGAGTTGCTCAGAACTGGAATTCAGCAGAGCTGGGTTTTATTATCGCAGCTCTGCAAATCCTTTGCTGTGTGACCTTGGGCAGATCATACCCCGTCTCTGGGACTCACTCTCTTCATCTACAAAGTGGAGATAACAGTTGCTCTCAGTCTTAGCTTGAGGCTATGTTCTGGAGCCAATAAGCTAATATGTGTGAAAGTACTTTGTAAACTGTAAAGCCTCCACAAGCGAGAGAGATTATTTTTACTGTAATTATTAATGCTCTGAAATACTCTCATCTTGGCTCCTTTTATAGCTCTGCCCCTTTGTTGCTCAAACCTGCCCCTTGAGTGCTTGGTGTCTCCATTCTCTAAGAACAGGATGATATTTCCTCACTTCCCCAGAGACCACAGACTAATGAGAGCTTTGTCTGAAAGGAAGCCCCAGAGAAGTGCTTATCTTGGACTATGTCCTGAAATAGCCAGGGATGAAAAGTCCACACAGCTGGCAGAAGGGTGGTCCCTGCTCACTGGAATCAGGGCCCCAGCAGGAGATGGACAGCTGCAATGTAAGCCCTCTCTGTTCCCTTTGGGCTCTTCTGGGCCTATATAAGGGCTTCCCTGTCAGACGATAAAGAATCTGCCTGCAATGCAGGAGACCCGGGACTGATTTTGGAATAGGTGTCTCAGACCTGATAAGACTGGAAGGAAAGAAACCATTTTGTCCAAGGATTTAATTCAGAAAACCACAAATCACTCCCCCACCCCCGCAAAAGAAAAAAGCTTGGCTGGGTATAATGAAAGAGAGACATAACATTGTTAATTAATTCCTAACATTTTTATGAGCACTTAAAATGTCCCAGACCCTAGGCAATATCACATTTGTTACTAAATTTCATTTATGAAGTGTCCTCATTTTACTCACAAGGAACTTAGGCTAAGAGATCATGTAGCTAGTTATGGTTTTTGTGCCCTCTATATGTTAGGTGTTTTACATACTTTCATTTAATCCTCATCAGCAATTTCATGAGTGACTGTTATTTCTATCATGTGGAAAAATTATAAGAGGCTTAGAATTGAAGGAACTTGCTCAAGGTTAAACAGCCAGTTAAATGGTAGAGGTGGAATTCAGTCACCAAAGCCTTTCTTTTCCCACTATACCATGTAGTCTAATCTTTAGATCAAAAAGACATCAATTAAAGAATTGAGAGGGTGTAAATCAAAGCCAAATAAAAGAAGCATTTATGGGGTCCCTCAGTGTGGGGAAAGCATGAGGATAGATGGTTTATCCTCCAAAGAAATGTAAAACACATTCTACCTCTGTAGCATATCTGAAGAGATAAGGCATAAGTGTGTAAAAAATTAAATAGCATTCATTGGATCAATTGATTGCAAATTACTACATTAAGCCAGGAACTGGCAGGAACATGCTTCTAGGTGGCCATGGGGATTAAACCAAGTGATATCATAATCATTATCTTTTCGTTAATATGAAAATGGTGGACTGGAATACCATATCCACTCAGTAAATGTTTATTGTATGCACACGTCTGAAAAAAAGAAAAATCCTGGGTACCATCTGGACCAGAGGTTCTTGCACCTTGGGGATCAGAAAGCTTGGGAAGCTTTATAAACTAATTGATCTCTGGCAATGGGGGCCCTAAAAGCTTTGTTTCTGAAAAGTTTTCCAGGTGATTGTGAAATAATAGATTCAGGAACCTCTGATCCAGATTCTACTTGGACCACTTCTGGGAGGCAAGTCACTGATTGAAAACTGCTCGTTGTTGTTGCTCAGTCGCTCAGTCGTGTCTGACTCTGCAACCCCATGGACTGAAACATGCCAGTCTTCCCTGTCCTTCACTACTTCCTGGAGTTTGCACAAACTCATGTCCATTGAGTCGGTGATGCCATCCAACCATCTCATCCTCTGTCACCCCCTTCTCCTGCCCTCAAATCTTTCCCAGCATCAGAGTCTTTTCCAGTGAATCAGCTTTTTACATCAGGTGGCCAAAGTATTAGAGCTTCAGCATCAATCCTTCCAATGGATATTCAGGGTGGATTTCCTTTAGATTGAATAGTTTAATCTTCTTGCAGTCCAAGGGACTCTCAAGAATCTTCTCCAGCTCCACAATTTGAAAGCATCAATTCTTTGATGCTTAGCCTTTTTTATGGTCCAACTCGCACATCCGTACATGACTACCAGGAAAACCATAGCTTTGACTATATGGACCTCTGTTGGCAAAGTGATGCCTCTGCTTTTTAGTACACTATCTAGGTTTGTCATAGCTTTCTTCTGAGGAGCAAGTGTCTTTTAATTCCATGACTGCAGTCACCATCTGAAGTGATTTTGGAGCCCAAGAAAATAAAATTGGTCACTGTTTCCACTGCTAGAGTAGGTACTAATTCAAGAGCTGTCCTGAGGCAGCCTGTGATTGGTTATCAAGTGAGTGATGCAGACATACTCGAGTGGAGAAGAGGGAAGATTGGAAGGACTTGGGAAGCTTCACAGAGTACCAGAGATTTCACTAGGCTTTGATGGATGGGGCAGGTTTGGGTGGGTAGAGAGGCTTTTAGGTAGACATCACCTCAAATTGTTTAGATAAGGTGAGCCAAAGTAGGTAGAGATACCTGGACTGAGTTCCTTGGAGAATTCCTTGGCATTTATTAGATATGACACTGGATGCTCTGTGGATGTTTCTTAGGCAAAAATTTGCAAGTTAGACTGGATTTTCCCATCTCTCCGTTCTACTTGGGCATCAGTCAATATGAGCCCAGAGAATGCAGAGATTTTCACGTTAGCCTCACTCTGTCCAGTTAGCTTCTTTAGTTTTTATTTATTTCCTAATTCAATTTAGTTGATGGCCTTCCCAGAAACTTTCCAGGATTACCAGAGAGTTCTGCTCCCCTTCTGTTACAGGCATTTTTGAGTGCCCTTGTCCTGATGCCTATCTCATGCAGTGTTCTGTTTTTGGATTAAGACTAGCATCTCTTGCTATAAGCTAATATCATTCTGGTCACCCAGTCCTGAAATCTGACTCATCTTTGGCTCTCCCTTCTTGCATAACTCCCCAAATCCACTTAGTTGCCCAAATCCTATTGCTTCTCCTTTTCACTCAATCAGCAAATATTAATGAAACTTCAGCTGCTTCACTGTCTTGTGGGTGACCTATCCTGTGCCTCCTCCTCTCCTGCTGTGGGTCCTCTGTGCCTTTGCCCTCAAGCGGAAAAGGTCAGGGTCTGAGACTAAGCAGCACATGTTCAACTTTCCTTTGGCTAAATAGCCCACTGACTACGTCAGGAGCTTAGCCTCTTTTTAAAAAGAATTCGGTTTTTAAATTTGCTTCAGAGAAACAAGATGAAGCAATTCTATAGTAGAAAGAATATCACTTATTGTCTTCCAAAGTTAAGTAGTATGGCATTAAGATTATTGCTCGTCTGGAGTTTTCCATTAGGCCAGACAATTGGAAGTTGGCAGTGAGGAGATCAATGTGTAATAATAATTCTGGTAACCTTGAGCATTTCACTTAACCTCTTAGAACCTTGATCTCTTCATCAGTAAAGCACATTTCTGAAGTGAGCTGAGTTGCGGTGGTGGTGCAGGGGATGACTGTGGGGAGAAGTGATCCCTAAGGTCTCTTCTTGCCCAGGCATGTTTAGACTCAAACTACCTAATCCTTCCCAGAGCATCTTAAAGAAAGCAGAGTAATGCAATGACTGAAAATGTGGCCCAGGACTCAGTGGATCAGTTTAGATGCTTTTGGTTCAAGCAGTAGAAATCTAAACCCAGATGGTTTAAACAATAAAAAGGGATTTATTGGCTCTTGTAACTAGAGGTCTAGGAGTGGGCCAAGTTTCAGGTATAGTCGAATCTGGAGATTCTTAATGTCTTCACAAATAACTCCATTTCTCTATGATTCTCTCATCTCTGCATCCTCCACGGGTACTTTCATTCATAAGGTAACAAAGTGGCTGCGACAGTTCAAGGCTTCACATCCACACATCATGCTAGTTCAAAACAAGAAAGAACTTGTCCACACTCGACCATCAAACCAAAGTCCTGGGCTTTGCCCTGGTTGGCCCAGTGTATGTCATGAGCCCACTCTTCTCCAGATACTGATGGGGATATGTAGGGCTGATAGGTCCAACTCTAGAGGTTAGAGAGGTGTCAACCCCACCCAGATCACAAGGGATCTTCGTAGGAGGGAAGGACAGGATGAATGTTAGGAAATTGGACCACATTCTCTACTGTCACAGCCACATTGCCCATGATCAAATTCTGGCTCTGTTCACTGTTCTTGCGTAAATTGCCTCACTTTATTAAGCATCAGCTTCCTCATCTGTAAGATGAGCTAGCAATTCATATCCCAGGGGATTATTGTAAGGATTTCATTAAATAATATATGTATGTGAAGCCCTTGGTGTAGTTCCTGGCACAGAGTAAGCTGTGGTGCTGGCGGTGATGTAACTGAAGAGGGAGGGAGAGCAGTGGCGTTAGTCCCGATTTAAAAAGTAACCTCGACTTCCCTGGTGGTCCAGTGGTTAAGACTCCCCAGTGCAGGGGCCTGGTCAGGGGAACTACATCTCACACGCTGCAGCTGAGACCTGGCACAGTCAAAAAAAAAAAAAGGACATCCTTGTTTTAAAAAAAACAAACAAGAAGCAACCAAGTTATAGGGATGCTTTCTAGTCAGAGTGTGCAAGCCTGCCACGTGGAAGGCTCCTGTTTGATCTCCTGCCCACATTATACTCTAACCTATTTCTGGCCCTTTCTACTCTTACATTATGTCCTTTATAAAAATGCTCCCCTCTCCCCTGCCTCTAAAATCTTCCTCATATTTAAGACCCAGATAAGTGCCTTTTATAGTTTATAGTTTAGGTCAGTGATTTTGAATGTATGTCATCGAGTCTCCCCACTAGCAGAATCAGTGCGGGTTAAGAGCTCAGGTCTAGATTAGACCTGAGTTTGCCACCTAGAAGCTGTGTGACTTGGGAAAGTTATTCAACCTCTTCATGCCCTAGTCTCCTCGGTTGTAAAACAGGGTCTAAATAGTACCTTCCTCAGATGGTTGTTGAGAGGATGAAAGGACGTAGAGTATGTAAAAATCTTAGGTCAGCGCTGACACATAGTAAATAATAGATGTTAGTGATTGTGTTTGTTATTCTTAGCTTCCTGCTGCTGCTGCTGCTGCTAAGCTGACGACAAGGTCTGTGGCATGTTCTCTGCAGCAATTGCTGCTGTGTTGGGCACATAGTCAGTGCTAAATGAGCATTTGTTAGTGGATTTTGAGGAGTATAGAGGCTCTGTTTCCTTTCCATGATCTTCTCACCTCTCCACCAATAGCAACAGAAAAAGCAGCCCCCTAGACCTGGGTTTCATCCCTGGGTTGGGAAGACCCCCAGGAGGATCCCACTCCAGTATTCTTGACTGGGGAATCCCCATGGACAGAGGAGCCTGGCTACAGTCCATGGGATTGCAAAGAGGCGGACACGACTGAGTGACTAAGCACAGCACAGCAAACCTTAGTAAAGGCAATGTAGCAAGGTGGATGATGTGGAAGATTGGCTGCGTCACCGGCAGGGAGGAGGGGTAATAGGAGGGGTAAGAGAGGGGTGGCTGATGATACGAATAAGCAACAGGAAGCTGAGAGGAAACCAGCAAGAGGCGGTTCTGTGTTCCACCCTGCAGCCGTCAAGTTCAGCCACTGCCCAAGTCGTCGTTCAGTTCAGCTGGTTATGAGATGGGGGTCAACCAGTCTGTGAGCTTCCCACCCGTCACGGGACCCCACCTCGTAGGCTGTGGGGATGTGATGGAGGGTCAGAGCCTCCAGGTAAGTGTCTCCAGCATGTCTCCACTGCTTCTGTCTGCACGTCTGATGATGTCATTCCAGCTAGGGGAAACCTGAGTTAGAGCTGGTTTGGATTTGATTGCCGAGCACCCAGGTCTCTTTCCCCTGAACTTTTCTCCTCTTTTCAATTAGAGACATCTCAACAGACAAGAGATGATGGGTTCTTTTTCCCAACTTGGAGGAACTGGGGCCTCTAAGTTCAAAGGTAGCTATCTGATGTCTTGAGAGCAGGTGCCTGATCCTGGGAAGGTTTTGGATCTCGCCCTAATCTGAGTGTATGAGAGGAAGAGCGGTGGGCTATGTGCCATTGACCTTTGACGCCCCGGCCCCGAGTAGGAAAACAGTCTCCTTTTTCTCGTCTTCTGCTCTCGTCTGTTCCCCCTCCTACTTTAGTCTGGGACTTTCCCTCCTTCAGTTCCTAGGTCATTCTCTGCTGGCCCTTGAACTCTCCCCTCTCCCTTGTGAGAGGCACATACCCCCATGTAGAGTGAATGTGCTGCTGCTGCTTCCTAGGGGCCAGGCTCCAGGGTTGTCCTGGGTGCCACCAATGTCACCCTGTTCAACAAGAGAGCTACGGCTTCGCTTCTGGGGCTCCTCCAGACCTGGGCTTCCAGCCAAATTGAAATCTTTTGATAGCCCAAGCACTGGAAATATTTTAGTACTCCTCCAATGTAATTCAAAATACAGTTGGCTGTTTGAAATAACATAAGCCTTACATGAATGCCGAACATAAAATTGCTTCTTTTTGGTTTTTCTGAAGGCAAAATTCAGGTATGTGAATTGAAGGTAAAGTTTCCCTGTTTCAGTACTTGGCTGGTACCCCCAAACAACTGCTGAACGTGTCTGTTGGGAAATGTAGCCATGCTTGGGCTTCTTGCTCTGAGCAGCTGCTGTCTTTTTTCTCTTACAGGGCAGCTTCTTTCGACTGTTCTACCCGTGCCAAGAGGCAGAGGAGACCTCGGAGCAGCCCCTGTGGATTCCCCGCTATGAGTACTGCGCTGGCCTGGCCGAATACCTAAAGTTTAATAAGCGCTGGGGGGGATTACTGTTCAACCTGGGTGTGGGTAAGAGCTGGCGTCACCCCTGGGTACTCTCCCAGCTGTAGTTATGTCCCTTGGGGATCTCCAGGCAGACACAGTACCTTGTAGTTTGTGTTGTCCAGCCCTTTTGTAGTGGGGCATCTGTTAGTCAGTGTGGTATGGAGAGTGGAGAGAATTACAAACATAAGAACTTTATTTATTTGTTTGTTTGTTTGTTTTTGAAGAGCTTTAGTTATAGAGTTAGACTGCCCTGGATTCGAATCCAGTCCTTATCATTTACTAGCTGTGGGGCTTGGGCCAGTTACTTAATGTGTCTGAACATCTACCTTTGCAGGATTGTAATGTCAGACGTATATAAAAGATGCACTCTAGTGCTGTGCTTGGGATGTAGAATGTGTTCCATAGGTGGCAACTATTACTTATGTATCCAGCATGCATTATTTCTACTCTGTGTCAGCTATAGCGTAGATTAAAGAAGCACTCGTGACTGCCAAGGAGCATACCATCTCCTGCAGTTGCCCCTCTAGCTCCTCCCTCTTCTGGGTCAGATCACACTGAGTCATCCACTTCCCCCAAAGACCTCACCATTAGGAACTCTACCGACTGCCTTAGCATCTCAGGGATTTACCCCGTAGGTTGTTCAGTACTTCCCCTTTGGATTTCTTTTCCCACTTTCTGTTGTGTTCATGCTCCCAAGGGGAGAAACAGGGAAAGAATAAATGATTGATTGTCCTGGGCTGCTCGGGTGAAAGGTGGATCTCTTGAGAGGAGGGCCACTGGGTCCCCACCATGCTTGTGCTCAGGCTGCCCTTGGGGGGCAGCCGGAGATTCTTATCCCATGTCTCTGCTAGGATCTTGTCGCCTGCCTGTTAGCTGGAATGGCCCCTTTAAAACAAAGGACTCTGGATACCCCTTGATCATCTTCTCTCATGGCATGGGAGCCTTCAGGTAAGAGTTGCTCTCCCCCAGATCTTGTCACATTCCTTGCCTGGTTGCAGCTGCTGACTCTCAGCATGTTCTCAAAAGACAAAGAAACCCATATTTCCATCTGTCAGCTCTCTTATCTATCATCCGCTTCATCCCAAAGCACTGGGTCCACCTTCTTTAGAAGGCCTTCCTCAAGCCCCTTTCACCTGGTGGAGCCTTTCAGCAGCCTTCATAGCTTTCCCTTCTCATGTTCTAGCATTTATATAAATACTTGTTTTAGCCTTCTTCCTCTATAACAGCCCAGAAGTACTAGAAGGAGCTTGAGCTTTATGTTCAGAGAGTCAATTATTCAACATGCATCGGGGATAGCAGTGATGAAGACATTCTGGCTCCCTGCTCCGTGGAGCTTGCAGCCTCAGCTGTTAATCTCAGCCTCACCACTGTGCTGTGTGAGCTAGGACCATGGTAGGCGTCTCTGAGCCTGTATTTCCTCATCTGTCAAATGGACTCAGATGAGACACCGAGTAGGTGTGCACTTAAGCCCATACTCCTCTCCATCTCTCTACATGGAGAATTGTGGGGCGATGAACTGTAAGAGCCCCTTCGTCATCAACTTCAGGGAATGCTGGCCTGTTTTACGAGTCAGTGAAACTGTGAAAGTGAAAGTCACTCAGTCGTGACCGACTCTTTGTGACCCTATAGACTATACAGTCCATGGAATTCTCCAGGCCAGAATACTGGAGTGGATAGCCTTTCCCTTCTCCAGGGGATCTTCCCAACCCAGGGTTCGAACCCAGGTCTCCCATTATGGATGGATTCTCTACCAGCTGAGCTACGAGGGAAGCCCAAGAATACTGGTGTTGGTAGTCTATTCCTTCTCCAGCGGATCTTTCCGACTCAGGAATTGAACCAGGGTCTCCTGCATTGCAGGCGGAATTGCAGGTGGATTCTTTCCCAACTGAGATCTCAGGGAAGCCCTTACAAGTCAATATCCATTCAGAATTCTCCCCATGAATTCTTATTTCTGCACCTTGGTGTGTTATGTAGTTATGTAGTTACGTATTAACTACTGTGCACGTGGTTCCTGTTTAAGCTTGTGAATATTCTCACTGTATGTTCATTCATCAACATATAAGTCTAGTTTATGTCCAAGAGTGTTACACAAAGTCATCTATTTTTGCCTTTACACATCCCACTTCCACTGGAACGATTGTTTACACTGTAGCCAGGGAGGTCTATTTTATTTTATTATTATTATTGTTTGCTTTGGCATATTCCTGCTCTGAGGAACATCAGTAAGTTCTTTTTATTTATTTAAAAAATTATTTTTAATTGAAGGATAGTTGCTTTAAAATATTTTGTTGGCTTTCGCCATACATCAACATGAATCAGCCGTAGGTATACAAATGTCCCCTCCCTCTTAAGCCTCCCTCCCAACTCCCTCCCGACCCCACCCCTCTAGGTTGTCAGAGCATGAGCTTTGGGTTCCTGTGTCATTCAGCAAATTCCCACTGGCTATCTCTTTTGCTTGTGGTCTTGTATATGTTTCAGTGCTACTTTCTCAAACCATCCCACGTCCCTCCCCCACTGTGTCCCAAAGTCTGTTCTCCATGTCTGCGTCTCCATCGTTGCCCTGTAGACAGGTTCATCAGTACCCTCCTGCTAGATTCCATATATATGCTGCTCTAAGTCGCTTCAGTCGTGTCCGACTCTGTGCGACCCCATAGACGGCAGCCCACCAGGCTCCCCCGTCCCTGGGATTCTCCAGGCAACAACCCTGGAGTGGGTTGCCATTTCCTTCTCCAATGCAGGAAAGGGAAAAGTGAAAGTGAAGTCGCTCAGTCGTGTCCGACTCTTAGCGACCCCATGGACTGCAGCCTACCAGGCTCCTCCGTCCATGGGATTTTCCAGGCAACAGTACTGGAGTGGGGTGCCATTGCCTTCTCCAATATATATGTTAGTATATGATATTTGTCTTTCTCTTTCTGACTTACTTCACTTTGTATAATAGGCTCTAGGTTCATCTACCTCATTGGAACCAACTCAGATGCATTCCTTTTTATATTTGGGAGCCCTTTGAACTTCATTCAGCTCTTGTCATGATCTTATCTGAAGGCAGGTACAGGGCAAAGTTTCCAGCCTAGTTCCTTGCAACTTGCCTACCTCCAGGTTTCCAGACAAACAACCCTAAAGGTACTATGTTAGTTTCTGCCTCAGAGTTTTTGAGTTTTTTTCTTTGTTTGAAGATACTGGAGTTTTTTTTATTTTTTTGTCCTTGAGACATGCTCTATTTTAGAAATTAAATTATAATATTTTTATTTAATAAAATGAAGTATTTAATAAAATAGATGCTATAAATAAAATAAATTATAAAATTTTAATTATAAAAATTCTATTTTTTATATTAGAGTACAGTTGATTAACAGTATAGCATTAGTTTGAGGTTTATAACAAAGCAATTCAGTTGTACATATACATGTATCTTTTCTTTTTCAAATTCTTTTCTCATTTAGGTTGTTACATTACATTGAGCAGATTTCCCTGTGCTATGCAGTAGGTCCTTGTTGCTTACCCATTTTAGATATAGCAGTGTGTACATGTCCATCCCAAACTCCCTAACTGTCCCTTTCCCCCTGGTAACCATAACTTTGTTTTTGACATCTGTGAGTCTGTTTTGTAAATAAGTTCATTTGTATCTTTTTTTTTTTTTTTTGGCTTTAAGATTCCACATATAATTAACAGTATTTATTTGTCTTACTGAGAGGGTAACAGGCAGGAAGGCCATGGGTCTCCAAATGGAGGAAATAGGCAGCAAGTGTCAGACATTTATCTCTCTCTTAAGCGACAGGAGGAAACTACAAGTGTTAGATTTTTTCCCCTTCTCTATACAAATTTAAAAAGAGGTATTGTTGTAGCCACACTTTCCGGGAAACAAACTCACTCAGAAGGACAATGCAGATAGTGGAGTGCAGTGTATTACACCAGCGGGCCCAAGGCAGAGTCTCCTCTTAGCCAAGGACCCCGACCAGTTTTTGTGAAAACCTTATAAACCCTAAGTGTACTTGCTCAAACCCACCTCCCCAAATTCCTTGAAATTAGTCTGGACAAGGTAAAGAGAGGTAGGATCA
Organism: Bos indicus; assembly: GCF_029378745.1. Lineage (NCBI taxonomy): Eukaryota > Metazoa > Chordata > Mammalia > Artiodactyla > Bovidae > Bos > Bos indicus. The sequence goes on from NC_091761.1 coordinate 126,837,243, forward strand.
AAGTTAACCCATGATTCATGTGTCACAAGACTTGATAAACAGTGGATATTTATCAATAAGCCTGTGGTCATATCCCTGTAAACATAATAGAATTTACCACTTTGTTCGGTTACAGAGATAATTAGCATATTCTTTTAGGCAACAAGAGTCCAAGTACGAGTCCTGAGGCTCTTTTATCCGGGGGTCTGGTTTTCCATTGGTATGCCATTTCTATAGACACCAGGCACAAAGTTCAGAGTCCATTGGGAGGGTGACTGTGTGTGTAGCCTAATGTTCACAGCCTGGCCTAAGATGGAATCCAGCTATGTCTGTTTTCTCCTTCAGTATCTGTTAAAATTCTGTGTTGCCATGAGGACACCTGGTTACACCAGAACTTCAGTTCAGTTCAGTCACTCAGTCATGTCCAACTCTTTGTAACCCCATGGACTGCAGCATGCCAGGCCTCCCTGTCCATCGCCGACTCCTGGAGTTTATTCAAACTCATGTCCATTGAGTCGGTGATGCCATCCAACCATCTCATCTTCTGTCGTCCCCGTCTCCTCTGCCTTCAATCTTTCTAGCATCAGGGTCTTTTCTAATGAGTCAACTCTTCACATGAGGTGGCCAAAGTATTGGAGTTTCAGCTTCAGCATCAGTCCTTCCAATGAATATTCAGGACTGATCTCGTTTAGAATGGACTGGTTGGATCTCCTTGCAGTCCAAGGGACTCTCAAGAGTCCTCTCCAACACCACAGTTCAAAAGCATCAGTTCTTCAGCGCTCAGCTTTCTTTATAGTCCATCTCTCACAGAACTTAACTTTTTTCAAACCTTGAGCTAACCCATGCTTTTTTCTTGTGGAAATGTTTGTCTTAAGCTATGTTAATGACTATGTATTTACTCTAGACTCTGTCTTCTAGTTGGTACCACCTAAGACTCAGAACCAGTTTGTTTTACTCATGCAAATATTCTCTTAAGTTATGTTCATGAGGCTGTATTTGCTTGGAAACCTGCCTTTCTTCAAGATTCCTGTCAATCATGTTATGGCCCCGACAACTCACCCTGTGGTGATGTTAATCTCAAAATGCATGTTGTCGGTGAGGGGCCTGGTGCCATTCTCTGAGTTTTGAGACATTTCCTTTCTCTAATTAGCAGACTGCTAGTAGCTATATAACTTCCGGCTAAAGACTAGCAGGGGGCACTCTTTCTGCCCCCTTCTAATGTCTGTGTCCGAAGCTTTCTCTATCTCTTTTATACTTTAATAAAACTTTATTACACAAAAGCTTTGAGTGATCAGGCCTCGTCACTGGCCCCGGATTGAACTCTTCTCCTCCAGAGGCCAAGAATCCTGGTGTCGTTCACGGCTCAGCAGCAACCTCTCCTTACTTCACTCAGTCCGTCCATGATGCTGCAAATGTCTGCCCTAGGGTTTCATCTGTGCTGTGCTCTGTGGCTGTGCCCTTTGCTTGGAATATTTCCTGTTCTGTTCCTCTCTTCTCCCCACCTTTAGTCTTTGGCCTGGCTAATTCCAAGTTACCTTCAGGGTCTTAGTTTTGGTGTCACCTTCTTAGGGACACCCACCCTGACATGCTTTCATAAGACAATCTGTACTTCTCAGTACTTAACATAATTGTAATGAATTAATTATTTATGTGATTATTCTTTAACATAGGTCTTTTTTACTAGATTGTAAGCTCCATGAAGGCAGAGACCATGTCTGTCTTCTATCTTTCCCGATGTCTAGGGCAGTACCTGGAAAACAGTAGTTTCCCAATAAATATTTATGTTTTGCTAGCTTCCATACATTCAGCAGATTTCTGTTGAGCACCTGCTCTGTGCCAGTTTCTTGGCATGAAAAAAAGGTGGGACATATAGAAATAAAACAAATCAAGGAATTTTCATCCACTAGAGGAGACTGCATCTAGATGTACATAATTATAGTCCATGGCAGGAAGTGGAGAGCAGATGTAGAGATGAGAAGGACGGCAAGATGGTTTTCAGTGTTGCTTTCTTATTCAGTAAATTTAGTACCTGCCATGTGTGAGGGCCTATGCTGTGGCTGGGTGTTCAGTAGTGAATAAGACAGAGCCCCTGCTTTCAGATTGTAGTCTAGTGGAGAAAAGGAGCTGAGAAATACTCTTTCCTAAGCTCACAGAGAACAGGTGAGCGCATGACTTTAGCGTGGTCTTTTTGGTCTAAGACTCTGTCTTGAGGCTTCACATCTAAATAGACTTGGGTGAATCAATTATAAATACTCTTCATTAACTGTAGTGAAATTCCAAGAAAAAAAGGCAGGGAGGTAAAGAGACATGGTTTCCTCTCATTGTATCTGTGGTTAATTCAGGATCTGAAATCCTTCTCATGGGTCACAGACTTGTGACTTTCCATCCCAGGGAGACGTGTGTATTTTTAAATATTACCAAACCATTTGTAATGTGCCCCTGTCTAACATTACATGTTTGGTCTTGTGAGGTAGGTGGGTGGAAGAATATTTTACAGATGAGCAAACCAACTCTGAAAGGTGGACTTGCTCAAGATTACAGTCTGAACTGGGGAGGGATCAGAAATCTCTAGCTCTTAAATCCTGTTCATTGCCTCCCCAAGAGAAGTGAGAGAAGGTGAAAAGAAATTTAAGTAACTGACCTTCCTGAATCAGTTAGGGTACAGGCAAGTTGTATTTAATAGAAAAACTCAAACAATAGTGACCTAAATAATATAAAGTTTATTTTTTGCTCAGATAAAGTAAAACTAGACAGAGCTAATATGGTAGTTCTATAAAGTAAAAAACCAGACTTCTTTTATAATCTTGCTCTGTGTGTGTGGCTTCTGCTTCTAAGAATATCTCATGACCCAGGGAGGTTGCTTAGCTCTAGCCAATACATCCACAGTCCATGCTGTAGGGACGGAAAACTCCCCTGAAAGTTCTATATAACACAGCTGCTTACATACCATTGACTAGAGCTGCCCTGTCCATTTTGGTAACTTCTGGCCACATGTGTCTATTGAATATTTGAAGTATGACTGGTCCAAACTGAGATATGCTATAAGCATAAAACACACACTGGGTTTCAAAGACTTCATACGAAAAAAAAAAAAGATAGTGCAATAAAATATTTTGTTAATTTAAAAATCTTGATTATATGTTGAAATGATAATGTTTTAGCTATATTGGGTTATTAACCATCCAGGCTGATGCTTCTTCCTGGAAGACTTTACCAGAGCCTTTAAAAGATATTGTCTAAAGAGACTCTGGGGCACAGAGCACAGGTTTTGGAGTCAAAAAGCCCCAGCGTAAAGTTTGACTCTACCACTTACTTAGTTGTGTAACCTGGGGCAGATACTTGGCCTATTGTGAAAAGAGCTCTTATCATAGAAAGTACTCATAAAGGACTCACTGTTATTTTATGTGTATATATATATATATACATACACCATTTTATAAATTTACCATTCTCATTCATACAATGGAATGTTACATGGCTTTTAAAAAAAAATCACACCACAGGAAAATATGAACTGGCATAAGAAGACATTCATACTGTTTTGCTAAATGAAAAAAAAGGCCACAAAATAGCTTATATTAAATAATAACATTATTTTTTAATGCATTTTTAAAAGAACTGGAAGGACAAACATCAAAATATCCAAAAAATTCTGTTTCTTTTCACTATTTAAAATATATCTACTAGAAAATTTTAAATCGCTTAGAGTAGCATTACATTCCTGTTGCTGGACTAGAACTTAGTCACATAGACAAACCTGGCTACAGAGAGGCTGGGAAGTGTCATTTTGATCTATGAGAGTGTCTTCAGCTGAAAATTAGATTCTGTTATTAAGGAGGAAGGGAAAAATAGGTGTTTGGAGTAGGCAATTAGCAGTGTCTGCCATATTTTTTTTGAATGTTGGAGGACAGACCAAAGGAACCCACATGCTAAATCACAGATGCATATTTGCATGTTAAAAAGTAGCCAGAGTGCTTGTCCTCAGGGAGCTCACCAACTAATTTGGGAGATGTACGGTATACAGAGGGCATGGCAACCCACTCCTGTACTCTTGCCTGGAGAACCCCATGGATAGAGGAGCCTGGCAGGGTGTGGTACATAGTGTTGCAAAGAGTAAGACACAACTGAAGCGACTTGGCACGCAGCACGCACAATATATAGACAATAAAAAAGCAACTGTGTGGAGTAGCCAAATTGTATTGGGGTTGGGATGGGGAAGATGAGTCTGTTTGGGGTTGCAAAACATCGTGGATCAATCTGCACATGCTCCCTGGAGGAGAACACTTGGATTTTTGGTGAGAGTTGGGGTATGCTGGCTGGGGAAAGCTCCTGAAGAAGGGCTGCTGCAAATGAAGCTTCCTCCATTCCATCTTTTGTGATGGCTACTAGCAGAGCATGGTTGGACGGGAGGCTAAGGGCAGGCCATTCTTTGATCACTTCTCTCGGTTCCTTCCTGGATCTCTAGGACAGTGTATTCAGCCTTCTGCATGGAGCTGGCTTCTCGTGGCTTTGTGGTTGCTGTACCAGAGCACAGGTGAGGATGACAGTCTAAACGAACCATCATGGGTCGGGTGTCTGCCATCCTGGGCTTGGGTATAGGCTAGTTTCCTCTGGATATATTATTTCCAGTCCTAGTGTTAGGCAAGGTAGGGATTGTATTCATTTTAAAACGTGAGGACGCCAGGGTTCAAAGATACTGACTAACTTTGCTGAAAGTGACACAGCTAAATTGGGGTTCAAACCCAGGTCAGTCCCCCAAATCCCCATGTTTTTCTACTCTCCTAAGTATGCCCCCTGTCTTTTCCCCATTTAGCTAGAGGATAAGCTAGAATGGCTTGGCTGATTTTAAGGAGGATTTGGTAAAGGGGAAAATAAGTCCCTGGGGGCATGTGTATTGCAGGGATGGGTCAGCTGCGGCCACCTGTTTCTGCAAGCAGACCCCAGAGGAGAACCAGCCTGACAATGAGGCCCTGGAGGAGGAATGGATCCCCCACCGTCAAATTGAGGAAGGGGAGAAGGAATTCTATGTTCGGAACTACCAGGTAGGCTTATGCCAATAGGGAGGGAGAGTTACTAAGCCTGTCTTCTGTATAAGACACTCACTAAGAAGAGTTTGAACTCACTTCTTTTGAAATCTCGCTCAGAGTGGTCCTGAGCTTGTCACAGCTGAGAAATGAGCTCTTAATCAAAACTCTTAACAATTGCAAGTGACAGAAACCCAACTCAAGCTTGTTCCACAAAAAGAATTGGTTGGTTTACATAGCAGACTGTAGGAAGGACAGGACCACTGGAATCACCGTCATTTCTGTCCCCTTGCTGGTTGGTCTCATCTACTAACTGGCTTACCGTACGAGGTTGCGCATGTCCGCCCTCACCATCTAAGAGAAGAGGGCTGTTTGGGGGTTGTCCCCGGTTTCTTCCCCAAGATGTAATATAAAAAATCCTGGATAGAGACTCAGGCTGGGGAGAAGTACCAAAATATGAAGTTCCCATCAGAAATGCATTGCTAGATATTTTTGGTGAGGGATAATCCTCAGAAGTCAAGGTTAATAGAAGTAGGGGTGGATTGAGTACTAGCAGTCAAAAGCAGTAGACATATGCTATAAATGGGCAAGCAGAATCCAGTACAGGGTTGATAATAGGAACACTTTTATGTCCTTTTGTTTTCAAGATGCTTTCATATGCCACACAGTATACCCATATTATACCTCTGTTTGCCATGGGTAGGTGGGTAGAGTGAACAGCTGGGTTGACTCCATTGCGCTGTGAGGTGGGGCTGACGTGAGTGGCTGTGAGGGAGCTGAGGCTTTCTCAGGATGTGGGGCCCACAGTGCTTGCTGAGATGGGGGTGGGCACAGCATCCCTGCACTCTTCCTTGGCTCTGAGGGGGACGGAGATTCCCACTGGGTGGTTGCGTGGTATTCCACTCCCACCAGGACTGTCTCCGTTGCAGGTGCATCAGAGGGTGAGCGAGTGTGTGAGGGTGTTGAAGATCCTACAAGAGGTCACTGCTGGGCAGACCGTTCTCAACATCTTGCCTGGCGGATTGGATCTGATGACCTTGAAGGTATGGCAGCACTTGGTATGACCGGGAACATATTTTATTCACCAAGACTTTCTTGGTTACAAATAACAGAAACCTAACTCACTAGCTTCAACCAAAAGATAATTTATTGGCTCAAATAAGTAGGAAGACCAGAGGCAGATTGGCTTTAGGCCAGTGTAGCTAGAGCCAGGGTCTCCAGCATTGTCATCAAAGCTCTTGGCACTGTCTCCCTTCTCCTGGCTCAGCTCCATTCTGTGTATATGGGCTTTATTCTCACCAGACTTTCTCCATCAGGCATAGAAGGGTGGTTGCTGGCATTCCGAACCTGCATTTCAACTCAGCTGTAGATTTAAAAGGAAAAGAGAATTTTTAGCTTCCAATGTCTGGAAAGGCCATGGCTCTATTTGGGTCATATTCACATTCTGAGCCAATCTCTGTGTCAGAGGGATAGGGTATTCTGGTTGGCCTGCCTAGGATATATACCCACTTCTGCATTAGGGGAACCTGAGCACCAGGACTGACAGTCCCTCAGGGCCACATGGATGAGGGAGAGATGGTTCATTCACAAAGGAAGGGCTGTGGAGCTGCAGACAAGCTCTGTTGTCTACTGCGGGCTTGTTCCTTCTTTTAAGGGAATCCTAAGAACCCCTGGGAGGAGAGAAACTGTCCCCGCTATGAAATTTGGTGCCTATAAAAGTATATTTTCCTCCCCCATCCTATCCTTTTCCCCATAATCTGAAAAGTAGCTCAGCCTTTATTTAGAGAACCAAGAAAGCACATAAAAGCATGAAAGAAAACGAAACAGAATTTTTTGATGTTTGTCCTTCTAGGTCTTTTAAAAATGCATTTTAAAAAACAATAATGTTATTATTTAATATAAGCTATTTTGTGGCCTTTTTTTCATTTAGCAAAACAGTATGAATGTCTTTTTATGCCAGTTAATATTTTCCTGTGGTGTGATTTTTTTTTTTTAATAGCCATGTAACATTCCATTGTATGAATGAGAATGGTAAATTTATAAAATGGTATGTATATATATATAAAATAACAGTGAGTCCTTTATGAGTACTTTCTATGATAAGAACTCTTTTCATACATACATACACATTGTTATCTCTTTACATAGGAAGAAACCAAGGATCCAATAGTCCAAGTAACTGCCCCAGGTTGCATAGCTAAGTAAGTGGTAGAGTCAAACTTTATGCTGGGGCTTTTTGACTCCAAAACCTGTCCTCTGTGCCCCAGAGTCTCTTTAGACAATATCTTTTAAAGGTTCTGGTAAAGTCTTCCAGGAAGAAGCATCAGCATCAGGCAGGACCTGAAATCCAGAGAACTTTCCCAGCATGTGTTGTCAATTCCCACTGGAGAAGCGGGCCCCAGGCACTGCAGTTCAGGCCTGTGGGCCTGAAACAGGCATCGGGGGATGGCAGGCTACGTATAGCTGGATTAGTTCCAGAGGCAGCCTTTTGAGGAAATAGAGAATTAAAAAAAAAAAAAGCTAAGAAGGGGATTCCCTAATGGCTTAGTGACTGCGGCTCCGTGCTCCCAATGCAAGGGGCCCAGATTCGATCCCTGGTCCAGAAACTAGATCCCAGGTGTCGCAACTGAGAGTCACATGCCCCAACTAGAACGTCCTGCATGTTGCAACTAAGACCCGGTGCAGCCAGTAAATAAAATAAATGTTTTTTTTAAAAAGCTAAGTAAATTTTCACCTGTCAGATTGGGCAAGATCCAAAAATTGATGACTTACCCTGTTGGCAAAGCTGTGGGGAAATAAGCGCCGCTCTGTTACTGGTGTGAGTGCAGCTTGTCCCTTGCAGGGCAGTTTGGCAATAGCTGTCAACAGCACAGATGCACGCTGTGTTGGACCCAGCCATTTCCAGTGCTGGGAATTGATTTTACATATCCCTGCATACTTGCGACATGACGTATGTACAAGGTTACTCATCCCAGTGTTGTTTGTTGTAACAGCAGATTGATAGTATCCTAAATGTTCACCCATAAGTGAGCACAACTGGCTTAATAGATTATGGAACAATGGATGTATTATTTTGGATAATGCTAATTGCTGTAACGTCCGTGCCCAGTCGCTCAGTTGTGTCCAAGTCTTTGCGACCCCATGGACTGTATCCTGCCAGGCTCCTCTGTCCATGAGATTTTTTTCAGGCAAGAATACTGGAGTGGGTTGACATTTCCACCTCCAGGGAATCTTCCTGTCCCAGAGATCAAACCCGAGTTTCCTACAACTCCTGCACTGGCAGGCGGATTCTTTACCACTGAGCCACTTGGAAGCAATTGCTATGACATGTAAGCCCCAAATCTCAGTGGCTTAGCGAGGAGAGATTTATTTCTTTCCCACATGAAGTCTAAAATGGGTGCTTCTGTGCAAGGACTGACTCAGGGAACCAGGCTACCTTCCTCTAATTGCTCTACTCTCTTCCACTTATGAAACCTACCTTCACCATATACATTAAGCCAGGAATGGGAAAGGGTGTGGAGGTTGGTATGGAAGAGTGTTTACAGTATCCAGGACTGGAAATGGAGATAATCACTTTCACATTCTATCACAAAACCACTACCACTCACATCAATCACAAGGCCACATCTAACTGCTGGGAAATAGAGTCTAGCTGTGTGTGCAGGAAGAACAGTTTTGGTGATCACTAGTGGTCTGTAGCATGGTGAAATCAAATGTGGCTGTAAAACAGGATAAGGAAGCTCTTGATGTAGTTATATTTGTGTAAAAAAGTAAGGTACAGTATCACTTATGTAAAAGCAAGAACGTATGTATTCATGTTTACCTGTATACCATAAGTAAGCTCTGCAAAGACACAAGAAACTCACCTGTCTGGGTAGGGAGTGGGCAACTGTGTGGAAGGGGAAGACTTCTGTATGCTCCTGATTTTAGAGTTATGTGAATATATTACCATTAAAAAAGCTGAAGAGGCCTGGACCAATCTGAAGGAATTTAGCAAAGTGGGGAGAAAAAAAAATTTTTTTTTAATGTGGACCACTTTCAAAGTCTCTGTTGAATTTGTTACAACATTGTTTCTGTTTTATGTTTTGGTTTTCTGACCTGGAAGCATGTGGGAATCTTAGCTCCCCGACCAGGATTCTGCACCCCAGGCATTGGAAGGCAAAGTCTTAACCACTGGAAGGCAAAGTCTTAACCACTGGATCTCCAAGAAAGTCCCATGAAGGGGAGAATTTAGATACAAAATCTTGGGCTAGATTTTACTGAGAGCAAAGGAAGGCACAGGTTCAGGGCAGAGGCTGGACAGTGAATCCTAGAGAGATTTCCTGAGCCCTTTAGCAGGCAGCTGCAGTGGCTGTTTATATAACCATGTCCTGAAGGCTTCTGGGGACAACCGGAAATAGATGAGTGCAGAGCTTGTTAGAGTGAGCAAACTCACTCTGCTGGGTAAAAGTCAGGACAGATATCAGAGGAAGTAGAACCTGAGATGCTTTCGGTACAAGCAGTCCTTCCTTCAGAGCGAAGTAGAGGGGCAGCAGGAGCACCCCATTCTGCCCTTGATTTGGTGCAAATATCATCCCTCCTGTTGTAAGGCAAGGATCTAGATGAAGAGAATTCTTATTCTTTTTTTCTTGGCTGTGCTCTGTGGCTTCCAAGATCTTAGGTCCCTGACTGGGGGTTGAACCCAGGCCCCTGCAGTGAAAGTGCTGAGTCCTAACCACTGGACTGTCAGGGAATTCCTGAGAGTTCTCATCCTTAATGTGTTCTTCTACTGACTGGTCACATAACTTCAGTTTATTCATTTATTAATAGATATTTGAGTATCTACCTGGTCCAGATATTACAGGTGGTAAGATTATAAACATAAAGGTAAAAGACGTGGTTTTCAGAATTCCTGCCTACAGGAGGCTGCTCAGTCCATGGATGGCCTGAGTGGCTGCTCTCCAGTGGGTAAGAGGTGCTTAATAACGTGGTTTTGGAGGGCTCGCCCACTGTATTGTGCTTCTGTGTCATCGCCTCCCTGTTTCTTCCTCTTGCCCCGAAGAGTCACTAAAAGAGCACCCCTACCTTTCTGACTTGGCTTCCTTCAGGGCGGCATTGACGTGAGCCGTGTGGCTGTAATGGGACATTCATTTGGAGGGGCCACAGCTATTCTGGCCTTGGCCAAGGAGACACAATTTAGGTGAGTTTCCCAGTGATGCTGCTGTTAGCTCCACATGCCATGCGACCATTCAGCAAGTATTATGTACCCTGCACTGTTTTGGGAGGTGGGGGTTCAGTGGTGAAGAAGAAAGCAAGGTAAACAAAGTAACAAGTAATCAGATCCCCAGCAGGCAAGTGCAAGGAAGAGAAGGAAACAGGCTGATAAGCTAGAGTATCTGGAGGCTTCCTTGCTGCTGCTGCTGCTGCTGCTGCTGCTGTGTTGCTTCAGTCGTGTCCGACTCTGTGTGACCCCATAGACAGCAGCCTGCCAGGCTCCCCCATCCTTGGGATTCTCCAGGCAAGAACACTGGAGTGGGTTGCCATTTCCTCCTCCAATGCATGAAAGTGAAAAGTGAAAGTGAAGTTGCTCAGTTGTGTCCGACTCTTAGGGACCCCGTGGACTGCAGCCTACCAGGCTCCTCCATCCATGGGATTTTCCAGGCAAGAGTACTGGAGTGGGGTGCCATTGCCTTTTCCGGAGGCTTCCTTGAGAAAGTGACGAAAGCTGAGACTTTAAGGAAAAGAAGTCAACCTACGTAAAGGTCTAGAAGATCAGTCTAGGCAGAAGGAACAGCTAAAGGCCCTGAGGTAGAAAGAAGTTTGCTGTGTTAGTGTAGGAGGAGCATAGAGGGGACAGGGGCGGGGCGTATGGGGGGAGTCGCGCAGGATGGGGAACTATGTGATTAGGGAGATAAACCGGCCAGATCACAGGGCCTTTTGGCCAGAGTAAGGAAGTTAGATTTTATTCTAAGTGTGATGGGAAACCACTGAAAATTTTTAAGTATAGAAAAATCTTATTTACATTTAAAAACCACTCTGTGAAGAATGGGGGTTTCTCTAGTGGTTCAGCAGTAAAGAAAGAGCCTATTATGCAGGAGATGCAGGTTCGATTCCTGAGTTGGGAAGATCCTATGGAGGAGGGCATGGCAACCCACTCCAGTATTCTTGCCTGGAGAATACCATGGACAGAGGAGCCTGGCAGGCTGCAGTCCATGGGGTCTCAAAGAGTCTGACACAACTGAATCAACTTAGCACGCACGCATACGTGTGAAGAGTCGGCTGTAGGACAAGACTGGAAACAAGGAGTCTGGTTAGAGGGAGGTGATTTTAGAGTCAAGGTGAGAGATGAGGGATTTGCATTAGGATGGAGGAAGTGGGCTGGAGAGAAGTGATGGAGTCAGGATCGGTTTTAGAATTTTCCAGACTTAGTGATGTACGAGAAAAGGAAAGAGAGGAATCGAGGTTTTTCATTTGTGTGCCCATCATTTGAAGGGAAGATGATCGTCCTTTATTGAGATGGAAGAGATCGGGGGTGGGGGGGTAGGATGCTAACCTTAGGACCTTAGTTTTGCCCTTGGTGACAGAGATTGCTGCTTGACAAACTGGCCATGACTTCGAGTTGCGGCCCTAGGGCGGCTTTCCCTGACCACCCTACCGTGTATGCTCTGGGCTGACTTAGCAGCTTGTATTATCAGGGCACTAAGCTATATTTTGCTGCCTTATGTGTTCTGTCTACACTGCTCCCAGAGCTCCCAGAACTGTGTCATTAATCTCTGGATCCACAACACAAGGCTTAAGCACAGAGTAGGTACCGGATGAGTGGAATGAATGAGTAATGAATGAAGTGTCATTCTGTGTGACACAAGTCTGCTGCCTGAAAGTAGACCCAAGAGAAGAAGGAGATCAGATCCTTGGTTTCAGAGAATTTAAAAATCTAGAAGGATTTTTGGTGGCTTATAAAGAAAGCTGAGTGCTGAAGAATTGATGCTTTTGAACTGTGGTGTTGGAGAAGACTCTTGAGAATCCCTTGGACAGCAAGGAGATCTAACTAAGCCATCCTAAAGGAAATCAGTCCTGAATATTCATTGGAAAGACTGATGCTGAAGCTGAAACTCCAATACTTTGGCCACCTGATTCGAAGAACTGACTCATTTGAAAAGACCCTGATGCTGGGAAAGATTGAAGGCGGAGGAGAAGGGGACGACATAGGATGAGATGGTTGGATGGCATCGCTGGCTCAATGGACATGAGTTTGAGTAAGCCCCAGGAGTTGGTGATGGACAGGGAAGCCTGGCGTGCTGCAGTCCACGGGGTCGCAAAGAATCAGACACGACTGAGCTACTGAACTGAACTGAAAAGTGATCTCTAAAAAAGATCCTCACCGAAGGATGTGGGCCCTGGTTCCCCTTCCTGGCTTTCTGAGCCTTTGCCTCACTAAAGGGAGAACTGCACTCTCCCCTCACTACCCTAACTGTCCTTGCTTGGGTTTCTCCATGGCAGTCCCACGTGTCTGGTCTTGTTCCAGGTGTGCTGTGGCTTTGGACGCTTGGATGTTTCCTCTGGAGCATGACTTCTACCCCACGGCCCGAGGCCCTATCTTCTTTATCAATGCTGAGAAGTTCCAGACAGTGGAGACTGTCAACTTGATGAAGAAGATTTGTGACCAGCACCACCAATCCAGGATCATAACTGTCCTGTGAGTAAGCCCCAAGGTCATGCCTAATCTCCAGGGTCTGCTCCATTTTCTTCTCAGCTGTGTGGCTCCCTCTAAATTATCTGGAAGTTCTACCCATGGATAGAATGTCTAAATACCTCCTGTATCTCAGAATCTTCATGCCTTTCAAATTTCATATCTGTCCTTCTCCACTTAGCTCTACCTGCAGTGATTTCTTCACTAGTCGGTATGACTTTATGGCAGGATTTACCTTTTGCTTTCTGGAAAAGGAAATCGTGGGATTGTGCATTGCAGAGGAAGAGGTGTGGGTCTGGGTGGACTCCAGGAATCTCTAATCTCCTTTGGGAATTTTATTGAGTCTTTTGGAGAGTGGGGAGATAGCAGACCTGTGACATTCACAAGACAGATTTTTAGAGACCTTCGTGAAAACCTAAATTCAGGTATCTTCCATAAACCATCTATTTTCTGCCTTAGAAAAACCACATTCTTTTCACGTCCATCATTAGCACCATCAGATGGTTTGATTTTAGGAGCCGTTTTTCACAGACAGAAGATTTTGAGTGACTTTAAGAAATGAACTTTACCTAAGAAGTGGCCTACAGCTACAGTTGAAGGGCTAAAGTCTCACTGATAAATCTCCGACTTGATCCTGCCCTGTACTTGAGCCAAATAACACATGTGCTTCAAGGAGCCCGAATCAGCAAAACAACAAGTAACTACGTGTCATGGACCTCTGTACTCATTCAGGTGGTTGAAATGTCAGATCCGAGGGCCGGACTGCTAGAGGCCTGCTCAGTAAACCATGGCTTCTTCCCTTGCCCACACTGGCCCATGCTGTCTTCCATGGGGCCAGCCTCTCCCCTTTCATTTTGATTTCATGGCAGCAGAAAACTGCTGGAGAGTTTCCCCAAGTCATTGAGATTCAGGATAATTGTGACCTCTAGAGGGAAGCGGGGGTGAGAGCAGTTGGAAAAAGGTATGCAGGGACTGTAGATTTAACTCTTGGCAACGTATTATTTCTTAAACTGAGTGCTGGATACTCAAAGTATCCATTATATTTTTCTTTATACTTTCCCATGTGCCTTAAATAATACATTTTAAAGTCAGCTTTTCTTCAGCATATCAAACAGAGTTTGGCATTTAGATCTTCCTTCCCTCATTGAATTGACTAGTAAATTAGTTCTGAGTAATTTAGCTCAAAATGAACCTTGTGAGAATTTCACCTTCAAATTAAGTGCATTTGATGTCAAATGACAAATTGTAGTCCAGAAACCCTCTTTTATAAGCACTTGCCCTAACTTTCCTGATTATTTAAAGGCAAGTTATTATTTTTTTTCTGGTTTGCTTTGTGGTGCAGTTCTGAGCTAAAGAAAGAGCTGATATGTTTTGTGAATGTTCAGAAGTCATGGGGTAAGAGCCAAGGGGTGATAGTTCATAATAACATGGGAGTGGCAGGGCCTCCAGGCCTCACCTCCTTGCCCTGACCCCTCTCCAGCTGACTCTGCCTTCTCCCTGCACAGCCAGGCCTTGTGGTCTCAGAGTTGAGGCAGCTTTGCAGCCAGGCTCACCTGCTTTCAAACCTTAGCTCTGTCTCTTACTAACTGTGTGAAGTTGGGTAGACCATTTCTCTCCTTTGGTTGTTTCAAAGAGGAAAATTCTTCCCTTACTAGATTGTTGTGAGAATTAAGTGAGATAATGCATGTAAAGCACCTTGCACATTGTGGGTGCTTAAATATTTGTGTGCCTTGGCTTCTAGACCCCTACTAGATATTCATTTTTCTTTTCCTCTAGTGGTTCTGTTCATCGGAGTCTAACCGACTTTGTTTTCGTGGCTGGTAACTGGATTAGTAAATTCTTCTCCAGTCACACCCGTGGAAGCTTGGACCCCTATGAAGGTCAGGAGACCGTGGTGCGGGCCATGTTGGCCTTCCTGCAGAAGCATCTTGGTAAGCAGAGAACTGGAGCTTATGGGGCAGCTGGGGAGTACACTGCTTCAAGGGTCAGCCTGCTCCGTCCCTAGAGACTTTTAATAGTTTGAAGAACTGATATTCTAGTTAGCTGCTTTTTGGTTACAAGGACTAGAGATTCACTAATTTACCTTGAGGAAAAAGGGGAGTTTGTTTATGAGAGTACCGCTGGCCAGATGGGAAGGGAAAATTTATAGGAACGGAGGTAGCTTGTAGGACTGACTTCTGTCTCTTGGGCTCAGTCTCTCTGTCTCTTCCTCCCATGGTATTTCTGTTTCTCTTTACTCCAGTTGCCTCTGTACTTTCCGCTGTGCTTTTCCTCTTGCTGATAACATCTACTTATTTGTAGTTTCTACTTCCTCATCACTTTGGTCGGCTTGAACCACTTGCATCTTGTTCTCTCCCTCATGGTATCCCTTTCGTCTTCAGCTCCTGCTGGTCACCACCACATTTTCAGAAATTTCTTAGACCAGATTCCCAAGAGAGACAGCTTGGTGGTACCAGCCCATCTTTACCCGCCAAAACATACTGTAGGCCCCTGCCCAGCCTGGGCCCGGAGCTCTTTCGATCAGATGTCTCTTTTTGATCCAGTCAGAATGGAGGAGGCTACCTTACTGTGCCAGGCTGACCCCTCAGCAGGTGCTGTGCAGAGGGCAGCGTCCTTCAGAAGGGAGCCATGCTGGCCTGGGATACTAAGGCTTGACCTAACTCTAACCTAAGACCAAGACCTGAGTCTTTGTAAATCCACCCCACTTGCCCTGGGTATCACCCTGAGAAGCCTCAGACCCCTTGCACATGACAGCTCTTTAGATATTTGAAGTCACCTCTGGTGTCCTCTCTGTTCATTAAGCGAAATGTTCCTGGTGCCTCCATCCGTTCCCTGTGAAATTTCCCCCTTTGAGTGGGCTGTTCATTGGTGTGCCTTTGAATGTGTGCTGCCCTGACTTGAATACAACATGCCAGGTATGGTCTGGCCAGTGCCTGGTACCGTGGGACTGTTGCCTCTGTGTTCTGGACGCTAGACTTCCAGCTGGATCGCCTGAGTGTATTAACCTTTCCACCAAATGCTAAAAAAATTGGATTTGGATTGAGTTTCCTTTAAAAATGCCTCTATCTTATTTTGTTATTTCTTTCTTTGGCTGAACCTTAGTTGCAGCATGCGAACTCTTAGTTGCAGCATGTGGTATCTAGTTCCCCGACCAAGGATCGAACCCAGGCCCCCTGCTTTGGGAGTGTGGAGTCTGAGCCACTGGACCACCAGGGAAGTCTCTGAATCTGTCCTGTTTTGAATGTACTGACTTTTTAAATCTAAATTTGTGTTTCAGTGTTTCTGCCTGTTTGTTTCATCTTGCTCATCGTGAGCCATTATACTAGCATGAGTTTAGAGCCTTTAGGGTTAGTAGAGATGGCAATGGCACCCACTCCAGTACTCTTGCCTGGAAAATCCCATGGACGGAGGAGCCTGGTGGGCTGCAGGCCATGGGGTCGCTAAGAGTTGGACACGACTGAGCGACTTCACTTTCACTTTTTACTTTCATGCATTGGAGAAGGAAATGGCAACCCACTCCAGTGTTCTTGCCTGGAGAATCCCAGGGACAGGGGAGCCTGGTGAGCTGCTTTCTATGGGGTCGCACAGAGTCGGACACTACTGAAGCAACTTAGCAGCAGCAGCAGAGACCTTAGAGCATCATTCTTATCACCTGGCAAGAGAATAATGGATCTGTCTCAAGACTTTAATGGGCCCTGACTACATGGTCTGCTACTCACTTTCCCTGTTTCCTCTTAGGCACCGTATCATTCAGTTCAGTTCAGTTCAGTCACTCAGTCGTGTCTGACTCTTTGGGACCCCATGGACTACAGCACACTAGGCCTCTGTGTCCATCACCAACTCCTGGAGTTTACCCAAACTCATGTCCATTGGGTCAGTGATGCCATCTAACCATCTCATCGTCTGTAGTCCCCTTTTCCTCCTGCCTTCAATTTTTCTCAGCATCAGGGTCTTTTCAAATGAGTCAGCTCTTCTCATCAGGTGGCCAAAGTATTGAAGTTTCAGCTTCAACATCAGTCCTTCCAGTGAACACCCAGGACTGATCTCCTTTAGGATGGACTGGTTGGATCTCCTTGCAGTCCAAGGGACTCTCAAGAGTCTTCTCCAACACCACAATTCAAAAGCATCAATTCTTTGGCACTCAGCTTTCTTTATAGTCCAATTCTCACATCCATACATGACTACTGGAAATGATCTTTCTCCATCAGAGGGCAGACAGACTGAAAACTGTATCATTAGGGAAGAGCTAAAGATGACAGAGGCGGGATTTCCCTGGTGGTCCAGAGCTTAAGATGCTGTGCTTCCAGTGCAGGGGGCATGGTTTCAATCTCTGGTCTGGAAACAGATCCCATGTGACTCATGATGAGACCAATAAAAATTAAAAAAAAAAAAAATTAAAGATGACAGGGGCCCTCTCCATGGCATGATTGGATTCCATTGAGTAGCCATGTCCTCTGAACTAAGATACTCATTACTGGAGACCATCTGATGATTAGGAGAGTCTTAGACTGAGGAAGATTGTTGAGGACAGGCTTGATGCCAGTCCTTCTGCTAAACTACTTTAGTTACTTCAGCATGTATAATCCTGAAGATGGCCCTTTCCAATGAGTGCTTGTGTTATTAACTTCGTTTTACAGATGAGGATAATAAAGCTTAGAGAATTTAAGTAATTTGTCAAGGTTATCTGGTTAGTAAGTAGAAAGCAAGAATTGGGACTTTCCAGGTGGCTCAGCGGTAAAGAATCTGCTTGCCAATTCAGGGGGTGTGGGTTTGATCCCTGGGCCAGGAAGATTCCCCTGGAGAAAGAAATGGCAACCCACTTAAGGATTCTTGCCTGGAAAATCCCATGGACAGAGGAGGCTGGGCCATGGGGTCGCAAAAGAGTCGGACACGACTTAGCGACTAAGCAACAACAAAGCCAGAATGCCCGCTAGACTGTCTGATTGGAAAGCCCCGGTGCTTCATGGCTGCACTGTTTTGCCAGTGGCTCCCAGGATACTCTCAGTCTTCAGGAGACCCAGAAGACAGATCCTAACCCTGACGGGAGGGAAAGGACAGCCAGAAGAGGAGCCTGTCTAGACAAAATGATACTTGTCTTTAATGTCAGAGATGAGGAAGGCTCAGCAGGCGAGAGTCTTCTAGACAGAAGGCACAAAGGCTGGTGTGGGCCTGGTCAGTTTTGCGAAGCTGTGTTTCATGTATCTGGCATTCAGGATAGTGGAATTGTTGGAAAATAAAGGTAGAGAAGTGGGCAGAAGCCAGATCCAGAAACCCATGTATGCCTGAAATAAGTTTGAATTTTATTCCATGGACTGTGAATGCCTTTCTTGGATAAGCAGGGGATTGTCATCATTAGACTTGTGTTTGTAGTCTGACTACATCATGGAGGATAGGCGAGATGGGACAGGTTGAGAGGGAAAAAGCCCAGGTAGGAGGCTCTTGCAGTATCCACTTGATAAGAGGTAAGACGGTGGAAAAAGGCGAAGGCTCTCAGCTTGGGGTACTTAGCTTTGCAAAGAGAGAAACGCCTTTCTCTGAAAGGCCACTGCTGTTATGATGGCCATCCAGTACGTGTCGTGTGGGAAACTAAAATAGGTTGTAAGTGGCTCAGCTGAACCTCTCACCATTCCTAAAAAATCTCTCTGATCCTGGGAGCTCAGCTCAGTGCTCTGTGATAAACCAGAGGGGTGGTGGGTGGGAGGAAGTCTCAAGAGGGAGGGAATATGTGTATACTTAGAGCCGATTCACGTTGTTGTACAGCAGAAACCAATGCAAAATTGTGAAGCGATTAAGCTTAAATTAAAAAAATAAAATAGAAAACTTAAAATTACCTTTGATCCTAAAAATTACCTCTGAGAGCAGCGTTCTGCTGACACAGGGGTTGTGTTACCTTCTGTTAACAAGATTTGATGTGTCATGCAGCTCCTGTTTCCACCTGCTTATCCTCCCTGCCTCGCTCCTAGAAGACAATTTCACACCTTCGTCTTTCCCTTGAAACCTCTGTTACCTTCCTCCCCTATCTGGTCTCTCAGCTGATTAACTCTGTCTTCCACTTCACTCAGAAAATGGAAGCCATCAGTCCATCTTCGAATCCCAATACCGCATCTCCCTACCTTCTTGCAGAGACTCAGCCTTCCATCTGGTTCCTAGAGATTCCTACTCAGTCGTCTTACTAGGCCAACCCCTCCACTTGTGCACTGGATTTCACCCTCTGGTCTGCTCAAGAGAGCTGTTGTCAACAATTTTCTTTCTCTTTACATTAGATCATCAATTTTTCCCTGTCTGCGGGCTCATTTCATGCTGAAATTTCTCTTTTAAAAATTCTGTCTTGACCCCACACTTTGGCCCCCAGTTACCACCCTGTTTCCCTGACCCTCATGATAGCAGAACTCCTCACGAGAGTGTCTTCACTTTCTCTGATCCTTCTCTTCACTTTCTCTCTCAGGCTTTTGCATCCCACTCCTCTGTGAAACCTTCACAGTACTAAATCCAGCGGCCACCTCTCGTGCCTCATGTCACTGGAACTCTCAGCAGCTTCTAGGAGAGTTGATGAGGCCCTCTTCTGTGAAGCCCTGTCTTTACTTCCAGGACGCCTCACTGCAAATTTTCTCCCACCTCAGTGTCTGCTCCTCCTCCGTCTGCCTTGCTGCCTCCAGGCTCAGTGCTGGGACCTCTTCTCTACCTGTATCCCCCAATGCTGTCTGGTCTTCTGGCTTTAAATGCCATCTCCATGCTGAAAACTCTCCAGTTTGTCTCCAGTTCAGTCTTGCCCATGAGCATCAGATTTATTAATTCAACATCTCTACTTGGCCCTCTAAGGGGAATCACACATAATAACAGCTTTCAACTGCAGTCTTTCCTTTCTCAGTTAATAGTAACTCCTTCCTTCGAGTTACTCAAGCCAAAGTCCCATTCTTGCCTCTTCTCTTACACCTCCCATCTAGTCCCTCAGAAAATCCTATTGGCCCTACCTTCAGAATACAAATAGAAAGTCATCATTTGTCACCACCCCCACAGCTACCATCCTGTCCAACTTGTCTGTCACTTAAGAGTTTCCTAACCGGTCTCCCTATTGCCTCCCCTGCCTCCCCACACAGTCCTTTCTTTTTTAAGGGCTTCCCTGTTAGCTCAGCTGGTAAAAAATCCACCTGCAATGCAGGAGACCCCAGTTTGATTCCTGGGTCGGGAAGATCCGGTGGAGAAGGGATAGGCTACCCACTTCCTATTGCCACCCCTGTGTCCCCACACAGTCCTTTCTTTCTTTTTTAAACTTATTTATTTATTTGGCTGCATCGGGTCTTAGCTGTGGTATGTGGGGTCTTCACTGCAGTGCATGGGCCTCCAAGCTATGGTGCTCTGGCTTAGTTGCCCCATGGTTTGTGGGATCCTGGTTCCTAACCAGGAATCGAACCCATGTCCTCTGCATTGGAATGTGGGAATTTTTTTTCCCCCTCTAATAATATTTTGTATTTTGTGCTTTGAGATTTTGCACCTGAAAAAAATCATGTATTTTATTCTGGGCTGACCTTGGTCTTCATTGCTGTGTGCAGGCTTTCTCTAGTTCAGTGAGCAGGGGCTCCTCTGGTTGCAGTTCTCGGGCTTCTCATGGCGGTGGCTTCTCTCACTGCAGAGCATGGGCCCTAGGTGCATGCAGTTCTTGGGCTTCTCGTGGTGGTGGCTTCTCTCGCTGCAGAGCATGGGCCCTAGGTGCATGCAGTACTCGGGCTTCTCGTGGTGGTGGCTTCTCTCGCTGCAGAGCATGGTCTCTAGGTGCATGGGCTTTGGGAGTTGTGGCCTGCAAGCCCAGTGGTTGCAGGCTCTAGAGCACGGCCTCAGTAGCTGCGGTGCATGCACGGGCTTAGTGGTTCTGAGGCATGTAGAATCTTCCTGGACCAGGGATCGAACCCATGCCCCTGCCTTGCCAGGTGGATTCTTGTTCACTGTACCACCAGGGAAGTCCTACACATTTTAAAAAATGTTTACAATTTATTTTTGACTCTGCTGGGTCTTTGCTATGCAGGCTACTCTCTAGTTGCACTGTATGGGCTTCTCTTTGCGGTGGCTTCTCTTGTTGCAGAGCCCGGAGTCTAGGGCTCTCAGGTTTCAGCAGTTGCGGTACGTGGGCTCTTGGAGCACAGGCTCAGTAGTTGTGGTGCCCAGGCTTAGTTGCTCCACGGCATGTGGGATTTTCCTAGATCAGGGATCAAACCCATGCCTCCTACCTTGGCAGGCGGATTCTTTACCGCTGAGCCACCAAGGAAGCCTGGAAGGAAGATTCTTAAGCACTAGACCACCAGGGAAGTCTCCACACTCCTTTCTTTATCAAGCTTTCAGAGTGATCCTTTTAGAAAGAAAGCGAAAGTCGCTTGGTCGTGTCCAACACTTTGCAATCCCTGGACTATACAGGCCATGGAATTCTCCAGGCCAGAACACTGGAGTGGGTAGCCATTTCCTTCTCCAGGAGATCTTCCCCACCCAGGGAACCAACCCAGGTCTCCCGTGTTATAGGCGGATTCTTTACCAGCTGAGCCACCAGGAAAGCCCCCTTTTAGAAAGGAAGCCATATCTTGTCACTCCACTGCTCAGGATCCTACAGTGGCTCCTATTTCTCTGAGAGGCAAAGTCAATGCCCAGTGTCCCTCCTGCGGCTCTTCCCCGGGCCTGCTTCCCTCTCGCTCCACAAGCCTCCACGTCCCAGGCACAGTCCCGCTTCAGGCCTTTACCCTGCTGTTCCTGCTGCTTCGAATGTTCTTCCTGTGTAATCTCGTGGCTCACTCTCACCTCCTTCACTTTTTCGCTCATATCTCACCTTCCCAGGGAGGCTTACGTTGACAACCCTCTTTAAAAACATTGTACCATCCCTTCCTCCCCTCAGCCCTGGTCCCCGGCCACCAGCACTGCCTCTGTCTGGCTCGCTTTTTTGCCACAGCACCGCTCACCTTTTCATATCCTATGTAGGTTCTTTTGTTTATTGTTGTCTCTGCCTCCTAGAATGTGAACTCTGTGAGGATGAGGGTTTCTATTTGTCTGTGGCTGTATTTCTGGCATCAGGAACAAACTGTGGCACACAGCAGTGTGCTCTGCATTTTGTTAAGTGATGATATGGCGCACTGTTCATCGAGGACCTATTCCCTGCCAGGGCCTTGGCAGGGCCTTGGGGATCTGAAGATGAAGGAGAGTGGTTGCTGCCCATGTCCCAGGTTTTTGTTTGTTTTGAACAGAAACACCATTTGCCTGCTCAGCTGTGTCCTGCTCCCTCAGCCTGGGCCTTGGGCCCTGCCTGACTGTTCTCACTGTGTCATTAGCTCCGTCTGCCTATGGTCCCAGGGCCCTCTCTGGAGTCATACCTACTTTATGCTGCTTCACGATGTTCCTGTCCTGTTCTTTCTGCCCTTCGCTGAGGTGGCCATGGCTTCATATTCACTGGCTGGCTTGTGGAGGGTCTCTTGCTCAACAATATCCATGAGGCTGCAAGTGGTTTTTCCCCTTTCTCACCTGTTCTCACCCGGGTTTGAATTCTGTCTCTGCCACTTAACCAGTTTTATTGACATAGGATGAATCTGGTGGCTTTGCTGAGCCTGTTTCCTCAGCTGTAAAATTGGGTCAAGACACAGGGCTCCCCAGGTGGCGCTAGTGGTAAAGGACCTGCCTACAATGCAGGAGACTTAAGAGACGCAAGTTCCTTTCCTGGGTTGGGAAGATGCCCTGGAGGAGGGCATGGCAGCTCACTCTAGTATTCTTGCCTGGAGAATCCCATGGGCAGAGGAGCCTATAGGCTACAGTCCATGGGGTCACAAAGAGTTGGACATGACTGAAGCAACTTAGCATGTATGCAGTACTTGACACATAGTGATATTATGAAAATTAAATGAAACAATGCATGTTTAGCAAAGTTCCTGGAATGAATTGCCCTTCAGTCAATGCTCCCTTCTGTTATTATTGTCGTTACTGAGTTGTTATGGGTTAAGCAAGTTGTTTAAGAAGCACGTGTAAAAAAGCGCTGAAAGAACAGTAGTTATCATTATGGCTTCCACCATCGCAACCACTATAACCAGTCACTGTAGTATCCCAGATGCTCCTGTCTCTGGGATGACCCACTAAATCCATGGTAGCTACTCTTTGATCTACCTTTACAAGTTTACCTAACCTTTCTGTGTTTTTTTTCCCCATTCAGACCTGAAAGAGGACTATGACCAGTGGAACAACTTCATTGAAGGCATTGGCCCGTCACTGACCCCAGGGGCCCCACACCATCTGTCCAGCCTGTAGGCACAACTGGTCATCTGTGGAAGGTCCCTGAGCTGAGTTCCCGTGTGGGGCCTGCCCAGGGATACCCTTGGCCTCCTATCAGGAAGTGATTGCCATGACCCTTCTGTGTTGATTGAGAGGATATAATCACACTGCTGATTGGTAACGGGGTACTTGAATCTCAGACTTGTCGATCTTAAACTCATGTTGGAACTTGGGTCACTTACTGATGGGCAAACGGGCATTCTGAGGACTGAGCCTTAATGGTATGGGGAACAAGCAGTGGGATGGGGCTGGGGAAGACCTAAGCCCTAAGCTGGGCACTATGAGCCCTATAAACCCAGCCAGCCAACACCCTCACCTTGGGCAAGTATGGCTTCTGCAGTGGAAGAAATGAAGCCAAAGGATGGAGGGAAAATTCCCACCATCCAGGCCTCTAGCCCAACTTAGCACTCTCTTCCTCCTTCTCTGCCTTTCCCTCCTCCCCAGGGCTGCTTGGTGAGTTCTGAGCACTTTGGGTGGCTTTCTAGGATCTGGACCACCATCAGATTTTTCTGTTTATTTTCAAGCCTTCTCATCGCATGAAGCATAGTCCTGGGGCATTTAGTCAGGAGAAGGTATACTTGTTAGCCTATAGAAGGGGCAGATAGCATTGTCATGAGAGCACGGGGAGAGAGGCTGAGGGACAAGGGGTACCCCATAAGCTCTGGATGTCTTAGAGTTTTGCTGAAAATCTCGCTTGACAGGAAACAACACAAGTAGGTAGATGGAGAAAGTAGAATAACAGTGCTAAGTAGCCATTTGAGCAGGCCCTCACCATGAAAGGGAGAGAGTTTGGTCAGTTCTAATGCAGGAAGCCATCTCTAGAGAGAAGTCTAGAAACATTTCGGTTTCGCCTCTTACCTCAGGTACTGTGAGCCTCCAACTTGCTCAGAATCAGGGTGCTCTAGTGGTCTGTCTTCTGGCTCTGAGGTCCTAGCCTCAGAGTGAAGTCAAGCTGTAGACTGAATTTCCGTTTTGTCCCATTTGTAATGTGAATGATATTAATACTCATGTTTGCCTAATGATCTGTTGGAGTATTTTCTATATTTAATCTTCATTACAGCAAGATGGGGAGCCATCTGGAAGTAACTTTTCCTTCTGTCTTTCTTTGATTGCTTACCGCGTATGCCAGTGTGGAAAACGATCTTTAAAAGGAAAGGAAGTCTTCCTAGGGATCTAGTTCAAAGCTGTCTGGGAGTATCAACCTCAGACACCCCTCTCTGCTACTCTAGACCTCTCACTTCAGTCCAAGTGGGAGACCCCAGAGGAGGCAAGAGAAAGAGGGAAGTGCGACTCTCTACGACAGGTCCAAGGTCAGCGTCACCAGAGCGAGCTGGGACAGTGTCTCCCGTCTGTCAGTAGCTGTTCTTTCTCAGAGGTGAAGCACCACGTCCAGGGAGGCTGTGGACCTACCTGGGAAGCCTCTGGATTCCAGTGAGATGTCGCATAAGGAGGACGTCATGAAAGCCCCAGGCTCTAGATTTCTATAACCTGGTTTCCTATCGCCAGGCTCCACCACTGCTCTCTGCATACATTTGAGCAAATTACAGTGTCTTTTTAGTCTCAGTTCCTGCATTTCTAAAATGAGGATCTGCATTATGCATACTTAGGATTAAGTGAAAGGGTGTGTAACCCATGTGTTATTTAAAGTATGTTTCCTACTTTCCAAACTTGGGAGATTTTTGTCGTTACCCTGTAGCTGTTTTCTACCTGAACTGCTTTTGGCCAGAGAAAATGACCCACATGGTTTTTTTATCCTGAGACTTGCGTGTTGACCCAGTGTGAGGTCCATTTTGTAAATGTTCCATGTCTGCTTAGTAACACTGTACATTCTGAGGTTTTTGGCTTGCTGTTTTACTCAAGCATACATTGTGGATTTCCTTCTGTGAGAGCGAATACAAGTGTCTTCCAAGCCCTAGACAGGGGCCAGAGCCCATCCGCACTCACAGAACCAGCAGAAGTCATCCCTGTGCCAGGGGATGGCGGCGCAGATGCTGAGAAGTCAGTGTGAGACCCAGCGTCCACCTGAGACCCATAATAACGATGGGTATATCTTGTGAAGACCTGAAACTTCCTAAAGAAGGAAGTTGTTTAGAACCTGGCCCCATCTCCTCCATTCAGTTTGTGTTCTGACAATGACTCATTGATCCAGTGTCACTGGACTAGAGGAATCTTCCCCACTGAAAATGATCCTTTAAGTCACAAAATGTCGTATTGACTATTTTGAACAGTAATTTGCCAAAAAGATAACACACATACTTCTTACTGTGATCTGACCTCTTAGGATGTTTCCATCAGGATAGACTAGATGGTATCGTAGGAACAAACAGACCCCAAAGGGATAAAAGTTTACTTCTTGCCCACGCTACTCGTCCTGTGTATTGGCTCAAGGCTCTCCTTGGTGTCCTTTTTATCATTTTTATCCTCACCTGGGGACCCAGGCCGGCCGAGCTGCCTGTCTCTGGAGGTGTCCCCATTGGCTGTGGTGGAGCGGAAGAGAGTGGAGAAGCACTACGTCCTTAAAGCTGCCCACGAGTGACCATCAGCATTTCCATTCACAGTTCATCAGTCAAAGCTAGTCATCCGGCTGTGGCTAACATTCCACTCAGTCCCCAGAGAACAAACCACCTGTGTCCAGACCTATTATCAGCGCAATGGCGCCCTCTGGTCTGTGAGGGTGTGGAGAGCTGTTTGCACCTTTCCAGCTGCCAACCTCTTAGTTCTTTTCATTGCTTGTCAACCATCTAAAGTAAGTGTGAGTCAGTGCATAAAGAAGTCTGCGTGCTGAAGAATTGATGCTTTTGAACTGTGGTGGTGGGGAAGACTTGAGAGTCCCTTGGACTGCAGGAAGATCAAACCAGTCAGTCAAAGGAAATCAACCCTGACTATTCATTGGAACGACTGTTTGCTGAAGCTCTAATACTTTGGCCACCTGATGTGAAGAGCCGACTCATTGGAAAAGATCCTGATGTTGGGAAAGATTGAAGGCAGGAGGAGAAGGGGTGACAGAGGATGAGGTGGTTGAGTGGCATGATTCCATGGACATGAGTTTGAGCAAGCTCCCTGAAAGAGTGGAGGACAGAGGAGCCTGGCGTGCTACTGTCCCTGGGGTCCCAAAGTCAGACATGATTTAGCGACTGGACAGCAATAACAACAAAGTAAAACCAAGTAGTCACTGAGAGAGTGCTTTAGGGACACCCCTGCAACTAGAATGCACGGCCGTTAGTGCTTCAACTTTGTAATCATTCCTTTAACTGCTCGGAGTGGGTACCACAGGTCTTTGGTCTTTTGTCCTGGTTTTTTGTTAGCTTCCAGCGAATTGAAGGGCACCAGTTAAATGGCCTTTTAGATAAGGTAAAGAAATCCTGCCAAGTAACTGGTCTGTGCTCATAAATCCCATTCCAGTGAATCCTTTCCAAAAGCAAAGATGTCCTGGGTTTCTTCTGCATACTCTTGTTCCCCATCCCGTCGTTGGACCGCACCTGTGGAGGCATCCTGGTGGTAAGGTATATCGTGACATTGCCGTGTGCAGAGGGGTGCATCGGGAAAGACAGTAAGTAAATACTGGATGGAACGAGATGCCCCATCCCTCCCAATTCCTGGACGTGTCAGACTAAGATTGGCCAGGTTCTTGTTACGCTCTCAACGGTCCCCAAGCCCTTTTCCAGTGTGTGTCCTGCTTGCCCTCCTTCAAGAAGACCACTGGGCTCTTGTAATGTCAATTGATGGACTCCAACTCTATGTCTTGGCCTTGTGGGAACGTTTGTCCCCTTTTCCTTCTGGGTCACCACTTATCCCTGGGCCTGCAAAGTGATGGAGGGACAGGAGAGGCCCTACTCTGTACTTGGGACCTAGCCTCGTAGGCAGCTCGCTTTCTGTCCCATCACAGCAGGATGCAAAAGCCAAGTGTTGCTGGCCGTAGCTGCATGGAAACTGATGGCACCGATGCTGACGATCACCATCATGATAGCCAGCACTCACTGGGCCCTTACTGTGTGTCCCAGACTGTGACCAGGGCTTTCCATGCAGCATCTCATCTGCTGTTCACAGTAAGCCCATGAGGTCAGATGGTGTTAGCGTCAGTTTATGTATGAGGAAACAGGGTCTTAGAGAAATTATTTGATCCAGCTCTCACAGAAAGAATTTGACAAAACTGGAATTCAGGCATCAGAATCCAAACTTTTAATCACCAGGCCCTATGGCCTAATAGGTAACCTTGGTTTTGCCTCATAAATAACCCTTCTCTTTAAAAGGACTTCCCAGGTAGGGCAGTGGTAAAGAATCTGCCTGCCAATGCAGGAGACACAGATTTGATTCCCTGGGTCAGGAAGATCCTCTGGAGTAGGAAATGGCAATCCATTCCAATATTCATGCCCGGAAAATTCCATGGACAGAGGAGCTTGGCAGGCTACAGTCTGTGGGGTCGAATAGAGTCAGACAAAACTAAGCACAGACACACACACCCACCTTCTCCTTAAACTCTCAGGTTATGAGGAATGTAATTTAATGAGATTGAATCAAGAAGGTGAAACTCCCCAGCAATTTCTATGTGACTTGCATTGAGATTTAATGACATCCTTAGTGTTACTGAGAAGCAGATTTGGGAGAGAACTGAGCTTTGCCAAGAACTGTGGGCCAGGTGC
This sequence comes from Bos indicus, assembly GCF_029378745.1. Taxonomy (NCBI): domain Eukaryota; kingdom Metazoa; phylum Chordata; class Mammalia; order Artiodactyla; family Bovidae; genus Bos; species Bos indicus. The sequence goes on from NC_091761.1 coordinate 126,864,848, forward strand.
TCTGTTGATCTGACAGATGAGGAAAGCAGTTCAGGGTCGAAGAACATGGTTTGAAATCAGATGGCACCAACACTATTAGTCCTGTGACTTTATGCTAATTTGTTAACTTTTACGAGCTTCAACTTCCTCATTTGTAAAATGAGAATTCCAATAGTATTTATATCTTAGGGTTGTCGTAATAGTTAAATAATGTATGTTAAGTGCTTAGCACAATGTCTGTACTAAGGGCTTAATAACATTAGCCATGAGGACGTCCCTGATGGTCCAGTGGCTAAGACTCCACGCTCCCAATGCAGGGGCCCCAGGTTTGATCCCTGGTCAGGGAACTAGATCCCACATGCCACACTAAGAGTGCATGGCACAGCTAAGACCCTGCACAGCCAAAGAAATGATTTTTTTAAGTTAGCTATCATAACTATTATTTATTTGGTCCTTCTTACATAACCTGTAAGCTTAGGGAGAATCTGTCCTTGTGCTGAATGGCCCAAGATGGTCTTGGTCTAATTCTCATTCCAGCTTCCTCAGTTTCAGTGAACTCCCTGCTAACAGCCCCACAGTCATGGGAGGGTGGAGCTAGAAGAAGAGAGTTTTTCCATTCTCTCCGCTCTGATCTCCCTGCTCCTCACCTCAAAAATAAAAATTCATACCACAGTTCTAGTTTTGCAGTTTTCTTTACCACTAGGGAGAGTTTACACTCTTAGGTTCTGGTTTGAGTTTTAGTTTCATACCTGATCATCCAAGCACAGACACCTAAGCAGCAGGTGAAAACCGAAGGTCTGGGAGACTCAGAAAGAAGGTCTGTGTAAAGGGTGGGAAAGGGAAAAGGACCTGGGGATAGGGAGCTGGTTGTAGGGGCTAGTTGGTGAATTTTTGTCTGCTGCCTTTGAGACTGAGGTCAGGGAGTTAAAGTGTCCTGTGACCTCCTCAGGAGAAACTCCCAGGCCTGAGGATGTCCTGCGAATGACCTGTCCACAGCTCTCACCCTTACAGCCAGGTCTGGTTCCTGCCAGGGCCTCTTGTTCCTCCCTTTGCCATGATCCTCACACCCAGCACATCTTCCCCACTTCACTTGAGTCTAGTCCTTCCATCAACTCACCCTGGAATCACTTTTACAGTCTCCCAGACTCAAACCTCTCTCTCCCTTTGCATTCTGCGGCCAGATCTGCCTGAAACCCCACTTGTGTAACAACACCAGCCTGCAAGGGTGGTCTGACAGAAAGATGACGAAACTGATTGCTCAGCACCCCAGGTTCTTGTCCCCCTCTCTCCCTCACTCTGACCGCTGTGCATGCTTTCCTTTCATGACATCAGTTTCCCTGTCAGTTGGAATATGGGCTGGTGGTCGAGTCTCCATCACTTGAGTTGCCAAGAATCTTTGGGACTCCTTTTTTCTGTAGAATTGCGTCTCCTCCCCTCACTATTCTTGCCCCACCTCTTCGGTTCTCTGCCTCTTGCTGTGCCTTCTTTTTCCTCAGTTCCCTTAATATGCCTACCCATCCCCCAAACAAACACGTGTGCCCTTTCTCACAATGTCTTCTTGCTTGCAGGGCCTTCCCAGTCTCCCATCTGTATATCCAAACGCCCGCTCTTCCTTGAGGCTCATTTCGAGTCCACTTTGCCTGCAAGAGCCTTCTTGATTAGATTCGGTTAACATCTGATCTCTTGGCCTCCTGCTCCCCAGAAGACACAGATTCTGGGCCACAGATAGTATTACACTTTACTACATTATTCCCGGAGCAGGACCCATCTGTTGGATGGAAAAGCATCTGCCTGTTGATTGACATGGGGAGCAGGAATCACTGTCTCCCCTCAGAATCCCCCCATCAGCAGGCTTCTTGTTCCCCATCCAGACGGGAACAGCTGGTGTGCACCCACCCTCAGATGTCTCCAGCTGCCCCTGCTTCCTTTTTTGAGGAGGAGAGGGGTTTCCCAGGTCCCAGCTGTGGGGCCCAGGGCAGAGTCAGTGACAGAGTAGCCAAAGACAGGTGGAGTGAACTGAGATACACGGACATGTAGCATTTGAGAGTTAGAAAAGAGGGCAAAACTGAGCACTCATCTCACTGATGTGGAAAATGAGGGAAAGTAGTTTGACAGCTTATTTTTCCATCTTGCTTTCATCTAAAAAAAGAAGCTGCTCAGAAATGCAGCCCTCCTCAGCGTGCGGAGCCAGATGGTCCCTAGATGCTCAGCCTGCCAAGTGTGCATGTATAATTATTCATTTTCATGGAATCACACCCAAGTCTGAATTCAGACACTGACACGTTTTTTTGCCATATGATCTAGAGCCAGGGAACCCTTCAGAGCCTTTCTTTTTCTGTAAAATGGGGTCACTAGTGTCTGCCTTGCCCACCTCAGGATTTGGGGGGTGAGAGGGTTTTGGTGTAAGAGCACTCTGTAACTTATAAAGCACTAGACAAGTATATGTTGCCATTAATAATAAAAGGGCCATATTTCGTTTTTGCCGAAGTGTGCTACTTTTTAAGGAGCACTTGTTTTGTGCCGGATATTGTGCTAAGTGTTTTCCATACATTGTATCATTTAATCCTAACAGGATTCCTATAATGAAGTGCATGTCATCCCATGCAACAGATCAGGAAAATGAAGTTCAGAAAAATTTGCTAACCCAGCCACAAACCCAACCCACCCAGCCTGTAAGTTAAGTGCAAGAGCCAGGAACCTAAAGCCTTGGCTTCCAAAGTCTGTGCTCTTAATATCTGTTCATTCCTATCTAACAAAAAGAAAGCAGTTCTTTACCCTATGGAAGCTAAAATACCCCATAATTTGATCTCCAGTAAATGTCTTTAAGCAGTTGGGTCATACCAAGAGTCATTTCTGTTGAAGACCTAGCTGAGTCCTAACAATACATCTTGAATTGCTTTTCTAGCAGTAGCGGTAGCTGGGTTCTATCCATCCATCCATCCATCCATCCACCTCATATAAAGTTCACAGCTCAGGGAACAAATTTATTAGTACTGTGCTCTGTAAACAATGGAGCCAACCAGCTGGCAGAAAAAAAATTTTTTTAAGTCTCTCACCCTCACTTTGTAGCTTCATTTTTCAGCTGTAGGTGCACATCAGAATCACTTGGAACTATATAAAAATACAGATGCCCTGGTCCAGAGACCCAGAGAAGCTGATTCAGAAGGTCTAAGGTGGGAACCGGGGTGTGTGTGTGTGTGTATGTTAGAGAAAGTAACTTCAGGGTTATTTCTGATACACAAGAGTTTTGAAAACCCTGGCTATGGTTTAACACTGTTAGCCTATTTTCTTTTGTGGATCAGAAGTAATAGTTAACTGAAAATAAGCATTGTTAAATTTTAGAATTGGAAGAGCCCTTATATCTCTTGGTCCAGGAGGAAACAGAAACTCAGAGTTCAGCAGGTAGTTGACAGACTAGAATTAAAATTCATATTTTCTGACTTCCAGTCTAGTGCTTTAGATACACCCATGGGTGCCAGAGTTTTGTTGAATTTTTCAGAAAATCATCAGGACCCATCTGCCATGACCTCCATGATTTCCGGTCAGCGTACCTTGGAGTTTCTGTAGGGAAGAATCCTGGGCTAAACTCGGGTAGCCGTTCTCACGCGTGTTCATTCATTCTGTACGTGCTTACTGAAGCCTGCACTGTGACTGCCCCTTTCCTCCTGGAGTGGAATGCAGTGGGCAGAAAGGCAAGTCACTGGTAGGCCCTGTGTGCTGAGTGCCTGATGGGGCTGGGGACGGAGAGGGTGTCGGACTCGGCAGCAGCACACGGGGTTCAATTCAACTTCCGCAGAGAAGCTAAAAAGACTTCACAGAGGGTCATATACCTGAGCTTGGTGTTTGAATAAGTTGTCTATTGCTGTATAATAAATTATCCCCAAATTTAGCAGCTTAAAACAACAAACATTATCTCACAATTTAGGACTCAGGGATTCCGGAATGGCTTAGCTGGGTGGTTCGAGCTTAAGATCTTTCATGAGGTTGTAGTCAAGATGTCAGCTGGGATTTCCGTCATCTGAAGGCTTGACTGGGATCGAAGAATCCAAGCTGGCTCACTCACATGGCTGCTGGCGGGAGACTTCAGTTCTTGACCACGTGGAGCTCTCCATAAGGCTGCTGAAGACACGGTAGCTGGCTTCTCTGAGAGCAAGTGATCCAAGAGAGGGGTAGGGGGAAGTTGTGATGTCTTGGATGACCCACCCTTGGAAGTCATACTCCATCATTATCCACAATATCAGTATCACACAGGTCAGGACTGTTCAGCGTGGCAGGGGAACCACACAAGGGCAGGAATACAAGGTGGGGATAATTGGGGGCCATCTTGGAGGCTGACTGCCTTTCTACTGAAGAACGAATTTTCCCAGATAGACAAGGGAGAAGAAACAGAGGAAATTATTTCGGTCAGAGGAAGTAACACGTAAAGGCACAGAAATGTAAATAGGAGAGCAGAGCATGTTCAGGACATTCTAATTGGCTTGGAGAAAACAGGTGAAAAGTAGGGATATAGGGAAGCTTACTGAAGAAATCAGAGAAAGCCTTCTATGCCAAGTGAAGGAGTTAGGCCTTTACTGGGTAGGCCAGGGGTTTTCACGTATTTCTGCATACCGGAATATTATGAGGAAATTTTAAAACTTCCAGTGCCCAAGCTGTACCCATATCAATTCAGTAAGAATCTCTGGGAGTGGACCTGGACACCAGCAGTTCCTAAAATTCTCACGTGCTTCCAATATGCAGTCAAGGCCAAGAAGCAGTGTGATAGGCAATGTGAAGTAATGGAGAAGCTTGTTACAGGGGAGTCACGTTCTCAGATTTCCAGTGTCTTCTCAGTGATGAGGAAATGTAGCTGTACTTTCCTACTCTGATCACCTCAGAAATGAAATATTAAAACTAGAAAGACCCTATCATCAGTGCTCGCCCCCTCAGTCAGGTATTATATGTTTCATCGTCTCTGACCAAACATTAAGCAGAAATAGCTAAACTTGAGCAGTCCTAAATAAGTTCTCAGCATCCTAAATTGCCCATTTTTATAAACTTCCGAACCTAACATTGATGATAACATTCTTGTATTAACATAATCACTCTGGAGGGTTTTTTTTCCCCTTTGCTTAACCCTTCTATATACATTTCTCTATATCTGCATGGTTTTCATACCCAAGTCTGAGGCAGTGAGTGTAAAGGTTAGGGTCTCGGCCCTCTGAATCAGGTGGACCTCTGGACTGAAGTCCTGCGGACCTCATTTATTAACTTGTTGGGTGACTTAACCTCTCGGGGCTTCAGCTAACTCATCTGAAAGATGGTGATAACGCCTTCCTCAGAAGATGCTTGAGGATGTTAGTTAGATGAGGTCATGTGTCTCAGGGCCTTTGCCTAGCACCTAGCAAATAGTGTTCAATCAATGTTTGTTATTATTCAGTGTCTCAAATGGCATTTTAACATTCTGTTGCATCAACACCTCTCCCACCTCCAGGCCTGCTTAACAAGTGTTCTCTGTTGCCAGGGTATTTGAGCATTTCTAGTTGTTTTTGGCTATAATATTATACTTTTTTTTTTGGTATAAATTGGTGAAGTGTTTTTTAAAGTTATTTCCCTAACTTATTAGTATGTAAATTGAAGATTGGGTGGTGAAGTAACTTGTCAAACAGAAGTCATACTGCTTGTTGGTGGCTGAGCCAGGACTAGGGCCCAGGTCTCGGACACCCCAAGTCTTAACCTTTCTACCCAGCCCCCATCCTCACTGGAGACCTGAAAACTGGCCCTTCTTCACTTCCCTTCTCCAAGCTGAATAAGTCAGATCTCCCATTGTGCATTTTGACATCTCCTCTCCTGCCCTTTCATCATCCTAGAGATCCCTCATCATCCCAGTATAATTGGAGCAGCTTCCCAGCTGGTCCCCTGGGAAGTGGGAGCAGACGATGACGAATGCTTTGGAGACCTGGGCTTGTCCCTTGGTGCCTCTGGATCTCTGTTGGTGGATGTTGTGCTGTCAGCTGGGGATGGGGATCCTGTCTGGCCCAGACACACCCCTCCCTCCTTCCTGGACCGCTCTCTGACTTCATTAAATCCACCTTCCCAGAACAGTAGAGCTTAAAGGGACCAGAGGGACCGTTCTCTAACCTAGCTTCTGTTATTTGAAAAAAATGAGGAAACAGGCTCAGTGATACCAGGTTGAGCTGGGCAGGCCTGGGTGTGAGTCCCAACTGCGTGAGCTTGGGCAAGTAGGTTAAAATGATCCTCAATTTCCTTTTCTGTAAAATAGCCACACCCAGCTTGGGGATGTTACAAAGTTTAAATGAGATAAGGAATGCAGAGTATAGAGCACTGTGCTCAGTAAATGGTAGTTATTAGGTAGAGAGTGGTTTAGAGTTTGGGCTTTGGAATCAGAGAATCTCTGTGATGGACAGGGAAGCCCGGCATGCTGCAGTCCATGGGGTCGCAAAGAGTAGGACTCAGCGACTGAACTGAATTGAACTGATTCACATCCTAGACACACACTTGTAAGCTGTGTGATCTTGGATGACTTGGTTTAATGAGATCTTTTTTTAAATTAATTTGCTTTTGGCTTTTGGTCTTTGTTGCTGTGCGAAGGCTTTCTCTAGTCGCCGCAAGTGGAGGCGACTGTTTTGTGGTGTGTTGGCTTCTCATTGCAGAGGCTTCTCCTGTTGTGGATCTTCCCAGACCAGGGATCAAACCCATGTCCCCTGCCCTGGCAGATGGATTCTTAGCCACTGGACCACCAGGGAAGTCCTAACAAGATCTTAATTAACAAGAGCTAGTACTTACTGAATTTTCTTGTTCCAGGCAATATGCCAAATGCCTTAGATATATTATTTCATGTAACTTTCCCAACAGTTTTTTGATATAGGTAACATCAATATCCAGATTTTATGAATGAAGATACTGAGACATGAATCAATTTATTTTCTGATTATTCTTTAGTTTGAATTCTTTTCTGCCAAACACACCCCTCTTCTCTTCCTCAGTGCCTAAGAATTTTCTCCTGCTTTTGAGCTTTGTAACAGGCTTTAATCTCTGAAATAACCCTTTCCCCCTTCTCTTCACTGCACTCTGTTCCTCCTCTCTTTCTAGCATTGCTCCATGCTCTCCTCCTTCAAGAATCCTACCCTGCAAACCTCACATCAGCTAGCCCAGCACCTTCTCTCTGTCTGCTGTCAGCTCTAGATCTATTTCTCTTGTTTGTTCGTTTTACTTTTCTTGGTGTGAATCTCCATTTGTTAGTTTTACTTTCCTTGGTGTGTATCTCCGATCCAGGAGCTTGGGGTGCACTCTGGTTCCTCCTTAACACAAAACACTTCCCAAGGGACAAGTGTCCCTGACAAATGCAGTTCAACCAGCATCATACCTGCTTGTGTCCCTCCTGGATCAGGTGCTGGGTGCTATCCTGACCCTTGAAGCCAGGCTGACCAATCACACACCACTTACTCCTGCTCCATAAAAATGAGACTCAGGGGACTTCCCTGGTGACCCAGTGGTTAGGAATCCACTTCCAATGCAGGGGACTTGAGTTCGATCCCTGGTCTGGAAGCTAAGATCCCACATTCTGTGGGACATCTAACTCAACTGTGCCACAACTACTGAAGCCCACATGCCCTAGAGAGAAGCCACAAAGAAGCCCGTGTACCACAACTAGAGAAACCCCTTGTGCTACAAGGAAGACCCAGCACAGCCATAAGTAAATAAATAAATGAGAGATTTTTAAAAATGGGACTCAGCTTTCACACCCAAAGTGTACAAGCCTGAAAACATGAGTGCCAGAGCAGTGGACCACTCACACCCTGCTGTGGGATAGCCGTGAGTTGGTGAGTTGGAATACAGAGCCCCAAATGGTCATATCCTCCAACCAAGAAGTCGACCCCTAGGCGTACGCCCAAAGAAACCCTTGCTCACTCACGCACGTGTGCAAGGAAACACACACAAAAATGTTTGCTGCAGTGTAGAAATATTTCCTCACAGCTAAAGCTATTGTTTCCCAGAAAGTTCCAGCTAGAGTTTTTAAGAATAATGAAAATATTGAATGGTTTAAAATCACACTTCATGAAATTTTTTATTGTGGTAAAATATATGTAACATAAAACTTACCATTTTAACCATTTTTATGTGTACAGTTCTATGCTATTAAGTACTTTCTGGTTGTTGTACAACCCTAAAATCACATGTTTTTTAATGAGCATATGTTTAAATATCTAGATGGCAGAAACTTATGTTAGGAAACATTAAGTAACTAATATTTTAATTCATCTTAGCATTTAACTGCCTCTTTTTTCCTGTTGACATAATAGATATGTATCATTTTTTCTCTCTAACCTTTTTTCTTTTATTTTTTCCAACTTTTAAATTATGAAAACATTTAAATGGAGGGAAAAGTTAAAATAATAATACAGGGAACACCTGCAGATTCACCACCTGGGTTTAATAATTTGGAGGCTCTTCATGCAGTTTATGAAATGCCACCTTCATAGGTCTCTAAGGTTAGTTCCCCTGTTTCCTGTCTCCCACTCAGGTCCATTTTGTTTGGGGATTCCCTTTTCATTTTGCTAGAGTATGAATACTTTTTTGAAATGAAGCATGAGAGGGAGCGGAGAAGGCAATGGCACCCCATTCCAGTACTCTTGCTTGGAAAATTCCATGGACGGAGGAACCTGTTAGGCTGCAATCCATGGGGTCGCTAAGAGTCAGACACGACTGAGCGACTTAACTTTCACTTTTCACTTTCATGCACTGGAGAAGGAAATGGCAGCCCACTCCAGTGTTCTTGCCTGGAGAATCCCAGGGATGGGGGAGCCTGGTGGGCTGCCGTCTATGGGGTCACACAGAGTTGGACATGACTGAAGTGACTTAGCATAGCATAGCATGAGAGGGAGACTTCTAGGACCTCAATCTTATGTATGCTAAATGAATTTGAATTCTAGGTTCCAATTCATTTTTTCCCTCAGAACTTTGAAGACCTCACTCTTTTGTCTTCCAGCATTTAATCTTGTGGCTAAGAGATCTGATGTCAATCTACCTCTTGATCCTTTATTTCTAAAACCTTTGGAGGCTGACCTTTATCCTCCAAAGTCAGATACTTCACTAATACGTATCTAGTTATGCATCTCTTTTTGATCGAAAGACATTTATGAATGAAGGACTTGGTTAATCAACCCTAATCAAACCTAAACCTAGGTTTCTTCTGAGGCATCTAAGTTTTCGTTTCACAGACGATCTCTTTCCTGATTGTGGGCTCTGATAAGTGGCCTGGGCTTGTCAATAAGCAGGCTTCTCTTTAGCAGTCTTGGGATCTCCATAAGTGCCAAAATAAAGAGTGGAAAGTGTTAGGGGTCTGTTTGTTGCCACTGACAGAAAACAGACTTGATCCAGTTTAAGCAAAAAGAATTTCTCAACTTAGGAAGTTTGAAGTGGGGTTGCTGACTGCATGGTGGCAAGATGGCTGCCAGCAGCCCAGAATCTGCTCATCTTTATAGTCCATGATCCCAGAGGGAGACCCTGGAGATGTCCTCTCCAGGCACCTTGTTAGACCCCGTGGAAGGAGGTTGCCTCTGCTTGGATTCTGTAACCTGTTCTTGGACCAGTCACTGTGGACAGGAGTTAGGTACTGAAATTGGCCAGGCCTGAGCCATGGCCCCCTCTGATGCCCAGGGCAGGCATGGCACTGTGACTGACTGTTTACAGAACCATGTGGGATGGCAGAAGGGCCGGGAACCCTCTAAGGGCAAAGTTCCAGGCAGACAGACCACCAATATCCTCATAAGAATTCCAGGGTATTTCATTCCCAGATGGCATCATCTCTTTCTTTCTCTTCTAGGACCTCTGGCTTTTTAACTTGGAAATCCTCCCTAAGATCTCTCACTTTATTTAGAAAGAACTTCCAGTCCCTTTGGCAGATTTTCCAGCAGCCATTCAACTGTGGATGCTTTGATGCAGCCCTATATTCGTATGAGGAAATTTACCCTAAAATTAAACCATTAATTTTATATGTATATTTTACTTTCAAGCGGTACATGCTAAGCAGACATCCTCAGTTCCACTCTGAGCCCCACCCAGTGCCAGCTTTTGCCTCTGGAAATCCGGGATGGGAAGGGGCTCAGTGACATGATAGGAATTAGGAATGGAGTCAAGGTTAATGAAGGAATGAAAGTCAGGGGTAGGGTGAGCATCAGAGAGAAAGGAAGGATTGGATTTGTCTTTTATAAGCCACTTGATAACTTTCTAAATGGTAATTTTATATTTTGACTCATTTCTATCAGAATATCTCCCGTATCAAATTGGCTTTGCCAAACTACCCTGCTTTGAAGCACAGTTGGCCTGAGACTCAGATGGCTGACTCCCAGGCCAATACTCTTATCAGATAGGGCACGGTGTCCTGGCCAACTGGGTGTGGGCCAGGGCCGGACAGATTCCAGGCTCTGCCCTCATTTGTCTCCCACAGGTCACTGCCTGAGCAGTTGGCCAGACAGAGGCTCCACCCATCCTTTGTCTCACTTTCCACACTCCCTTCCTCTCCCTCCAGGGTTGCAGATCTGGAAGGTGAGTATGGACTGGGCTGCTTCCACCCCCAGCCCCCAGTCTCAGCCCTGCCACTCAGTCTCTTAGCCTCTTTTGTCTTTGATAAACACCCACATTCTTATAAGATATGAGGATGCCCTCACTTTCTCATTTTCCTGCTGGACCCAGTTTAAGCTTGGGAGCTGCAGAGCCTGTAAGACTTCCTCTAAACTGCCCTGGGTGGCTGGGAAAAGAGGCTACAGCCCCCTGGATCCCCGGACACCTGATGTAAACAGAGCAGTTGCCTCCCCTCGGAGCAGTCCCTCTTCACCATAGAGTCTCAACCTTGAGTTGCTATTTTTATCAGGTTATTTTTTGCTTTGATTTTCCTTTGTTTTTCCCCCCATGTTTTTTTCCCCACATCCCACTCCACCTCCCACCCTATTCCTGATTAAATGATGCTGTCTTAGTTAGCTCAGGCTGCTGTAATAAAGTACTATAGACTGAAAGGCTTAAACAACAAACATGTATTTCTCACAGTTCTGGAGGCTGAAAGTCCAAGAAAAAGGTGGCAGCTGGTTTGATTCTGGATGAGGGACCCTTCCTGTCTTGCAGACAGTTGCTTTCTCACTGTGTTCTCTCTGTCCTTCTTCCATAAAGCCATTAATCCCATCATGAGGACCCCACACTCATGGCCCCACATAAACCTGATTAACTTCCAAAGGCAGTATTTCCAACTACTAGCACGTTGGGAGTTAAGGCTTCGACATGTGAATTTGGAGGGAGGATACATTGAATCCAATCAATCCTAAAGGAAATCAGTCTTGAATATTCATTGGATGGACAGACACTAGAGCTGAAGCTACAATACTTTGGCCACCTGATGCGAAGAACTGACTCATTAGAAAAGACCCTGATGCTAGAAAAGATTGAAGGCAAAAGGAGAAGAGGGCGACAGAGGATGATATGGCTAGATAGCATCACTAATGCTGGACCCAGTTTAGCTGCAGAGCCTGGAAGACTTCCTCTAAACCGCTCTGGGTGGCTGGGAAAAGAGGCTGCAGCCCCCTGGATCCCTGGACCCCTGGTGTAAACAGAGCAATTGCCTCCTCTGGGAGCAGTCCGTCTTCATGATAGAGTCTCAACCTTGAGTCACTATTTTTATCGTTTTTTTTTTTTTTTTGCTTTGATTTTCCTTTTAAATTTTCCTCCATGGTTTTTCTAACATCTTACCCTATTCAATGGACATGAATTTGAGCAAACTCTGGGAAATAGTGAGGGACAGAGGAACCTGGTGCTGCAGTCCATGGGGTTATGAAGAATCGCTCATGACAATGACTGAACACATTCAACCCACAATAGGGCTTATAGAACTATTTGAAAAATACACAAAAATAAAACAAGAAAAGCATAACCTAGTCTACCATCAAAAGGCAAATACTGTTGGAAACTTATGATATATTTCCATCAAGTATTCCTCAACACTTAGTTTAAAATATACATATAAGTGAAGTGAAGTCGCTCAGTCGTGTCGGACTCTTTGCAACCCCATGGACTGTAGCCTATCAGGCTCCTCTGTCCATGGGATTTTCCAGGCAAGAGTGCTGGAGTGGATCGCCATTTCCTTCTCCAGGGGATCTTCCCGAACCAAGAATCGAACCCGGGTCTCCCGCATTGCAGGCAGACGCTTTACCGTCTGAAAATAAATAAATAAATAAACAAAATATACATATATATCATACATAAAACTTTGTGTCTTATAACTTTGTGTCAAGTGCTAAGTCGCTTCAGTCATGTCCGACTCTTTGGACTGTAGCCCACGACCCTCCTCTGTCCATGGGATTCTCCAGGCAAGAACACTGGAGTGGGTTGCCATGCCCTCCTCCAAGGGATCTTCCCTCACCCAGGGATCCAACCCACGTCGCTTAAGTCTCCTGCATTGGCAGGTGGGTTCTTTACCACTAGCGCCACCTGGGAAGCCCTATAAGCATTTTCCCATACTAAATAATCTTTACAAACATTTTATAATATTTATGTACTCACCATCTTAAATGACTGAATAATAGTTTATAACTGTACCACAATTTGTGTAAGCTATCCTTAATGCTGGGTGCTGAAGTTTTTACTTTTTTACTGTAAAAATTAATGTAATTTCTTATGATGGAATTATTTTATGTCTTGACTATGGTGGTGATCCCACAGATCTACATGTGATAAACTTCCATAAACACAAAATGAGTGCACACAAAATAGTGAAATCTGAATAAAGTGTGTGGATTCTTTGAATAATTCCTTGATTGTGGTTACACAAGATATTATTGCCATAGACAGGATGTTTGTCTCCTCAAAATCCATATATTGAATCTAATCCCCAGTATGATGGTGTTTGGAGGTAGGGCTTTTGGGAGATGATTAAGAGGATATTCAGGAGGGTGGGGCCCTCATGATGGGGATTAGCACCCTTATAAAAAGGATACCGGAGAGTTCTTCCCCCTCTTCCACTCTGTGAGAGCACAGTGAGAAAACAGCTGTCTATGAATCAAGAAAAAGGCCTTGATCTTGGACTTCCCAGTCTCCAGAACTGTGAGAAATGTGGTTTTAAGAAAATATTTATGTGTTCCACTAACCCAGGTCTTAGCTGCAGCATGCGGGATCTTTGATCTTCACTGTGACAGGCAGGGTCTTTAGTTGCAGCATGTGGGATCTAGTTCCCTGATCGGGATCGAACGCTGGTCCCCTGCATTGGGAGTGCGGTGTCTTAGCCACTGGACCACAAGGGAAGTCCCAAGTGTTTGTTTTTTAAATGACCCAAGTCTGTGGTATTTTTGTTCTGGCAGCCTGAACAGACTGGCACAACTGTTGTTGTTCAGTCACCCAGTCGTGTCCAGCTCTTTGTGACCCCGTGGACTGCAGCACACCAGGCCTCCCTGTCCCTCACCACCTCCTGAAGTTTGCTGAAGTTCATGTCCATTGCATCAGTGATGCCATCCAGACATTTCATCCTCTGACACCCTCTTCTCCTGCCCTCAATCTTTCCCAGCATCAGGGACTTTTCCAGTGAGTCAGTTGTTCACATCAGATGACCAAATTACTGGAGTTTCAGCTTCAGCATAGTCCTTCCAATGAGTATTCAGGGTTGATTTCCTTTAAGATTGATTGATTTGATCTCCTTGCTGTCCAAGGGACTCTCAGAAGTCTTTTCCAGCACCACAGTTTGAAGGCACCAATTTTTTGGCTGTCCACCTTCTTTATGGTCCAGCTCTCACAACCATATGTGACCACTGGGAAGACCATAGCCTTGATTATACAGACCTTTGTTGGAAGAGTAATGTCTCTGCTTTTCAACACACTGTCTAGGTTCGTCATAGCTTTCCTGCCAAGAAGCAAATGTCTTCTGATTTCATGGCAGCAGTCACCTTCCACAGTGATCTTAGAGCCCAAGAAGAGGAAATCTGTCACCACTTCCACCTTTTCCCCTTCTATTTGCCATGCAGTAAATATTTGCCCTGGGGCTGGATGCCATGATCTTAGTTTTTTTAATATTTAGTTTTAAGCCAGCTCTTTCACTCTCCTTCACCCTCATCAAGAGGCTCTTTAGTTCTTCTTCACTTTCTGCCATTAGAATGGTATTCATCCATTCTAATATCCAAACATATCTGAGGTTTCTTCCGCCTATCTTGATTCCAGCTTGTAACTCATCTGGCCCAGCGTTTCTCATGATGTGCTCAATGCATAGATACAAACACCCTAGGGTATACAAAAACAAGTAGGGTGACAGCAGACAGCCCTGCCATGCCCCTCTCTCAATCTTGAACCAACCTGTTCCATACAGTGCCCTAACTGCTGTTTCTTGACCCATGCACAGGTTTCTCAGGAGACAGGTAAAATGGTCTGGTGTTCACATCACTAACAGCTTTCCATAGTTTGTCATGATCCACACGTCAAAGGCTTTAGCGTAATGGATGAAACAGAGGTAGATGTTTTTCTGGAATTCCCTAGGTTTCTCTGTGACCCAGAAAATGTTGGCAATTTGATCTCTTGTTTCTCTTCCTGTTCTAAACCCAGCTTTGACATCTGGAAGTTCTTGGTTGCATAACGCTGAAGCCTAGCATGCAAGATTTTAAGCGTGACCTTACTAGCATGGGAGATGAGTATGATTGTCTGATGGCTAGCACATTCTTTAGTATTACCCTTCTTGGGAATTGGGATGAGGAGTGACCTTTTCCAGTCCTGTGGCCACTGCTGGGTCTTCCAGATGTGCTGGCATATTGGATACAACACCTTGATGGCATCATCCTTTAGGGTTTTGAATAGTTCTACTGGAATTCCGTTGCATCCACTAGCTTTATTAACAGCAGTGCTTCCTAAGGCCCACTTGACTTTGCTCTCTAGAATGTCTGGCTCTGGATGACTGACCACACCATCATAGCAATCCGGCTTATTTGGATCTTTTTTTGTACAGTTTTTCCTTGTATTCTTTCCATCTCTTCTTGATCTCTTCAGCATATACTAGGTCTCTACCATTTATGTCTTTTATTGTGCCCATCCTTGGGCAATATGTTCCCTTGATATCTCCAATTTTCCTGAAGAGATCTCTAGTCTTTCCCCTTCTGTTGATTCCTTCTAGTTTTACACACTGTTCATTTGAAGAAGGCCTTCTTGCCTCTCCGTGCTGTTCTCTGGAAACCTGCATTTAGTTGGATATACCTTTCCCTTTCTCCCTTGCTTTTCACTTCTCTTCTTTCTTTAGCTATTTGTAAGGCCTCCTCAGATAACCACTTTGCCTTCTTGCTTTTCTTTTTCTTTGGGATGGTTTTGTTTGTGGCCTCCTGTACAATATTATGGACCTCCATCCATAGTTCTTCAGGCACTCTGTCTATCAGATCTAATTCCTTGAATCTATTTGTTACCTCCACTGCATATTCATAGGGGATTTGGTTTAATCCGTACCAGACTGGCCTAGTGGTTTTCTCCTCTTTCTTTAAGCCTGAATTTTGCTAGTGAAGCTGATGATCTGAACCACAGTCACCTCCAGGTCTTGTTTTTGCTGACTGTATACAGCTTCTCCTCAGGCTTCCCTTGTAGCTCAGTCAGTAAAGAATCTGCCTGCAATGCAGGAGACCTGGGTTCAATCCCTGGACCAGGAAGATCCCCTGGAGAAGGAAATGGCAATCCACTCCAGTATTCTTGCCTGGAGAATCCCATGGACAAAGGAGCCTGGCAGGCTACAGTCCATGGGGTCGCAAGAGTTGGACATGACTGAGTGACTAAACCACCACCACAGTTTCTCCATCTTCAGCTACAAAGAATGTAATCAGTTTGATTTCAGTATTGGCCATTTGCTGATGTCCATGAGTGCAGTTCAGCATCTTAGCCACTGGACCACCAGGGAAGTCCCAAGTGTTCATTTTTTAAACCACCCAAGTCTATGGTATTTTTGTTCTAGCAGCCCAGACAGACTGACACAGTTACACATAGGGCTATATGGAATCTCTTAATGTTATTTCTTAAAACTGCATGTCAAGTTAAAAAATTAACTCGTAATAAAAAGTTTCTCTAAATCCACTATGGTGGACCTCTTTTGTATGTTCATGTATATATCACAACTCCTAGTTATTTCCTTCGGGTAGATTCCTAAGAGAGAAATTACTCTTAAGAAAATTCAGAGCTCTCAATCACAGCACCCTGGGGTTTATTGGCTACCACCCAAGAAGCCTTGTGGGCATAGAAAATTGATCTTTACGTTAGCAGAGGAGGAGTGGCTTAGCCATACTCATGGACTGTTCTACAAATCCTGAATGCCTCTTCACTATTTACAGTGAGAAATGTGAGTGGAAGGGACCAGGCCCTCCCTCTCTCTCCCTGTAGGCCCTCCCGGGGTAAAGCCATGTTCTAGTCAGAAGATTGACTGGTGATTGGATGCAGTTAGAGCAAGGGGAATTAGGTGACATGATGCAAATGTTAAAGATATCAGGCACAAGGACTGCCGCACACATCTCCATAGTAAGGGCTGAACCATTGCCACCAGGGACAGACAAATGGTTTTTGTTTTTTTTTTTGCTGCACCATGTGACAGGCAGGATCTTAGTTTCCCAACTAGAGATTGAACCCATGCCCCCTACAGTGGAAGCACAGATTCTTAGCCCCTGGGCCACCAGGGAAGCCCCACAAATGGGTTTTTGGACCAGGGCACCTTCACTTAGTACTGCTTGAATGGGGCCAGCCTGTATTTGCCTTTGTAACTCTCCATTTCTGTGCTCCTGAGGTTTACTAACCCTGTCCTATATACTACATTGTCTGTTTAAGTGTGTGAATATATTCTAGCAAGTTACAGCCAAATGTTGCTGGCCTGGGAGTCCATCTGTTTCTTTAAGGCACTTGTCCTTAACTCCTGATTCAGTGGTCCTCTGGAAGGTGCCCATCCTCTCTGAAAGTATATGCAAAGTTTTGAGTGTATGGTCAAATGTACATTCTTCTGGGGGGAGAGTTTTCTGTGTTTATTAGATTATCAAGAAATTATATTAATTTAATAGTAAATATCAGGTGGCCCCCAGGGTCCAGGCTTTGTACTGAGGGTTTTACATACATTATTTCATATAATCCCCTCTGAGGTTAAGAAATTTTTCCCCAAGTTATCAGTTTTGTCAAGTTAAAGAACTACTGCTTTAAAGTGACTTCACTGAATTGCCTGGTGGTCCAGAAGTTAGGACTCAGAGCTTTCACTGCTGCGGCCTGGCTTGGATTCCTGGCTGGGGAGCTAAGATCCTGCAAGCCATGTGGCATGGTGGAAAAAAAAAAGTGACTTTGTAAATCTCTTCTCTGTTACAGTCAATGTCTGTGCTGCAGGGAAGTCTTGTGTGCACCCCCCACCCCCCACCGCCATTTTATCTTCCTAAATGAAGAAGAAAGTTATTGGCAACGAATGAGCATACACATGATCCATGCCAAACAAAGCTGTGGAATGGCTTTGTTAATTCTTCCTAGAGACTGAGCTCCGTTGTCTGCCCAGCATCTCTAATTACCTGTTTTATTTTCTCATACACAGATCCCTGTGTGCACTCAAATTAACTTGTGAACTAGCACCTCGTATCTGCATCTCACCCACTTTGACAGCTTGGATGTCAGCTCCTCATATAAATGCCCTTTCTTTTAAAATGCAGGCCTGCTGTCTGTTTATTCTCCCTTTTAGTCTGTCAGAATCTAGAACCTTCAGGTTTTCTAAAGGACCATTGGGTTGCTTTTTATCAAAAGTGGAGGGCATTGGTGCCAGCATTCTAGTAGAAAGTCAGGCAAGAGGTTATTCCACATTCACTTATTCACTGACTAATTCATTCATTTTTCCAGACGCTGTTCCTTGACACACTGGGACTATGGGTAAAAGTCCTTGCCTTCATAGAGCCTAGGTTGTAAGGGGAAGAACACAGACAGTAAACAAACAAACAAGTAAAGTTATAGTAAGCCAGATGCTTTTAAGTGCTGATGGCTCAGATGGTAAAGAATCTGCCTGCGATGCAGAAGACCTGGGTTCCATCCCTGGGTTGGGAAGATGCCCTAGAAAAGGAAAAGGCACCCCACTCCAGTTTTCTTGCCTGGAGAATCCCATGGACGGAGGAGCCTGGTGGGCTGCAGTCCATGGGGTCGTTAAGAGTCCCGCACGACTGATCGACTTCACTTTCACCTTTCACTTTCATGCATTGGAGAAGGAAATGGCAACCCACTCCAGTGTTCTTGCCTGGAGAATCCCATGGACACAGGCCCCTGGCAGGCTACAGTTCACGAGGTTGCAAAGAGTTGGTCACGACTGAATGACTAACACAAGCCAGATGCTTTCAAGTGCTGAGATGAGAAATAAAAATAGGGGCAGGACATAGAGAGCGCCAGGGAGAAGGCAGCACATGTCTACTTCAGGAGTCAGGGAAGGTCTCACTGAGAAGTCGCAGTTGAATAGAGATCTCTGTGGTGTAGTAGAGAAAACAGGGGTTTGGGGGTCAGACCCCTGTTAAGCTAAGTTCAGATCTTGGCTCTATACTTTCAATTGTGTGACCTTGGGCTAGACCCTTACCCTGAGCTTTAGTCTCTCCATTTACGGCAATGCAAGTAAAATACCTACTTTATGAGGATGTTGGAATGCGATAATATATATAAAGTATCTGGCATCAAAACCATACATGGGAAACACTGTCGTAGCTTTGCTGCATGACCTGGAGGGTCCATCCAGTCCAGGATTCTCTTATTTTTGGACTGTGTTACTTGGATCCAGAGGCCCAAGGGGAGGGACCAGAATCTCCTTCCCTTTCTGAGTTCAGCACCAGCACGGGGTCTACACCTTCTCCAGTGAAGATTTAGGTGAAAGTCACTCGGCAGCAATTGGAACACTCCACTCTGAAAAGAGAGGCTCTTCCTTTTCAAGAAAGACTCCTCATATTTCTCTCTTCTCTCTCTGAGAAGGGTGTGGTCGATCCAGTTCACTGATTGCAAAAACCTGGGTTGATTCAACACACTTGATCTATTTTCATCTCTTTATCACTTGCTTAAAATAAGGAGCTCATTGCTATTCTGCCCACGGCTGCATCTAAATCATAACTGGGTTGAATGTTTAATGCATTTTTCTCTCTTCTGTTAAGTACCCAAGACCTGTTTGTCTCTCACTGAAAATTCTTCTATACCTGCAGCTAGCCAAAGCCACCTTCCAAGCTGTCACCACTTCCTCCTTCTATGGTCACCATCTTTTTCACTCCTTGGTGGTAGTAGGAGGGCTTTGTGAGCCTTTTGAGTCTCTTGTTTCCCTGCGAAGGCTTACATCATAAGTACCCTCTGGACTTAAGTCTCCCCCCTTTTGACTCTTGTTATAAGAGATAGGAAATCAACAAAATGAGAAATTCAAGAAACTCCAAAAAGCAGTTTCATAAACATGAGTTAAAAGAGACTCTTGACTTCTAAAAAGAATGATATCATGCTCTAAATTCAGCCTGAAACTCTTGCTTTTTCATCTCTAACCTCCTCACGTCCAAGCTTTAATTCCTCCCACCTACCTCCTCTCCTCCTTCCCAGAAGGGTCAGTGTGATTGTCATCATTTTACAGACAATCACATCAGTCCCCCGGGGAGGGAGTCAGTGACTTGGTCCAGATTAGGATGCAAGGGCTCCCTGAGGACAGACGGGAGCCTGAAGTGTCCCTTGACTTCCTCATCATTTTAATCATGATGAAGCTTTTCTTTTCCATCAGCCTCCATGCACTTGTGATAAGAAATCCTTGCCCCCACCATGCAGACATCAGGTATAAAGAAAGGAAAAGGAAAAGAAAAATGGCTCATCCTGCTACTGGGAAAACCAGGAGTAAGATCCCCAGATAGTACAGGAAAGAGAATCAGAGCCAGCCTTTGCCTCTCAGCTAGAGAAATGGCTCGTATGAAGGAAGGGGTTTCCAGCAGTGGAGGTGGAAGGCAGTGAGTCAACTACAAGAATGGCAAGAAGACAGACTCTGAAGCTAGTCAGCCTCTATCCAATCCTGATTCTAATATTTCCCAGCCTTCTTACCCTGGATAAGTTAGTTTGCTCTCTGAGCCTCAGTTTCTACATCTGTAAAATGGGAATGATGATATTTTTACCTTGTAGAGTTGTAAGGATTACATGAGCTGACACATAAGAAAGTGACTAGCACAGTGTACAGTAAACAACAGCTATGATTATTAAATGTTTACAGTGTGATAGGTACTGTACCAGTTCCTGGAAATAGTTGAGAAAGGCAGATTCTTCACCTCCGAGGAGTTTATTTTGTGGGTAGAACAGGCAAGTGAATATTTATCAAACAGTGCAAAGGAATGGCAGTGTCTATAGCTTTGGGATAAATCTCCTTGTCTCTAGGTGAAGTTGATTGTATGAGAACAGAGGCTGAACTCATGACCTTAATAGGCACATAAATAATAATAACAATAATAGCAGATGGGCTTCCCAGGTGGCTCAGTGGGTTAAGAATCTGCCTGCAATGCAGGAGATGTGGGTTCAATGCCCCGGTTGGGAAAATTCCCCGGAAAAGGAGATGGCAACCCACTCTAGTATTCTTGCCTGGAGAATTCCATGGACAGAGGAGCCTGGCAGGCTACATCCACAGGGTCACAAAGAGTAGGACGCGACTGAAGCATTTAATAGCAGATAGCAACTAGCCATTTCCAGGAAGAGGGTATACAATGTCACAGTGGCCAGATATTTCATTTTATCCTCAGCAAGGCCTTAAACAGTTGAGTAACTGAAGAAGTTAGTGTGGCTTTTCCTATAATCGCCCTGTGAAGCAGACACATGCCACTTCTTAGGAAACTGGGGCTCAGAGAAAGTAAATGACATATCCAAGATCAAATAGCTAGTAAGTGGAAACCCCAAGACTGGACGCAGCTCTGCTGGCTCTGAGCCCAGCGCTTTCATCGTTTCAGATGCCTCTTTCCTTTGGGCTGTGGATTTGGGCTTTGGCTAAGAAGGAAGGCTTCCCTCAGAGGACCAAAGGATCCTTGGCCTCAAGTGCTCTTTCTTTTCCTGATGTCCCTTTTCATGTGGGAGGTCACAGGAACATGAGGAAGCCAACCCATGACCTTGAGCAAATTGCTGTATCTCTCAGCATCTTGGGGTCCTTGTGTACCAGAGGGCATCCTATTCCTCCCCCTGCCTGATTCTTGGGTATGATGAGAATCAAAGTAATGAGTGATGTCAGAAATGCTTTGAGGGCATTAAAAACATGGTGACAAATGCAAAGTATGATTCTAAACTTCTTCATACAAAAATGAGGACTGGTGGCCTTCAGACTGTTTCTTTCATTCATTCCCTCAGTGATGGAAAAGTGTCTGTTGAATACTTCCTTTTTGCCAGATACTGTGGTGAGTACGGGGACCCAAGGAAATCCCCAGGCTTTGAGGAATTTGAAGCGAGGAAAGACAGATCTAAAAAAATAATTAGCACATAGATGTGAGGGCTTTTAAAGAGATGACCACAATTGGGGAGACCGTTTACTCAGCTGTCCGGAAGTGCTATGAAGTTTAGAGAGGGGTACCATGAGCAACAATTAGAGCTAGAGAAGGTCCCCCAGTGGGAAGATGAAAAGGAAGCTACTAGAGTCGGGGGTGGAGGGGGATGTGCAGGGGAAACCAGATGCACAAGGCATGCGGGCGTATGTGAGTAGTTTAGCGCTTCCTACTCCAGGGGATCTTCTAGACCCAGGGATGGAACCTGCATCTCTGGAGTCTCCTGCATTGGCAGGCAGATTCCTGTCCTCTAGGAAGCTTATAGCCAGGGTATCAGAGCACAGATAGGAAAAGATATCTGTCTAATTAAACATGGCCTTGGGGGAAGCCAGGCAAATTAGGAAGTTAGGCAAATACTACTATGTCAAAGTGAAAGTCGCTCAGTCGTGTCCAACTCTTTGCAACCCCGTGGACTATAGAGTCCATGGACTTCTCCAGGCCAGAATACTGTAGTGGGTAGCCTTTCCCTTCTCCAGGGGATTTTCCCAACCTATGGATCGAACCCAGGTCTCCTGGATTGCAGGCGGATTCTTTACCAGCTGAGCCACAAGGGAAGCCCAAGAATATTGGAGTGGGTAGCCTATCCCTTCTTCAGCAGATCTATGTCAAAGGGAGAGGTCTATAAAGCTCTGAACACCTGCCTGACCCTCTGTGACCTTCTGAGAAAGGGTATCATCAAGATATTTTATATTTCAGTATTGTTAGAACTGGAAAGGCCATAGTAGGACTCCTGGATCCAGCCACAGGTCAGCAAAGAGCAGTGAGGAGCCTGAGGGAATGGAAAGGAGTAGGATGGGGGAAAACAACAGAATGGGAAAGACTAGCAAATTCTTCAAGAAAATTAGAGATACCAAGGGAACATTTCATGCAAAGATGGGCTCGATAAAGGACAGAAATGGTATGGACTAACAGAAGCAGAAGATAAGAAGAGGTGGCAAAAATACACAGAAGAACTATACAAAAAAGATCTTCACAACACAGATAACCATGATGGTGTGATCACTCACCTAGAGCCAGACATCCTGGAATGTGAAGTCAAGTAGGCCTTAGGAAGCATCACTATGAACAAAGCTAGTGGAGGTGATGGAATTCCAGCTGAGCTGTTTCAAATCCTAAAAGATGATGCTATGAAAGTGCTGCACTCAATATGTCAGCAAATTTGGAAAACTCAGCAGTGGCCACAGGACTGGAAAAGGGCAGTTTTCATTCCAATCCCAAAGAAAGGCAATGCCAAAGAATGTTCAAACTACTGCACAATAGCACTCATCTCACATGCTAGCAAAGTAATGTTCAAAATTCTCCAAGCCAGGCTTCAAGAGTAAGTGAATTGTTAACTTCCAGATGTTCAAGCTGGTTTTAGAAAAGAGAGGAACCAGATATCAAATTGCCAACACCTGTTGGATCATGGAAAAAGCAAGAGAGTTCCAGAAAAACATTTATTTTCTGCTTTGTTGACTATGCCAAAACCTTTGTGTGGATCACAAAAAACTGGAAAATTCTGAAAGAGATGGGAACACCGGACCACCTGACCTGTTTCTTGAGAAATCTTTATGCAGGTCAGGAAGCAGCAGTTAGGATTGGACATAGAACAGCAGACTGGTTCCAAATAGGGAAAGGAGTACATCAAGGCTGTATATTATCACCCTGCTTATTTGACTTATATGCAGAGTACATCATAAGAAACACTGGGCTGGAAGAAGCCCAAGCTGGAATCAAGATTGCTGGGAGAAATATCAATAACCTCAGATATGCAGATGACACCACTCTTATGGCAGAAAGTGAAGAAGAACTAAAGAGCCTCTTGATGAAAGTGAAAGAGGAGAGTGAAAACGTTGGCTTAAAACTCAACATTCAGAAAACTAAGATCATGGCATCTGGTCCCATCACTTCATGGCAAATAGATGGGGAAACAGTGGAAACAGTGAGAGACTTTATTTTTGGGGGCTCCAAAATCACTGCAGCCATGCAGTGCAGCCATGGTGACTGCAGCCATGAAACTAAAAGACGCTTACTCCTTGGAAGAAAAGTTATGACCAACCTAGACAGCATATTAAAAAGCAGAGATGTTACTTTGCCAACAAAGGTCTGTCTAGTCAAAGCTATGGTTTTTCCAGTAGTCACGTATGGATGTGAGAGTTGGACTATAAAGAAAGCTGAGCACTGAAAAATTGGTGCTTTTACTGTGGTGTTGGAGAAAAGTCTTGAAAGTCTCTTGGACTGCAAGGAGATCCAACCAGTCCATCCTAAAGGAAATCAGTCCTGAATATTCATTGGAAGGACTGATGCTGAAGCTGAAGCTCCAATATTTTGGCCACCTGATGCAAAGAACTGACTTATTTGAAAAGACTCTGATACTGGGAAAGATTGAAGGCAGGAGAGAAGGGGATAACAGAGGATGAAATGGTTGGATGGCATCACCGACTCAATGGATATGAGTTTGAGTAAACTCTGGGAGTTGGTGATGGACAGGGAGGCCTGGCATGCTGCAGTCCATGGGGTGGGAAAGAATCAGACTGAACTGAGTGACTGAACTGAACTGAGGATGGGGGAACCTCAGTGCAAGTGACCTGGCCCCCTAAGCCATCTGTTGCGAATCCCTACTAGCAGCCCAGGGCAACTAGGGAGAGGGACCGGGGCGTTTGAATGACAAATTACCAGCGATTACAAGGCCATTGGGCCTAAGGCTGCTTTTCCTCTCTCCAAGGGGATGAGGTTTATAAAGGATAAGTGGTGCGCTTTTTCTAGCTGGCCCAGGGTGCCTCCCACGCAATGGCTAGAGGATGCTGTTGGAGGCTCCTGGGAGTGTCAATGGACCGGCTTCCAGAAAGACGCATTAAAACCCAGCTCCGAGGTAAGCTCTAGAGCCTGGACACTGGCAAATCAGTCTTTGGCCTGGTTGCCATGGAGACAGACAGGCAGCAGCTGCGCGGGAAGAGGGAACAGCAGCTTCGCCGACATCCAGGATTGAGACAGCCCTGGTGGGGGAGGGGCTCGGCACCGCCCTTTCTCCCCCAGATACAGAGGCTCCTGTCTGCCCCCCAACGTCCGAGACTCCCAGGATCTGGTGAGTTGCCAGGGTCACAAAGGGAGACGTGGCAGTTCTGGCGCCTCAAGCCTCGATTTTCTGCTTCCAGGCCAGCGCCCTCCCGCTGCCCTGTTCAGCTTTTGGAGCAAACAGATCTTCCGGAGCTCCTGGGCCCCGGGAGGGTTCCCAAGCTCCCGCCTTGGAGGTGATAAGTCACTGGAGGTGAATCCCAGAGTGTTGGCCACCGGAGGCCAATTTGGCCCCGTGCTCTGTCGCGTCTCTCCGGAAAACCTGGCAGGGGCTCTGACCAGCCATTGTCTGGGAAGGGAGCTTGAAGCTGAGCCCAGAGACAACGCGGTAAATGATGGGGTTTATTGTTCCCGCATTTGATGCTACACTGATATCATTAATTTGTGGCTTCAAGCCCTGTCCTCCCTTGCCTGGCTCCTGTGGGTTATCTCTGGAGACTGAAGGTGGGAGAGAAGGGGCCTGGAATCCAGGTTGCCCGAGTCCCCTTTCGCAGCCGAGCTGCCAGAAGGCTGTGGCTCAGCATCTCGGGTTCCTCCTCTCTGGTAAGAGGAGAAACGAGGCTGAGGTCCTGGTGACATCCGGGGCTTTGGGCTACTGGGCGTTGCATGTCAACAAGGAGGTCACCTGAGAACACAGCCTTAGCGTGGAGGAAGAACAGAGAGCTGGGGAAATGCAGAGGCTACTGCCGAACAGACAGGCTTTTGATGTTGCTGCTATAATTATGAAGGTAGTTCACATGTGGGCGTAATTACAGAAAAAAACTCACTGTATATAGAGTAAATTGAGAAAATGACCCATCACCTTAAATCCCAGTCCCTCATCCCTGCTGGAAAGTACTGATAATTTTGTTGTGTATCTTTTCTGACTTTCTCTATGCTTGTACTTATCCTCCTATGTTATTACTGTTTTTTAACTACACAAATGATATAAAACATTTATAAAAGATGCAAATACCACAGATATACGTCGAGTCAAAAGCAAAGATAGTCTTTTAGTGTATTCCTTTTGCCAGAGAGAGCTATTGTTAACAATTTAATGCCCTTCATACATTAATGTCCAAACACACAGAGCTTCAGCTTTTCTTTTTTGTGCATAAATGCAGCCACAGCATCCATGTTGTTCTGCAAGTTGCTTTCCCTGCTATGATAATGTTAGTTACTCTGCAGGTTTTTGCATGTTGCTTTACCTACCCCATTCTCCATAACTGCTACTTCATATTCTGCATGATGGATGTTCTGTACTTGTTGAAGTCGTCTCCTTCCATAAACACTTGAGTTGTCTACCATCTTTTGTGATTAATAACACTTTGCAAACTTGTTCATCGATTTATGCAGGGTTTATTTCTAGAAGTAGAATTTGTGGGTTACTGTGTATGTCTTTAATTTTTCTAAGTACTAGGAGGTTTTATTCTTAAGTTTTTGTTTGTTTTTTTTTAAATGCCATTCAAGGCATAGATGCCCACTGCAAAAAACTGGAAAGGTATAAAAAGCTATCTGGGGAAACAAAATCACTTACAGTCCCTCCACACAGCAGTCCTGACTGTTCACTTTTTGGCAATTATTGTCTATGCCTGCTATTGTTACAGCGATCAGAGCATACTGCATAGATAATTTTCTACCTGGCTTTTTAAAAAAAACTTAACAGTATAAGCATCTTCCTACGTCACTAAGATATTTTTGTAGACATCCTTTTTATGATTTCACGATAGTATTATATGTACACACCATAATTTTTTCTCCATTGTTGGACTTCTAAGTTGCCTACATTTTTTCACTATGATAACCAGTGAATATCTTTCTGCATAAATCTTTGTCTGAAATCTGATAATTTCCTTAAGCTAGATTCTGAGAAGGAGAATTACTGGGTCTAGAGATAGAAATTTTGCTGAATCTGTTTAAGTTGAATTTTGAATTGCTAATATGTGCACATGATACAAAATTGCAAAAGCACTAAAGATTACACAGTGGAAAAAATGTGTCCCTCAGTTGTGGTTTTCCTTCTTACAAGCAACAATATCACCTGTCTTTTTGTGTATCTTTCCTAGGGAAAAAATATATGTACATGTATATATATATATATATATACACTCTTTTTTCATATAAAAACAGTAGTACATCATATACATACTTTTTTCTCTTTTCACTTAAAATTTCTTGATGATTGTTCCACATGTAAAATAGAAAACTGCCTTATTTTCTAGAAATAGTGCATAGAATTGCCTTAAATGGGTGTGCCGTGGTTAAACGAATCAATTCTATTGGTACATTTTTAGATGTCTCCCATCTGTTGCTATTCGAGCAGTGCAGTAATGAATGTCCTCACATATATGCCGTTTTGTCCATGTGTTACTGCATCCATCTGTAGAATACAGGCCTTTGGGTGGAACTGCTGGGTCCCAGGGAATATGCATTTTACATCTTGATAGCTATGGCTATCTCTATAGAGGGTGACCATTTCTTCCCTGAAGGGTGTGGACAGTTTTTTAAAGCTCTTGATTCAAATGGCCAAACTGCTCTCCGGAAAAGTGTTACCTGTTTCTACTCTCACCAGCAATACGGTGCCCTGTTCATTCCTCCCACTCAGTAGAAAGAGTATGGTGATGTTTGCAGTGTTCTCATTTTTTTTTTTTTTTTCCAAAAGGATCTGTGTAAGATCATCAAAAGTGAGCAAATAATTACTTTTTTAAATAAAAACACAGGATATGGAAGAAATTTCGAATCCCAGTGTTGCCCCTCTATAGGTGTGACCCCGGGGAAATTCCTCATCCCCTTTGAACCTGTCCTAAGAGTTGTCATGGGGAGGAAATGAGCTAATACACTTAGTACAGTGCTTGGCACATAGCAAGGTCTCAAAAGGTGGTAGCTAAGAAGAAAATTTTAAAGGGGAAAAAAAAAGAAAATGCCAGCCCTCTAAGTAATCCCAACCGGGAGAGGAAGGGAGCCTTCCAGGCTCTTGAAGTGACCTGGGCGGTGCCAGCTTTGTTCTTTTCCTCAAATTGTCCCACTGCTCTTTCCTGCCTTGGGGAGGAAAAGGGAAACCAGGCCACCAGGTCCTGGGGAGACACAACCCCACACCAGGACTGACCCTTAGGAAAGGCTTGGGGTCTGGGACCTCACCCAGCTTCACCGGACTCCACTCGGAGGGGCCCAGGCAGAGCTTAGTCGTCGCCCTCCCTGGAGGTCCCTGCTGCAGAGCTGACACCCTGATCGGAGGAGACTGGTTAGAGAGAAGTGTAGGTCCAGCCTTCCTCGTCTCCCGCAAAGCTAACGGCGGGCGGCGGCTGCCTGTGCTCCGGGATGGACCCTTTCGGAGCAGCCCCGGTGGGCGCGGCTGGGAGGTCCGCGAGAAATCGTCGTGCCGCTCTCGCCCCCTTCCAGCCCCTCCGGGCGCCGGCTGGAGGTGCTGCAAGGGGCTGGGAGGTGTCGCCAGGGCTGGTGCTGGATGCTGCGGTGCAGCTCGGATGCAGGGCGGCCACGGGGGGACCCCCACTCCCAGCGAGGCTCGGCCGCCCCCTCCTCCCAGAACAGAGCCGCTGCCTTGAAAAATCAGCTGCCAGAGACGCCATTTCTGGTCCCACCCTGAGTCGGCCGAGGAAGAGCCAATCACCACCCTGGGTGCAGCTCTGAAAGCCGCAGGTTGCAGCTGCTTTGGGTGGGAGCGCGGATCTGCGGGGTGAAGCCATTTTCTGGGAGGAATTTGCAGTCATTTCTACTCGCGGTCTAATCACCATGTTGAGAATTTTAGTCATCCTGCCCCACCCCCACCCCCACCCCCTTACACTGGGAGCTTTTCTGAATTTTCCATGGAGAGCTGACAAGGGGCAACGCAAAGTGATGCAAAACGTGTGTCTTGGGTGCCGGTTGAAGTGGGGTCTAAGCTTGGCCCTGTCCTTAACCTGCTCCGTGATTGCGAGAAAGCAGTACAGCCCCAGACTTCATTCTTCTCATTTTAAAAAATGCAGAGAAGGAATAAAAGCAGACCATATCAAGGACTGGTGAGGTTGTGGGGAAATGCATTCTCTCGATTTGCCCTTATCTAGTAAAACTGAAAATATTCATGCCCTGTGCCCCGACGATTCTCTTTCTTGGTTTCTACCCTGGAGAAATACTTGCACATGTATTCAAGAAGGCTGTCCATTGCAGGATCATACCTAGTAAGAAACCAGTGAAACAGCTCAATGGCCGTCAATAGGGAAAGTACAAATAAAATAGGGCCCGTATTCATAATGAGTAACTATATTGCAGTTAGAAGGAATAACTTAGATCCATACATGCAGAGACATGGATAGAGCTCAAAATCTATTAAATGAAAGCAAAGTTATAGGATAATGCATATAATGCAGTTTTTGCAACATATCAGAACTGTGGATTTTCTAGGATATCTTCAAACATATGTAAAAAAAATTTTTTTTTTAGTGAAAGGACTGTAAGATATACTCTTGGCTCAAGAGTGACTTTCTCTGGGGAGGAGGGGCAGGGAGTTGGGAGAGTGAGTAGAGGTGAACAGGAACTTCAACTTTCTTTGTAACTCCTAATTTTTTCTTTAAAAAAAAAATGACACTGCATTACTACCTTAAGGAATTTTAAACTGCACAGTCATAAAGAAAACACTGGAAACAAATGTCAAAATGTAAATGATGATTAATTCTAGGTGATGGGAAATATGAGTAACCGTTATTTTCTTCTTTGTACTTTTGGGGGTTTACTTTCGTGTTTTTTTTTTTTTTTTTAATGCAGGGATATTTGTACACAAGTGTCCATAGCACCATTATTCACAATAGCCAAAAGGTGGAAGCAGTCCAAATGTCCATCAATGGATGAATGGATAAACAAAATGTTGCAATGGAATATTTAACTCTGCCTTAAAAAGGAAGTAATTGCTGACATATGCTACAACATGGATGAGCCTTGAGGACATTATGCTTAGTGAAATCATGCAGCCACAAAAAGACAAATAGTGTATGATTTTGCTTATGTGAGGTACCAGGTAGTCAAAATCACAGAAACAGAAAATAGAATGATGGTTGCCAGGGGCTGGGGGAGAGGAGAGAGGTATTGTTTAATAGGGGTAGAGTTTCAGATGTACAAGAGTTTTGAGCATGGATGGTGCTGATGATGGTTTCCCAGGTGGCTCTGTGGTAAAGAATCTGCCTGCAATGCAGGAGAGGCAGGTTTGATCCCTGGGAGGGGGGAAGATCCCCTGGAGGAGGAAACAGCAACCCACTGCAGTGTTCTTTCCTGGAAAATCCCATGGACAGAGGAGCCTGGTGGGCTACAGTCCATGGGGTCACAAAAGAGTTGGACACGACTGAGCAACTAAACAACAGCAACAAATGGGGCCGATGCTTGCGCAACAGTTTACCTGTATTTATTTATTTATCGGCTGTGCCACAAGGCTTGCAGGGTCTTCGTTCCCTGACCAGGGATTCAACCCAGAGCCATGGCAGTGAAAGCACTTGGTCCTAAACACTGGACTGCCAGGGAATTCCAAATACACGTGTTTAGTACCACTGAACTGTACACTTAAAATGGGTTAAATGGTAAATTTTATGTTATGTGTATTTTAACAGAATAAAAAATTGTAAAAAAAAAATATAGTAGGAGACGATCCTATTTAACAAAACCCTGCTATTAGACAGTCCATCAATCTAGTACCATACATCACCAAATATAAGATGACGACTGCAGAATGCACCATTATTTTATGTAATACCAAGAAAGAAAAACTGGTACCAATTAAACTCTGATATCAACTGATTAAAAGACACTTTCTATTCCAAAGATGGTAATTTTTTAGATTCAAAAGAATATGGTAAGCAGTTTATACACTAAATGATCACCTTTAAAATCCACCCGCAAAGTTCAGATTGGTTGTTTTTTCTTCCATTTGGTTGTGCTGGGTCTTAGTTGTTGTGTGTGGGATCTAGTCTTAACCGCTTAACCAAGAGGGAAATCCCCAGATTGGTTTTTAATTGTAGCACACCTGTCCTTTGTTTTTTTAACAGATTGTGTTTGCATATCATCTCAGACAAATAAATGGTGATTTGTCTACCTAAAAAAGAGAAAAAAAAGCAGCAGTGGGGTTCAAGAGTGACTGTGTGTGTGTGTGTGTGTGTGTGTGTATGTGCGTGCGTGCGGGTTCATGCTAAGTGGCTTCAGTTGTGTCCCACTCTTTGCTACCCTATGGACTGTAGCTCTCCAGGCTCCTCTGTTCATGGGATTCTCCAGGCAAGAATACTGAAGTTGAGTTGCCATGCCCTTCTCCAGGGGATCTTCCCAACCCAGAGATTGAACCAATGTCTCTTATATCTCCCTGAATTGGCAGATGGGTTCTTTACCACTAGTGCCACCTGGGAAGCCCAAGAGTGACTGTGTGACCCATGAAATCCCCAAGGTCAGCCGTGGCAGGGATGATGAGAAAGTGGAGTTGCCCAGTGGGTGTGGTAATGTAGATGTCATTGGAGATCCTGGCAAGAACAGTGTCTGTAGACAGAGGTGGAGCGTGAGTCTGCATGAGGAGGATTTGAAGAGTCAGAGAAAGCAACAAAGACAGCCTTTTTGGAGAGCCTTGTTATAGGGGTGAGCAGAGAAATAGGGGATTCTGGAAGGAGTCATCAGACAGTTTAAGGCAGAATGAATTGCAGCCTGGAAACATACTAACGAAGGGAAGACTGATGCAGGAAAGAGATGTGACACAAGCGTGGGTCCCAGGTCCTCTTTTTTGTACCCCTACCCCTCCTCTTTCTCCGGCTTTGTTTCCCCGGGTTTTCTCTGACTTTCTTCTCCTTACCCCACTCTCTCTTCTTGTAATGAGCCATTATAATCAACCTTAAGATTATCAACCCTGAATATTCATTGGAAGGACTGATGCTGAAGCTGAAGCTTCAATACTTTGGCCACCTGATGCGAAGAGCCGATTCACTGGAAAAGACCCTGATGTTGGGCAAGATTGAAGGCAGGAGGAGAAGGGGGTGACAGGATGAGATGGTTGGATGGCATCACTGATTCAATGGACATGAGTTTGAACAAACTCTGAGAGATAGTGAAGGATGGGGAAGCCTGGCATGCTGCAGCCCTTGGGGTCACAAAGAGTTGGCCACGACTGAGCAACTGAACAGCAACATAGTCAACCTTATCTCTGTGAGCATGCAGCACAGCAATTTGCTCTTCCTGCAAAGATTTGCCAAGTTATCCTGACCTTTCTTCATATAAAGCAGTCCTTCAGGCCATTAAAATAGGATCTTTTCTGTCCCGGATGAGGATTTGTTGACTCAAGAAGACTCTTGACAGTCCCTTGGACTGCAAGGAGATCAAACCAGTCAATCCTAAAGGAAATCAACCCTGAATATTCACTTGAAGGACTGACACTGAAGCTGAAGCTCCAAACTTTGGCCTCCTAATGGGAAGAGCCGACTGACTCATTGGAAAAGACCCTGATGATGGGAAAGATTGAAGGCAGGAGGAGAAGGGGATGACAGAGGATGAGATGGTTGGATGGCATCACCGACTCAATGGACGTGAGTTTGAGCAAGGTCTGGGAGATGGTGAAGGACAGAGAAGCCTGACGTGATGCAGTCCATGGGGTCACATGACTTAGTGACTGAACAGCAACAATAACAATAGGCCCTAGTAGCCTCTTCTTCTGCTAGTTGTCAATACCACCAGTGTGGTTTGTCTTTTCTTTGGTGTGTATCTTATGAACCCAGCTGGACTGTAAGAACCTTAAGGACAGGGACTCCACATGATGTTTCTTCGGGTCCCCCATGATACTGATTGGCTGTGCAGAGTATTCATTTACTCCTTATTTACTGAGTACTTGCTGTGGGCTGGGATCTGTGCAAGGTGATCCAGATCAACAGTCCCTACCTTCAAAGAGTTCGTGGTCCAGACAGGAGGCAAACGGGTAATCAAATAATAGCAAATCAAATGTCAAGTGCTGTACTAGAGAAATGTAGGGTGCAGTGGAGGCTTAGAGAAGGAAGAGTATAACTCCTTGGGAATGAACAGGGAAGCTTTTGCTGGGGAAATGGGAGTGGGTGGCAATGACAGAGCACTTGAAAGACGGCCAGGAGTTTTCCGCTGGACTGGAGGAGAGAAGGCATCAGCAGAGGGAGGACGCAGAGTCGCAGAGGTGTGGAACAGCACGTGTGTTTGGAGAAGGGCAGGTCTTTTGATGTGGCGGTACGGTGGGTGGGGAAAACAATGGTAGGAGAAGATCCTGGAGAGACGGGAAAGAGTGGACTGGGGAGAGCCGCGTGTGCCAGGCTAGGGAACTTGGCTGTACACCCAGGGTTAAGGGGAAGGACGGGATCAGACTTTAGAGAGAACCCTGCGGTGACAGTGGACTAGAGGCTCACTTGCTTTTGGCAGTCATGGTTTTAGAAACAGTTTGAGTGTGAGCTAAGTCGCTTCAGTGGTGTCCGATTTTTTGTGACCCTATGGACTGTAGCCCTATAGGTTCCTCTGACTATGGGATTCTCTAGGCAAGAATAACTGGGGTGGGTTGCCACGCCCTCCTCCAGGGGATCTTCCTTGACCCAGGAATCCAACCGGCATCTCTTACATCTCCTGCATTGGTAGATGGGTTTTTTCTTTTATCCCTAGCACCACCTGGGAAACCCTAGAAACAGTTTGTGCCTGTGTGCATGCTAAATTGCTTTAGTCATGTCTGACTCTTTGCAACCCAGGCTCCTCTGTTCATGGGATTCTCCAGGCAAGAAGTCTGTTGCCATGCCCTCCTCCAGGGGATCTGCCTGACCCAGGGATCAAATTCATGTCTCTTACCTCTCCTGTGTTGGCAGGCAGGTTCTTTACCTAGGAAGCCCATAGAAACAGTTTACTTATATTTAATTAGGTGCTGATATTTTAAAATCAGGAAATTTCACAAGAAAGCCTAAATTCCAGCTTCTTGAGCCACACATTGTTCTAGGATAGACTTCAGCCAAAGCTATCTGTTAATGGAAGCTGTTATGAATTGAATTGGATCCCCGCCTCCCACCGAAATGTTGAAGTCCTACCTGTAACCTTGAACGTGACCTTATTTGTAAATTGGGTCTGTTCAGATAACCAGGAGAAGATAAGGTCATCAGGGTAGGCCCTCTTTTTTTTTGGCTGCACTGGTTCTTTGGTGCATAGCTCTGGCTTTCTTTTGTTGCCGGGGCATCTCTTGTTGCAGAGCGAGAGGCTCAGGCTTCAGTCATTGTGGCACCTGGCCTTGGTTGCCCTGCAGCACATGGGATCTTAGTCCCCAGACCAGGGATGGAACCCCTATCCCCTGCATTGGGAGGCGGATTCTTAACCACTGGACCACCAGGGAAGCCCCCAGGGGAGTCCTTAAGCCAGTACAACTGCTGTCCTTATATAAAGGGGAAGTTTGGACAGATAAATGCACAGAGAAGAAGATATGAGGATGTGGGCTCGGGGAGGGGGTTGCTATCTATAAGCCAAGCAACAGCTGAGGCTGCCAGAAGCTAGAAGAGAGCGTGGCGGATTCTCCCTCCCATCCCTCTGAAGTAACCTGCTGTCATCTAGATTTTGGGTTTCTGGGCCCTGGAACCATGAGAGAAGCATTTCTGTTGTTTGGGCCACCCGATTTATGGCACCTTGTTAAGGCAACCCCATGAAAGTAGTACACCCCATTCCTCCCCCTTAGATGGGGCCCCCATCCTCCAGTGGTTTGAGTTGTTAAATTTGAGTTGATGCCCTCGTTGGGAATGGATTCGAGGTAGGGGGCAGACTGAAGCCCATCTAGGCGGTGGTCTGTGGTGACCCAGTCAAGTGGTGGGAAGGGGGCAGTCATGAGCGCACCGCAGTGCTGGTGCTCACCGACTGATGTAAGGGCTTAGCAAGAAGCCCAGAAGGGCTGGAAATCAGCTCTGAGTTCCAGAGACACGGGCTTTTCTTTCACTTGTGTCTTTTCTCTTACACAGCATCCTCCTCCATCTGACACCCCAGCCACACCCTCCTCTTCCAGGCTTGAATGCTACTCCGTGAACATGTCCTCCTGGCCTCCGGGGTTGGGGGGGTGCGGTTCAGCAGCCTTGGTCTCAACTTCCTGTGACAGCTGTGACCTCTGTTCTCACTGAATTGCTAAGATTGCTGATAAGTGCCAACTGCTTGGAAGTTTTTATAAGTAACTGGGAACGTGTTTTGTGCCAGTCCACGGGAAAATGGGCTATGGAATGGCCCAGAAATTTAATGAATTAAAAGTAATGCTGTTTTTAGGCTCACGTGTGTCCATTCAAGAAAAAGACTAGGTCTCAGATGAAAATCATCCTTCCCTGTTCGAAACCCCAGCAGCCCAACAGAGGGCGAGTGCTGCTACCTCACCATCCCCATGCTCACATTTTGATTATTTGGAAAAGGATTCAAAGAAACATAGAA
Organism: Bos indicus; assembly: GCF_029378745.1. NCBI lineage: Eukaryota > Metazoa > Chordata > Mammalia > Artiodactyla > Bovidae > Bos > Bos indicus. The sequence goes on from NC_091761.1 coordinate 126,899,776, forward strand.
AGCAATCCAACCCTCCCATCCCCCCGGCCCCAGCCTCACCAGTAAAAGAAATGTCAATGGCTAAGGAAATAAGCAACCCCATGGTCTACAGCCTACCAGGCTCCTCCGTCCATGGGATTTTCCAGGCAAGAGTACTGGAGTGGGGTGCCATCGCCTTCTCCCTAAGGAAATAAGATGCTACATGCAAGGTGGTATCCTGAATAGGATCCTGGAACACAGAAAGAACCCCAATAGGCAACTGGGGAATCCAGGTAAAGCCAGTCACTTAGTTAATAGTATTGTGCCAGATTTAATCTTTTGGTGTGGATAAATGTACCATGATTATGTAAGATGTTAGCCTAGCAGGGAGCTGGCTGAAAGGTCTGTGGGAACTAGGTGTACTACCTTTGCAACTCTCTGGAAATCTAAAATGATTTCAAATTTAAAAGTTTAAAAAGAAGTTAAATATATATATTTTATAAATATATTTAAATGTCTCTGTGATAGTTGGTGCAGAATATATATATATATATACTTAGATTTATGCTGTTTGTCCCTCAGCCCTAAGTGTGGTTTAATGGCCAAAAAGACATCAACCAGATGGTTAACATTTGGTGAGTTCATGGCACTGTAGGGATACAAAGACAAAACCACATAGAATCCTGCCCTGAAGACGCTTACTCTCTACTGAGGAGAACAAACATACTTATGGATAGCTACAATACAGGACAGTGGATGGGGATCAGAAAGATTGATCAAGACCTTGAAGGTGGAAAGAATTTCAGTACACACAAAAACCAAGGGCTCAAGGCTGAGAGTTGCTGTCAGCAAAACACACAGGAGTGTGACTTTATAGGAAGTGACTCCATGGACTGTAACCTGCCAGGCCCCTCTGTCCGTGGGATTCTCCAGGCAAGAATACTGGAGTGGGTTGCCATTCCCTTCTCCAGGGGATCTTCCTGACCCAGGGATTGAATCTGGGTGTCCTGCATTACAGGCAGATTCTTTACTGTCTGAGCCACCAGGGGAGCCCTACAACAAGAGAGACCACAACAATGAGAACCCCATCTAGGACTAACCCTCCCCCACCTACCCTCCACCCCTGCGACTGGAGAAAATCCATGCACAGTCGCAAAGACCCAGTGAAGCAAAAAATAAATATTTTTAAAAAGTAAAGCACAGCTTCAGATTTTTGCTGTGACTTGAGTTAGTTGTGTGATCTTGGACAAATGTCTAAAGTTCTCTGTATGGCTTTTCTCCCCCATTGTAAAATAATAGGGTTAGGCTAATAAAACAGTTTAGAGTGATAGCTAAAAGCCTAGACTTGGAACCAGACTGCAAAACCTCTGTGCTCCCCTGTGGCATGGTTACTCACATGACTTAAATCTCTTTTCAGGCCTGCTGCTAGCATTTGTTAGACCTAAGGCAGGAGTATAAAAGGGAAGCCCACATATCTTATGTCTAAGTATTTAAGAGTTATAAGTCAAGCTAACAAACAGTTTTTTAAAAAATACGTGTTTTACCCTTGTACTGAGTTGGCCAGTACAATTTGGTATAGCACAATTGCCTGGTGTAACAGACAAATTTGGCCTTGGAGTACAGAATGAAGCAGGGCAGAGGCTAATAGAGTTTTGCCAAGAGAACACACTGGTCATAGCCAACACCCTCTTCCAACAACACAAGAGAAGACTCTACACATGGACATCACCAGATGGTCAACACTGAAACCAGACTGATTATATTCTTTGCAGCCAAAGGTGGAGAAGCTCTACAGTCAGCAAAAACAAGACCAGGAGCTGACTGTGGTTCAGATCATGAACTCTTTATTGCCAAATTCAGACTTAAATTGAGGAAAGTAGGGAAAACCACTAGACCATTCAGGTATGACCTAAATCAAATGTCTTATGATTGATTATACAGTGGAAGTGAGAAATAGATTTAAGGGACTAGATCTGATAGACAGAGTGCCTGATGAACTATGGATGGAGGTTTGTGACATTATGAAGGAGACAGGGATCAAGACCATCCCCAAGACAAAGAAATGGAAAACAGCAAAATGGCTGTCTGAGGAGCCTTTACAAATAGCTGTGAAAAGAAGAGAAGCGAAAAGCAAAGGAAAAAAGGAAAGATATACCCATCTGAATGCAGAGTTCCAAAGAAGAGCAAGAAGAGATTTAAAAAAGCCTTCCTCAGTGATCAATGCAAAGAAATAGAGGAAAACAATAGAATGGGAAAGACTAGGGATCTCTTCAAGAAAATTAGGGATACCAAGGGAACATTTCATGCAAAGATGGGCTCAATAAAGGACAGAAATGGTATGGACCTAACAGAAGCAGAAGATATTAAGAAGAGGTGGCAAGAATATACAGAAGAACTATACAAAAAAAGGTCTTCACAACCCAGATAACCATGATGGTGTGATCACTCACCTAGAGCCAGACATCCTGGAATGTGAAGTCAAGTAGGCCTTAGGAAGCATCACTATGAACAAAGCTAGTGGAGGTGATGGAATTCCAGCTGAGCTGTTTCAAATCCTAAAAGATGATGCTATGAAAGTGCTGCACTCAATATGTCAGCAAATTTAGAAAACTCAGCAGTGGCCACAGGGCTGGAAAAGGTCAGTTTTCATTCCAATCCCAAAGAAAGGCAATGCCAAAGAATGCTCAAACTACTGCACAATTGCACTCATCTCACACACTAGTAAAGTAATGTTCAAAATTCTCCAAGCCAGGCTTCAAGAGTAAGTAAATTGTTAACTTCCAGATGTTCAAGCTGGTTTTAGAAAAGAGAGGAACCAGATATCAAATTGCCAACATCCGTTGGATCATTGAAAAAGCAAGAGTTCCAGAAAAACATTTATTTCTGCTTTGTTGACTATGCCAAAGCCTTTGACTGTGTGGATCACAAAAAACTGGAAAATTCTGAAAGAGATGGGAATACCAGACCACCTGACCTGCAACTTGAGAAATCTGTATGCAGGTCAGGAAACAACAGTTAGAACTGGACATGGAACAACAGACTAGTTCCAAATAGTAAAAGGAGTTCGTCAAGGCTGTATATTGTCACCCTGCTCATTTGACTTATATGCAGAGTACATCATGAGAAATGCTGGGCTGGATGAAGATTGCTGGGAGAAATATCAATAACCTCAGATATGCAGATGACACCACCTTTATGGCAGAAAGTGAAGAAGAACTAAAGAGACTCTTGATGAAAGTGAAAGAGGAGAGTGAAAGAGTTGGCTTAAAACTCAACATTCAGAAAACAAAGATCACGGCATCCAGTCCCATCACTTCATGGCAAATAGATGGGGAAACAGTGCCATACTTCATTTTTTTAAATGGCTCCAAAATCACTGCAGATGGTGACTGCAGCCATGAAATTAAAAGACGCTTACTCCTTGGAAGGAAAGTTATGACCAACCTAGACAGCATATTAAAAAACAGAGGCATTACTTTGCCAACAAAGGTCCATCTAGTCAAAGCTATGGCTTTTCCAGTAGTCTTGTATGGATGTGAGAGTTGGACTATAAAGAAAGCTGAGCACCAAAGAATTGATGCTTTTGAACTGTGGTGTTGGAGAAGACTCTTGAGAGTCCCTTGGACTGCAAGGAGATCCAACCAGTCCATCCTAAAGGAAATAAGTCCTGAATATTCATTGGAAGGATTGATGCTGAAGCTGAAACTCCAATCTTTGGCCACCTGATGCAAAGAGCTGACTCATTGGAAAACACCCTGATACTGGGAAAGATGGAAGGCAGGAGGAGAAGGGGACGACAGAGGATGAGATGGTTGGATAACATCACCAACTCAATGGACATGAGTTTGAGTAAACTCCAGGAGTTGGCGATGGACAGGGAGGCCTGGTGTGCTGCAGTTCATGGGGTCTAAAAGAGTCAGACACGACTGAGTGATTCAACTGAACTGAACTGAGTTGGCCAAAAATTTCATTCGAGTTTTCCCATAAGGTGGTATGGAAAGACCCAACCGAACTTTTTGGCCAACCCAATACTTTGACAAATATACTTGCAAAGTAACCTAGAAACTGGGTTTTGAGTTGAGAATCCTTGAGTTCCTTGGAGTTCCAGGTCAGAATGTGGCTGAGCTAGATCCCTTCTCTTCCTATTTATGGCTCCTGTATGTACCTTCCACACCCCAGACCTCATGGCCAGAGTGTATCCACACCCGTTATGAGTAGCCAGCCCTGGGTATAGGGTGTACTCAATGGCAGGGAAGTTTGCCCTTGGGAGGACAGAGCCAGGGAAGAGGTTGGTACAGTTGCTGAAAGTGGACCCTGGCTATTTGGACAGGGCGTTCTGGAGTCCTGGTTCTCACAGTGTAGTCTAGACCCATTCTCAGGGTGGGCATGGCTCCTTGGACCCAGGGGACTCCTTGCCTATGAAAATGTGCACAGCAGGAAATGGGTCAGAGTGAATCCCTTGGAAGTGCAGAGCCTAGGACAAGGACCCTGTTGACATGTCTAGGAAGATGCTGTCTCTTTGGGCCTCAGTTATTTTTAGAGGGACCCACTCACTAGGGTTTACCCAAGGCTTTCATGGTTGTGGCACCGAAAGTCCTGAATTCTAGGAAAAACCCTTAGTCCCAGGCAAACTGGGACAACTGGTTACCCTCACTTCCTCATCTTTACAATTCAAGTTAATAAATCTCATAAGATTGTTGTGGGGTTAGCATGAGTTAACAAACTTGGAGTGTTCAGACCAGTACCTGCCATGTGGTCAGTGGTCTATGACTATGTTAAGGCTATTAACATATTTTTTCAGATTTTTTTATTGTAGTAAAACATACATAACATAAAAAGTACCATCATGACCATTTTATACAGTTCAGTGATATTAAATACATTCATAATGTTGTGCAACCATCACCACCATCCATCTCCATAACTCTTTTCATCTTAGGAGACTGAAACTCTATCCTCATTAAACAGTATCCCTCATTCGCTCTTCTCCACCAGCTCCTGGCAGAGGTATTCCCAGAACTGTACTTGCTGGAACATAGACTATGTCTGCTTTTGTTTTTGGTTTTTGGCTGTGCTGGGTCTTCGTTGCTGAGCATGGGCTTTCTCTAGTTGCTGTGAGCAGGGGTTATTCTTCATTGCAGTGCACAGGCTTCTCACTGAGGTGGTTTCTCTTGTGGAGCACAGGCTCTAAAGCACAAGCTTCAGTAGTTGCTGCAAATGGGCTCAGTAGTTGTGGAGCATGGGCTTTCGTTGCTCTGCGGCACGTGGAATCTTCCTGGACCAGGGATCAGACCTGCGTCCTCTGCGCTGGCAGGCGGATTCCTATCCGCTGTACCACCAGTCCATGATAGTTCCCTTTTTAATTTTAGGGTGAACCTCCATACTGTTTTCCACAGCAACTGTGCCATCTTACATTCTCACCAACAGTGCACAAAGGCTTCAATTTCTCTACACCCTAACCAACACTTGCTATGTACTGGATTTTTGATAGTAGTCATCCTCATTTTGATTTGCATTTACCCAATGACTAGTAAACCGTGAACTTCCTGATGTTCAAGCTGGTTTTAGAAAAGGCAGAGGAACCAGAGATCAATTTGCCAGCATCCGCTGGATCATAGAAAAAGCAAGAGAGTTCCAGAAAAACATCTATTTCTGCTTTATTGACTATGCCAAAGCCTTTGACTGTGTGGATCACAATAAACTGTGGAAAATTCTGAAAGAGATGGGAATACCAGACCACCTGATCTGCCTCTTGAGAAATTTGTATGCAGGTCAGGAAGCAACAGTTAGAACTGGACATGGAACAGACTGGTTCCAAATAGGAAAAGGAGTTCGTCAAGGCTGTATATTGTCACCCTGTTTATTTAACTTATATGCAGAGTACATCATGAGAAACGCTGGACTGGAAGAAACACAAACTGGAATCAAGATTGCCGGGAGAAATATCAATAACCTCAGATATGCAGATGACACCACCCTTATGGCAGAAAGTGAAGAGGAACTCAAAAGCCTCTTGATGAAAGTGAAAGTGGAGAGTGAAAAAGTTGGCTTAAAGCTCAACATTCAGAAAACTAAGATCATGGCATCTGGTCCCACCACTTCATGGGAAATAGATGGGGAAACAGTGGAAACAGTGTCAGACTTTATTTTTCTGGGCTCCAAAATCACTGCAGATGGTGACTGCAGCCATGAAATTAAAAGACACTTACTCCTTGGAAGGAAAGTTATGACCAACCTAGATAGCATATTCAAAAGCAGAGACATTACTTTGCCAACAAAGGTCCATCTAGTCAAGGCTATGGTTTTTCCTGTGGTCATGTATGGATGTGAGAGTTGGACTGTGAAGAAGGCTGAGCACCGAAGAATTGATGCTTTTGAACTGTGGTGTTGGAGAAGACTCTTGAGAGTCCCTTGGACTGCAAGGAGATCCAACCAGTCCATTCTGAAGGAGATCAGCCCTGGGATTTCTTTGGAGGGAATGATGCTAAAGCTGAAACTCCAGTACTTTGGCCACCTCATGCGAAGAGTTGACTCATTGGAAAAGAGTCTGATGCTGGGAGGGATTGGGGGCAGGAGGAGAAGGGGACGACAGAGGATGAGATGGCTGTATGGCATCACTGACTCGATGGACGTGAGTCTGGGTGAACTCCGGGAGTTGGTGATGGACAGGGAGGCCTGGCGTGCTGCGATTCATGGGGTCACAAAGAGTCGGACACGACTGAGCGACTGATCTCTGATCTGATCTGATGTAGCAAAATCATTACCAGAATAACATCTAATTAATATCTGTCACTCTGTATGTCACAAAATTTTGTCTTCTTGTGATGAAGACTTTTTAAGATTTACTTTCTTAGCAACTTTCAAGTGTGCAATGCAATATTATTAACTCTAGGCTCCATGCCGTACATTACATCTCCATGACTCATTTATTTTACGACTGAAAGTTTATATCTTTTGACCCCTTTCACCCGTTTCACCCACTCACCCCACCCCCTCTACTCCAGCAACTACCAGGCTTTTTCTGTATCTATGAGCTTGTTTCTTTTTTGGGGGGAGTGGTTGTTTTAGATTCTACATACAAGTAGGGAATTTGTCTTTCTTTGTCTGACTTATTTCACTTAGCATAATGCCCTCAGTGTGATATTAATGCCTTATCAGATATATAATTTGAAAATATTTTCTTACATTCTATGGGTTGCCTTTTTACTCTGTTGATAATGTATTTTGACACACAAAATTTTTAATTTTCCCGAAGTTCAATTTGTCTGTGTTTTCCTTTTGCTGGCTGGTGTCACATCTAAGAAATCATTGCTAAATCCAGTGTTATGAAGCTTTTTTCCTATGTTTTCTTCTAAGAGTTTTATAGTTTTAGTTTTTATATTTAGATCTTTGATTGATTTTGAGTTAATTTTTTTGTATATGGTGTGAGGTAAGAGTTCAGCTTCATTTCTTTGCATGAGGCCATCCAGCTTCCCAGCACTATCATTTGAAAAGACTGTCCTTTCCCCCACTGAATGGATCTTAGCGCTCTTGTCAAAAATCATTTGACCATATATGCAAGTGTTTATTTCTAGGCTCGACACTCTGTTCTATTGGTCTGTATGTCTATCTTTATGCCAGTACCTCATTGTGCTGACTCCTGTAACTTTGCGGCAAGTTTCAAAATCAAGCTTCATTCTTTTAGTTACTATCATTTTAAATGTTCCATTGTATTAGAAGGGCTTCTCTTGTGGCTCAACTGGGTAAACAATCTGCCTGCAATGAGGGAGACCTGGGTTCAATCCCTGGGTTGGGAAGATCCCCTGGAGAAGGGAAAGGCTACCCACTCCAGTAATCTGGCCTGGGGAGTTCCATGGTCCAGGGGGTCACAAAGAGTCAGACACAACTATTATGCCAGTACCACACGTTTTGATTCCTGTAACTTTGCTGCAAGTTTCAAAATCAAGAAGTATGAGTCCTCCAGCTCCATTCTTTTAGTTACTATCATTTTAAATGTTCCATTGTATTAGAAAATGCTGTTTCTATAAGTGGAAGCTTACAGAACGAGGGAAGAGTTGACTGTCTTTTTGAGGGCCCTGGGTTTCGTTGCTGGGCACAGGCTTTCTATAGTTGGGGAAAGCAGGGGCTACTCTCTAGTTAGTGTGTGGGCTTCTCACTGTGCTGGCGTCTCCTGTTGCAGAGCTTGGGCTCTATGTGCAGGGGCTTCAGTAGTTGTGGTGCACAGGCTTTACTGCCTCGAGGCACGTGGGATCTTCCCGGACCAGGGATCAAATCCTTGTCCCTTGCATTGGCAGGTGGATTCCCAACCACTGAACCACCAGGGAAGTCCATTTGTGTGTCTGTTTTTAAAAAATTTTGGTTGTGCTGGGTCTTTATTGTGGTACATGGGCTTTCTCTAGTGGTGGCATCTGGGAGCTTCTCTTTAGTTGCAGTGTGTAGGCTTAGTTGCTCTGCTGCATGTGGGATCTTAATTCTTTGACCAGGGTTCAAACCTCCATCCCCTGCATTGGGAGGCGAATTCTTAATGGACCATCAGGGAAGTTCTGGAAGAGTTGAATTTGACTGAAGTTTTAGGCCTGAAGGGTGAGAGCCTACCAAAGCCTCTAACAGAATGGAGAAATGAGATATGGGTGATGGGAAGATATTAGTTCAGTGTGGGGGTCATATCAAATTTGAGGGCTTTATGGAGCATCCATGAGGAGGTGTCCTTTAGGTAGCTGGAAATGTTTTTTTAGAGTTCAGGGGAGAGATGGCAGCTCAAGAAGGCATCCCCATAAAAAGGAATCATTAGAAGACGGCATGGACTTAGATAAGAGGGATGAAGGTTAGAACACAGAGTGAGAAGATGGCAGGGGCAGTGACATCTTGGCCCCATTCCACTCACATTTAATGTGTGTTCAGTTTAGTTCAGTATCTCAGTCATGTCCGACTCTTTGCATACCCATGAATCGCAGCATGCCAGGCCTCCCTGTCCATCACCAACTCCCGGAGTTCACTCAAACTCACGTCCATCGAGTTGGTGATGCCATCCAGCCATCTCCTCCTCTGTCGTCCCCTTCTCCTCTTGCCCCCAATCCCTCCCAGCATTAGAGTCTTTTCCAATGAGTCGACTCTTCGCATGAGGTGGCCAAAGTACTGGAGTTTCAGCTTTAGCATCATTCCTTCCAAAGAACACCCAGGGCTGATCTCCTTTAGAATGGACTGGTTGGATCTCCTTGCAGTCCAAGGGACTCTCAAGAGTCTTCTCCAAAACCACAGTTCAAAAGCATCAATTCTTCAGCGCTCAGCTTTCTTCACAGTCCAACTCTCACATCCATACATGACCACTGGAAAAACCATAGCCTTGACTAGATGGATCTTTGTTGGCAAAGCAATGTCTCTGCTTTTGAATATGCTATCTAGGTTGGTCATAACTTTCCTTCCAAGGAGTAAGCGTCTTTTAATTTCATGGCTGCAGTCACCATTTGCAGTGATTTTGGAGCCCAGAATAATAAAGTCTGACACTGTTTCCCCATCTATTTCCCATGAAGTGATGGGACCAGATGCCACGATCTTCGTTTTCTGAATGTTGAGCTTTAAGCCAACTTTTTCACTCTCCACTTTCACTTTCATCAAGAGGCTTTTGAGTTCCTCTTCACTTTCTGCCATAAGGGTGGTGTCATCTGCATATCTGAGGTTATTGATATTTCTCCCGGCAATCTTGATTCCAGTTTGTGTTTCTTCCAGTCCAGCGTTTCTCATGATGTACTCTGCATATAAGTTAAATAAGCAGGGTGACAATATACAGCCTTGATGTACTCCTTTTCGTATTTGGCACAAGTCTGTTGTTCCATGTCCAGTTCTAACTGTTGCTTCCTGACCTGCATGCAGGTCTCTCAAGAGGCAGGTCAGGTGGTCTGGTATTCCCATGTCTTTCAGAATTTTCCCCAGTTGATTGTGATCCACACAGTCAAAGGCTTTGGTGTAGTCAATATGTATGTACTTTACCATATTTTGTTGAGTCAGAAATCCCATTTATTTTTAAGATGTTATTTTATGTGCCACTAAGAAAATATGCTGTTGGCAATTATGAAATGGTATTCATGGACTTGAGCACACTGATTTTAAAGACACACAAATCCGGGGACAACATACATCTTAGAACTGATTAAATACGATATGTGCCAGCCACTGTGTCAGGCATCATGGAGGGGGGAGTGGGATACAGCTATGAAAAAGACTCTGCCTTCAAAAAGCTTCCAATCTCATGATGACACTTGCAGATACTTCTCCCACAAGACTGAGACACTGATACAGTGTAGGCAGGCACCGAGCTGCTCTAAGATCAGGTGCTGCTTATCAAGTGTTTATAGGCATTATTAACACAGACAAAACTGACAGCGTGTCTTTCTCGGAATTTCTAGTCCTCCCCCTCCTTTTCCCTAATGCCTGAAATTTCTGGGGACAAAACCTTTCAAATCATTTTTGAATGAACTGAGATAATGAACTAAAATACCACATGGTAGGTGTTGAACTGGTACAACTCCTATGAAAGGCAGTTTGGCACTATCCAAATTACAAATGTGTTTGTCCTTTGACTTAGCAATACTACTCTAGGAATATATCTTTCAGATATACTTCAGTCGCTCAATCGTGTCCAACTCTTTGTGACCCCATGGACTGTGGCTCATCAGACTTCCCTGTTCATCACCAACTCCCAGAGCTTACTCAAATTCATGTCCACTGAGCTGGTGATGCCATCCAACCATCTCATCCTCTGTCGTCCCCTTCTCCTCCCACCTTCAATCTTTCCCAGCATCAGGGTCTTTTCCAATGAGTCAGTTCTTCGCATCAGGTGGCCACAGTGTTGGAGTTTCAGCTATACTTACCCCTCGGATATACTTACCCAGATGGAAAACACCATCTATATTAGCTTGTTCATTACAGCATTGTTTGAAATAGCAAATATTAACCTAAGGGCCATAGACAGGGCACTGGTTAACTGGATTATGGAGCGTTCATACATTGGATCCCAGATCCAAGAAATGCTTGATATATGAATATGGAAAAGATCCCTGATATGTGTTCTGAAGTGAAAAAACGCTAAGTGCAGAACAGTTACAGTAGACTGACATTTTCTTATGAAGGGGGATTAAGACTATGTGGCCACACATTTGCTACCATACATGTAAGCAAAACTGCTTACGAGAAGAAAACCCTAGACACACAAGAAACTAGTAACAAAGGTTAAAGTAGGGGAAGGGTAAGTAGAGGATTTGGCAGATGGGGATAGATGAGGGAGGGAAGGAGAAGGAATTTTCATACTTTATTTCTCAACTGTGTGAATGTGTTTATTTATTCAAAATGTTAAATTAATTGAATTTTAAAAAATACTCCATGGGAAAAGAGTTAACCCAGAGACTATGATTTCCACCCAAAGGAGAAAGTCTACTAGTCATCATTCATTCATTTATTCAGTAACCTATAGCAATCAAGAAACTTCTCTAGCAATAATGGTTAACAAATCAGCACTGAGAGGGGCCAGGCATCGTGCTAAGCACTTTCACATACATTATCTGACTTAATCCTCACCACCTCTGCTAGTGCAGGTGTCAAGCATCACAGAAGTGGAAGCTGAGGATGGGTGAGGTGGTTCTTGCCTAAAGTCATCTGCAACCAACCAGGCCCCACCCTCCAGGGCCAGCTTCCGTTCTGGGCAGGTACAACGGATACCAGAGACACAACTCCTGCCTTCTTAGGCTTAGTTGTCTAGTGAGGGAGACAAGCAAGTAAAATAGCAGATTCACAGAGAGGTTTTGAACAGGGAAGGGAGTGTTAGAGCATGATGCCTAAGGATTAGGGGACAAAGGGAACAGCGAGGCTGGGGACAAGGAGAAAACCTCTCCCACGACACCTTCGGCCAAGGACAGGCCCTGTAAACAGCAGTGGAACTCAGTGGCGCCTCTGTGGGAGACAACCCTGCAGCCTCAGAACCAACAATGAACAAAGGCAGCCGGTGCTCTGTAAGAACAGAGCAGATCTGACAACAGCCCGACTTGTTTGATCAGCGTAGACATCCTTTTGGACTTTGAAGCCTGAAGGGCTCTCCTTTAGCTGTCTACACAGATCAAATAAGCTGGATGGCTGCCATATCTCAACTTCACTTTGTGTTAATCCATAGTCACAGCCAGCTCCCCAGCAATTCGACCAAACCATCTGAGCAGAGGCAAAAATAATTCTCATCGGCAAAGACAGATAATCCCAAGATGCAAATGTTAACTCCTTGCTGCCACTTCAGGAGGGAGTGGATTTTGAAGTTAGTTCTTGGAACCTTCCAAGAAAGGAGCTTCTGCCCCTTTCCAAAGTGAGATGGCAAAGCTGTTTTCTCTCTCACAGTTGAAAGCCATTCCGATTCCAAAGCTCATTCATGAACACTCAGAAGAACTGACAATACATAGCTGTGGTCTAGCTCTCAGAAAGGCAGCCCCACCCCAAAGCCCCACCAAACCCTTTTTTATTCATAGGATCATTCTTGGGGAAACCCGACTCCAGTCTCCTCAGTCCTCAAGCAGCAGTGGGGATCTCAGGAAATCCTCGTCACAGAGACTGTCAGGACCAAGCATCTAACAACAAACCCAGAAGCCAAGTGGCATCGTTAAAAAAGATGAAAAATCTACATGAGTTCTAACATCTTCGTTCCTAGCCATGGTTTCCATGGAAATAGACATCTGCTCTAGGGAGAAAGAAAAGGTGGGGGGGGGGGGGGCGGGTGCGGTGGGAAGCAGTATAAGTGCTTTAAAATAATCAGTGTTTTGAAAGATTTATTTTTTTTTTCTGTCATAACATTAATAGTCAGAAAGGTGAGATTTTTGTGGCAATTTCTTGTATTAAAAAAAAAAAATGCATCAAATGGGTGGGACCTTCCTCTGCAAACCTCCAGATCAAGTACAAAGACTTCTAGATAAAGCATGGTTCAGGGTATAACAGACTTCTCAGCCTTGAGTTTCTTGCTCGTGTGTGTTGCCTATTAATCTGTCACTTTTCAGTGAGGTCTTATCCCGACTCCCCTCCAGTCTTCCTGACGAATTCTGAGATTTCGCTCAGAAAACTGACAGATGGAAACACCGGATTGTTTGGTGGCTAAGTTTGGTCTGAGAAGGAGAAGGTTCTCAGGGCTCAGAATCTGAATTATTGCTGGTCCCGCTCACATGCTAAGGGAAAACCACTTAGATTGGGGGCGGGGGAGAGGCCGACCCCACACAAGGGCAATTGTTGGAGAAAATGCTGCAACAAGCATATCTCAGGCAACAGTGTATTGCTAATTGTTTGCTTTGTGTGGTGTGTCTGCTGCCTGTATAATCCAGTTTTCCTTGTCTCAAGCACCTATGAATTATATTTAACTCCTGCATATCCATAGTAAATAGCAGAACATGGGGAGTCTTTAAATGAGGACTCCTGCTCCATCAAAGAAGGTCATGTTTGTTTCTTGGTTTTGGGGAGGTGGAGCCCATCGAGCAGTAAAATGACCGTGTCCTTCTACCTTGTCAGTATCTCAAGGCAGGTGCTTTGGTGTAATGACCACCACCAAGGACAGAGCTTTGACTGGGGGAATGGGAGAAGGGGCTTGGGAACCATGTTCATTTTATTTATTTTTCCTCTGGCCTTTCTGTGTTTAAGAATGAGGCCAGCTGTTCTAAGATAGCCAGGGTCAGAGCAATTTTCTTTGTGTTTCTGCTGTGCATCCCATCTATCCAGGGCAGGGGGAACCGTGACCTTGTGGCTTCTTTTGTTTTGATTCTTTATAATGACCCAGCACCGATGTGGGAGCACGTGCTTCAAGAACAAAAGCAACACTTAACTGCAGTCTGTGTAGTCTAGAACTGCAATTGAGCTTCCTTCCCTATCGTCCGGTAAAAGGCTTGGCAGAACAGATGGAGTCTGCATTTAAGCCCAGTGACTTTGTTAGACCAGAGGAGATCAAATTCCAGATCCTTTTGCTTTTCCCCCACAGGTCTCTATAGAGGGTCACCAGCTGGGGGACCCTAAGACGGTAGGGAGAACGCACACAATGAGTTAAGGGCCACGCCCGTGCCCTGTTGGGCAGAATGGGTTAGATTATGATGATGTCACAATACAGGTGACAGGTGGAGGCATGAAGTGGCATTGTCCCGTCACAAGGGCTTGGGCGTCTTAGGTGGCTGCACCGAGGGGGCTCCGGAAGGGCAATGCGCTGTCCCAAGGGAGGGCTGCCCTTGGGGTGTGATGTGGGGCAAGGGGCTCCACAGAGGTGGAGTCCAGGGGGACCACTGTCTTGAGAGGTGGAAAGGGACCTTGCCCCACCCTTTTCCTAAGAAGGGGAGAACTGGTTCAAACCCAGGCGGGGGCTCACCGCATCACCCCCTTCCCCTGCCAGATGACCGTCCCGGCCCCCCGGCTCATACCTGGAGAACCCCCCGCCCCAAATCAGCCCTCACCCCTGGCATTGTCCGCTGGTCCCACCAGCCTGAACTACACTTCCCGAGGTGCTCCGGGGTCCCCAGAGGCGGGGTCCACTTGGGCTGTGGTTGGGGGGGGTGGGAAGGGGTCGGCACGTGCCGCCGCTCCCAGCCAATGCGGAGCCCGGCGGGGAGGTCACGTGTCGCTGTTTGGCGCTTTTGTGCGCGCCCGGGTCTGTTGGTGCTCAGAGTGTGGCCAGGCGGCTCGGACGGAGCAGGTGGGTGTGGGACTCTCGGGAGGAGGCGGCGGCGGTCGGCCGGGGGCAGTGAGAGGGACGCGGCGAGCGGGAGGGGCCGGCCCTGGGGCAGCGACCCCCTGCTGGAGGCCGGCGGGCGGGGCAGCGGGCCGTAAAGGGGCTGGAGGGCGGGGTGGGGGGTCGCTCCGCTTTGTGTGTGGCTCGGGCGGAGCCTGGCTTTGTCCCTGGCTCCCTGGGGGCGCGGCTGTGGTGGGGAGGGGGTGCGGCCAGCTGGGCGAGCCCGCCGAGGTAGCCCCGAGATACCTTCGAGGAGACAATAGGGGGCGTAGGCCCACCCTCCCCCGCCTCCCTGCAGGCGCGGCCCCCGCTGGGGTCCCCATTGTTTGAAGGGGCGGGGCGGCGCCCCCAGGGAGCGACCTGAGGGCCAGACTGCGGGGCCGGAAAGGGCAGCGCCCCCGCTCAGTGTTCGTGAGGCTGCCCACGGAAGGCTGACACCCCCACGAGAGCTGTCCTCTCGGCTCAGGGGCGCGGACGGCTTTGGGTGGCGGAAGACTGGGAGCGAAGGAAAGAGGTGGCGAGCCGATGGCGGGTACCCCACGGTTTCCTCCCGAGTACTAGCGCCTCCCGGCCAGCTGCGGCGGGGCTGGGGGCGAGGGGGGCGGGGGCCCGCCTCAAGGTGTTTTTGGCGGGAGTTGATGGGGGGCTACTCCGCGCGGGGAGAGCCCGGGGTGGGCGGAGTTACCCGGATGGGACCGTTAGCCCCGCCCACCCCTCCCCTTCCCACGCGCGCGGGCTCCGGGGTGTTGAGAGTTCGGGGAGATTCGAAAAGGCGCGGGGAGGAAGGGGCGGGGCCCGGGGCCGGAGTGCAGGGCGGGCTCTGATTGGCCGGGGGGCGGCCTGCCGCTATTCCTCGCCCGGACCAGGGCCACGCCCATCCTGGTTCTGGTGCGGGGAGTCCCATGCTCGTCCGACGGGCTTAGACAGTTTCCCTGTTTCCGATTTTAAGTTCCCGCTGTTGAGAACTTGTATTCCTACGTGTTTGACACTAGACTTGGGCCTGCAGGAATCATGACCTTTGAAAAGATCAAGGAATGTAGTTTTTTTTTCGTGGAAAAATACTGCACAAGGTAGCAAATAGGTGTAACCTGAGACCTAAAGCTTCATAAAATTGTTGATAATTCATGTTAACCCGCTGTTGAATGAGGACCTTAAACCGCAGGAACAATAGGAGTGAGACATTATTGGTTAATACTAGTTTGGGCGTTTTGTTTTCCACATGGCAGACACAGACAAAGCAGGGGTGGGTATTTCTCGTTTGCACAATGAGTGGTAGGCAGTGTTAAGATGGCTCCGGTCTCACTAGGCGTTGAATCTGCACTATCTTCTCACCAGGAGGAGACTATACTGAGGGGCGGGGACCTTGTGATTTAAATCCCTGTCTAATTTTAAAAATCTTAAGTATATTTTGAACGGGCAAGCTCACTTAACCTCTTCTACAACCAACATTCTATTCAATTCAGGTTTCCCAGTGTTTGAGTATTTTATGATTTTTAAATAATTTTCTAACTAATGATGTCATTTAATTCCACAGTAGTGGGGTTTTTTTGACATTGATTTATATGGATGTGATTTGAGATCCCTTTGAATCAATGACATGGAAATGCAAAGAAATTGATTGCATGCTTTTGAAAATCGTTTTCAGGGTTTTCCTTGCCAGTGAATCGTGTAGAGTACACTGCCAGTCTCTTGTCTTCTCTTCACCATGGCTTCTTCTGGTAGGTGATCTATGTGGAAAAGCTAAAATTGTGACGGGCTTCTAATTTTAGATAGGAGATGGCTCAGGTCTTAAGCCATCTTAATTTGGCACTTGTGTTTTGGTCTTACCAAAAAAAATCTTACTTTATAAATTGGAGAGCAACTAAAGCAGAAAAATTACCACTTGAATGTACTGAGAGTACATAGTTAATTGTTTCATTATTAGACGATTTGGTTTGGTCTAAAGCAAAATGTGGAGTTTTGCATGTTTTTGTTCTGTTCAGGGAAATGATTGTCAAATACTGATGTCTCAGAATGGTATTTATCAATCCAAAAATGTTGAGCTTTGCTTTTCTGGGACATGGTATTTAGATAATAATTTCTTGCCTGTAAACACAGCTGCTTCACCAGCCCTCATTCTATTCATTAAATTGATTTGGTTTTTAGAAAACGATAGAACAGTTTATTAGAATAGGAAAAACTCCATTTTTCTGAATATATTATAAATATGATCAAATCCAGATATCCAGGTGAAGGAACTGGAGAAGCGTGCCTCAGGCCAGGCTTTTGAGCTGATTCTCAGCCCTCGATCAAAAGAATCTGTCCCAGAATTTCCCCTTTCCCCTCCTAAGAAGAAGGATCTTTCCCTGGAGGAAATTCAGAAGAAATTAGAAGCTGCAGAAGAAAGACGCAAGGTAAACACCAATTTACAGAAAACCAGATATTTATTAATGTAACATGGCCAGTCTGCTTTGTAAGAGGAGGAAAACAGAATTGTAGCTAGGTGGTGACTATAACTATGAAAATTACAGCGCCAGTGGTGGGGAGAGAATACCAGCCATCATTTATTGAGCTCCTATTGTGTACCATCTCCTTTAACTTATATAGTTCTCCTTTCTACTTTGACCCTAGAGGGTAGGTGTTGTCTGAGATACTGGATTAGAAAATGTTCTCAGGAAAGTTAAATCATTTTCCTGAGTCATACAGTTAGTGAGTACTGGAGCTAGAGTTTAAGCCCAGTTCTGTCTGAAACCAAAATTCATACTTTTCATGCTTTCTCTTTGGAAAATAGATTGTTGTTGATTCATTTTTTTGTCTCTTAAGGTTTTGGGGTTTGGTTTTTTAAGTTTGTGTGTAAGTCTGTGGTTTTTTAGTTTTTGTTTTGTTTTTTGAGAGCGGTACAATAAAAACATTTTAAATTGCTAGTGACATGATTGTGTTGCTCAGCTGTCATACTGGTATTATGGTAGCTTTTATCTAGTACTTCTATATTGAAGTAGGTATCTTTAAAAAAAACTAATCAGAAAAGTCAGCAAATATTAATATGCTTGTTATAGAAAAACTGAGAACCACAGAAGTTTATAAATAAATTAGAAAATTCATATCCTACTTCGCAGAAATAACTATTGGTAACATTTTGGTGTATTTCTCTCTTCAGCGTCCTTCTAGTTGTTAAGAATGATACATAAATTCTCATTTAGTCCCTCTTTCTAGCAACTCTTGATTGGGGTGCATGGGTCTAATTTTAAAATTAGAGAAATGAAGGCACAAAAAGGTGAAGTGGTCAACGTGCCTGCAACCAGCACAGTTTGGTGCTTTGAAGTCTGGTACCTTTAACCCCACACATGCATTTTGGGGCCCTGTTGAGCTGCCGTAGCGTGTGCTGGGCACGTTTCAGTGCCACGAGTGTTCTGTGTGTGCGCTGACCCACTGTCAACAGTGAATTACCTCCCCAGGAAGAGTGGCTGTATTTGCAACAGTTTTTCATCTGCTACCTGCTCTTCTATTTAGTCCAAGTTGATGCATTCCATGTAGTTTGAGTTTGTGGAAGAGATGCAGCTGAAGGCAGGACAGAATTTTTTTTTAAGGAATCAACACTGGCCCTGTAGTCATTAGCCAGAGCTTTACATAGTTATTGGCTAAATATAGTGAAACTCTTATCATGACTGGGATTTTGAAGAAGAGAATTAACAGAACCAATGGCAGATGCTCTGAAGTTTTCCTGCAAGTTGATGCTTCCAAAGACATCGGAATCTGGTAATAAGCTATTCTGAGTCTGTTGAAGGAGGCACACCATGGTAACAGAGCTCCACTGGTCTCGGAAGTTAACGCAGTGTCCATAGAAAAACGCTAATAAGCTTTTCCTTAAAACAAATCCTTTGGCTTAAATAGTAATCTGGAGGTTTAATCTTAAATTTTCTATGATATCTGTGGATTTTCTTTTTATCAATACGGTTACATTTTTTACAAGGAACTCATTTTCTTTAGGTAGCCTTTGAAGTTAAAAAATCAAAATTCTTTACAATAAAGTGCCATTTCTAAGTATATATCACTCAAATCATCTTGATACCATTATGCGGTAAATCTTACAAAGATTTCCTTAAGGAGTAATTGGGCAAGAATCTCTGAACAAATATGAGCAGTTTTCCAAAGTAAATAAAAACACTAGAAAATATAATTTTTACAGTATTCTGATACGGATAATTCAGGTCCTGACTTCAGTATTATTTAAAGGGATCTAACTTTCTATCTTCAGTCCTCTCAATAATTTCTTCTGTGATTTGACCTAATTCTGTATAACATTTCAGAGAGCCTAGCCTATTAAACTTTTTTCCAGTCCCATGAAGCTGAGGTCTTGAAGCAGCTTGCTGAGAAACGGGAGCACGAGAAAGAAGTGCTTCAGAAGGCGATAGAGGAGAACAACAACTTCAGTAAGATGGCGGAAGAGAAGCTGACCCACAAGATGGAGGCCAACAAAGAGAACCGAGAGGCGCAGATGGCCGCCAAGCTGGAGCGCTTGCGGGAGAAGGTCGGTGCCGAGGCGCGGGAGCCGGGGTGTGATGCGCCACTGAGACGGCGTGAGCTCTGCCTTGATCACGAGTGCTTGGTGTCTTTGTCATTCATTTTGTGGTTAACAAGTTAAATCAGAGATGTCTTATTTTTAAGTAAGGAATATTCACTAATTTGCAGCAGAGTTGCATGTTCTTGGGAAGAGCAGTAGAAGGCTGAATCATTAGGTTCAATGAGTGACCTAGGAAGTTTGAAGATGATGACTTTGAACTCTAATTACGTGATTCCCATAATATATATAATAATAGTATATTATTACACATGTCATATAATGTATGTACTAATGCTGATTTGGGCCTCTTGGGGGCATGACCTTGTAGGCTTTTTCACTTGACTGGTGGATATACTATTTCTTTACAGGACAAGCACATTGAAGAAGTGCGGAAGAACAAAGAATCCAAAGATCCTGCTGATGAGACTGAAGCCGACTAATTTGCTCTGAGAACTGACTTTCTCCCCCTCCCCTTCCTAAATATCCAAAGACTGTACTGGCCAGTGTCATTTTACTTTTGCCCTCCTGACAAATATTCTAGAAGCTGATGTAGGACTGTATAGGTAGATCCAGACGGTATGATGTTGTTTTAGGGGCTGAAGGGGAGAAACGCAAAGTGTTTTACTCTTTTTCTAAAGTGTTGAAGTCTTTCTAATGTAGCTATTTTTCTTGTTGCATCTTTTCTACTTCAGTACACCTGGTGTGCTGGGTTAATGGCTAGTACTGTATTGGCTCCGTGGAAACATGTCTGTGAAAAGAGTATGTAGTGGCTTCTTTCAAATTGTTAGATGCTGAATATGTTCACTTTTAAATCCCAATTCTGTCCCGATCTTACAGACGCTACTGTACTTGAATGGTTAATAAAACTGCACAGTGCTGTTGGTGGCAGTGACTTCTTTCTGTCCAGGTGATAAGTTGTCCAGTGACAGAGACCCTCTAGTTTGTATTTGCTCCAGATGGGGCCTCGAGGGGGCCTCGAGGCTGCTGGAAACACCCCGCGCACACACCACCGGAGTTCTCTGCCCTGGAGTTTCTTGCTCCGGAGTTGTTTGCATTGTCCTCTTCCACAATCCTCACTTTGTTGTGATGCCTCAGCCCAGATCAGCTGTTATGATAGTCTTTCAGATGTTTATTTGCAAACAAGCATTTTTTGTTTTCTGTGTCCCCATTAAAAAGGCAGACTGAAAGGCGCAAACGCTGTTTCTAGAGAATAGTTTAGAGAAACCTTAAGATCCTAGTTAGAGATATCGGATGCTTTATTTGCTTTACGTTACAGGCTGGGGTTGGGGGTGAATCCTAACACTTGCCTGCCTTAGGAACCGTTTCTCAAGAATCAAAAGATTAGTAAAACTTTCTGTACCCCTCTAGCAAGCTCTGTAACTGATGGAGGGAACCTGTTTTCTGGAGCAGCACTGACTTGGGCGGTGAAGGTTGTGGTTGCTTCGTCTCGCGTCCAGAGGCTACAGGGTTACGGTTTTCACCGGCTTGCCTCTGAATTCCGGGAAAGCCTTTGGCAGCTCTCCTAGGCTATTTGGGAAATAGCCTTAATTACATATGATTATTTGCTTCTCAGACTATCTGCAGAAAAGCTCTTGGAAGCCACACACTTCCAGTGAAAGAGTTTCCAGGATGACTGCTAATACTGCAGTGGGGTCAGCATGTTGCCACACTTATGCCTCTGCAGCTCTTGATTTGGGTTTTATCAAACTTATAAGGATAGCCTATCAACCTTCCTATGTTGCTAGGATTAAAGGAATATGTGTGTGTGTGTGTGTCTGTACAGTAGAGCACACTTAAAACTATTTAGTATATATATATATCACTAATAATGATAACCGTTTTTAACCAAAGGCTAGTGAGGGAGCTAATAAGTTTATATTGAGTTGCAAATGACTGCAGCTTTTAAGTGGCTTGAACTGACTTAGAAATTTATAAGGTGATCAATTGTAGGGGTTCTGAAAGAAGATCGAATTTAAAGAGTCATGGCTGTATAGGGCAAACAGGAAAAAGATCAAGTGTAGTTAAGTATAATGATGGCAATACCTAAACACATAGGCCGAAGTGAAGCTTGTGTGCAGAAATGCACCACTGTCCATCTTTGATCTGTCCTATAGTAGGTATTAGAGGTTTGCGTGGGTGAGATGGTACCCATGGGAACCTTTAAAGCACCAGTTGTGAGTAGCTTGGATATAAAGATGGCCTGAAAGTAGAAATTCATCAGAGTTACGATACTAGATGTCCTACAGAGAGCAGTAGGTTTTTGTTCCTGTGGGACATGTGGGGAACGGAACAGAGATCAGGAAAAAGAAGAGGGTCTAAGATATGCCTGAGGAGGGATCCCCCAGTTGGTTACAGCCAACCCCATGGTGGCCCTGACAGTGTCAAAAGTTCCCACCTTGTGATAGCAGTTGTCACAGGGAACTGAAGGAGATCCATCTTGCCCATAAAATCAGACGCCCTGGCTTTTCTATTTTACCTCTGACCTTCGGAGAGGTACTAGTCCTGGGCCTCAGTTTTCTCAAACATAAAAAGAGAAGATTGAATTAGGTTAAATAATTGCCACTTAAATTCTTTGCCTATGACTTGGAAGGAGGGCTTCCCAGATGGCTTAGTGGTAAAGAATCCACCTGCCAATGCAGGAGACTCAGGTTTGATCCCCTGGAGGAGAAAATGGTAACCCACTCCAGTATGCCCGCCTGGAGAATCCCATGGACAGAGGAACCTGTCCTCTGGGGGTCTCAAAGAGTTGGGCATGACTGAGCAACTGAGCATACACACATGTGCACAGCTTGGAGGAAAGGAAGAGTGGGTGTCCAGGAGCTCCTGGGGATTGTCAGAGCCCTGGGCCGAAGGACTCGGTCCTGTCTTGAGTGAGCCAGGTCAGCCTCTCCTGGCAGCTCTTCTGTCAGAGGTCAGAAGTGGTTTGACTGCAGCCTGGGGGCTGTCGCCATAGAACACACTCTTTCCTTTGACTTGAGTGGAAAATGAGGTGCATCCCTTCCTCTTGAGGCTTTTGTACTTGGACATGGTGATTGGCCTCGGCAGAAAGGAGGGGCTTGAGGGATGGGAAGAAAGCCCTTAAATCCACATTTAACAAACAGCTAGAACGTGCCCAACTTTGAGCTATGTGCTAGGGACGCAAAGATGAAATGGGGTCCCCGCGCATCTTGTGTTTATGCCTGAAGCAGGCAGGGGGTTGTGGAACGCCTTGGTGAGAATATGGCCTCAACCCCATGCTTGTACTCGGCCAAGTGTGTTTCGGTGGAGGGTGTAACCACAGGATTCAGTGGTCTGGGAAGCTTAACAGCGGAGAGAAGACTTGAGCCAGTCCTCTGAGAAATCAGATATGGACTTGATAACACTTCACTGGGAGGCTTTTGCAGAAACTAATCTGCGATTTGTTATATGAGTGAATTTTTAAACTGGTCAATAACGTTCGGGTAACAAAGGACATTAATATGTCTCTGGTGAGTAGGTTGTTAACATGTACTTAATGAGGACCTTTCATGGTTACTGGATCACGGCAGGCTCTCATAGAGATGCCCTCTCCATTCCCTTTATCCTGAGCAGTGGGGGCTTCAGAACACGGAACAGGCGTGTTCTGTGAACAAAGCCATTCTGAGGGAGAGAATGGAGGCGTGGGGCAGGGTGAATTGGAGAGAAGGTCACTGAGACCACAGTGTGAGGCTGTGGAAGCACCACGGGGGTGAGGTGATGAGCCTCTGAGCTGGATGGGGCCACTGGGCTCTGGAGACACCGTACCAAGGAACTGGGAGACTACTGACAGTGGGCAACGGGAAGAGAAATAAAGCACTCCAGGGCTGGCTGGGGAGTGGTGCTGCCCATCTGAGGCTACTGTGGGGTGAGCAGTTCCTTTCGGGCATTGTGACGTCTCCTCGGGTCCAAACGTGTGAGGTGGGTGCTGCTACAGGACAGAGAAGTAAACAGGTCTAGGAAGGTGAGGGAACGGCCACAGGTCTCAGCTGGTCAGGGTCTAACGGGCACTGAGTCCAGGCGCTTCCTGGGAAGGCGGCTGCTCTGGCATTTCGGCATCCCCTCTGCCCCAGATTCAGCCAGTGCTGCCGCCCTCAAAAAGGCCACGAGTGACCATCTTCTGTTACTCTAAGGAAGAAAGATCTCACCCCCACCGCCAGGCCTTTATAGAGGTGTTGCTTGCTTCTGTGTTTTCTTCCCTATGAAGAGTTCGGATTTCCAGCAACGTGTTAGCACTGCTTTGCCCTCCCAGATAACCGCTTGGCCCCCTTACTGTTAGTTGGGTTTCTGAATCACTGTTGAAAGTGATTTGCTTGTGAACAAGAAGATAAGGCCAGGCTCCTTAGAGAGGAGCTTCCCGCTTTGAATAGGAGGTTGGAATAGGTACCCTGGAAATTACCGTCCACGTTCAAGCCTAATTCCAGGTCTTCTCTACCCGATTAGATCAGGGATCCTATCTTGGCTATTGAGGGT
This sequence comes from Bos indicus, assembly GCF_029378745.1. Classification (NCBI taxonomy): domain Eukaryota; kingdom Metazoa; phylum Chordata; class Mammalia; order Artiodactyla; family Bovidae; genus Bos; species Bos indicus. Next base: position 126,923,469 of record NC_091761.1, read on the forward strand.
TCCTCCACTGAGCTGAACTTGAAGGCACCAGAGGCATTACTGGCACTTAAGTCTCTTGCCATCTGCCTTCCTCTTTGCCCAGGTCAAGTATAAGGTCCACAGTGTCCCAGTGACTGAGGTCCCTGCCAGTGGAAGCTAGCATTCTGCACTTTGGTGGCACAAGGAAGGTTTTCTACCTCATTTTATACAGGCACCCAAATTTGTAATACTTAATTGTAGAATTTGATGAGCTCTGAGATGCGGCAGTCTCAGTGGGAGGGGCTCTGGCCAATGGTGGGAAAGGCCTAGCCTTCTCCCAGTGAGATCAAGGGCAGTACCTTCCTTGGGCACCAAATCCTACCAGGGGCAAGTGCGGGAGATTACCCAGATGCCCATGGCTGCCACAGCAGAATGGAGAGCACACGGGCGACTAAGCCCTGGGGGTGCAGCAGTCCCTGGGCCCAGGCTTCCAACCTGTGGCCTCACACCTATCGGGGGAGAAGCTTCTGGGATTGGGGAGGGGCCTGATGGGGTTCTCTGAGAAGCCTATGCTCCCTCTTAATGCTCTTTACAGCTCTCTCTACTTTGTGGCCATGACTAATAATTATTTGCATGATCTCATGGGATTCCCCAAGACAACCCTGTGACAGTATCATGCCCATTTCACAGGTAGGAAAGGAGGCCACTGAGACAGATTAGGGTATTTGCCAGAAGTGACATAGCTGACCAAGGGTGGAATCAGGAATCCAACCCCAACCTTGTGCTATACCGCAGCTCCTCATGTTTCACAGTGAATTTATTGTCGTGATTATTTGTTTCAACCGTGTGTCTCCAGTTAGAAGGAAGTGTTCCCCCAGAGCAGGAGCTGTGCCTGTCACGTCACTGGGTCTCCAGCACTGAGCCTGGCACATAGTGGGAGCTTAATATGTGCTGAATTATATGACTATGAGTGGGTGGTGACTCCTCTGGGCACCTGAGTTGTTCCTGTCCTGTGTGGACCTGTGGGGAGTCAACCCGATTTTCTAGAAGCAAAGGCTGGCTCTGTCCTGGCTTTGCAGACGGGCCTTGAAGGTACGCAGTCCTTAACATCATTCTCAGATTCAAGATTCGAACGCACCAACTGCTGGCCTTCTGCCAGAGTCAGTCCACAGGCTTGTTGGCTTCACTCTGTGCCGTGCTTTAAATTTTTTACAATTAGTTGACAATTAATTACAGTTGAAAATGTGATTTCAGTCTTATCTTCAAACCCAGAAAATCCTGCAAGCCTGTGCTCAGTCCCACCCAGAGGCGATCAGCAAGCTCTGAGCAGCTGCTGCCCCCGTGAGGTGGTGCTTGCACACTGCAGCGCTTCTGTGCCTCTGGCCCACCCACTTCTGTCCTTACGATGCCGGCCCCAGATACAAATACAGGCCAGAGTTCGCAGGGGTTTTTTTTGGGCACCGTGGCATGTGGGAGCTTTGTTCCCCAACCAGGGATTGAACCTGTGCCCCGCGCATTGGAAGCACAGAATCTTAACCAATGGACAGCCAGGGAAGTCCCTGCAGTTCTTGACATAAATGATAGCCATTTTATCAGTCCATCAGATTTTTTTTTTTAAGTCAAAAGTCCAATTGGTACAAAAGGATAGATAAAAGTGACACTCCCTTCTAACGTCCTCCAGGCTGGAGGTCCCTGTGTTCCCTTCTTCAGGCGTGCTGCATTACGGCCACCAAACCACTCACTGGTACCTCTCACGGGCCAGACACCAACTGGGCATCAGAGTCACACGGCACTTTTTCAAAATACAGAGACTCAGGAGGCTCATCAGACCTTTGCAGGTAGACTTTCTAAACTGGAGCCCAGGTGTCCAGATGTTTCAAAAACCCACCATGATTTCTTTTGCTCCGCCAAGCAGAGACCACTGTATTCAGACACAAACACAAGTCCCACTCTGCAGTCCCCACAGCCTGGTGGAGATTGTGCCCAGAGTCCCAGCCATCAAGGCAGCTTCTCAGAGCTGTGCAGACTATACCCTGTGCACAGGAGCACCTAACCAAGACCTGAAATCTAGCCAAGCCCTCAAACTAAGGCCCACCCCACCCCACCCCACCCCAGAGGAGTAGGCACTACTTTCAGATTTTCCATGTCAACCATTCAATGAGATTACGTGCAGGAAGACTGTGCAGGGACACAGATAGGGGCTCCTCAGTTCTGCTGTGAGCCCAGGATGACTTCCTGTAGCAGGTGATGCTTGGGCCAAGTTGGCTGTAGGAGTTAGAAGCAAAGAAGGCCAACTTTACTTCTCTCGTGTAGTTCACCCCACTCCTTCCCCTACCTCACAACTCCCTATGCCTATCAGGGGCCCCCAACAGGGGCACTTTATTTGTAATGCACATCAAGAAGACCCTGTGAGACAGACTAGGGTGGAAGGAGGGGTCCAGGCATGAGTCAGATCAGTGGCCTGGGGCTGCTTGGGGTTGGCTGGCTTGGTATCCAGAAGTTTCTGCTTGAGAAGCAGCGTGTACAGAAATGTTCCTTCTGGAAGGTCTCCTGAGAGACTGCAAAACCAGAGTCCACCTCTGAGCAGCCTGAATCAGTTCTATCAAAGAGCAGCCCTGGGACTGCTACCAGTCCATAAAACGTTACTGGTCTGCAATGAGATAAGAACAGAAATTGAAAGTAAGCATTTAGGAACTTTTATAACAGCCTTACAAGGTCTGTTGAAGACTATCCAAGTTGAGGCCAGCATTTTTTTTTTTTATTTCATCAAAAAATGTTTATTGTAAAATATACATAACATAAAATGTACCATACTAATCATTTTAATCATTAAGAACATTCACAATGTTCTGTAACCATTACCACTATTGAGTATATTTAATTTTATAAAAAATCTAAGTTCTTAGATTAAAAACCTTTTTTTTTAGTTGGAGAAGCCCTGATCTAAATCTTGACCTGTGGGCTCCCCAAAGCCTTAAAGATTTGGGGCAAATTGAAGGGCTTAATTCATTGTTTGGTTTTGTTTCCCCAGACCGTTGAGATTTGCCCCGGAGAGTGATGGGGGCTGAGGCCCAGGCTCCCTGGGCTGGAGGTGGGGGGGATGGGCCCCACCCTGGGAGGGAGAGGAGGTGGCATTGTGCTGCCCGGGCCAGGGCAGGACGAGGGGCTCTCCCTGGGCAGGGCTGCCCAGTGCTCCGGGGCAGGAAGGCCAGAGGAGAGCTGCGGGGTGTGTGGCAGGCCTTCCTCCTGCCTCAGCCGGGGGAGGCTGTTGTTCAGAATTCTAAGAATGTCAGCTCCAGCTGGAAGGGCCCTCAGTGACCAGTGCCTACCCTCCTTGTTTAGAGGAAGAGCTTGAGGCTGAAGAGAAAGGATTGCCCAAGGTTACAGCCTTAGTTTTGGTCCCACATCCCAGGCAGAAGCGCTGTGCAGCTTTTTGGAATCGCACAGTATGGAGCCCTGTTAGCTCTTCAGGGGCCGGGGGCTTCTGTGCCCTCACCTGTGAAATGAGGGTAATCCCTCGCAGGATGGATGAGTATTGAGTCTGTGCTGGGTTAAGTGAAGCGCCTAGCGCAGGGCATGGGCAGGATCAAGTCAGTCCCCTGCCCCTCCCCGTCCCTTCTTGCCCAGTGACCCTCTTCTCAGTCTGCCATTTTCTCTCGCTGTGGCCGAGGGGACAGAGGAGGCCTGGCCCTCTCCCTCTGGACGTCGGAGAACAGGAAACATAAACCACTGCCCCGGCCCCCCTGCGCGACTCCTCCCCAGCTTGCTGTCCCTCCGCGCAGGGTTCTTCTGCTGACTCTCTGGGCATCTTAGAGACATTTTTGTTCCTTCTGGGGCTCAGAACATTTGTAAAAGGAGAGTGTTTAACCAGAAGGACTCAAGTCAGTTTCGGAGAGTGGGTACTCCAGTTTTGGGTGCTTTATATTTCTGTATCTTTTGTGGGAGAGTCAAACTCCCAGCGGGCCAGATTGGGCTGTCCCTGGTTTACAGCTGCCTGCCTCTTTTGATTGTCATCTCTTTCTTTTTGGATTTTCTGACCCTTTCTGACTCTTTCCTATCTCTCTTTCCTCCTTTTGTGGTTAAGGAGTTTTGAGCGCGTACTATTTGCTCCACACTGTATAAGCGTTTTGCATTTTCCATTTTACTGAATCCTTAATAATAAATATTATTATTCCATTTCCATGGGAGGAAACTGAGGTTCAGGGGGCTTCCAGTCACCGACCCAAGAGCTGGTTAGTGGCTGAGCCAGCAGGGGGCGCTCTCAACATTATTCCCCAGATGGTGAGGTCATCTGGCCAGAATAGAGCAGGCTCCACATGGTGTCTGCTGCTGCTGCTGCTAAGTCGCTTCAGTCATGTCTGACTCTGTGCGACCCCATAGACGGCAGCCCACCAGGCTCCCCCGTCCCTGGGATTCTCCAGGCAAGAACAATGGAGTGGGTTGCCATTTCCTTTTGTGCTCATCTCCCTCCCGTTTTCCCCAAACAGGCTCTCACTCCCACCCCAGAGACACTGCCTGGCAGGATCACTTGGGCAGTCAGTTCAGTTCAATCGCTCAGTCATGTCCAACTCTTTGCAACCCCATGGACTGTAGCACGTCAAGCTTCCCTGTCCATCGCCAACTCCTGGAGTTTACTCAAACTCATGTCCATTGAGTCGGTGATGCCATCCAGCCATCTCATCCTCTGTCATTCCCTTTTCCTCCTGCCCTCAATCTTTCCCAGCATCAGGGTCTTTTCCAGTGAGTCAGTTCTTTGTAACAAGTGGCCAAAGTATTGGAGTTTCAGCTTCAACATCAGTCCTTCCAATGAATATTCAGGACTGATTTCCTTTAGGTTAGACTGGGATCTCCTTGCAGTCCAAGAGATTCTCAAGAGTCTTCTCCAACACCACAGTTCAAAAGCATCAATTCTTTGGTGCTCAGCTTTCTTTATAGTCCAACACTCACATCCATATATGACTACTGGAAAATCATAGCCTTGACTAGACGGACCTTTGTTAGGAAAGTAATGTCTCTGCTTTTTAATATGCTGTCTAAGTTGGAAGTCAGCGGGAAGGGTTTGGATGTTGGTGGAAAGATGGTCACTCATTGGTTCCTGTTTCTGACTTGAATCTCAGGTTATCACGTTCCCTACCCTCAATCTCCTTCCTCTCCTTATTATTTAGATGTCTAAGAGCCGAAATGTCCTCTAAGGGAACACCCAAACAAACCTCTCCATTTATTCATTCATTCATTCATTTATTCACTGAACAAATACTGAATCCTCTGCCATGCCAGGCAGTCTTAGGCCTTAGGGATATGGCTGTGCAGAAGGCAGACGGGGTCCCTGCCCTCAAGAGCTTACATTCTGGTGGAGGAGAAAGACAATAGGAGAGCTTATGAGGGGTGCATAGAGAAAATGAAAGGGGTGATGTCATAGGCAGTGACCCGTGGCAGAGGGTGAGGAGCCTCCTCGTATGGATGGGCAGGGGATAGTGCATTCCTGGCACATGAAACAGCTCGTGCAAAGGTCCAAAGGCAAGAGCCCGCAGGTGTGAGGAAAGGGCGTGCAAAAGGCCTGCTCAGCTAGATAGGGTGAGCAAGAGGGTCTGCTGCAGGGAGGCAGTCAGGGCCCAGCCATGCAAGCCTGTGGGCCAGGGTGTAGGGGTGCAGTATATATATTCTGCATAATGTGAAGCCTCTAGGGGCTCTAGGGATGTGATGGGGTTATGTCTGTAAAAGAGCCTTGAACCACTGTGAAGAAGAGAATGGATGTAGAGTGATCAGGAGTGCAGGAGAGAGAGAGGAGGGAAGTTTGGCCTAAGGTGGGGTCAACAGGCTGGAGAGAGGCAAAGTTGGGTTCAGGATCCATGTCACAGTGGAGACAGAAGGACCCTGATGGGCTGGATGCGGGCTGTGGAGTAAGGGATGGCCCCTGAGATTTTCACCTGGGCAGCTGAGTGGAGGTGTCATCTACTCCAGTGAAGAAGTCTGGAGATGGAACATACGTGGGGGCTGTGGGCTGGGAAGAACCAACGATTCCGTCTAGCCATCATAGCAGACCTTGCTGACTGCCTGTCAGTACCCATTCTCTCTTTCCTTGTAACAGAAACCTGATGAACTTTTCTTTAAGTACCGATCTTTTGCCCTTTTCCCATCCTCCTCCTTCCTGCCTGGAATGGAAACATCACACTAGAGATACAATATCCACCTTGTGACCATGAGGGTAAAAGCCACATGATAAGATGGCTGGAGCCAAGTGGTAGATGGAGCCCGAGTCTGTGGTTATACTCATGAGCTGACATACCAGTTTTGGACTGTCCGCCCCCGAGTTCTTAGTCTGTGAAATAAGTTAATCCTTTTACTAGTTCAAGCCACTGTTTTGTGGCTTTTCACTGTGTGTCACTGAATACAACTAGAGCTAATGGAGTCAGGTTGAGTTTGAACACACCCAGCCCAGGAGGAGGACAGGTAATTAATATGCATCACAGTGTGATGGATGTTAGTTATCCGAGGAGTCAACAAAAGCGCAGAAAAGGGAACCAAGTCAGACTGGTGTAATCTGTCTGGGGATCAGTCAGGGAGGGCTTCCTGGAAGAGTTCACATCTGAGCTGAGGATCAGAGAAGTAGGAGTTGGGCAGGGTAAAAAAAAAAAAGCAGCAATGAGTGTTTCAGACAAAGGAGCAGCACATGGAGGACTGAGTGAGATGGCAATGTGAGGGTGATTGGACTGTAGATGGAGGGGCACTAGGGAGGCAGGGGTCTGGGAGGCCGTGCAAGGTGTTGTCAGTCGGGACATGGGGTTTGGGCTTGACTGGGGAGCCACTGATGGATGGCAAGTAGGGTGGGTCCAGGTCAGACTTGTCTGGGCACCCCATAAACACTTGTTGATGGAATGAACCAGGGGAAGAAGGAATGAACCAGGGGAAGAAGGAATGACGACTGTGGGCTTCCATGCAGGGAGGGAGCGGTTGAATGGCCTGACAGCGGAAGGACAAGCCAGGCAGACACCTGGATGCCAGACCACCACTTCTCTCACCTCCTCTTCCACGACTCCCCGACCAGACCAGCACCATCAGTCTCCAGGATCCTTCGGGGAGCCTCCACACCAGCCCCCTACAACTACTGCCCCAGCCCCTCTACAGAGTGCCCTCCAGGGCAGCCCCATGACCCCTGGAGTCAGATTCTTCATCCCGGCGCCTTTGCCACCTCAGTTGCATCCACATGGAAGAAGCCACTGCTGTCTGGCCCTTCACCCTCACATGCAAAGCTGGCTTTAGCAGGAATGATGCCCCAGAGTGTTGCGATGAACATGGGACAGAACGGATATATGAGCGATGAACTCAGAGCAGGAGAATCGTCCTGACCCTGAAGGGCTCCCTCGACCTGGGCTGACAAAGAGGAAGATCCGGCATCATCCCCTGTCCCGTGGCTTCACATTGCTCTCAAGCTCTGAGACCAAGAGAGAAAATGACCCAGGTCAGGCATGAGATGTCCAACATCCCCTCGCAGGTGCTACTGCCCAGGTGGTGCCCTGCCAGGAGCCTCTGTCCAGGCCACCAGGATGGCCGCGGGCTCCGGAGCAGTGCCAACCACATGGGGCCCAGAGTGAGAGCTAGTCCCGCCCCCGCCAGTGTCTGGGCTTGATTGGCAGTGACTCGGGAGATACCTCATAGAGGTTCGACAAGAAGAGGCTACGACTTCACTCCCTCAGCTGGGAGGGAACTGGTGCTTGATGTTGGGGGGAGCAGGGGGTGGGGGCACTGAGTTGGACCCGGGGCAGGAGAAGGCCTGCTGTGTCCTCAGTCTCCTTCCTGGAGAAGGGCTGAGCTTCTGATGGAAAGGAGGTCGCCCTTGGTAACGTGAGGTCCAGTTGTTTAGCAGGAAACCCTCTGATCCCATCACCTACTCTTCTCCTGCTGTCCTCAACATGCCAGCCAAGGCCCTGCTTCAGGGATTTTGTACCGAAGTCCCCTCTTATCTGTGGGGGATATGTCCCAAGACCCCCAGTGGATGCTTGAAATCTCAGTATGGAACCCTATCTACACAGTTGATGTTTTATCTTTTATCCTACATATACATACAGACATATGATAAAGTATAACTTATCAGTTAGGCATCGTAAGAGATTAACAACAATAAAAATAAAATAGAACAATTATGGGCTTCCTGGGTGGCTTAGTGGTGAACAATCCGCATGCCAAAATAAGAGCACCCAGTTTGCTCCCTGGGTGAGGAATATCCACCGGAGGAGGAAATGGCAACCTATCCTAATATTCTGGCCTGGGAAATCCCATGGAGAGGAGAGCTTGGCGGGCTACAGTCCATGGGGTCCCAAAGAGTCAGACATGACTTAGCTTCTAAACAATAACAAGAACAATCGTAACAATATATGGTAATAAGTTATGTGAATGTTGTTTCTCTGTCTCAAAAGTTCCTTTTGTACAAATTCAATGCCTTTTCCATGTTTTGTGGCTGTGCCATGGGGTATGTAGGATCTCAGTTCCCCGACAAGGGATCAAACCTGTGCCCCTTGCACTGGAAGTGCAGAGTCTTAACCTCTGGGCTGCCAGGCAAGTCCCATGCCTTTTTCCTATTAATTAAGCATTTATCACGCCCAGTACCCGTAACGTTTGCAATTTGAGGCACGATGGCAGAACTAGCACAAATTTATTCACCTTCTTCACAATTTCATGGAGAGAAGATCCAGTCGGCCTCAGCATAGAATTTTTTTTTCTTTCCTTAAGCCCACAACTTTTACCCTTTCAGTTAAAGGAAGCACTTGTCTCTCTGGCATATCTGAATTGTCAGCATCACTACTCTTGCGCTTTGGGGCCATTACTACGTAAAATAATGGTGACTTGAACACAAACACTGCATCACCCAACAATCTTTCTATAACCCAAATGGCTACTGAGTGAGTAACTGGCGGGATGTGCTGGACAAAGGGATGATTCTAGGCCTGGCCAGGACCAAACTGGACCGCACAAGGATTTCGTCATGTGACCCAGAACCTCACATGATTTAAAACGTATGAGTTGTTTATTTTTGTAATTTGTTATTAAAAAAAATTATTTACAAATTTATCTGGTTGGTCGTGGTTGTGATGGGTAACTGAAACAGGAAAGGGAAACCGTGGATAATTGGCAACTGTTGTACTTGCTGTTCCCTTGGTAATCTCACAAATGTTGCTTCACCCACAGCAAGGCCTTCTCTGTCACCCTCCCTAAAACAGCCGCCTCCCTGCCCCCAGAACCACAGTCTTTTCTTTACCTTCCCTCATTGTATTCACAACATTCATGCCTATTATTGTCCCCCTGTTAGGAGACAGGTGTCTGTCCTGTCCTGAGTCTGTCCTGTCCTAAGTCCCTGGCTCCTGGAATAGGGCCCAGAACATAGTAGGTTTTGCTGTTCAGTCACTCAGTCATGTAACAACTTTTTGTGACCCCATGGAGTACAGCACACCAGGCTTCCCCATTCTTCACTATCTCCTGGAGCTTGCTCAAACTCATGTCCATTGAGTCAATGATGCCATCCAACCACCTCGTCTTCTGTCATCCTCTTCTGCCTTCAGTCTTTCCCAGCATCAGGGTCTTTTTCAGTGAGTCAGTCTTCACATCAGGTGGCCAAAGATTTGGAGTTTCAGCTTCAGCATCAGTCCTTCCAATGAATATTCAGCACTGATTTCCTTTAGGATTGACTGGTTTGACCTCCTTGCTACCCAAGGGACTCTCAAGAGTTTTCTCCAACACCACAGTTCAAAAGCATCGATTCTTTGGCGATCAACCTTCTTTATGGTCCAGCTCTCACATCCATACATGACTACTGGGAAAACCGTAGCTTTGATTACATGGACCTTTGTTGGCAAAGTAATGTTTCTGCTTTATAATATTCTGTCTAGGTTTGTCATAGCTTTTCCTCTAAGGAGCAAGCATTTTTTTAATTTCATGGCTGCAGTCACCATCTGCAGTGATTTTGGAGCCCAAGGAAATAAAGTCTGTCACTGTTTCCATTGTTTTCCCATCCATTTGCCATGGAGTGATGGGACTGGATGCCATGATCTTCATTTTTTTAATGTCAAGTTTTAAGCCAGCTTTTTTACTCTCCTCTTGCACCTTCATCAAGAGGATCTTTGGTCTGTCTCCACTTTCTGCCATGGTGGTGTCATCTGCATATATAAGGTTATTGATATTTCTCCTAGAAATCTTGGTTCCAGCTTGTCCTTCATACAGCCCAGCATTTCACATGATGTACTCTACATATAAGTTAAATAAGTAGGGTGATTGAAGGCAGGGGAAAATGGGACGACAGAGGATGATATGGTTGGATGGCATTGCCGACTCGATGGACATGAGTTCGAGCAAGCTCTGGGAGTTGGTGATAGATAAGGAAGCCTGGCATGCTGCAGTCCACGGGGTAGCAAAGAGTCGGATATGACTGAGCAACTGAACTGACTGAACTGAAGCAGGGTGACAATATACAGCCTTGACATACTCCTTTCCCAATTTGGAACCAGTTCATTGTTCCGTGTCTAGTTCTAACTGTTGCTTCTTGACCTGCATACAGGTTTCTCAGGAGGCAGGTAAGGTGGTCTGGTATTCCCATCTCTTTAAGAATTTTCCACAGTTTGTTGTGATTCACACAGTCAAAGGCTTTAACATAGTCAATGAAGCAGCAGTAGATGTTTTTCTGGAATTCTCTAGCTTTTTCTATGATTGAATGGATGTTGGCGATTTGCTCTCTGGTTTCTCTGCCTTTTCTAAATCCAGCTCAAACATCTGGAAATTCTTGGTTCACATACTGTTGAAGCCTAGTTTGGAGAATTTTGAGCACTACTTTGCTAGCGTGTGAGATGAGTGCAGTTGTGTGGGAGTTTGAACATTCTTTGGCAGTATGGTGAATGCTGTAGGTGAGTTACTCCATAAACACTAGTTGACGGAAGACGCCTGGGCCACTGACGAAGCCCGCGTGGCCTATAACCAGATGTGTCCCTCCCCCCACCGTCATTGCCATGACCTCTGTGTGTCTCCAGCTCCAATGCACATGTCTCCCACCAGCTGTCAGAGGGAGAGTGGAAATTTCCATTTGACACTGAGCCACGTTCCCTGAGCTAGAGGGGCTGAGAGGAAATTTCCATGAACCACCTCTAGCAGCCTGATGGAGTGGTCAGGGAGTCCAGGGAGGGGCCGTGGAGGACCTGTCTCATGGACCTCGTACCTGCCCAGGCCCAACCTAGTATGCAGCAGCATCCTCTAAGATCTGCAGATTGGGACTCTATCTGGGCTTATCTCTGGAGCCAGAGGGACCCTTAGCCATCATCAAGTTCAAGTTCATCATCAAGTTCATCATCCCCACCTTTTCAAGATGGAGACACTGAGGCCCAGAGAGGGGAAACAATTTGTCTGAGGTCACACAGAAAGTTCATGGACTCAAACTCAGTTCTCTGACTGCATTTTTGCTTCTTTTCTCTTTTGTCCCTCTCCTCCCTCCCAGAGTCCTCCAGCTAATCTTTCCCAAGGGCCACTTTGGGTCAGCCCAGTGCCCTGGGCCCTGAACTCCCTACCCTAGAACCCCAGGCCTTGAGGCCATAATATTGCCACTTCCTCCGGAGAGACCTCCAGTTGCCCCTGCCCCTCCACCCCACATATCCTGTCCCTGCCACCAACTTTACAACCCATTTGAACATCCTGTTGCCCTAATTGCTTCTCATATCAATTCAATTAGAATGTCTGGGGGTGGGGTCCAGTCATCAGAATTTTTTTTTTAGTCCCTGCAGCAAAGTTTGGAAACCACTGTTTTGGCCTTGATTAATATCACCTCCTCCTCCTGTCCCTGGGTCCCTAGGTTGCAGATTACACGGTGGTATTTATTTTTTCGATCCAGATCTACTCTGGGCACAGGGACCTGGGCCTCAGGCCAGATTTCAGCTGAGCAAACCTCTCCCGCTTCTGCTCCTGTTCTTTGCCCTGCTCTGGGCTTCCAGTCTGACTAAACCGTGTGGTCTGACTTGTCTCACCACCAAGTACTCATTAAATATTTACTGTTAATGATGGCAGTGACCTCAGTCTGGCCAATAGGAACTTTGGTGTGGAAGAAAGAAAATGATTTTGGTGTCAGGCAAACTTGGGTTCTAATTCTGGATCTGTTCGCTCTTTCTCCGTCTTAGTTTACTTAGCTATGAGGCTGAGCGGGGGGTGTGAAATGCCTACCGTGTCGTTTCTGTAAAGCTCAAAGATCCTGCCTGATATATGGAGAGGGCCCAGCAGCTCTGCATCCCAGTTCCTCTGGGGCTAGGCTGCTCTTGCCCAGATGGTAGGGAAGCATAATGGTTTCTGTGGGTGGGAAGTGGAAAGGAAGGTGGCTGTGACCCTGCCCAGGGGCGCTTCCTCCCAGGGCGAGGCACCCACAGTGGAGAGGTGCAGGGGGTGCAGAAACAGAAGCGGGGGGTTCGAAGGGATCCACTGGACAGGGCCACCACCCTGCCTGGGATGCAGCATGAAGCTTTGGTAGGGCTGTCTCTTGGGAACCCACAAAACCACCCCGTAAGGACAGAATCTGCATTTGGGTACCAGCTGCCCGGAAGCGCTAAACCCCAATCACAGCCACACTAGACAAAGAATACCTCTTCTACTTCTATCTCCTCCTCTGACTTATCAGAGAGGGGATGCTTTGGGCCCAAAAGAACATGATAACGTTAATGGACAACAGGACTGGACTTTGGGGGACCCATAAGTTGGGACTGTTCTTGTACACCTGAGAGGAAAATGCTAGAGAAGCATCTCAGGCTGGGGCAAGATCTTCAGAAAGATTAAAGGGGCGCTGGCAAGAACACACGATGGGGCTGCCTGTGCCAGGCTGAAGCCAGATCGGTTGTTCAGTGACTGGTGTTTGTATTATGAAATCAGTCTTCTGCTGGTCATTGATGGAGTTGTTGCCAAGTTTCTATGCTGCCGTGGGAAGAGCCTTTATTTCTCTGAACCTCAGTTTCTCTAGCTGTGAAATGCCCCTGATTTTAAGGGCCCTGCAAGACTTTGCCAGTTTGTGTAAAAGACCTGAGTTGTCTTATTTCCAAGCAGGAAAATTAAATATGTCCTGAGCACAAAGTCTGAAACAACCACAGGAGGTCAGGTAGCAAGCTGAAAAATGATCTCTCACACGAGAAAATTAAAGAAAAAATTAATTTGTTGTTTAGAGGTTAATTGAGACATTATTTTTAACAGTTTTATTGAGACATAATTTACATCCCATAAAATGTACCTCTTTTAAGCATATAATTCAATGGCTTAGCGAGTTTACAGAGTTGTACAACCACCATCACAATCTAATTTTAGGATATTCAATCATCCTAAAGAGATCTCTCATGCCAGTTCCCACCCTCAGCCCTGGAAACCACTAATCTGCTTTCTGTCTAGAGATTTGCCTTATCTGGACACGTCATGCAAATGGAACCATGCAGTGTGTGTTTTTGGTATCTGGCTTCTTTGACTGAGCGAAGCATTTCTGAGCTTCATCCATGTTGTACTGTGTATCAGGCCTTCATTCTTTTTTATGGCCAAATGATATTCTATTGTATGGATATACCACATTTTACTTATCTCATCATCAATAGATGTTTGGGTTGTTTCCACTTTGGGAAAATGCTTCTTTGAACATTTATCTATAAGTCTTTTTTTTTTTTTCCCTCTCTCTCTCTTCTCTTTTCTTTCCTTCTCTTGGCCAGGCTGTAGGGCTTGCAGGATCTTACTTCACTGACCAGGGATTGAACCTTTACCCTCAGCAGTGAAAGCGCTGAGTCTTGAGCACTGGGCCACCAGGTAATTCCCATTTGTCTTTGGAAATTCCCATTTCCACATAAGTCTTTGTGTGGATGTGTGTTTTCAGTTCTTTTGGACATAGCCTGTTTCTCTAGCTGTGAAATGCTCCTGTTTCTGAAGGGCCCTGCCAGACTTTGCTAGTTTGTAAAAGATACCTGAGGTCTCTTAGTTCCAAGTAGGAAAATTAAACGTGTCCTGAGCACCAAGTCCTTGTGTGGACGTGTGTTTTCGGTTCTTTCAGGCAGACTCCTAGGAATGGAATTGCTAGGTCATATGTAGATGGCTCCACGTGAAATTCTTTGAGGAACTGCCACATTGTTTACCAAAGTGGCTGGATGTTTCTACATTCCCATCAGTAGTGTATGAACAGTGTTCCAATTACTTCTCATCCTTGACACTTGTTTTCTTTCTTTTAAATTATAGCCGTTCTAGTGGGTGTGAAGTGATAACTCACTGTGGTTTGGATTTGCATTCCTACAATGACTAAAGATCCTGAGCGTTTTCTCAAGTGCTTACTGGCCATTGGTAAATCCTCTTTGGTGAAATATCTATTCAAACACTTTGCCCATTTAAAAATTGAATTATCTATTGTTTTATTAGTTTTAAGAGTCCTTTATATATCCTAGATACAAGTTCTTGAGCAGATACATGATATTTAGGAATATTTTTCTCCCAGTCTTGACTTATCTTCTTTGTAGTTAGTTATCATAAATGTAAGAGTTTATTTCGGAACTCTCAATGCTATTCTATTGATCTATATATCTGTTGTTATGCCAGCACCACGGTGTTTTGGTTATGTGGTTTGATACTATATTTTGAAATCATGAAGTCTAAATCCTCTACTTCATTCTTCTTTTTCAGAATTGTTTCACTTATTTTGCATTCAATGTATTTTCATATTTTAGGAACAGCTTTGGAGGTTGGATGAGGATCCAACTTGGATCCAGCTTGCCAATTTCTGAAAAAGAAAAAAAAAAAAGTTTTCTGGGAGTTTCACAGAGATTGAAGTGAATATATAGATCAATTTGGGGAGAACTACTGTCTTAACAATACTTAGTTTTCCAATCCATGAACATAGATTGTCTTTCCATATATTCATATCTTTTAAAATCTCTTTCAGCAACATTTTATAGATTTCATTGTACAAGTCTTGCACTATTTTTTTCATGATAATTTCTATTTATTGTTGAGAACAGAAAATATGGTTTTATTTAGACTCTCCTTTAAAATATTCTTTTTTCTTTTTTGGAGAATCTGAACAGATCTTTTTATTTTATTTTTACAGAACAAAATTATCTATAGTTCCACTATATACTGCAATTATTTTTTAAGTAGATAAATTAAGATTTTTAGTTGGAGTTTCAACATCAGATTCTCAAAAACTCTTAACATTCATTAATAGAATGAGTATACAGAGAAGTAGAAGGATATAGTAGACCTGAAAAGCACTATGAACCTATTCAACATAATTAAGATTTATACAATTTTCACATAACAGTAGGATACAAAGTTCCCATAGATTATAAACTAGGAGACACTGGAACATTCCAGGGACATAAAATAAGGTGCAAAAATTTCATGGTCTAAAAGTATTGAAATCATACACAGTCTGTTCTCTTATCACTATGGAATTATGTTAGATATGAATATCAAAAGATATTTGAAAATAACCCACATATTTTCAAGCTTGAACTATTTTTATTCCTCAGTGTTTACTTATTTTTGATGTGATTATGTGCAATGTTACTTTATTTATTTTTTATTGAGATATTATTGACATCTAACATTATATTAGTTTTAGGCATACAACATAATGGTTCAACATTTGCATATATTGTAAACTGATCATCACAAGTCTAGTTAACATCTGTCACAATACATAGCATACATTTTTTTTTTCTTATGATGAGAACTTTAAAGATTTTTTCTTTTGGCAACTTTCAAATAGGCAATACATTATTACTAACTATAGTCACCATGCTCTATATTATATCACTTCAGTCAAGTTCAGTTGCTCAGTTGTGGCTGACTCTTTGTGACCCCATGGACTGCAGCGCGCCAGGATATATTATATCCCTATGAGTAATTTATTTTGTACCCAGATGTTGTACCTTTTGACCTGATTCACCCATTTCATCCATTCCCTATGCCTATTTCTGACAACCACCACTCTTTTCTCTGTGTCTATGAGCTTGTTGTTTTTTTTTTTGGTTGTTGTTGTTTGCTGTTGTTCACATAAGTGAGATCATACAGTATTTGTCTTTCTCTGTCTGACTTATTTTACTGAGCATAACGCCTTAAGGTCCGTTTATATTGTTGCAAATGGCAAGATTTCATTCCTTTTTATGGCTAAATAGCATTCCATGCTGTGTGTGTATGTGTGTCTGTATATAGATATATGCCACATTTTCTTTATCCATTCATCCATCGATACTTAGGTTGTTATTTTAATGCTGAAAGCAAAGGAGAAAGAAAGGAAAATACAATTATCCTGAGTAGGCTTTTGATAAATGATTAAGCCCATTATGGACTGTTCTACCAGTGAGATATTCTGGGATTATTAAAAGTGGTTGTTGTGTGTTTCCCCCAGAAATATCACTCTGACTATGGAGAATGTTGAGTATAGGAACAACACGGAATTCATCTCCCTTTTCCCGAGACTGAGCGGATAGCCCGACACAGACTAGATGCTGCATGTGGTAGCAACTCATGCTGACCACCAAATATTTGTTTCTTCTCCTACTGCACTTCCTTACCCCTTGGAGTTAGTTGTGGCCATGTGACTTGCTTTAACCAATGAAACATGAAAGAATGTGCTATATGTCACTCCTGAGCAGAAACTTTAATAGCCAGTGTGCAACCTTCCATACTTTAACCTCTGCAGAGGTGGCTGGATGCACCTCAAAGCTGCTCCATCAGCCTGGCCCTGGAGTGAGGATGACAAGGAATAGAGACACTGACAATGGACATGTAGAATGAGCAAGAAATACGACCTGCTTTAAACTGCTAAGGTAGTGTTGTTGTTACTGCAGCAAACCTAACTCATCCTGACTAGTGTAAATATTTATAACTAGGATAGATATTTGTTGAAAAAGATAAATGAAACTAAAAAGTAGAACATTGAATTCTGTTTTGTCTAAAACTATGAAAAAGATGTCAGAAAATCGGCTGTAAACTTCAGGAAGTTAAAGTCAGAGTGTTAAAGGAGGGGATTTGGGGTGAATTGTTTCTCTTTCAAAAGTGTCTTTTGGGACTTCTCCAATGGTCCAGTGGTTAGGAATCCATTTGCTTATACAGGGGACACACGTTTGATCCCTGGTCCAGGAAGATCCTCCGTGCCTTGGGGCGACTGAGGCTGTGTGCCGAAACTATAGAGCCAGCATGCTGCTACTGAAGCCCACGTGCCTGGAGCCTGTGCCCTGAAACAAGAGAAGCCACCACGATGAGAAGTCCATGCACTGCAACTAGAGAGCAGCCCCCACTGGCTGCAACAAGAGAAAGCCCTCGCACAGCAATGAAGACCCAGCACAGCCAAAAATAAATAAATAAAAAAAATTAAAAGTGTCTTTTGGATTCCTGGACCCAACCCAATGTGTATGTGAGTTGGGGGAGGGGCGAACTCCCACACAACACTGGACGATTCTCAGGCCCAGCAAGGCTTCTGAGAATTCAACTCAGTTCTGATACTCTCTACCCAGAAACAGCATCAGATCCCACAGGTTTACGAACTCAGTCCCATGAGACAAGCCCTCTCTCCCATTTCAGATGCCAGTCACAAGCTTAGGTTAGCACCTGTGCTTCTGACCAACCAGCTATGGGTCAGAGGTTCCAATAACCCCTTCGTTGGGTCTATTAACTTGCTACAGGGTTTTAGAAACCCTGTGTCAGGAACAGGGTCAAAGACAAATATTAGAACAAGAGATGCTCTTGTGCCCGCATCACTTAGGACAGGACAAGGGTTTCAGAAGCTCTATGTCAGAAACGGGGCCAAAGATCAAATGCATTTCTTTTAATAAACCACAGTATCACAGTGTGTTTTAATGGATATTCAGCCTCACTCATAAAAGGAGAAATGTGAAGCAAAAGAAAACCGAGATTCCATTTGCACGTAGCACTTTGGCAAACATCAAAAGATTTGACTCACACTCAGTTGGTGGAAGTGTAAATTAGTCCAATGCGAAAAAGTGTACTTTAGTGATAACTATCACAATCCCCCTTGATCTGATAATTCTGCTTCTAGGAACTTCAACTTACAAAAATCCTTGCACACAGGCAAATGTTGTACTGAAGAAAACATCTTTGTCTTTTGCCCCCACTGCCTGTGAAGATACTTTCTGCAGCTGGGTCGTCTTGTCCCTTGGTTGAAGCCAAGAGCAGATTCCATGACTTCACTGGACGTGCTCAGATTTTAAAAGTTTCCGATCATGTAAGTCATTAAATAGTTTCAGTAATTTGAAAGAGTTGAGTCACAACTTCAGGCCTCTCTCCCAGGCCAGGCTTGCTCCACAATGAAGACATCTTTCCTTTCCCCTTCCTCCCTCTTTTCCTCCCTCCCTCCACTCCATTAACCTCTGTTGAGCACCTACTATGTGTTAGGAACTCTTCCAGTTTGGAAATAGCAGGGACCAGGAAGGACGGGTGACTCTGGGGTCATCAGTATGGCAATGATAGGGACAGAGTAAAGGGACAAAGTAGGTAATGAAATAGTTAATCCCACTAGAGAATTGTAAGTGAAAAAAAAGAAGAAGAAGGTGTGGGAGACCCCTGTAAGTTAATGATTACTCAAGAAAGAAAGTTAATGATTCAGTTCAGTTCAGTCGCTCAGTCATGTCTGACTTTTTGTGACCCCACGGACTGCAGCACCCCAGGCTTTCCTGTCCATCACCAACTCCCAGAGCTTACTCAAATTCAAAGTCCCTGGAGCTTACAGTCTAATGGAAAAGACAACAATAAAATAGGAAATCAATTGCAGAAGTTAATGATTACTTAACCACAAAACCAAGCAGGTTACTTGGCATAAAGCGCGTGCAGCGGAAGCACGAGACATGCCCCCAGACAATAAAGATGGCGGCATGAGACCCACATCCTGCCCAGTGAGCTCAGCTGAGTTAATGACCCCTCGGACATGCTCTGTACACACACACACACACACACACACAATAACTATGGAAAGGTGACATTTCAAAGCAAAGACTCTCACTGTACTGAGACCTGGAACTACTTTTCCATTGTGCCATGACAGCCCTGGCTTGACCCTGTAGGGCCAAGAAAATTCCCCTGCCCAACCTGGAGAAGGTGCTGATGATGGAAGGGTGATCTCTATTCAAGAATGAGAAAGAAGGTGGTCTTTCCCCTCCCCACTTGTCCTTTGATTGTAAAACAGTAGCCCACCAAATGCTCCATGTGCAGCACTTGCCCACTTGTAAGCCTCATAAGCATCCTGTTCTAATAAACCACTGATCTACCGCTTTGCCTTTCGTGGAATTCTTTCTGTGCTGAGACATAAAGGACCAGAGTTTCTTGGAGCTCCCTGAAATGCCACATAGCATTTTCCGCAGGCATGCTGAGTGTCCAGAAGGAAAATGAGACTGGGATGGATTATCAGAGGTACTGGGTGGGATAGGGGTGCCGTTGAGGATTGGGTGCCAGTTGATATAAGTGGTCAGGGAAAGCCTCTGCTGCTAAGGTGACATTTAAGTAGAGATGTGAAGGAAGGGGCAGCCAGACATTCAGCTTTTTGGAGCCAGGCCCAGATTCATGGCCATGGAACCCACGTAGTCACATGGGGCTCTGTGTTCTGAAGGGTCCCATGCTTGATTTAATACTCTGCTATTGCTATCTTGAAATTTTTAAGTTTTGAACAAAGCCCTGCATTTTTGTTTGTACAGGGCCCCAGAAATTAAGTAATAGGTCCTGTCTGGGGCAAAGTGAGCTTCAGACAGAAGGAACATCCGGTGCAAAGGCAAAGAGATGGGGATGTGTTGGCAGCTTGAGTCTGGAGTAGGAAAGGAGCCAGGGTGGCACCATGACTGGCTCCTTTATGCCTGCCGTATGAGGCTGCACCCCTTCCCGCAGCAAGTTATAGGATCAGGAAGTGTCTGACTTAACCCTCTGATTTGAGCTAGTTTTCTTGCTTTCCAGTTTTGTTGGGCTTCCCTGGTGGCTCAGATGGTAAAGAATCTGCCTGCAAGGCAGGAGATGTAAGAGACTTGGATTCAATCCCTGGGTTGGGCAGATCCCCTGGAGAAGGGAAAGGCTACCCACTCTAATATTCTTGTCTGGAGAATTCCATGGACAGGGGAGCCTGGCGGGCTACAGTCCATGAGGTCGCGAAGAGCTGACAAGACTGAGCAACTAACACTTTCACTTTCAGGTTTGTTGTTGTTATTGTTGTTGTTATATAGTCATTGGGTTGCATCTGACTTTTTAGGGACCACACAGACTGGGGTCCGCCAGGCTCCTCTGTTCATGGGATTTCCCAGGCAAGAATTCTGGAGTTGGGTTGACATTTTCTTCTCCGGGGGATCTTCCTGACTCAGGGATTGAACTGGAGTCTCCTGCGCTGGCAAGTGAATTCTTTTTTTTTTTTTTTTAGCCATGGACTTTATTGTTTGAATATTTGCAATTATTATTCTATACACAAACGTTAATTTCTTACAAAACTCTGTATTCCATATTGCCAGGTCACTTCACTCTTCATTTTCTGTCACATTTCCATCAAGAACTATTTCCCCAAATCACAATCTGCCTGATTGTGTGTTGTTACAACTCTGCGATGCCATAGACTAGCCCACCAGGCTCATCTGTCCATGAGATTTTCCAGGCAAGAATAGTGGAGTGGGTTGCCAGCAAGTGAATTCTTTAACAGCTGAGCCAGAGGGAAAACCCCAGGCTTGGCAGAGATTTAAAACTGACTCTTTCTTCCTGTGGGTGGGTCTGCTTTCCTGGAAGTCCTGCTCTGGTTTTCCCCCAAATCAGAGCCTGAAACAGAGACTTAAGTGCAGATAGTTTATTTGGGAGGTGATCGCTGGAAGTGAAGGGAGGGAGTGGGCAGAGAGACCAGAAAGGACGCAGAGCACAAAGGAGGAGGTGTCTGCCGCTCTGCCCTGCAGACAGTGCCCTTTGGAGCTGTCTTCTCTTGGACAGGAGGCTGGGGCTTTCTCCAACAGCTCTGACACACCGTGGGTGAGGGCTGCTCCCAGGGTGTTGGCCGTCTGCATTTCTAGTCTGCAGCTCAGCTGGCAGGCTGAGCTAGAGCTTCCAAGAGCGCCCTGAGGCCAGAAAGGAGAGGCAGGCTTGGCGGGTGCTTGGAGCGGGGCTGGGGTCCTCACGTTCTGAACAGTCCGCCACTGCTGAGGCTGAAATCTTGGTGGGCCAAGAAAATATGGCCTGGGCCACTCCTGTGTTTGCCACACGGAATGGTCACTGCGGGGCCTCCCACCTGGCGATCCCTTGCTTCCCTTGCTGAGAACAAAGTGCATCCACCAGCCAGCTGCTTACAGTGAACCTGCCCTGTTCCCAACATCTCAGGACACCTGCAGCCTCCTTCTGCTGAGGCACTGGGCCATTTCTGGAGACCTCTGTGGGCGGGATCTAAGGCTGCCCCAGGCTGACTCTCTCCTATGACCCAGTTCTGGTCGGGGGCAGCACAGACCCATGACCTGCTCACGTACGAGTGCAGTTCCCTCCTCCCACTGCCTCCTCCTCTGCTGCTACTCACACCTTGGGATCCTTAGGTAAGAGTTAGAGACCAGCCACAGAGTCCAGCCCACTACCTCTCTGACTGGTCTCCCTGAAGCCACCTCACTAGGCTTGAAATGAGAAGAAAGCCATCCCATCCCACCTAACTCTCGCCAGAAAAAAACCCTCTCTCTAACTCGTCTCCCCACTGCCCTCAGGGTTGAAGCCGTCCCGTCTTGACTCCCTACATTCTAGCATCACCAACGCCCCTACCTTTCCAATGTCCTCTGCTGCCACCAGGTCCCCTATGTTTAAAGTTTTTCATCCCCTAAACTTACCCTGCCACTCACACCTCTGCACATTTGCACATATTGTTCCCGCTGCCTTGAAAGTTCTTCCTCCTCCCCAGGGCTTGAGGAGAAACTCCTCATACTGTAAGAGTCGCCCCAAGTGGCCTTGACACAGAGAATCTCTGTAGGAAGCCAGTCCCTCCTGCATTGCACTCCCCATGCACCAAGCATGGTTGAGGTTATGGTCTTGAGTCAGATTCCCCGGGTTCCAACTCTGGCTTTGCTATGTGTACGAGTCAGGAATAGCTTCAACCATGCTGTGTAACAAACCATTTCAAAATTTGGGGGCTTACCACAAATTTTTCTTTATTTTATTTTTCTCACCTATTTGCAAGGGGATGGAGTAAAGAATTGAAACAGACTGATAGTTGGCCTTTATCGAGCAGTCCCTCTGTGCCAGGCTCTGTGAACATGTCACATGTATTATTTCATTTAATCCTCATGCCAACCCTATATGGTGGGTATCATTAGCCTGTTTTAGAGTGAAGGAGATACATAACTTGCTGGTAAGTGGTAGAACTAAGATGTGAACCCAGGTAGAACACACTCATGTGCCTCACGGCTTTGCTGCCTCCAGAGGACGGAAGCACTTGCTTGGGGGAAAAGACAAGAATGTGTTCCAGGGACTTCCCTCGTGGTCCATTGGCTAAGACTCTGTGCTCCCAATGCAGGGGGCCTAGGTTCGACCCCTGGTCAAGGAACTAGATCCTGCATGCCGTGACTAAAACCCAGTACAGCCAAGTAAATAAATAAATACCAAAAAAAAAAAAAGAGATTGTGTTTCAGACAGCTCAGGCGCCCCCTTCATCCTTTCTCTTACTTCGAGTCCACTGAAGCCCTTCCAGATGGCCTCCCCACTCAGAGCCCGACCTCTGAGGCCTTTGGTTCCTTAGGCCTGCCCCAAAATTCAGTCTCCCTGTTCCTTCAAGGGCCGAGCCCGGCACCTGGGAGGGCAGGTGGATGTTGCACAGGTTATAGAATAACCTGTTCCCCTTTCCAGGGACAGGACTCAAAGGCTTATAGGGGCTCTGGGATCCTGGAGCAGTGGAGTCACTGGGTCTCAACCAGGTGGCCTGAGCCAGGGGAGGACAGGGAAGGGAGGTGCCCTTGGCTGCCCTGGGGCTGCTCTCACCCTCCCTGGGCTGGAAGGAGTCGGAGCAGAGGGCAGGGAAGGACACGTGCTGGCCCCACAGCTCCACCGTTTGATACCAGTACTGTGTAGCAGCTAAGAGCTGGATTTGGATCCAAGTCTGCCACTAGGCAACTGGGTGACCTAGGGCAAGTAGGATCCTCTCGAGTCTGCTTCCTCATCTGCAAACAGAGATAACAACAGCACCCCGTCACGGGCTTACAGCGTGTCTAGCGGGCTTTGCACATGGCAAGTGCGTCATGACTGATCACTGTTTCTACTTGTATTACTTTTATCATTCAGCTGTCAAGTATCCAAGCCAAGTTTCCTGGTTAAGTGCTTTTTCTCCCCCAAGCACAAATACAGGTTCACTGACGCACGTGTGCGTGTGTGCATGCTCATTCACTCAGTCGTGTCTGACTCTTTGCGACCCCATGGACTGTAGCCCGCCAGGCTCCTCAGTCCATGGGATTTTCCTGGCAAGAATACTGGAGTGGGTTGCCATGCCGTCCTCCAGGGGATCTTCTTGACCCAGGGATCGAACCCACGTCTCCTGCATCTCCTGCCCAGACCCTAAATACACCGTGAGTTATGAGACCTGGGATATGTCATTTCTCTTCACTGGGCTTCATGTTTTCTAGCCATAAAATGGGGAACAACACATTCAATGTGCAGGAATGCATGAGGCCAAATGAGAGAATTTAACAGTCTCATGTCTCCTTTCTGAGCCTCAATTTCCCAATTTGTGAAATGAGTAAATAGGATTATCTGGATCAAAGGAGGTAGTTTTGCCCATGGCAAGAGCTTAATAAACTATAGCTTTAAAAACAAGTCCAGGGACTTCCCTACTGGTCCAGTGGTGAAGACTCATTGCTCCCGATGCAGGGGGCCAGGGTTCGATCCCTGGTCAGGAAACTAGACCTGACATGCTGCACCTAAAGATCCTACAGGACGCAACAAAAAGAGTCCACATGCCACAACTTAAAGAACCTGCATGCTGCAAAGAAGATCGAAGAGCCAGCACGCCACAGTTAAGACCTGGTGCAGCCAAATAGATAAATAAAGAGATACTAAAAACAGCACAAAACAAACAAGTCCAGGACAGAGCAGGTGTTCCACAAACGGAAACTGAATCCAAATCACCTTTCAAGTTCTTATTCACTATGGTAGAATATGTTTCATCATGTAGAATGTAATCTCCATAATGTCCTTACTTATTTTCATTTGCTATACCCTACCTGTTCTAAATGATCAGATTTTCTATGCCACTCTTCCTAGCTATAAGAGCAATGGAGATTTACGTAATTCTTGTGTGCTTGTCTGAACCTGTAGAAGTAAAGACTTATTTCATCCTATTACATTATGATTATACAGGTTTTGTTATAAAAGAGAAGTGTATATTCCTCTAGTACATTGCAGTTGACAAACAACCTTCCTATCTACTTTAGTTTTACTTACTTCTCCTAACACCCCTGTCAGGTTGGTATTATTAGCTCTGTTTTACAGGTAATAAACTAAGGCCCACTGAGAACAAGGAAACTTGCCCAAGATCACATGGTTAGTTGGGGTAGCGCTAGAACTTGGATCCTGTATCATGCCTTTGCCCCACAACTGTCCCTCTGAATAGGCTCAGAGCTCCTGAGGGCAGGGGGTGTCCCCCTGAGGCAGTCTCCCCTCAGTTCCATCCATCAGGCTGATGCTTCCAAGACAGGTCCGGGTTTCTCCCCACTCTGCCTGGTCCAGATCTTTACATACCCGAGGAGCAGACAAGCCCTACCAATGTTGGTCCAGTATCTTCTAAGGGCCTACCCTTCAGGTACTCCCTCTCCTGCGGGGAGATGTTACACCAAGGAGTAGAAAGAGGGCTTTTGTTTGGCCACATGGAAAGGCCTGTGGAAACTTGGATCCGTGACCAGGAATTGAACTCGTGGCCTCAGCAGTGAAAGCGCTGAGACCTAACCACTGGACCACCACGGAATTCCAAAGCAGGTGTTTTAATGGAAGTCTAAATAGTGTGTCTTGGGCTGGGCAGGGTAGGTTAGGAAAAGCTGCCGGAAGACAGCGCTTTCGGTGGGGACTTGAATAAGACTGAGGTGCAGGGTTGGGGTGGAGCTCCCCAGGCAGCGAGGTGAAGATGGGGGAAGGTCAGGCGTATCTGACCAGAAGCAGCCTAGTGAGGTGGGCTGTGTGGGTTTACGTGGCTTCAGGGCTGGGCTGCGGGCTCTCACTGGAAAATTCGGGTGCTCCAGCTCCAACTCGCCGCCTCCCTCTCGAGTTAGCCAGGTCCAGACTCCGGAGCTTGCGGCTCAAGTCGCCGGAAGTGGGAGCGACTCCTCAGCTGAGCAGCAACTTCTGCTTTCTCGGCCTCCTAGTCTCCCTCGGCCCCAAAGACGCAGGACCTCGCCAGGCTGTCGTCGCCGGTGTGGATGACCCCTCTTGCCCCCGTGTGCAACACGTGGGCGCGGGGGTGGGGGGCGGTGGAGGTGCTGCTGGCGCCCTGCCAGGCCGGCTCGGTGGGCGGGCGGGATCATCCAGGCCTGGGCAGGCGGCGGCGGTGGCAGGGTCCTGAGCCCCGAACCCAGAGTCTGCGACCAGTTCTCCCCCGACTCGGGGCGGGGCCTCCGCCCGGCCGCCCCCTTTTATCTGCGCTCCGGATGCCTGGATGCCGAGGGCAGCCTCTCGCAGATCGGCTCGGCCTCAGGTACCCGGCTGCCGGAGAGCTGGCGGTGTTGGGCAGCGGGGCCGGGCGGGGCGCAGGGTGCATCCGAGACTCGGGGTTGGATGTCTTGGTTTGGCGGGGTGGCGGGCGGGGAGAGGCATGTGGGGAGGGAGGGAAGACCCACAGGACCGCGCCGGCAGAGAGGGAGCATCTCCCGCTGGAGCGGGAGGCTGACTGTGAATCAGCTGGAGGGGCCGCCGCTGCGGAGAGACTGGATTAGGAGGAGCGGAGCTGGAGGGGGAGCCTCTCGGGGAGCAGCGGGAGGAGGCTGGAGGCCCGGGGCGATCAGAGCAGCAAGGAGGAGAGGAGGCGGGCGGTGGGGCGAGCTGGCCCCGGGGAGGACCGCAGTGTCGGAGGACGATGGGCACGGACCATGCTCCTCCCACGGAAGGGGGAATCTAGGGAGATTCTGGGGGTGAAAGGGGGTGTGAGTACCTGGAACTGGGTGGTGTGACGGACTCCCAGTTGGGAAGTCGGAAACAGTGGAAGAGCACGGCATGGGGCTCAGAGGGGCTCTCACTCCAAAGGAGCGCAGGTCCGTTGAGATCGGGGCTCCTTTGGTGTCAGGAGACTATGAGGGATTCCCCCCACTCGTTGAGGGACGCACTTGTCTCGAGACTATAGGTTTTGAGGACCTATAGGGAAACCAGAGGTTTCCCTGGAGCATCCGCCCACCATTACCCAACTAAGCCTGGCAGGAGTGAGAGGTCCGGTCAGACCAAGACTGGGGAGTTGAGTGTGATATATTTTCAGGGCCTGGCTGCTCCTAGGGGGATGTCCGTGACATTGGAGAGGGACCCAGCCTCCCATCTTGGGGCTTATACAACCGCGGGGCCCCTTAGTGACAGGCTGCTTTTCCCCAGCTTAGTTCCCCTGCCAAGAGGTCAGTAGGGAAACTGGTCAGTGATAAACCCAGGTCCCTTTTCTGTCCCCATGTCCTGGGCAATTGTAGCTAGCTCACCTGGGCCTGCTTTCCTCCAGCAGGTGTTTCCCTGTCCTCAGAGCAGTTGTGAGTCTGAGACCCTCAGAGGAATTCCTTTAAGAGTGATTTATTTCATTCTGATCACACGGTTCAGTACAATTGGAGGCCCAAAGTGCAGTTACAAAAAATAAAAGAGGTTTCTGTTCAGTTTTGGAACACATGGAGGAGCTTTTTCTTTAAACTCAGTGGGAGGAACTGGCGAATTGGTTTGCATTGAGGGAGGTGACCTAGTTGCTGAGATATCAAGAAGCCAGCCAGGGATGAAAACTTTGCTTGTATAATCTGTGGCCACTCACTGGGTGCCTGGGAGTTGACTGCAGTGGATGAAGGGCAAGAGCACTGGTTTTGGAGTAAGATAGGCACGCTCTGTCATCCTGCCTCCCTCCGGGGCTGTGACACCAGCGTAGCCACAGGTTCAAAGAGTTGCTGAGAGGGAGAGGTGAAATGTGTGTAAAGCCATTGTAAACGATGACTGTTAGTGCCTAGTCTTAGTAATAATATTTCAGGTTCTGCCATATTGTGTTATCCTTGTCAGGACCTCTCAAGAGGGTTTACTTCTGACAGCTGCATTGTTAACACTGGCCTAGCCTTAATTGTTTTTGTCTGATGAGGTTAAACAGCCTTCCATGGCAAGATGAAGTTGTCTTTAAGAGAGTGTACTGAACTGTCAGGGCCCAGAGAAGCAAAGATGAATATTTTGCTTGACAGGAAGGAGGCAAAAGAAGTAGAATTATAATCAAATATACTTATAATAGAGGCTATTTAGTAAGACTGTTATGGAGAAGGAAATGGCAACCCACTCCAGTATTCTTGCCTGGAGAATCCCACGGACAAAGGAGCCTGGTGGGCTCCTTTGGGGTCCCAAAGAGTCAGAGACAACTGAGCGATTAACACACACACAAGGCTGTTAAGCTCCAAGAGGGCACGGTATGAATACCCTTAGGTGTTACCCTTTAGCTGTTAATTAACTGGGCTATAAGTTCCCTGAGGGTGGTGTTTTAACTGTGTTGTTCACAGCTGAAGCTCCAGCTTCTGACACTGAGTAAGAACTGAACTGAACTGAAGCCTAAAACAAATACTGTTGGAATGTCTCAGGGCCTAAAGGGCCCTTTGAAGTCACCGGAGAATGCATTCTGTCCTTTGACATTTGGAGAAACAGGGCCAAGAACAGAAGGGACTTGTCAGGGCCACACAAGGATTGAGT
The DNA here is from genome assembly GCF_029378745.1 of Bos indicus. Classification (NCBI taxonomy): domain Eukaryota; kingdom Metazoa; phylum Chordata; class Mammalia; order Artiodactyla; family Bovidae; genus Bos; species Bos indicus. The sequence goes on from NC_091761.1 coordinate 126,951,285, forward strand.
AGCTGAGTCAGGACTAGAATCAACAAAGCTGGTGGAGCCAAAGCCGTGCCAGAGCCAACATCCAGCATCTGTGACTTTGTTTTTCTTGAGGTAGCTATTATTATTCTCAGATTTTAAATGGATAGGTACAGAGAGGTGAAGCAAAGTCACACAACTGGTAAGTTCCAAACCTGAAATCCCATCCTCACATGAAAACAAGGACCTGGCTTGTCTTGAAATAACTGCCGGAGGAAACAGGTGAGCAGATTCCCTCCCTGGGAGCAGCAGCTCTCTGCAGTTCTCCGTGATTACCAGCCAGGGGGCTTCTCTCTGGGCTTTATTTATTTATTTTCCTGGGCTCAGGGGTATTTCATTTGTGTGGGTGAGCCCCATCAGGCAGCCTGTCTGCTTCGTTCACCATATGCCCCCAGCCCGGCACCCCTATGCCCCGCGTATAGTACTCATTGAGTAAAATCTGTGAGATTGGTACAACCCAGGGCTCTCCCACTCCGAAGCCCACTCACCACCTAATCCCCACAAACTGGCCTGCTGTTTTGCCCCCAGAGATATTAAGGAGCCTCTCTCTGACAGTGTGTATCAGGGGGAAACCAGGGGAACTTGGGGGGTGGCAAGCTTTGGTTGAGGAAGCAGGTGAGGAGGTTGACCTTAAGTTTAGAAAAGGGAAATGTGAATTGGAAGAGCTGAGGAGGTGGGAGGGGAGAAGAAGAAGATGATGCTCAGGCTGACAGAAGACTTCCCACTGGTGGTCCAGTGGTTAAGAATCCACCTGCCAGTGCAGGGGACACAGGTTCAATCCCTGGTCGGGGAAATTACCACATGCTGCAGGGTAATTAAGCCCACGCACCACAACCACTGAGCCCAGGTGCCCCAGAGCCTGTGTTCTGCAACAAGAGAAGGCACTGAAATGAGAAGCCTGCACCCCGCATTGGAGAGTAGCCACCATTCACAGCAACTAAAGTCTGCAAGCAGCAAGGAAGATCCAGCAGAGTCAAAAATAAGTAAACTAAAGGAAAAAAGACATCCCACTTGGGCCATGGAGATCCCAGTTCTGAAGTTCAGTCAAACCAGAAGGCTCCCGAACCTGCAAGACAGGCCACATATTACCGGCTAGCACAGTCTTCCACCTTTACCCTCCTGCTCAGGGATGGGGCTTCTGGGGCAGCTGGGGCTGAAGCCCCTTTTCTCTGGGGATTTCACTTCTCTTGGGTCAATGGGCAAGTGCAAATCTTCAGGGCTCTGTGAATCCAGAGAGGTTACTCTGAATGGCCTTTGCTAAGAACACTTTAATTATTAAATAAGGTCAGTGTCCCCAGAAGTCCAAACTCCAGCCATATTGTCCTGGTCCCTAAATGTACCCTCAGAGGAAGGTAAATGTTTAAAGAGATACAGATAATTTTGTAAGGCCTCCAAACCCAGTGGAACCAGATATTGAGGCCTAAAAGAGCACTGAGATTTTTTTTAGAGAACCCAAAGCAAACTTTTCAACTTGGGAATGTTTTAAATACTAATATTCAGGCTAAGAATATTTCAAATACTACTACTATTAATAATTGATACTAATAATAGGAATAATTTACTGAATCCCTAAACTGTGCTAAAACTGTTCTCATAGATTTCATATTTGTAGCAGTCTATGAGGTAGATAATGTTAAAATTCCCATGAGGGGGCTGAGGATTAGAGACGGTAAGTCACTTGTCTTAGGTCACACAGCTAGTGTGTTATGGAAGCAGAAGTCAACTTGGTTTGTCTGAATCTGAAGTCCATCTGCTTCATGAGCCTTTATAGTGTCTGTTTTCTCCTTGATTCCTAACTTCCTTCCATTCTGATTCCTACTGAGTAGGGGACAGAAGCCAGTCAAGTTTGCCTGATATCCATCAACCAGGCCCTGGACATTTGGTCTCAGCCCAGCTTTGCCTGCCTTGCCGTGTGATCTTGGGTAAGTCACAACATTTCAGCTAGCTCTCAGTCTCCCCAAATATTTCATGCAGAGGTTAACCACGAGCTTCCTTCTCTAGCTGAGGCCTGGCTAGTGGGGGCAGAGTTTAGCCTGGAGTTGACCAAGGTAGTAGTGGTAATAGAGGGGAGGGTGGAGGGTGGAGGTGGTCTTTAGCCCCACCCTCTGGTGACATCACACAAGACACCTACAGTCCCTGGAAGCCCCACCCCTAGTGACCCTCACGTATGGAAGTGCCATCCAGTGCCTGGCATCTGGTGAATTTTTTCTGTTCTATAGCAGAAGTCATCAGCCCTAGTGTTCAAGAGAAACCCTTAGGTAACTAGTGCAATTAGGGAGACTTGGAGGGGGGCCCTGGGGCTTCCCAGGTGGTGTTAGTGGTAAAGAACCTGCTTTCCAATGTTCCATCTCTGGGTTGGGAAGGTCCCCTGGAGAAGGGCATGGCAACCCACTCCAGCATTCTTGCCTGGAGAATCCCATGGACAGAGGACCCTGGCGGGCTACAATCCATGGGGTTGAAAAGAGCTGGACATGCTGAAGCGACTGAGTGTGGAGGAGGGCCATGAAGGTGTACTGGACGGGGTGGGATGCCTGGAACAAGACTGGGGTGGGCAAACTGCTCAGAGGATGCCTTGAGCCTGCCCTCTGGGTGTCCGCCCTCATCCTTCTGGTCATGCTAAACTCCTGCCCCTGCTTCTTTCCCCTGGATCCAGGGCCACGTTCATGGAGTCAGGAGATGGGAACCAATTCTGAAAATAGAGCTGTTCACATGGAACTGGGCTGCTGGCTGAGGTCTAAAGGAAACAGGGCGACTAGACCTCTGTCATCCCAGGATCTGGTGTCTGGGTTTTGCGCTCAAAGTCCACTGTGTGTGGGGGAGGAGGAGGACAGGGAGTGAGCTATCCCCTGCTGAGGAGGTGGCTGTGAGCCAGGCTTCACTGGTACAGAGAGTAGGGAGCTGGTAACTGGGTGAGACTGAGGTCCTTGGATGCAAGTCAGTTGCTAGAAGCCTAAGGATGCAATTTGCAGGAAAGGACCTGGTCACCTGCTTTAGAACAGCATTTTCCAAAGTGGTTCTGTGGGATGCGGTTGGCTGTGACAGGAAGCAAGGCAACAGGAGTGGCTGAGAGTATCTGGGCTCTGCAGTCACAGAGCTGGGTCCAGATCCTGGCTTCACCTCTCTCTACCTACCTCACAGGCTAGTTATGAGAGTTGCAACAAGGCTATGAGTGAGAAAGTGAAAGTGAAAGTCGCTCAGTCGTGTCTGACTCTTTGTGACCCCATGGACTATACAGTCCATGGAATTCTCCAGGCCAGAATATTGGAGTGGGTAGCTGGTCCCTTCTCCAGGGGATCTTTCCAACCCAGGGATCGAACCCAGGTCTCCTGCAATACAGGCAGATTCTTTACCAGCTGAGCCACCAGGCTATGAGTGAGCATATCGTAAACTCTTACTACATTTCAGCTAGCTTTATAATCATTACTGGGAAAGGAAATCCTTGGTCATGTAAGCTTGGCAAATGTATTGAGCTGTTCAAAAAGTATTTGGGTTTTCCCATTAACATCGTACGGAAAAACCTGAACGAAGTTTTTGGCCAATCCAATAGGTTCAACAAAGTGAAGCAGGCTCTTTGGTGCAGGCCTTCTCTGATCTTTTAATATGCTCTTAGGACTTGGGAAGTTCCAAGAGTGGGGATGGAGCGCTGAACTGGATGGGACAGATTTTAGGGAGCCAGGAACTAAGGCACTGCTGCATGTCATCATTCCCAGGCCTTTGTCCTCATGGTGGAATGGAAAGCTAGCCGAATTGGGCAACTCTCGGGAAAGCCTTCCTGTCTCTGGGCTCCTGTTTTCTCAAGGTAAAACAAAGGAACTGCATGAGATGCTTTCAGAGGCCTTTTCTTGGTTCCCTGAGGTTCTGAGTTGGGAAGACAAAGCTGTAGACAAGGGTGGAGGCCAGACTGTTGAGGTTAAAGACCTGTCTCTCGGGGAGGAGAAGAAATCCAATTCTGGCAAGTGGATTCAACCAGCAAGTGGGCTGGGGGGTTCTTGTGCTCTGCACAGAAGTGGCCCCACTACGGTCATTAGCAAGGTCTTGCTGATGAATTGGTTCATCAGCAGGGTCTGATTCCTAAACCTGCCAGGCCATCTTGGAATATGAAGTAGAAGACTCTTGTACTCCCCTGTTGTAGCACCTCCCATGCAGTGGTGTAATGACTTATTTAACTCCTACTTCGCTACCAGGCTGGGAAAGGTCAGAGGCCAGAGCTGACTCCATAATGTAATGCAGGAGGAACTAAGGGATGCAGATCAGGCTGGGGGTGAGGTGGAGTGTGGGCTGGGGGTGGCTTGATGTTGCCTTTGCACAACAAGCACCCTGTGTTTGCTTGGACTATGTGCGAATTACTGGGGCTTTGGGGGTGATCATGGTGCTGCTGATGGCGGAGAACTTGAGTGCTTTATCTTGCCCAGATTTCTTGCATTTTAGAATGACTGGTGCAAAGGAAGTTGCAGTAAATATCTGATGAATGAAAAACAGTAAGTTTGGTTGCTGCATCCATTAAGCTTCTTGGGGAGAATTTGAGGGAGGGGAGTTGTCTGTCTAGCTAGTTGTCTGGATAGTTTATCAATACATATTTGATTTAATGAACGGCACGGTGAGTAATGATAAGCCTGAATTAAGCAACTAGTATCAGGCAAAAACAGTATATAATTATTAAACTATTAATAGTACTTGCCACCTTGACTGCAGAGGGCAGTTTTGGGACGTGGTTAAAATTACAAACTGAGAGACTTCTCTGGTGGCCCAGTGGTTAAGACTCCATGTTTCCAATGCAGGGGCTGCAGGTTCGATCCCTCGTTAGGGAACTAAAATCCTACATGCTGTGCAGTGCTGTCAAAAAATAAAATAATAGTAATAATAATAAAAAGACTGCAAACTGAATTTATATCATGCCTTTACTGCTTCTTAGGCAGGGTACTCAACTTCTCTGTGCTTCAGTTTCCTTGTCTGAAAAATGGGCATATGATAGTACCTGTCTCATAGGGTGTTGTGTTGATTAAATGAATCAAATATGCATAAATTGCTTAAGACACTGTCTGGCACATAGCACATGCTGTGTAAGCATTTGCTATGCTTTGGTTTCCTCTCTATAACCTCTACCATATTATGAAGTTCTTGAAGGCAAGGATCAAATTCTTTTCCACTCTCCTCCCACCCTACACTCTGGGACCCAGCACAGGACGTGAGGCAGAGAAGGAGCTCAGTAAGTGTTTGCTAAATGAATAAATGAATGAATATGTTTTAAATGATAACTTGTATAATCCATTATAGATCTTCCACAGGGGAAAGTGAGGGGGCATTAAGGAGGTGGCAGCTTGTACTGGTCTTAAAGGACTTCAGTAGAGGGAAAGGAAGTTGGCACAGGGTCTCACATTTGGGTTAGGTGGAAATGAGGGTGGGAGCAGGTCATGGGGTCTTGAATGCAGGGTGAGGGGTTAGATTGGATTTATTTGCAGTTAGCAGTGTGGAAGGTCTAGAGGCAGGAACTTTTCAGCAGGGGTGGGGCAAGGGCTGTTTTTATAGGATCAGTTGTTACTAGGGACTTGCAGGGAGAAAAGTGGCTTTTTGAGTTGGGCCTTCAAGGCTACGAAGTATTATCAGGATGCTATTATGCTGATTTTTCATTCCACAAGCATGAAATGAATGAAAATGAGCACCAGCTACCTGCGAAGCACCAGGGGTTCACAAAATAATAAGACAAATAAGCCTACCCTGGAGGAGCTTGCATTAACAACTTAATGCCTATGAGAAATGTTATAATGGTCAAAGGACTGTGGGCATTCGAGTAGAAGGGTCAGCATCAGAGGACTGGGGGGCCAGGGAAGCCTGGGAAAATATCACAGAAGAAATGGGTTTTGAGGAATGACTAGGAGCTTGCCAGACAGGCAAGATGAGGTAAATGTCTCAGATGGAGGGAACAGCTTACCCAGAGCTACAGACATGTGAAACAGCAGGTCCAGGGGCTTGATGAGGCTGTGGCTGGGTGTGATGTGTGCTGTGGTTGAGTACTAAAGCTGGGAAAGGCAGTAGGGACCAGATCATGTAGGGTAATGAGGGTTAGTGGGAGACCCAGGCCATTTGGAAGAAGCTAAACGTAGAGGTAGCAAATCTGTTCTTAGCAAGGACATTGTCACCACCATGTGAGCACTGACGGCAGCATGAACACTGGAAGAAAACAACGGGGGCTGCTGCATGGAGCCTGGACTGGAAAGGAGTTGGCTGACATAGTGGCCTCTAAGTAACGCCTGCCTCAAACATTTATTGAGCACCTTCTATATGCCAGGCACTATCCTAGGCCCTTGGGATAGATCAAGGAGCAAAAGAATCGTGAGTCAGAGCTGAGCTCTCTCTGAGGACAACTCTGCTCCTTTTTAACTCAGTGTAGGGATAAGGGGGTAGGGAAGATGGAGAAAGAACTGGGCAGCAAAGCCCCCCCAGTTGCTGCTCATGGGGCAGGAGGGTGAGGACACCAGCTCCCTAACTTTGCTCGGGCCTCTCTCTTCCAGCCCCCTGCCCAGCCCACAGCCATGGCCACAATCGTGGCCCAGAAGCTCAGCCACCTCCTGCCCAGTCTGCGGCAGGTCCACCAGGAGCCTCAGCTGTCTGTGCCATCAGAGCCTGTGTTCACCGTGGATCGAGCCGAGGTGCCGCCCCTCTTCTGGAAGCCGTACATCTACGTGGGCTACCGGCCGCTGCATCGGACCTGGCGCTTCTACTTCCGCACGCTGTTCCAGCAGCACAACGAGGCGGTGAACGTCTGGACCCACCTGCTGGCCGCCCTGGTGCTGCTGCTGCGGCTTGCCATCTTTGTGGGCACCGTGGACTTCTGGGGAGACCCACATGCCCTGCCTCTCTTCATCATCGTCCTCGCCTCCTTCACCTACCTCTCCCTCAGTGCCTTGGCTCACCTCCTGCAGGCCAAGTCCGAGTTCTGGCATTACAGCTTCTTCTTCCTGGACTATGTGGGTGTGGCCGTGTACCAGTTTGGCAGCGCCCTGGCACACTTCTACTATGCCATTGAGCCTGCCTGGCATGCCCAAGTGCAGACCATCTTCCTGCCCACGGCTGCCTTTCTTGCTTGGCTTTCCTGCACTGGCTCCTGCTACAACAAGTACATCCAGAAGCCTGGCCTGCTGGGCCGCACTTGCCAGGAGGTACCCTCTGCGCTGGCCTACGCACTGGACATCAGCCCCGTGGCTCACCGCATCCTTGTGTCCCCCGACCCTGCCACAGATGACCCGGCTCTTCTCTACCACAAATGCCAGGTGGTCTTCTTTCTGTTGGCTGCAGCTTTCTTCTCTGCCTTCATGCCTGAGCGCTGGTTCCCTGGCAGCTGCCATGTCTTCGGGCAGGGCCACCAGCTCTTCCATGTCTTTTTGGTACTGTGCACGCTGGCCCAGCTGGAGGCCGTGGCGCTGGACTATGAGGCCCGGCGGTCCATCTATGAGCCTCTGCACACCCGCTGGCCCCACAACTTCTCTGGCCTCTTCTTGCTCACAGTAGGCAGCAGCATCCTCACTGCATTCCTCCTGAGCCAGCTGGTACGGCGCAAACTTGATCTTCATCGGAAGACTCAGTGAAGGGGGTGGCAGCTGGTAGGGAGGGAAGTATAGTGGGGGCCCAAAGGTCCGGATGGGAACAGATGGGAATAGATGGGAACTTTGGCTCCAGGTGGGAACAAGTCCTGGTAAAGGTGTTTTTGTCTGGCCCACGGTGATTCTCTGTGCATTCCTCGGCTGCCAAGGGCAGCACTGGCCAGTCCTTGGATTGAGGATTGGCTGGAGCTGCTGGGGTCTACTCTTGGGCCTGCCCCAGCTGCCTGCCCTGGGAGAGGGAAAGAGAAAGAGAAAGATGTGGGCCACCCTGGTTTTGCCTCCCCTCACTGCCTCTCTCACTTAGGGGTGAGGATGGGGGATCAGCTGGGGCCAAGACCCTGACTTGGGGCTTCCAGATTATCTGGGAGGGGGTGAAGTTGGGATTTAGGTTAGAGTCAGATCTGAGCTGAGGGACAGGGAAAGCATCAGCAGTGCCCTCTACCCAGATCCCCTTGGGAAAGGACAGCCCTCTGTTGTGTGCAGGACTTTAAGGTTCCTTGAACTCCAGCTTGGAGTTTGGGTGTTCCAGAGAACCCCCAAAGGTCAAAGATTGTGCCGGGTGGAAATGGATCCCATCCAGTGCCCCACAGCTCTCAGTCACTGTCCCAGTGAGCTCCACCCTCCTATCACTGGACTCTGTGTCCCACTCATCCTGTTCCCATCTTTCCTGGGTCCCTCATTCACAGCTCAGTGTTTATCCATTCAGTGTTTCTTGGGCCTCTACTCAGAGACAGGCTATTGATGGGGCCCTGTGGATTAATGCAGGATTAAAGGCTTTACTATCGAATGAACTGTCAGGGGAAACACTGAGGAGGGAATAATTAGTGCTGCCTGGGACCCTCAGGATCTTGGGTTGAGAAGGGTGAATAGGAGTTTGCAGATGGAGAAGAGGAAATGTATTCCAGGCAGAGGGAAAAACCTGTTCAAAGGCCAAGAGGGATGGAAGGAGGAGTCACTGGAGCTGAAATCAGGGGTGGTCTGGACTCTGATGTCCTGGATGCAATAAAATGACTGTGCCAACAGTTGCTTCCTTCTTGTCTCCTATCCTGGAGAGAGGGCCCCGGTGCACCCCTTGGGCCTGCTCATTGTGTTGGAGGAGGTTTTCAGGGGGAGCTTGGGGGTGGGCAAAGGGAGGAGATCCTGTTTTATCTTTGCCTGGGGGTGGGCCTTATTTACTGTATATGGGAACTTTGTTTTGATAGGAAAGGTGAGGTAGTTTTATTACTAAATAAATATTAGACGTTAAAAGAATATGTTTAAAATATATAATTTGACAAATATTTCATTTCTTGGTCTTTTAATCAAGGAAGATCTTTATGTATTGCCTTTTCCCCAGTACATAAGCAATAAATGGCAATATATGTACAGTGAAGGAAAATTAGGAAGTACAGGTAAGAAAAGCAAAAAATCTTGAATGAATAAGGAATATCACTCCACTGCTAAAATATCCTGTCGTGCATATATTTTATCTGTGGAGATTGTGGTTATGTGTGCGAGCATTTTTATATTTCTGAGGACTTAGAACAATGCTAGGCACGTGTGTGTGTGTGTGTGTGTGCACGTGCTGCTCAGTCGTGTCCTACTCTTTGTGACCCCATGGACTGTACCCCACCAGGCTCCTCTGTCCATTGGATTTCCAGGCAAGAATACTGGACTGGGTTGCCATTTCTTTCTCCAGGGGATCTTCCTGACCCAGGGATTGAACCCCCATCTCTTGTGTCTCCTGCATTGGCAGGCAGGTTCTTTACCAACTGCACCAACTGGGAAGTCCAGGTGCATTTCTGAGGGGCTTTCAGAATTTGCAAAGTACTTTCACAAACCTTGCTTGATCCTCTTTAAAATTCAAGGCCACACAGTGAGTACTGAAAGCTAGTTCTGGACTCCAGAGTTTTAGTTTTCATTCTACTTAACGTTTTCTAAATCCTTTCCCATGAGGTTTCCTAGTTACACTTAGTTTTTTGTTTTGAATTACAAACGTAATCCGTTTAAGGTAGTGCTGAGGACCCCAGCTATGGAGTTGGCAGACCAGAACCTCCTCTCCACTTTTTGAGGTGTTCCTAGGTTTTCCTAGGCTTCCTAGATGTTCCTTGGCTTCCCAGGTGGCGCTAGTGGTAAACTCACCTGCCAATGCAGGTAGGCCATAAGAGACACAGGTTCGATCCCTGGGTCAGGAAGATCCCCTAGAAGAGGAAATGGCAACCCACTCCAGTATTCTTGTCTGGAGAATTCCATGGACAGAGGAGCCTGGTTGGGTACGGTCCATAGGGTCGCAAAGAGTCAGATACGACTGAAGTGACTAAGTATGCATAAGAACTCAGCGATAAGACAAGGAAAAGCTCTGATGGTTATGAGTAAGAGAGTGCAACTAATTCAAGAAAAAGAAAATGCATATTCCTTGTGCAGCGTCGCGAACGCGTTCACACAACACAGTTCCGGAATACAACTTTTGGATCAGAAAGCCAGAATGAACTTGGCCTTGGTAATCCGCTCCTCGCCTCACAATTGTCCTGGTTAAGGCGTTAAGACTGCAGAGCTGGGGAAAGGGGGCGGGGCTTGGTCCGGGGCGGAGCTGACGCTGAGGGCGGTGCCTGCGCCGGGGAGGTCGCGGCGTAGCTCCGCCCCCATCGTTGGCGGGAGATCCGAACGTCTGCAGAGTCTCTGATGGCGGTTGCGTGAGGTGGCTCGAGCTTCCAGCGGGTGTCCAGTTGGCTTGGTCTTCTCAGCGGCTATGAGGCGCAGAGGCCCGGAGAAGGAGGAGGAGGCCTGCGGCGTGTGGCTGGACGCTGCGGCGCTGAAGAGGCGGAAAACGCAGGTGGGTCGTTGCAGGGGAGAGAGGGTGGTTCAGGAGGGCCTAGGGGCCCAAAGGCGTGTGAAGAGAAGCGTTTGGGTGAACCTGGAGATGATGGAGATAGAGTCGGGGGGCGAGAACGAACATATTTAGCAGTTGAGGGGAGAGAGGGGCCGGAGTCTGAAAAAGGCTGAAGAATGGGATTTGGGAAGGGTGGAGAGAAGAAAATGGGGTAGGAAGGCTGACAGGCAGGCTGTGTGGGGCGGCATGTGAAGAGGCTGGGACAGCGAGGTTTCGAGGTGAGAGAGAGTTTGGAGAGAAAATCTGCTTGAGGAGCGTAATGGAGCAGACCGACTCCTTAATGTAGAATCCCTGCGAGAAGGTAGCAGAGGCTCAAGTACGCGGAGGGGTGGGTGCCTATGCAAAGGGAAGTTCTCGCCGGGAGGGTGCGCTGCCCAGAACTGGTAACTTCAGGGGGGAAAAAAAATAGAAGAAAGGAAAAACAGAAAAATAGTGAGCATCCACTGATGTCACATACTGTATTAAGTATTTAATATGTATTATTTGTATCATCATCTTTATGAGAGTAAGGAGACTGCCGCCGCCGCTAAGTCGCTTCAGTCGTGTCCGACTCTGTGCGACCCCGGAGACGGCAGCCCACCAGGCTCCCCCGTCCCTGGGATTCTCCAGGCAAGAACACTGGAGGGGAGGGGAGGTTAATTAAGCCAGGTTCAACCAACTAGGAGAATTGGAAATCAAACACAGGTTTGGCACATATGCAAGATTCTGTTAGTCATTACAAAGAAACAAAAGTATGAGAGAATAATATTTACTGTTTATTGAGCATTTTAAGCCGGACATTGTGCTGAATATTTCCAACGAGTTATTTTGTTTGGTACAGTTCTATGTAGTAGTAATATATGTAATGTATGTAGTAATATGTTTAACGTATGCAGTGAAATATCTAACATTTATAACCTTTCCCTGTCTCAGAGGCCACAGCTTTCTTGGGTATCCTTCCAGAGATAGTCTGTGCATCTACAAGCAAATGCATAACTATTCTTTTAAATAGTAGCATCATATATGTTGTTCTGCAGCTTGCTTATTTCACTCACTGTATCTTAAGGATTATTTCATATGGCTCACAGAAAGCTGCTTCATTCATTTTAAGGACTACATAGCATTCTGTTATGAAATAGTATCCATTATAAGCAATAATAATGTCTTAGTCAGCTGGGCTACCATAACAGAATACCATAGACTGGGTGGCTTAAACCAACAGAATTAATTTTTTCATTGTTCTGGAGGCTGGAAGTCTGAGATCAGGGTGCCAGTATGGTTGGATTCTGGTGAGGACTTCCTGGCTTGAAAACAGTTGCCTTATTCTTGTATCCTCAAGTGGTCTTTTCTTGGTGTGTATGTGTGTGTGTAGAGAGAGACAGAGATATATGTGTGTACTTGACCTGAGGCCACAAGAAGGCTAGTGTTGCTGAAGCAGAGTGAGGCAAACAGGAGTAGATGAGATCTAAAGAGTGTGGAGAGCATAGGTGGCCAAATAATGTCATGTCGGTATTAGAGCCTCAACATACGAATTTTGGAGTACACGATTCAGCCATCGCAAGTATATATGTGCTGTGTTTAGTTGGTCAGTCACGTCCGACTCTTTGTGACCCCATGGAATGTAGCCCGTCAGGCTTCTCTGTCCATAAGGATTCTCCAGGCAAGAATACTGGAGTGGATTGCCATGCTCTCCTTCAGGGAATCTTCCCAACCCAGGGATCAAACCCAGGTCTCCCGCTTGCAGGCAGATTCTTTACCCTCTGGGTCATAGGGAAGCCCGCAAGTATATATAGTATTTATGTTTACCAGTCTTTTCTTGATAAGAAGCTGTCTCTGCTACTGCTGCTAAGTCACTTCAGTCATGTCCGACTCTGTGACCCCAGAGACATCAGCCCACAAGGCTCCCCCGTCCCTGGGATTCTCCAGGCAAGAACACTGGGGTGGGTTGCCATTTCCTTCTCCAATGCAGGAAAGTGAAAAGTGAGAGTGAAGTCGCTCAGTCGTGTCCGACTCTTAGCGACCCCATGGACTGCAGCCCACCAGGCTCCTTCGTCCATGGGATTTTCCAGGCAAGAGTACTGGAGTGGGGTGCCATTGCCTTCTCCAGAAGCTGTCTCTAATCTTTTGCTATTAAAAACACTTATGAAATGAAGAGTTTTATACACACATCTTTTTGTACATATGCAAATAAATCATCTGCAGGATCAATTTCTAGAAATGAGATAACTCGTTAAAGAATGTATATTTTTAAAATTAAGAACATGAGACATGTAACCTTGTTTAGTAAATACAAAAGTCTCTTTCTTCTATCCAGTGGTTAAAATATATATCACTTCAGAAATCTGAAACGTATTTCCTGTAGCACAGGAGTTCTCCAGAGAGAGTCTGTGTCAGCCTTATATTTTTTGTTGACTATGTTTGTTGAGCCTGGTAGGCTGCAGTCCATGGGGTCGCTAAGAGTCGGACACGACTGAGAGACTTCACTTTGACTTTTCACTTTCATGCATTGGAGAAGGCAATGGCAACCCACTCCAGTGTTCTTGCTTGGAGAATCCCAGGGACATGGGAGCCTGGTGGGCTGCCGTCTCCGGGGTCGCACAGAGTCAGACACAACTGAAGCGACTTAGCAGCAGCAGCAGCAGCAACATTTTTGTTGAATTAGTAAAGTCATCTTGCTTCCTTGTCAACTTTTTTGTTCTTCTCTAGTATGTGAATGAGTATGCTCCAAAAATAGGAGTTTTATCATATTATAGATAGAATGGTGACCTTTTCCCCCACATATAGGGGAAACGGCTAATTAATGGGTGGTAGGGAAATAAACGTATTTATCAAAAATGACCAAAATATGCAATGGGTGTTTTTTACTTCTGGAGTTAGGAATGAGCCTCTTATACTTTTAGAATAAATACATTCTTGATTGATGTGAGATGGATGGGAAATCTGTGTACCAGTTTAATTTAGAAAGAGAAGCAGAAGAGAGCTAAGAGAGAAAAAGGGATTACCCCTCAGGGAAGAGGAGAATCAATATTTATTTCTATGTCTGTAACTCTGACACTCCAAGTCACACCTTTTCCTTTGATGATGTTATGATGAAAACATTTGTCTGTTGATCTGGTGCATGGCAGGAGTCCTCTCTCCAGGATCTCTAGGCCCTTTCCTCTGATTTCTGGAGGCCTGGACCTTATGACTGTAGTCACTGACGCCATTATTCCTAAAGATACTTTTATAAACATTTGTTCTTCCACTAGTTCCTGTTCCTCTGATGTTAAGATTTCCAGCCCAAAGCAAAGTCCTAAAGATTCCCTTTTACAGGATGTAGAATCCTGCTTCTTCCTAGATTAGCTATACAATAGGCCTGAATGAGTTTTAATGTCAAGTGTCAATGAAAAATTAATAGTCAATTTAAGAAAGAAAGGGAAAATTTTATTTGGGCCAGCTTGAGGATTATAATCTGGGAGACAGTTTTTCAGAAAGCTCTGAGGACTATTCCTCCTATAGAGGTCAAGGCAAGGTTATATTAGTTTTTGAGATAGATGATTATATATGCAAAGTAATAAATTGAATTTACATAGGCAGGAGGAGAAGGGGACGACAGAGGATGAGATGGTTGGATAGCATCACTGACTCAATGGACATGAGTTTGAGCAAGCTCCAGGAGTTGGTGATGGACAGGGAAGCCTAGTGTGCTGCACCTCATGGGGTTGTAGAGTCGGATACGACTGAGCAACTGAACTGATTATGAAAAGAACATCTTTTTTTGGTGTTAGTTCTAGAAGGTCTTGTAGATCTTCATAGAACCGTTCAGCTTCTTCGGCATTAGTGGTTGGGCCATAGACTTGGATTACTGTGATATTGAATGGTTTGCCTTGGAAATGAACAGAGATCACACTGTCGTTTTTGAGATTGTACCCAAGTACTGCATTTCGGACTCTTTCGTTGACTATGGGGGCTACTCCATTTCTTCTAAGGGATTCTTTTCCACAGTAGTAGATATAATGGTCATCTGAACTGAATTTGCCCATTCCTGTCATAGCTTTTCTTCCAAGTAGCAAGTGTCTTTTAATTTCATGGCTGCAGCCACCATCTGCAGTGATTTTGGAGTCCAAGGAAATAAAATCTGTCACTGTTTCTGTTGTTTCCCTATCTATTTGCCATAAAGTGATGGGACCGGATGCCTTGATCTTCATTTTTTTAATGTTGAGTTTTATGCCAACTTTTTCACTTTTCTCTTTCACCTTCATCAAGAGGCTCTTTAGTTCTTCACTTTCTGCCATAAGGATGGTGTCATCTGAATATCTGAGGTTATGGATATTTCTCCCTGCAATCTTGATTCCAGCTTGTGCTTCATCCAGCCTGGCATTTCGCATGATGTACTCTGCATAGAAGTTAAATAAGCAGGGGGACAGTATACAGCCTTGACGTACTCCTTTCCCAATTTGGAACAAGTCCGTTGTTCCATGTCTGGTTCTAACTGTTGCTTCCTGACCAGCATACGGGTTTCTCAGGACGGAGGAAAGGTAGTCTGGTACTTCCATCTCTTGAAGAATTCTCCACAGTTTGTTGTGATCCGCACAGTAAAAGGCTTTAGCGTAGTCAATGAAGCAGATGTTTTTCTGGAACTCTCTTGCTTTTTCGATAATCCAACAGTTGTTGGCAATTTGGTCTTTGATTCCTCTCCCTTTTCTAAATCCAGCTTGAACATCTGGAAGTTAACAATTCACTTACTCTTGAAGCCTAGCTTGGAGAATTTTGAGCATTACTTTACTAGCATGTGAAATGAATACAAGTGTGTGGTAGTTTGAACAATCTTTGGCATTGCCTTTCTTAGGGATTGGAATGAAAACTGACCTTTTCCAGTCCTGTGGCCACTGCTGAGTTTTCCAAATTTGCTGACATATTGAGTGCAGCACTTTCATAGCATCATCTTTTAGGATTTGAAATAGCTCAGCTGGAATTCCTTCACCTCCACAGCTTTGTTCATAGTGAGGCTTCCTAAGGCCCGCTTGACTTCACATTCCAGGATGTCTGGCTCTAGGTGAGTGATCACACCATCGTGGTTATCTGGGTCCAAAATGCAGTACTTGGGTACTTTTTATTGGCCATCTTTGAAAAAAGACAATTACAGTTTTTTGTAGTTTTCAGCAAATTCGAAAAAATTGGGGCTATTATTTCTAAGTATATTTTCTGCTGTCTTTCACCTTGTTTTTTGGAATTCTTGTTATATGTGTGCTCCATATTCCACAGACCATTAAGAATTTATTCTTTTCAGTTTCTCACTCTGCTTCGTTTTGGATTGTTTATATTGTTATAACTTCAGGTCCCACTGTTTTTTTTTCCTGTAGTCTCTATAATCTATTAAGCCCATCTACTGAATGTTTCATAACTTCTATTTCTTTCATTATTTTCACATTTTCCTGTACATGCTTGAGCATATTTAAAGTTTGCTAATTCTGTCATCCTTTATATGTACACACACACACACACACACACACACACACACACATACATACATACGGGCCTAACAGGTCAGCTTGCAGTTCCCTGGATCTTAGTTCCCTGACCAGGGAGTGAACCCAGGTCCTCAGCAGTGAAAGGGTGAAGTCCTAACCACTAAATTGCCAGGGAGTTCCCAGTCATCCCTGGTTTTTCTGAGTCTGTTTCCATTAACTGATCCCCCACTCCACCCCCACCTCCCCATTATGGGTTATTTTCCTGCATTTCACATATCTAGCAATGTTTTGTTGGGACTTGACCATGGTTCTACATTGCTGGGGGTCTGGATTTTGTTGTCTTTAAAGAATATTGAAATTTGTTTTGGCAGGTAGTTACTTGCTAATCACACTGCTCTTTTTTTTTTCTAAAAAGTATTCATTTATATTTATTTTTGGCTATGCGAGTCTTCATTGATGCATTGACTTTTCCTCTAGTTGCAGAGTGGAGGCTACTCTAGTTGCGGTGTGAGGGCTTCTCCTTGCTGTGGTTTCTCTTGTGGAGCAAGGGTTCTGGGGTGCACAGGCTACAGTAGTTGCGGCTCCTGGGCTCTAGAGCACAGGCTCAATCAGTACTTGTGGCGCATGGGCTTAGTTCCTTGGCATGTGGTATCTTCCTGAATCAGGAATCGAATCCATGTCTCCTGCATTGGCAGGTGGATTCTTTACCACTGAGCCACCAGGGAAATCCCAGTCAGCTTGTTTTTAAGCTTTGTTAGGACTGGTTGATTCAACAAACATGAACTTGGGGAGACTCTGGGTGATGGTGAGGGACAAGGCAACCTGCTGTGCTGCAGTCCATGGGGTTGCTAAGAGTCAGACATGACTTGGTGACTGAAAAAATAGCAGGACAGGTTTGGAATAGTTTTTGTTCTGGGGCCAGTTTAGAATTGCTAAGGGGTGATCCTTCTAATTCTGCTAAATGTCCCTGATGTTAAAAAGATCTTTCTAGGAAGAAATGTGTCTTTAGGTCTTCCATCCATTTTTTGATTGCGGTTTTTTTTTTTATATTGAGCTCCATAAGCTGTTTGTGTATTTTGGAGATTGGTCTTTTGTCTGTTGCTTTGTTTGCAAATGTTTTCTCCCATTCTGAGAATTGTCTTTTCATCTTATTTATGGTTTCCTTTGCTGTGCAAAAGCTTTTAAATTTAATTAGGTTCCATTTGTTTATTTTTGTTTTCATTACTCTAGGAGATGGGTTGAAAAAGATCTTGCTGTGGTTTATGTCAGAGTATATTTCCTATGTTTTCCTCTAAGAGTTTTATAGTGTCCGGTCTTACATTTAGGTCTTTAATCCAAGTATCATATATTAACACATATATGTAGAATCTAGAAAAATGGTACAGATGAACTTATTTCCAGGGCAGGAATAGTGATGCAGATGTACAGAATGGATGTGTGGACACAGGGATAAGGTGAGGTGGGATGAACTGGGAGATCAGGATTGACATACATACACTACCATGTGTAAACCAGGTAGCTGATGGGAACCTTCTGTATACTACAGGGAAATCAGCGTGGTGCTGTGATGACCTAGATGGGGGCATAGGGGTGTGGGTGGGAAGGAGGTCCAAGAGGGAGGAGTTCTATGGCTCAAACAGTAAAGAATCTGCCTGCAGTGCAGGAGACCTGGGTTTGGTTCCTGGGTTAGGCAGATTCCCTGGAGAAGGAAATGGCCACCCACTCCAGTATTCTTGTCTGGAGAATTCCATGGACAAAGGAGCCTGGTGGGCTACGGTAAATGGGGTCACGAAGAGTCAGACCCAACTGAGCAACTACCACCTTCACTTCTCACTTAGTTGTGCGGCAGAAACTAACAACACTGGAAAGCAGTTATACTCCAATTTAAAACAAGTGTTTCTACGTTGGCTAGTGAGAACCCTCCCAGCTCTGTGTGAGCTCTAGAATTGTTCATCTTGTGCTTCCTGGCATTTTTTGTCTGACCTCATGGGGTTTTGCCTACCACACAGGTGGGTTTGTTTTCAGTAATGAACTGAAGGGCTCTCTATGTAGATTTCTGGATGTGCTTCTCTGTGCTGCAAATCCCAGCCACCTCATCTTTCCCCAAATTCCAGTCTCAGCCTGCTCAATTCATCAAGATGGCAGTGCTCTGCCTGGGTATCTCTCTACATACAATGCAGTCTGACAAGTGCTACCTAGGGCGACCCAGGGTTCACCTTATTTTTCCTGCTTTCGGGGATCAGTCCTGCACTGCCTGTTATCCATCATCCAAAATCAGTTGTTTCTATATCTGATTCAGTTTTCTAGTTTTGTATGGTGGAAGGAAATACTCCATACTAATACTACAAGTCTATGAATTTTATGCCCAGGATTTTCCAAATGTTAAAATGAAGTCAACTTTGGGCTAGAATTAATAATTTGGTTCAAATTTCAGGCCTACTTCCAAATTGGTACATTGTTGTTGTTCATTTGCTAAGTTGTGTCTGGCTTTGCGACCCCATGGACTGCAGCAGGCCAGGCTTTCCTGTCCTTCACTGTCTCCTGGAGTTTGCTGAAACTCATGTCTATTGAGTTGGTGTTGCCATCCAACTTATGTCCAACCATCTCATCCTCTGCCATCCCCTTCTCCTCCTGCCTTAATCTTTCCCAGCCAGGGTCTTTTCCAATGAGTCGGCTCTTTGCATCAGGTGGCCAAAGTATTGGAGCTTCAGCATCTATCCTTCCAATGAATATTCAGGGTTGATTTCCTTTAGGATTGACTGGTTTGATCTCCTTGCAGTCCAAGGGACTCTCAAGAGTATTCTCCAGCACCACAGTTTGAAAGCATCATTTCTTTGGCACTCAGCCTTCTTTGTGGTCCAACTCTTACATCCATACATGACTACTGGAAAAACCATAGCTTTGACTATATGGACCTTTGTTGGCAAAGTGGTGTCTCTGCTTTTTAATATGCTGTCTAGGTTAGTCATAGCTTTTCATCCAAGGAACAAGTGTCTCCTTGTCAAGTGGGCCTTAGGAAGAATTACTACAAACAAAACTAGTGGAGGTGATGAAATTCCAGCTGAACTATTTCAAATCCTAAAAGATGATGCTGTTAAGCTGCTGCACTCAATTATGCCAGCAAACTTGGAAAACTCAGCAGTGGCCACAGGACTGGAAAAGGTTAGTTTTCATTCCAGTCCCAAAGGCAATGACAAAGAATGTTCAAACTACTGTTCAAATGTGCTTGTTTTGCATGCTAGCAAGATAATGCTCAAAATCCTTCAAGCTACACTTCAAAAGTACATGAAACTGGTACATGGATATTGGCAAATCTCATTCTTTGACTTTCACAGCCAAATTGAATATAATCCTACTTTCCCTACTGTTTGGGCATTCCACAACAAGCAAATGGAAACAAAACCAAGTCACAAATAAAGGAGCATGGGATGAGTGTAAGTGTAGTGAGATTTGTGCTGCTGCTTTGCTCCTCCTCTTATTAACAGCCAACTATTATTGTTGTCTGAGAATTGTGTAAGCCTTTTTTATATCAATCAACTCACCAAATCCTCCTAACTGCCCTGTGGGCTTGGTACTGTTCTTGTCTCCATTTCACAGATGAGAATGATACAGAGATCGAACAACTTCTAGAGGGTCATGCAGTTAATAGGCTGTGGCAAAACTGGTGTTGATTTGAGCAGAAGCTGTGTGACTTGGGAGCCATGCTGTTAAACCACTATGTGACTATTTGAAAACTATTGAAAATGAATCAATTGCTGCTGCTGTAGAATCATAAATTATCTTTAAGTATAAAGGAGAGAATATCTTCTGTGGAATCCCTTCAACAGATCCTGTTTGTTTAGTCAGCCTGCTGATTTCCACGGGGAAGCACAAAGAATGGGCTAGAATTGGAATATATGATTCTTGAGGAAAAACAGATACCATCAGTATGGCAGAAAACGGTGGAAGGAGAGGTACAGCCAAAACTAGAGAAGCGTATATGTGGAGTCCAAAAGATCTAGTGTGGTTCCAAGAGGGCAACTGCTGTTTATTGAGTCTTTCCTGTCTGAGCTGTCTTGATATTAATCGTTTCTATTATTCTTTTTCTCCCCTTCCTTAAGACACAGTTAATCAAGTCAAGCACCAAAATGTTAACACTCCTTCCTGGAGAGAGAAAGGCTAAAATTTCTTTTACTCAAAGAAGCTGTCCATCTGCAGGCACTCGGCAGACCAGCATTGCTTCCTTCCTCACCTCGCAGCAAGGTATGGTGAGCACACTGAAAGCAATCAGGGTGCGAAAGGGAGTGCACGCATTCTTCCAAGCTGGAACATTTACGAGAAGTGGTGTCACCAGTGCTTTGTGTTAAACTTAGCTGACTTATTAGACAAGTTATAAAGCACAAGAAAACATCGTCTTTTGGAAAGCAATATATACGTGCTTTTACAAACATGCTTTTCTGGTTCTGTTTATCACAGTCTAAAATTAAAATATTGGTATTCTTTGACAGAGCAGTGAGGAAAGGTATACTTGAGGGTTGGGGGTGGGGAGCCATTAGTAAGGTATATGTATTAGTAAGGTATATGTCTTGGATTGGCCACAGTTAATAGTCTGTATAAGATTAATTGATAATTTATATGTCTATATGAAGCTTCTCAAATTAATCAAAGTTCAAAGGTGTTTTTTTCTTAGCTTGGCATAAAGTTGGCTTGTGTCTCATCATTCCTTGGCAATTCTTTGTTCACATGTTCCTCTTTGGGGACCAGCTGCCTCAGAGCAGGCTGGGGCTTACAGAGCAGGATTCTTGTCAGTTGAAGGGTGCTGGGAAGAGTTCTAATTCTTGGTGCCATTCCCAGGACTGCTTTGCCTAAGCCTTCAAAATGCTTTCTCCCTACCAGAAACAAAAACTTAAAACGATCTTTTGCTTTAAGCAACGAGTGCAGATTTTTTCAAAACCACTTTCCAATTCGAAATTCTTGTATATTCTATATAGTCTGTATTGAAATCTTAGAAAAAGTTGAGAACGCTTTTAAAAAATAATTTCTGTAGTATATTTCTTGGAGGAAGAAGAGTTATCAGCTTTGTTTATAATTAGATCTTGGCCTCATTTGTGGGGGAGTAGGAATTTCATGTTACATTTATCCTTAAGGCAGACAGGATCCATTCCACACCTGATAAAACATACAGGCTGGACACTAATAGTTTTTTTAATTGTCCTTTCTACTGATTGACTTAGCAAATAATTGTATCTTTATTCCATTTTCCATGAATATTTGGGGAGCGGGAGACTTACATTCTGTCAGAAGATTTCTGAGTTGGCTGGTTAATGTGATCTCTGAGACTTTACAAAAATGGTATATACTGAACATGTTTCTCAAAGGATAATATCCAGGAGTAATATTTGGCCAGCATCACTATTCAGAAGAAACTACATGTTAAATAAAAAACAAAAGCAAAACTGATCTTCCCTATTGTGTTAAACCAACCCATAACACGAAAATGTGAAGAGTAGGTTGTGGTCTGATTATATGCCATGTTTATTAGGTAGGTCAAAGCAAGCACCCATATATTTTGAGAAGGGGAATATAAGAGCTGTGTTTTAGACTAGAGATTGAAAGCAGGAAGGTCAAAGGTAGTATGGTAGCTGATACTGATTACAGAAAAAGCCACCTGAATCCTACTCAGGTGGAGTTTTCCTGCAGAATAATATTTGTTCATCTGTTTTACTAGGAAAGACAAATGGTGCTGACCAGAGGAGTGTTTCATCTCATACAGAAAGTCAGACCAACAAAGAGTCTAAGGAAGACGCAACCCAGTTGGAACATCTGACCCAGGGCTTGCGGGCTGACTTCATGGCACCCCCTTTAGCCACTTCAACCCCTGCAGACATCCAGGAAGCTAGACTTTCTCCTCAGTCTCTCAAGGCTTCTTGCCAGCATGGAATAGGAACCCCATACTTGACTGTGCCATGTTTGTTCCGGCCTGATACCTCAGTCTGTGCTGGAGCGAGTAAGGCCTCACTGGCCTGCTCCTTCGCCCACGACCTGGAGAGTTCTTGCTTGCTGGACCAAAAAGAGGGAGAGGATTCTTCCTGTGAAAGGGAATGGCTTCAAGGATCTAAGAAAAATAATTATCAGAGTGTGGAGACACACAGTAAAACAACTGGGCACAAGGGCCATCAGCTCTTGGATAAGACTAACTTGGAAAATGTGTCTGCCAAAAGAAGCAGGCAGGCCCCTGTCCTTCAAACATACAAGGATTCCCGGCGCGGAGCAAACATGAAAGCAGTAAAACAAAGCTCTTGCCCTATTCCTGGGTTTTCCTGGGACAGTGAAAGGAATGACAAGGACTCCTGGAGTCAGCTTTTCACTGAGGATTCTCAGGGCCAGCGGGTCATTGCCCACAACTCTAGAGCTCCTTTCCGAGATGTAACCAACGACCAAAATCAGGGCTATGGGCGGGTCCCTAATAGCCTTTGGGCTCAGTGCCAGGACAGGACCACCCAGTTCAATCTGCAGCCTGATTCGCTCTTTACCCAGGACTCTGAAGGTAATCAAGTTATCAGGCACCAAGCCTAAATGTCTTTGTGAGGGTTTGGGTGTTTGGTTCTAAAAGTACCTAGAAATGACATATAAGAAAACATCTTCAGGGGGTGAGTATGTTTGAGGAGGGGAATGTAAGATTTTCGTTTTAGAAAGGTCTTTCAGGAGAATGATCTTTGGTGGGAGGGAAGCATGGGATGAGGCTGTCGTTATTGAGCATTTTGTGTCAATAAAGCAGGTGGTACCACTTGTTGAGACAGTGTGACTGGCTTCATGTCTTGCTCTGAGGATGAGGTGGCTGGTGAATTCCCTGCATGAGTTCGGAAGCACGGAAGGTGAGCACAGAAGGGGCAGGGCAGGTACTCATCCCTCCACTAGAGCCCACTACGCAGCCTGCACAGAGGGACCTCTTTGCCCTTTTAGATGCTTCTGACTTGGAAGCTGCTTCTTATGGATATGTGTTTTTCTAATCTTTGGCTGTAATTTTACCCATTCAACCTAAGCTTGTCACCATTATTCTTGACTTTTTTGAGTGATGAGGCAATTCTCCCAGACCAGGCATACAAGGACAGGGAGGATAGACAGAGAAGTAGAATGATTAGGTAGTTTTGTTATTTTATTTTTGTGGTAACTTTACAGTACTTTAGGATTATATATGTTTAAACATCTCCCTGAAAAGGGCTGACTTATAATGATCTAAACGGGAGAGAACCCCCTTTGAAAACTATGAATCCAAATAAATGACTGTTTACAAAGCTGGCTCTGATGGTAACTAAAACATTACCAATTTCGTTTTTTTTGAAAAAGCAATGTTCCGTCACTGCCATGGGTCTGATCTGAACACAAATCCAATCTGATTTGTGTTCTATTCAAGACATCATCCACCAGGCAGCAGTTTCCCATGTTGCAGGTGTGGTACGTAGGAGGCTTAAAAATAAGCCTCTAGGGGGCAAGCGTGCAAGTTATAGGATGGACTGGCTTTAAGAAGTTAAGTGTTTCTAAAGGGAACAAGAAGCTCCCTAGGTAAGAAGCTTCCTCCTATAAAGGCAGGAACCTGTTTACAAAAGCTCATATACCTTGAAATTAATAGGAATTCTATACCTGTAGGGGATACTGGGTGGTCACAACTCAAGAGATGGACACAACCAATGCAGTATCTCTCCACATCCTTCCTTTAATGTCAGGTAATACTTCAACCCAAACACACAGCATACATACTGTAGTGAAAAGGACCTGAGGGCATCTGAGTCATGCATGGTATAGTAAGTACAAACCTCGGCACCAAGCAAAGGAGCTGTCAAGGGCCTGGAAGATTCACTCTTCATTTCTCTTTCCTGCTCGGCTTAAAGTCCATGGAAGAGAAAGAGCTTTCAATCAGTGGAACCAATGAGGCATCAGGGCCTTGGAGGGTAGATTTGGTTGTACAGTATTACAAAATATATTTAAGAAAAAAAACAGCCCAGGCCTCCCAGCAGTATCCCAAGCCTCAGCTGGTCCAGTGGCCCAACCTCTACATGTAAGTGTTAAGACAGGGAAGGGGGAGAGAATGATTGCTGGGCATTGGTGTCAGTTCATGATGGAGCAGCATAAGATTTTCCCTGCCCTGTGAATGTGCACATACATTTATAGCCCCCTCCCCTCAGCCCTGCTCTGCTGCAAGGAAGCGGCTGAGAGTGATTGACAGCTGGGCACAAAGTGTTCAGTGAGACCAGTTATGGGGTCTAGTGCAGTGAAGTCAGTCTTTCATTTAGGACCTACTTTCACACAGGAGAAAGGAAAAACCAGAAAGTTCTATCTCACCCTTTAAATTGAGCGATTCCAACGCATATAATTACCTGTGTCTCAGCTCAAAGCAGTCCTTTAGCTTCTAAGGTTTGAGTATGGAAAACATATAATGCAGCTCTTCTTAGTCCAAGCTCTAGCTTTCGGCAAGACTGTTGCAGATTTCTAACTGATAGGCAGAAACATCTGCGGTGAGGGAGGCAGCACTGAAGGAATTCCAGGAGCGTGAGACTGAGTTGTAGAGCTAAGTGATATCAGTTCCCTTTTCTACTGATATCTTCTTCCTTCAGAGCAAACTTCCTCCTTAGGACCTCAGAGATAAGAACAGCAGGATCTTCCTCCTTCAGTGAACTCCGGCTCCTAGAAATAGAATAATAGCTTATGCTTATTGAGTACTTTGGTTTTTCCAGTAGTCATGTATGGATGTGAGAGTTGGACTATAAAGAAATCTGAGTGCTGAATTGAAGCTTTTGAACTGTGGTGTTGGAGAAGACTCTTGAGAGTCCCTTGGACTGCAAGGAGATCCAACCAGTCCATCCTAAAGGAGATCAGTCCTGAGTGTTCACTGGAAGGACTGATGCTGAAGCTGAAACTCCAATACTCTGGCCACCTGATGTGAAGAGCTGACTCATTTGAAAAGACCCTGATGCTGGGAAAGACTGAGGGCAGGAGGAGAAGATTGAGGGCAGAGGATGAGATGGTTGGATGGCATCAGCGACTCAATGGACATGAGTTTGGGTAAACTCTGGGAGTTGGTGATGGACAGGGAGGCCTGGCATGCTGCAGTCCACGCGGTTGCAAAGAGTCGGACATGACTGAGTGACTGAACTGATTTAGTACTTATTCTGTCCTGAGCAGTGTTTTGTGTGTTGGAATACAATCTTATTTAATCCTCACAACACTCTTACGAGGTAGAAGCTATTACAATCCTTTTTTACCAATGAGGAGATTGAAGCACAGCAATGTTATGACTACGCCCAAAGTCATTAGTCAGTAAGCGATTGAGTCCAGAGTTTAAAACCAAGCTTGCAGATCTCATCTTTTAATTAGACATGGTTTTACTATTTCCTGCAATGGCTATAAAATGTGGGCAAAGGACCATTAACCTGTTGGTATTGGCCTGTCATGGCTAAGCTTCTGATCCCACCTTCTAGCTCTATCTTATAAGCAATCCAGAATTTACAGTTAAATGTTCACATTTTAAGACCCATGGGAGCAAAACCAGTTCCAGATTAGGGTAGGTTCAATTACCTGATAACCTCAGGTATCTTCCCGGAAAGTAGTTGCTTGAAATCCTAGTGAACTTACATATAATCCTCATGAAGGCATTTTAGTGGTCATTATGCTAGATATAAGGGCTAAGATTATTATTAAACCTCGAAAACCAAACCAAGAGGAACTGCCTTCAGTCTGTCACATTTCTGAACCTTGAGGACAGGACTACTTTCCCATTCTTACTCATCAACCCAGCTCCTCCTATCAACAAAGGAGAAAAGATCCCAGGGCATGAGTGAGAGAAAAGGCTTAGCAGTAGGGGATCATAGATCTAACTGGTACAAGAGGCAAGTGTAAGCAAGTTGGAGAGTCAGTCTATAAAATACTGATCAGAAGAAGAAAGCAGCAGCAACTGAATTTGGGAATGCTGGAGATCAAAGAACTGGGGGGGTCTGTATGACCAGCCTGACTAGGGACAGGTAGTAGGATCCACTACCAGCACCCTTGTCTAGTTTTCAGAAGAAAATGGGACCAGAAAACAAAAAGGGATCTTGTGTGAGGTGAGTCACTGTCCCTTTAAAAGTAACTTTATCATTTCAGGAGGCAGCCCTCACCTCCCCAGCCCTGAAAACAGCTTTTTTTTTAAAGGCAAAATAATTTTTAATGGCATAAATGAATAAGCAAACAATGTACAACGTCTGAGCCCTAGTTAACTCATGTGTAGCTACAGATTGATTTATCTGTTTGTAGGTTCACAGATGGGTTCTGTAACTAGGACGCTTAACAAAGGATAATTCTGAAACGTAAGATTTACACGTCTGCAGATACTGGCTTCGGAGAAGGCAATGGCACCCCACTCCAGTACTCTTGCTTGGAAAATCCCATGGACGGAGGAGCCTGGTAGGCTGCAGTTCATGGGGTCGCTAAGAGTCGGACACGACTGAGCGACTTCACTTTCACTTTTCACTTTCATGCATTGGAGAAGGAAATGGCAACACACTCCACTGTTCTTGCCTGGAGAATCCCAGGGACGGGGGAGCCTGGTGGCTGCCATCTATGGGGTCACACAGAGTCGGACACGACTGAAGTGACTTAGCAGCAGCAGCAGCAGATACTGGCTTATTTGCATCCACCAAACAATTTTTCTTTATTTTTTATTGAAGGATAATTGCTTTACACAATTTTGCTGTTTTCTGTCAAACCTCAACATGAATCAGCCATAGGTATACATATATCCCCTCTCTTCTGAAGCTCCCCCATCTATCTCCCCACCCCACCCCTCTAGGTTGATATACAGCCCCTGTCGAGTTTCCTGAGCCATACAGCATACAGCCATACAGCAAATTCCCATTGGCTATCTATTTTACATATGGCAATGTAAGTTTCCATGTTACTCTTTCCATACATCTCACCCTCTCCCCATGTCTGTAAGTCTATTCTGTTTCTCCACTGCTGCCCTATAGATAATTCTTCAGAACCATTTTTCTAGATTCCATATATATGTGTTAGAATACGGTATTTATCTTTCTCTTTCTGACTCACTTCACTCTGTATAATAGGTTCTAGGTTTATCCACCTCATTACAACTGACTCAAATGTGTTCTTTTATGGCTAATATTCCATTTGTGTATATGCACCACAACTACTTTATCCATTCATCTTCGATGGACATCTAGGTTGCTTCCATGTTTTATCTATTGTAAATAGTGCTGCAGTGATCACTAACTCCCGGAGTTCACTCAGACTCATGTCCATCGAGTCAGTGATGCCATCCAGCCATCTCCTCCTCTGTCATCCCCTTCTCCTCCTGCCCCCAATCCCTCCCAGCATCAGACTCTTTTCCAATGAGTCAACTCTTTGCATTAGGTGGCCAAAGTACTGGAGTTTCAGCTTTAGCATCATTCCCTCCAAAGAAATCCCAGGGCTGATCTCCTTGCAGTCCAAGGGACTCTCAAGAGTCTTCTCCAACACCACAATTCAAAAGCATCAATTCTTCGGCGCTCAGCTTTCTTCACAGTCCAACTCTCACATCCATACATGACCACAGGAAAAACCATAGCCTTTGACTAGATGGACCTTTGTTGGCAAAGTAATGTCTCTGCTTTTGAATATGCTATCTAGGTTGGTTATAACTTTCCTTCCAAGAAGTAAGCGTCTTTGATGGACAGGGAGGCCTAGCGTGCTGTGATTCATGGGGTCAAGGAGTCGGACACGACTGAGTGACTGAACTGAACTGAACAATGGTGTATGATACATGTCTCTTTCAATTTTAGTTTCCTCGGGGTACATGCCTAGGAGTGGGATTGCTGGGTCATATGGTAGTTTTATTCCTAGTTTTTTAAGGAATCTCCATACTGTCTTCCATAGTGGCTGTATCAATTTACATTCCCACCAACAGTGCAAGAGTGTTCCCTTTTCCCCACGCCCTCTCCAGCATTGTTTGTTTGTAGACTTTCTGATGAAGGCCATTCTGACTGGTGTGAGGTGATATCTTGTATTTTTGATTTGCATTTCTCTCATAATGAGCAATTTTGAGCATCTTTTCATGTGTTTGTTAGCCATCTGTATGTCTTCTTTGGAGAAATGTCTGTTTAGGGCTTCCCCCCACTTTCTTATTGGGTTGTTTGTTTTTCTGGCATTGAGTTGCAAGAGCTGTTTGTATATTTTGGAAATTGATCCTTTGTCAGTTGTTTCATTTGCTATTATTTTCTCCCATTCTGAGGGTTGTCTTTTCACCTTGCTTATAGTCTCCTTTGCTGTACAAAAGCTTTTAATCACGTCCCACTTGTTTACTTTTATTTCCATTACTCTAGGAGGTGGGTCCTAAGAGAATCTTGCTTTGATTTCTGTCATTGAGTGTTCTGCTTGTTTTCCTCTAATAAGAGTTTTATAGTTTCTAGTCTTACATTTAGGTCTTTAATCTATTTTGAGTTTATCTTTGTGTGTGGTGTTAGGAGGTGTTCTAATTTCATTCTTTTACATGTAGCTGTCCAGTTTTCCCAGCATCATTTATTGAAGAGGCTGAAAACAGCTTTTTAACTGCATTAAAAAATACAGCTGCACACCTGGCCTCTGGACTTTGAGGTTAAGATGTCAAATATTTCAATGCCCAGAATCTACATTTAAATAAACACTTCTGGTATGTCCCATGCAGTAGAGAAACACTGCAGGCAGATGACTCTCAGGCTGGAGCTCCAGGGCTTCTCTGCTAGATGAGTTTCTCATGGTAGGTATTTCCCAAATCCCCTCACACTCCCATCAGAAACACCTAGAGTTCTACTCCTTGGGTGTTCTGCTTTGGTAAGTTTAAGGTGTATTTTGAACAAACCCAAGCAATTCTGATCGGCAGCCAGAGTTAGGCACTAGGCATCTCAAAAGCTTTGTTCGTAAATCTGTGTTTCCAGGGTTGGTTTGAATAATGGACCACTATTTAAAGGGAATTCTCCTTCCACCAAGTCTACTTTTTGAGATACTAAAATAACTATTATGCAACTGTACTTTGAAGGATGGGGCACAGGGACAGTTATTACTAGCAGTATGAGAACTGGAGTGGTGAAGCCTTGCTGGAGGACAGAAGCTGGATTAGATGAGCCTTCTTATTAAACCTCTGTTTAGTAACATTTGGTTGGGTTAGATCATCCCAACCAAATGTAAAGTGCTGCTCTTTTTTCAAACTGGGGTCCCCAGGCACTAGCAAGCGGGCAGCAAGCTTTGTGAATGAAATTACACATTGCTACTAATGAGGATTTACTATGTAAGTATTTACTTTCTATTAGATAATTGGCCACAGGCAACTTAAACAGTAGGGGATTCAGTGGCTAAGACTCTGAGGTCCCAATGCAGGGGGCCTGGGTTCAATCCCTGGTCAGGGAACTAGATCCCACATACCACAGTGAAGATCCCATATCCCGAGTGGCATAATGAAGACCCAGCACAGCCCCCTTTCCCGCCCCCCAAAATGATCATCATAAGCTCCTTAAGGTATACTTACAGGTCTTGGCTCTGCTTCATCCGGTGGAAGTCCTTTAGGATACCCATCATATCTGCAAAGCTGCTGGCCTTGGACAGAGAGACGCAGTCATCCTCTTCAGATGAGCTGCAGGTAGCTTTGTGTTCTGGTTTGCAACATTCAGGGCTGGCAGAACAAAGCAGGGGGACTGATGGAAGCTCAGGGACCTCTATCTCGGTCTCCTCGGTGATGTCACTAATGACAAAGGAAGTTGTAGAGTGGAATGAGGATCCAAAACAAGGTAAGGGAGAAGAGACATTTGAACTTCCTGGAGATAAGAAATCTGGCGTTAATGAAGCCGAAGCTGAAAGAGAAAACAATAGGCATGGATGGACATTGGGGCTAAAATACAGCAGTTACATCTCCCCACAAGCACTGCCTACCAAATATTCATTTCCTGGGCTGACACCATGACATTCTGGGTTCCTCCACTACCTTCCCCTCTCAGGATCTCAAGAAGATGTAGCAGTATTATGCTTTTCCAGTGTTCAGAAGGGCAGAAAAACCCACCCCATAAAGGCCTTGCTTCCTAAAAGCTCCCATTTTGCAGCGGGCAATGGAATGACAGCATTCTTTAGACTGAAGCAATAGTGTAGAACCATGGCCTGATTTTGTCCTTTTCTCTAACTAGGCCAGTGCTTCTGACTGTGCTCCTTTAAATGCAGCTATCTGTGACTGGAAGAACTGTTCTACAGACAAAAACCAGAATGGTGATAGTTCTCCCAGTTCCCAAATTTTAATGGAGAGAATTTCCTCAATTTCTAAGTTTCTAGGGAATATTTTTGGATTTTTCCTAAACTACTTCAGCATGTCTCTTGGATGATTAAAAAAAAATGTAGCGAACAAATATAAATGGAAAATTCAAGTCCATTTTCTCTATAAAACTGCCACATGAGAGAATTAAATACATAAAAATTTTCAAAGAGAGAACCATGATTTTCACATGTTCTACCAACTGACAAGGTTTGGGAGCTATAACTTTGAGTCAATGAGTAGCAAAAAAGTGAGAATGGGAGGAATATGAGGGTTAAACACTGAGCATCCTGGGAAAGATCCACCCGTTGGTATTTCCTACATCTGGTCAGCCCATCCATTCCCAGTGATTCTCCCTTAACTGCAGACAGAAAGGCTGAGGGATGGAGAGGTGGTCTCTGGTAGAAAGTCAGAGTGCAAGGAAAAGGAAAATATGCTTATAAAGGGAGATATCTCTCAGTGGTGGGGAAAACTTATTTCTCATATTGAAAAGGAAAGCCACTGAGCACTCATGGAAGACATGATCTTAAAAGACATTTGGAAGAGAGGTGGTTTTTGTGGCTGAGGGAGGGAATCTGCCTGGGGCCCCAGATTAAGTGAAGATTTTGTTCCTAACCCAACCAGTCTGCCCCAAATGGCTGACAGAAACCATCCAAAGATTATATAGGCTAGCCAGGCTTTAGGGCAGTCCCAGAGCCCTAGACTCCAGTACCCCCAAATCAAGGACCATTCTTATCCTTATCCTGTCCAAAAGCTAAACAAAAACAAACAGCCTGCTATTTGGTCCTGGCTCAGGGGCTCCTACCTGCATCAGCTGCCACTATTTTGGCAATCTGGCTGCGCAGGTGGCTCAGCTCATCCTGCAACTCGGTGGTACGGCTGAGGGCTGGCAGGGCTGGCTTCTTCAGGGCCAGGAGCCTCTCCTCTGACCCACGCAGGTTGGGCACTGAGGCATTGCGCTGCATGACAATCAGAGGGCTGGGCTTCCAGGTGTGCCTCAGGGGGCGTGTATCGCTCCTGGACCAGGGAGAGAAAAGTGTCAGAGACATGGGCCACTGCACTGCTTCCAAACTTCCTTCATACACTCCTGCAAGAGTTACATAGCTAGACTTCCCTGGTGGTCCAGGGATTAAGAATCTGCCTGCCAATGCAGGGAACAGGGTTTCACCCCGATCTGGGAAGATTTCTCATGCTGCAGGACAACTGGACTGTGTGCCACAGCTACTGAAGTCCATGCCCCTAGAGCCAATGCTCCACAATGAGAGAAGCCACTGCAATGAGAAGCCTGTGCATAGCAACTAAGACCAAGTGCAGCCAAAAATTAAACAAATAAAGGAGATTAACTTCCTTGCTCTTAAAAAATAAAAGTAACACAGCCAGGTTCTACTCCCACTCCTAGCTCTCACTCCTGTTGCCCTCCATCTCACTCTTCTTCTGCCTACCACCTCATCTGTGAAGAAGCTTTTCATTCCCCAGTTGGCAGGCTACTGCCTCAGCTACCTGACCCGGGCATAAGTCTCCTCTTCATCTGCAGCAATCCAGGCGATGTCAGCCAGGGTAGGAACTGGGGGCACATCCCTCAGACACAGGTCAGAGATGTTGGGCAGGGTCTGTGGGGAAGGAAAATTCATTAACATTTACTGCCATCGTGATGAGACAACTGGAAACTGGGCAAAATACATAAGGGAACACCTAATCCAGCACTGGGTGTAGGAAGACTTCCTAAAGGATGTCCAGTTGGAAGCAGTTTGAATAAGAGGCCAGAAGTAAGAGTCTATGAGATTACAAATAATTCAGCATGGCTGGAACAGGAAGGATAGAGTGGTGGGGAGTTGGGAGAGATTGGGAAGTGAATTAGGAGCTTTGAAATAATGAGCCATTGAAAGGTCAAGTAAGTAAGGATTAGATGTGAGCTTTTAAAAGATTACTCTGGCTACGGTTTGGAGCATGGATGGGAAGGTGGAGAGCAATCATAAGATTTTACCGGAAAAAAAGAGTCACACTCATTTGTTTAAGTCTTACCTGTCATGGCTTTTAAGCTATAACTGCAGAAGTAAGTAGCTGTAATGGAGACCGGTATGGCCCAGAGCCTAAAATATTTACTATCTGGTCCTCTGCTGACCCCTGGCTAGAGCAAAGAAGTCTTCAGTGGGACTGGCAAGAGTTACTTTTTTAACAGAGATGCCCACTGTCTAGCTTTCTGGTTGTGAGAATACAGGTGCAAGGACATGGACAATCTGTTGTACCAACAGGAGATTTCTCCTGGCAAGCTCTTTACAACACCTTTGTAGCATATTGGGATCTACATGTTATAGCAACACAGTCAGAAACAAAGTTGATAATTTGACTATTTAGATTTAAATTTTTAAAAATGGCTAATTAGACAAAAGGAATCGTAATGTAGTTCCTTAAAATAGCTCCTCCACCCAAATGAACAACTAGGGAACAGGGAGATTGTGTGACACCATGTTAAATGAAAAATTAGGAAGGTTCAATTATATTCTGACTGTTTACAACAAAGAAAAATACATGCTTAGAAAAAGACAAAAAAGAACTAAAATGTGTGTCATGACTATGTGATTACAGGCAACTTGTTTCCCTTTTTTCATAATTTAATATTTTCATATGGATAAATTAAAAAATAAATCAATAAGATTCCCTTAAAAATATTTAAGGTAATCAATTTACAACACAGTTTCTCAAAAATCCACCTGTATATGAGTTAAATTCAGATGTTTCTGCTATAGACTGTTCAGTAGGTAGATCCGGAACTGATAGCTCTGACGTTTTGATAGGGAATCTGGGTCTCACAGACGTGAAGTGATGCTCCAAGGTTACAAACGAGCTAATGACGCAGGCGTTAATGCTAGGATGGGCCATTTAGGGAACGCCTCCATTGGCTTTCCTTGATTAGCCAGAAAGCTCCTCTGCTATTGGCAATTAAATGAATTAACAAATAAAAGTACTTAGCACAGTGCCTGGCACATAGTGTGGGCTCAATAAATGTAGCTGTTTATTACTGGTATTACTAATACTACTTCTGCTCTGTGGGAGCCTGTGCCCTTGATTATCTGCCCAGGAGCATCCAGCCAAAGGACTAGAGAGGCTATAGTCAAATGTGGGGGCAACCATAACTGATTCATGCTTCCAAGCTGTCCTTCCCTGTGTTCCTGAGGCTTGAGGCAGCCAGGGCCACATTCAGCCCTAGGCAATAACTGGGTCAAGAGACAACACCCTGCACCAAACCCCAAACCCATTCCAATTCAGACTCCAGATAAGCTCCTACACAGTTTGCAGCTCAGCATCTGATATACAAACTCAGCTCCTTCATTTTCAGGCACATATTTCTGTCTCCTTTGTGTAGGCAGAAAGCTGAAGTAGTTCTTTTGTGTTCCAGCTCCCCAAAGGCACAGACCTTAAGCATCTAACTTGGAGCTGATGCTTAATCATTAGTTCTTACAGGGAGGCAACTAGGACTAACAAATGCTACTTAGCTTTCCACTGCACAAGGGAGTCTTACTCACCTGGGTCAGACAAGTCTGTGCTATACTGAATGCTAAAGGCCCTTTGGGCACAGAGGTGAGACTGAAATAGCCCAGTAAAGGAATGGCTAAACTTGGCTAGAAAAGAGAGGATGAGGAATAAAGACATAAGGGAAATACTGTAAATAGGTAGCTAAGCAGGGCAAGCCTTAGGCTAGTGAAGAAAAGCAATTTAATTGTTAGTCGCTCAGCTGTGTCCGACTTTTTGCGACCCCATGGACTGTAGCCCACCAGGCTCCTCTGTCCATGGGATTTCCCATGCAAGAATACTGGGTGCCATTTCCTTCTCCAGGGATCTTCCTGACCCAGGGATCAAACTTGGGTCCCTCACGGTGCAGGTAGATTAGATTCTTTACTGTCTGAGCCACCAGGGAAGCCCTGAGTGACAACACCATATTAAAAGAAAAGCAGAGTTCATCTCAAAATCACACACAGCACTCAGTGTTCTGTGAGGGGACCTGCCAGGGTTGCAGGCACACACCTTAGAGCACAGACATGGCTAGTCTAGAGATCCAGTTCAGCAGGGGCCTTTGGCCTACTCTGATACACTGGATTGCTGGAGCCTGATGAAATTTGAGTTGCTTAGCAGAGGCATCAAGGATGCAATATGATTAATTTATGAGCAGATTGGGAGCTTGACTTGTGGTCACAGGTTTGTGTGCAATCAGGAAGCCACAGTGACCAGCACACATTAAAAGCAGTTAAATATTTTTTGAAAAATGAAGACGATCAGGAAAGCAACCTGTCTTGCAACGCCGAGTCTGGGCCACAGAAGCAGCACCACTCTCCCATACGCTCTGGGCCACTATTTTCCAGCTCACTTACCTCAAAGGATGCCCGGGGACATGGCTTCAGGGGCAAGTTGGTCCCAATTCGTCTCACTACACTTCGAGCAGCGCCATGCGGCTTATTTTGCCAGATTGGGATGGTCTAAAGCACAGAGAGACAGCCACAACCTCAGAAAAAAATCCAACTGCTGTCCCCATCCTCTCCCCTACCTTCCCTTTAGCAGCAACCTTCACCTTGGCCAGATACATAAGAGGACACCTGCTGTTGCTGAGGCACAGTAAATGCTGGGAGGATCCAGAGAAAAGGGTGAGGAATTAGCGGCCCTCCCTTCCCACTACACAGAGTGACAGAGACACACTGACCCCCTAACTGCCCCAGTATCAGTTGGTTCTGCCTGGAAGGAGGGGATGGAAGGCAGGACCCTTCAATTCCAAGCCTGGGTGGGGGAAGAGTTAACTTGAGGATCTCAGAACTTCCTATAGAACTTTTAGCAGGTCTAGTGCTTAATCTTCCCCATTACACCCTTGCCTTGGGAATGCCCCTTACCACATTGGCTTCCATTCCTGACGTTTCAACTGGCTCCTGCACTTGAAGGACAAGGCAGCCACCGGGCAGCGCTAGAGGCTTGAGGAGGCAGGGAGTGTGATGCCTTCATATCAGGCCATCTTAAGGAACACCAGACTTCTCTTCCTGTGAAACAATCCCCACAGGAGACTCAGTGGCTACCACACAAGCCCCACAAAACCAGGCCCTACAGTGTTAATCGCTCAGTCGTGTTCAACTCTTTGCGACCCCATGGACTGTAGCCCACCAGGCTCCTCTGTCCATGGGATTCTCCAGGCAAGAATACCGGAGTGGGTAGCCATTCCCTTCTCCAAGGATCTTCCCAATCCAGGGTTCAAACCTAGGTCTCCCACATTGCAAGCAGATTCTTTACCATCTGAGCCACCAGAGAAGCCCATGACTAACAATGAGGCTTCTCTGACGTTTCACAGGGGAAGAAAACCAGCCAAAGAGGCTGTGCTCACCCAACCATGGCTTCTATAAATCCAGACCCTTAGAGGTTCTATTTCAGATGCACCATGCTGGGAGCCTTCCTGAGTCCTTAGGTTTCCTGAGGCAAAACTTCTAAAGAATATATATGTATAATTGAATCACTGTGCTGTATACCCAAAATAAACATGATGTTATAAATGAACTATACTTCAATTAAAAAAATTTTTTAAGTCGGTAAGACTAAAAACAAACTTCAATGTAAATAGAATCCTTTGGTAGATAAAAAAGCTCATGGGAAAAGCAGAGTGTAGGTGCCATCCAAGTCCAACATTCATTCCTGAGGATAAGATATAAAAAAAAAGTCCAGCATGTGCCACCCAGCCTAGCACTGCTGGACCACTACACCGGGCAGATGTAAAACAGACAACAGGAGAAAGAAGCCAGTTTGGCCAAAGTCACTCTACCGGGCTACTGGGGAAGAGCCAAAACTTTTTATCCTGGCTCAGCCTTCAACTGGCTTAATAGCCTTAGGCAAGTTACTTAATCTTTCAGAATGCAGTTTCTCTGTCTGTAAGAAGACCTGTAAGAGCTGTAAGAGCTGCCACTCAGGGATATCGAGAGGGTCAATCAGTGAAATAAGATTTTAAAGTACTTAATGAACTGTTGAAACAAGACACAGATGGGCGGATTCCTCATAGCTGCCCTTGCATGGTGAGCAGCTGCAGTCAATGAACTCATTCAGTCCCTTGTTCATCAAACACTTAATACTCGCTCTGTGCCAGGACCTATGCTGGGCACTGTAGGGGCTATGGAAAGAGTAAGACACAGCCATGCTCTCAAGGAACTCACCATCTAGAAGAGAGACAGGACTCGAATACCTAATTCTACCAGAGGCTGAATATCACTGTCTAAGAAAGGCACATCATGCAGCTGGCCAGGTGAGTTCAGCTCCCTGGCCCCAAGGCCCCATAGTGAGTTCAGAGGGGCTAAGAAGGGAAAGAAAACAGCAACAATAACACAGGTTTAGGAAAAGAAGCAGAGAAGGCAATGGCACCCCACTCCAGTACTCTTGCCTGGACAATCCCATGGACGGAGGAGCCTGGTAGGCTGGAGTCCATGGGGTCGCTGAGGGTCGGACACGACTGAGCGACTTCACTTTCACTTTTCACTTTCATGCACTGGAGAAGGAAATGGCAACCCACTCCAGTGTTCTTGCCTGGAGAATCCCAGGGATGGGGGAGCCTGGTGAGCTGCCGTCTATGGGGTCGCACAGAGTTGGACACGACTGAAGTGACTTAGCAGCAGCAGCAGCAGGAAAAGGTGAAGAGATGTATAAAGAGCAGAGTATGGTAAGGCCATAAAGGTAGGGGAGGTGGGGTGCATGTCAGGTAATGGTCAGGTCTCGAGGGCTGGGAATGTTCTAGGTAAGGAGTCAGTGCAGAGCCAAGGGCAGCCTCTGAAGAGGGGTGGGCTGGACTAACCAGCTCTTTCCAGAAACCTCCCTTGGACGGTCTCTCTTCACCTCTAGGAGAGGAGGTATTACTCCGCGACACATGAGGAAAGGAAGCTAGAAAAGAGGAAGGGACGGCTTTAAGGTCACTTAGTGGCCACGGCGGTAGAAAGCACCGGAGTCTGGTCCAGATCCTCCTGCCTCCAACCTGGGTTCCATCTTCTCAGCAAAGTTCAAGACTTTTTACAAAAGTCCTTCGGTGTGCCAGGCTCTGTGCTGTCAGTGCCTGCCACAAGCCCCACACAACAGTGCTTCCCTGTGTTTCTCACTTTAGTCGCTGCAGCCACTACCTCTCCAAACTTATCTCCAAACTCGGCTGGGCCTAATCCTCACGTGGCAGCCAGAGGCCTCTTTTTAGAACACATTGGCAATAGATCTCTGCCAAGCTTCAACCCCTCATGCTTGCTAGAGCCAAGAAGATAACACCAAGACTCTTCAGCATGGCCAGCAGGCCCTCCCTGTCTTTCTCTCCCAGCCGACAAGGCCTCTCCACTCTGGTCCCTGCACGCTTCACCGCCACACCCGCCTTCCCCTGCCCTCCACCCACATTGGCCTTGCAGCCCCTCAATGGCCTTGTTTACTCTATTCCCTCTGCTTGAAACCCTACCAGCCTACCAGCCTCTTCCCCAAGCTCATCCTCAATTACTCCTGGAGCTCAGCTGAAGCATTGCCTGCCCTTCCCGGACGGGCGTCCCGCGTTTCCTCCGGAGCAGCAGTAACTAGATAACGGTGTAGCTTGTGCAGTTTGTCCGAAGGGCGGGACTTCCAGGTACAGCCCTAAGCCCGCTCCGTACCCGGCAGGCACTCGAGCATTTGTCAAGAAACGAACCAACAAGAACGCCGACTTAGCCTTGAACCCTGAACAAGTGTCTGCCTAGAAGACTCCCCACGGCTCGCTGGCCGCGCGCCTGGTTCCCACCGCCTCCGAGCCCGCACTGCCCTTTCCGGGTCTGCTGTCCTGGTGTTTTTACACACGGTCCCCCAGCGCCTCCCGAGCGGGGCCTGGCCCCATCATCCCGGTCCCCGCCGAGGCCGCCGCGCTCAGCGCCGTTCTGTGCCGGGGGAGGGGGAGCAGCCGCGGGGAGCTTCGTCCAGGACACGCCTCCCTTCCCCCCTCAACAGCCCGACCCGACGAGGTCAAGGTCGGCCAAGTTCTCGCCTCGGCTCGGGGGTGGTGGAGCACCCATGAACTCAAAGGCCCGGCGCCGGGTCCCGGAGGAAGCGAGGAGGCGGCAGAAACGAGAAGCCTCTGGTGCGGCTGGGTGACTCGGGCGCGCAACTGCCCCCCGGGGACTCAGTTTCCCCTCAGCCGAGTGTGGCGGACAACACGAGTTCCCGCGAGAACCGGCGCGGGCCCAGCAGCCGCGGGCAGCGCACGGCGCCCGGCACTCGGCCGCGCGACACGCCGGGCCGGAGGGCCGCGCTCCCGCTCGCATTCCCGCTCCGGGGCGGCACTCGGACCTAGTCTCACCTCAGACTGCAGCTCCGGATTCACTCACCTCACGGCCCCTCCTACCACAGCGGGCCGCCCAGCCTCACTCGCCCTCACTTCCGCTGACCCACCCCCCGGAAGCGATCCCTTGCAGCTGCGCGCCGAGCCGCGGCCGCGCGCGTCTTCCGGAAGCGGGCTCTGCTGGGGGTGGGGCGAGAGAGGATCCTGCGGCCGAGGCGGGGCGGTAGAGGGTAAACGCCTGCCATAGGCCACGCCCCCCTGGGGGAAAAGTTGGTGGCACCCGGAAACCCCTGAGGTCAGCCGGCCCTTTCCTGCTCTCCACGCTTAGTCCCTATCCAACCTTTGGAAGGGATCTGTGTTGCTATTCGGCCTCCAAATTGATCGGTGTCTGCTGTCCCCACCTCGACTATAAACTTCCGAAGCTTCGCGCCGGCGTTCGAGGCTCCAGGCTTAGTGCTTGCCCCACCTCATCTCACTCTGGTTCCTTCAGTTTATTTTTTGCAAATTAATTTATTTAATTGGAGGCTAGTTACAATATTGTATTGGTTTTTGCCATACATTCACATGAATCAGCCATGGGTGTACATGTGTCCCCCATCGTGAACCCCTCTCCCACCTCCCTCTGGTTCCTTCAGTTTATGCTTCCCAGCCAAGACCCTCTACAGTCTTCTCTGCACCAAGAAATGAGCCTCTTTCTCCTCTTGACTCTTGCCCTCCAGTGCTTTGTAGCTTTCTTCTATTTTAGCTGTTGTGTATCACACACTCATACCCACCACGGTATATTGTGAGTTGGTTGATCAGATGGGTAGACTGAGAAGCAAGACACCAGAGGCATTGCAAGAGAGACCCACATTCCTTCCAGGCTCACTCACCCACTCCCTTATTGTGCTCAACGCCCCCCGCCCCAGTCTTGGTCACATGACTTGGTCACCATGGCATCCAGGCCTGGGTCACATGCCCTCCTCTGACTTCAGGGTGACTGTGCCTGGCT
This sequence comes from Bos indicus, assembly GCF_029378745.1. Classification (NCBI taxonomy): domain Eukaryota; kingdom Metazoa; phylum Chordata; class Mammalia; order Artiodactyla; family Bovidae; genus Bos; species Bos indicus. Next base: position 126,990,755 of record NC_091761.1, read on the forward strand.
CCCAGGCTGCTGTTCTTTGGTCTCAAAGCTTGAAAGTCCTAGCTGCCAGGGACAGATGGGCTTCATGGTGGGGAGAATCTGTGCTGTCATACAGGCCTTCTGGTCAAACAAACTCCTTACTTTAATGCCCTATTGTTGCTCTCTTGAAATTAAAATTTTTTTTCAACAAAGGCCCTGCATTTTCATTTTGCACTGGACCCTGCAAACTATGTAGCTGGTCCTAGTCAGAGACGGTGTCCACCCTGATTCCCACCATACTGCAAATGATGAAATTTGACTTCCAGGTCCAGCCCTCTTTCCAGGATGAGAAATTGTTGCTTTAATCATCACTTTCCCATCCTGGGCAATGGCAGATCTTGCAAATCCATTCTAGCTGCCTTTCCTTGGATGTGGTAGTGCAGTCTCTCTTTTTCCTGAAGATCACTTTTACCCAGCACATGACTCTATCCCCCAGCAGCTGTGCTGGCTGCTCACAGCTGCCCCATTCTCAGAATGGAAGCCCTAACCTAATAAGTTACTCTACCTCTAAGCCTAGGAGCGACTGATACAAGGTACAAGAGGCCAGTTCAATTTGGTGGTATGGTTTAGGCTCTAGAGCCTTTCTCCTGTGATCTGGCCAAGGTTTGGCTTTCAGATTCTATTCCTGCTCAAGGTTCTTTCTTTCCCCCTTTCTTCTTCAATAGCCATGAAATTAAAAGATGCTTACTCCTTGGAAGGAAAGTTATAACCAACCTAAACAGCATATTAAAAAGGAGAGACATTACTTTGTCAACAAAGGTCTGTCTAGTCAAGGCTATGGTTTTTCCAGTAGTCATGTATGGATGTGAGAGTTGGACTGTGAAGAATGCTGAGCGCCGAAGAATTGATGCTTTTGAACCATGGTGTTGGAGAAGACTCTTGAGAGTCCCTTGGACTGCAAGGAGATCCAACCAATTCATCCTAAAGGAGATCAGTCCTGGGTGTTCTTTGGTAGGACTGATGCTGAAGCTGAAACTCCAATACTTTGGCCACCTGATGTGAAGGGCTGACTCATTTGAAAAGACCCTGATGCTGGGAAAGATTGAGGGCAGGAGGAGAAGGGGACAGCAGAGGATGAGATGGTTGGATGGCATCACCGACTCAATGGACATGGGTTTGGGTGGACCCCAGGAGTTTGTGATGGACAGGGAGGCCTGGGGTGCTGTAGTTCATGGGGTCTCAAAGAGACGGACACGACTGAGCGGCTGAACTAACTTGTTCAATCCTTCTTTTACAGGTTTTTCCTTAAGTTCACACCCTCAAAAAAAAAAAAAAAATTACCTAATGTTTATCTCAGGTTCTAAGATGATGGATTTAACTTCAGAATCTTTCTCAACACAGAACACCAGATTCTAAAAATAGTAAGTTCTCTAGGTCTATCACAAATTTATTTTAAGCAAGTTACTCAAGCCTTCTGGTGACAAATAAACTAGTCCCCAAAGGGATCCCAGCCACGCTCCCTCGTCCATCTGCCAGCTCCCGCACAGGTGGTTCAGTCACTAATTTGGCTCCTTGCAACCCCACAGACTATAGCACACCAGCCTCCTCTGTCTTTCTAGTGATTCATGTCCATGGAGTCAGTGATGCTATCTCACCCTCTGCTGCCCCCTTCTCTTTTTGCCTTCAATCTTTCCCAGCATCAGGGTCTCTTCCCATGAGTCCATTCTTTGCATCAGGTGGCCAAAGTATTGAAGCTTCACCTTCAGTATCAGTCCTTCCAATGTATATTCAGGGTTGGTTTCCTTTAGGATTGAATGGTTTGATCTCCTTGTGGTCCAAGGGCCTCTCAATTCAAAAGTTATCAATTCTCCAGCAGAGGAGTGAGATGGAGAACAGAAGAGAACAACATCGGGTCAAAGGAAAGGCACTTAGAACCACCCTAATCTCTTCAATTTTATTGTAGGGCACACGGGGGACAGAGGAGGGAAGTGGAGGAGCGATGACAAGAGGGTAGCTGGGGGCCTCCCCCACCACGAGCCTTTGAACCTAGTAGGGGATCAGGCAGAGGCAGCAGGGGAGGATGCAGGAAGTGCAAGCATCACCTTCCATGGGACAAGGATCCCTCATCATGGCGTTGGCCTTCTTAGCCCAGCATGAGGGGAGGAGCCTGCTGGGTGGGAGGGCTGAATGTCTGCAGACACCAGGTGGCTAGTGGGACTGGTTACTGCCACCCATGCCTGGAAGCACTGAGACAGGCTTAGCGCCGCCCCCTCCCTGTAAGCGGCATGAAAGCGCTGCCTCCCAGGAGGGACACAAAGAACCTGGCCGAGCTTGCTGGCTCGCACCTCATTTGCTCTAGAGAAGACAGGGGAACCTGACATATTGGTTTGAAAGGCTTTCTTTTTCGCCTTGGTGAAAACAGGCAGGGGAGAGAGGTGGGAGGGACGAGACAAAACACTGCCAACATCAAGACACAGGCTGAATGTCAAGCCCACCACTGAGTCACCTTGCGCAAGTCACTTCGCTTTCCTGAGACTCAGTTCCTTCATCTACAAGACGAGAATGACGGCTATCCGCCTTGCGTCCTTTGTTGTGAGGAATAAATGAGAAAACACATGTCATCTTGACACAGTGCCTTAGACGGAGAAAGCGCTCAGTAACTAGCTATTATCGTGATACGCAATGCAACATTGAGAACAAGACTGTGAAGACTCAGTAACTAGCTATTATCGTGATACGCAATGCAACATTGAGAACAAGACTGTGAAGAAGGCTCAGTGTGGAAACTCTAGTGGCGGGCAGGGGGACTCAGGTGGGAGGCCGGGGAGTGCATCTGAGGAGATGTTTGCCTTCCTTCCCCTTTCAGGCTGAAGAGGGAGCCCCCCCACCCCAACCCCAGTGGGGCTGGGGAGGGGCATACGTAGGGGTGGGGAGGGGTCTTCGTGAAAGCCCCAGGGCTCCTCATGGGCCCAAGTGGAAGATAAGGATACAGTTGGGGGTATACGGATCCTCTGGGGACTATTTTTAAAAAGTTGGTCAAGAAGAAGGAAGAGAAGGGGGATGTTTCTTCCCACAGGAGCAACTGCAAAGACATCAAGCTGGATCCACCTAAGCTTTCAGATCCAGCCATCATGGGGCAGCTGCTGGGGGGACACCATCGTCCCCTTCTTTCTCCTCAGTGCCGGAGCTATCAAAAATACATATAAACTGTGAGAAAGTTCACATAAAAATGCTTTCTGCATGTATAAAAAAAAGACTGGCCATGGTCAGTGGCTTGGGATATGGACTCAGCGGCCAAGGAGAGCTGGTGGCCGCCCAGCGGTAGATAACCTGGTCTGGGTGGCCTGACAGCTGGGACAGCGCCTGCTCTGGGGGAGGCTGAGTTCTCTGGAAGACGTTTCTGTGGAGCTGAGGTCTGGGGTGGGAGGCGGGTGGGGGCTGTTACGGAGACAGTGGCTCCATGAGTCTCGCTGTGACCTGTGCTGGGGTAGGCCGTAGGGGAAGCTGAGGCCCTTGGCCTCAGTGGACTCCTTGTCAAGGGCAGAAGCTTCCTTCACAGTAAACCTCCCAGAGAGCAGGCCTCCAGGAAGTCCTGAAACAGGTTCTGGGGTCCTGTCGTAAGATTGGATTGAGTGGTCTGGAGAGCAGCAGGGTACAGTATGACTTCCCCTTCTGAAGGAGGGTTCTGCCCAGAGCTTCCGGAAGGCTGACGTCACCTGGGCAGGGGACCCCAGGCACAGGAGGGCAGCCAGGCAGGCCTCTGGCCTGGAAGAAGGCTCCAGACAAACAGGAGTGCTTCCTTGGCACCCCCCACCGCAGGCCAAGGCTTCTGGATGTCTCTTTTGGAAGGGGTGAAGGTAAGGAGGGGGGGGGCCTGTCTTTTTAGCACCCATTCTTCCCTATTGTTTGCCCTGCAAGGGCCGGGACTATTTGCCTGAGTGGGGTAGGTCCAAGGAGATGACCCCAGGCCATCTCTTTTGGGGTCTCAAGCAGCTACCAGAGCCAGGAATGTAGTTAAAGACTGTGGTGGCAGCCAGCGCTCAAGGTCAGCCAAGGACGCCCTGTCCACCCACCTCCGAGGCAAACCTTGGATGGCCGCCATTAGCTGACCCCGGTCCCCACGGGCAGCCTGAGAGGTGGAGCGAAAGGCTTGGTGTGTGACACATGGGAAGGCTGCTCTGGAGCTCCCGGGAGGAGAGGCCAATCCAGCTCCCTGTCCAGCTGGGGTCTCACCGGCCGGCAGGCTCACTAGGGCTGGAGGAGGGGCAGGCCGCGCCGGAGGCCCTCCTTCAGGAACTGCATGTAGGTGGCTGTGGACGGGTCTTCAAAGGTGGACGAGAAGCTGAAGACGTGGTTCTCAATGTCCTCGGGCTTCATGGACGTGATGTCCAAGAAGTAGTTGGCGTTGATGTGGTGGACCTGGGGGAAGAGCTGGGTGAGGAGAGCGGGGTGGGGGGCCCAGTGCCCCCTGCAGCCTCGACTTTCCTCGTCTGGGCTGATGACGGGCAGGCTGGGCAGCCGTGAGCACTGCTGCAACTCTTCCCCTCCTCCTCCGCTCACAGGGCTCTCAGCCTCCAGGGCTCCGCACCTCGCCCACCAGGCAAAACCTAAGGCCTTTCAATATCACCCCGCCCCCCAACCCCGCCTCTGTGCCCTTTGACCCTCTCGTCTCTGATCCTACAACCCCTGAAATCCACATTCACTTCTGTCAAAATACTTGCATGCCCAGGCCTGTGTCCCCATCAGCTTCCCACTCCAGCTAGTGAGCGCCTTAAGGGCAGGTACCCAGTAAACGAACGGGAGAGTGCAGGCGACCCACCACCCAGGCGAAGTCCTGTCTGCCCAGCTCCACCACCCGGGGCTCTGCTAGGCTGGGTCCACTGAGGGGGTCGTCCATGGACCAGTGTGAGCTGGCTGATTCCCCGAGGCCTTCCCTTCCCTGAGCCTGAGACAGAAGCTTCCCTGGTGGCTCAGCTGGTAAAGAATCTGCCTACAATGCAGAAGATCCTGGTCTGATCCCTGGGTCAGGAAGATCCCCTGGAGAACGGAGTGGAAACCCACTCCTTGCCTGGAAGATCCCATGGACAGAAGAGACTGGTGGGCTACGGTCCGTGGGGTCACAGAGTTGGTCACGACTGAGGGACTGATGCTCAGGGCCAACCCAGCTCCTGCTCCTCTGCTGCTCCCCACCTGCCGACCTCCCACCCTGCCCATCCCCCAGGACTGAAAGGAGAAGGAGCCGCTTTGCTCAGAAGAGCAAGCGATGCTGAGGCTCACAGGTGGGCGCCTGTTTTCAGAGCCAGCTATGCTTCTTTCTTGTGCGGCTTTTGCCATGTCTCTGAACCTTTCTGAGCCTCAGTTTGTAAAAATCAGCATTTGTGATCATCGGTCTCGCAAAGCTTCTGTGAGAATCCTGCTCAAGGACGTGAGTGAGTGCTGTGTCAGGGGCCCTTAGGGAGAGCGGGGGTCTTGCCTCTGCCTGGGTGGTGTCAGATCCTTTCTGCTGCCACCAGGCCTGCCACCTGCCACCCCTCATCCCTGCCACACCAGGGCTGGCTGCAATGGTCTGAGGTGAGACTTCCCTTCTGGGTCACATTCCTGTCTACTCTGCTGCCCACTGTGCCCCAGAGTGCTGCTGAGGTCCCCATTCTGAGGGAAGGTCCGACACCTGCAGGCAGGCCGAGGGGACATCAGGGGATAACTGAGGCTCGGACTGGCTAAGAGACCAGCCAGGAGGTGGCAGAGCCAGACCAGGATGATGAGGTCTGTAAGCCACAGCCCTGGCTCGCTGCTGCTTCTGCCTGCGGCCGAGGCCGGGTGGCGGGGACCTACCACAGTGCCATTGGGCAAGCAGATCATCATCTCCACGGGGAAGCTGTACTTCTCCAGGTGCAGGCCGGCCAGCTTCTGGTGGGATGGGTTCTCCTGGTTGTTCTGCAGGGACAGTTGGGTATGTTCCTGCTGCCTGGGCTCCACTGTCCCAGGGGCTCCCATGGGGCTCTTCCCACCCACCTGCTGCTCACCTGCAGGTCCTCCAGCTCCTTCACCAGGGACCAGGTGCTGATGAAGCTCTCATTGAGGAGGGCGAGGATGGGCGAACTTTCCAGGACGGTCTCCCGGAGAGTCCGCCCCGAACCTGTTCAGGTATAAGCAAGGTCAGGACCCCACATGTCTCACTGGGATCTCAATCAGAAGGAAACCTCAGGGACTACAGAACACTCTGTGCACCCAGGTGAGATGACAGTGATTCAAACAGCGCCACAGAAGAGGTACTGAATTCCTGGTAGCTGTAATTAACATCAGTAACATACTGGAATCCTGGGCTGAGACTTGGTGTTGGGCCCCACCTGGCCCAGGGGCTTGCAGACAGCTTCTTAAATCCACTAAATACTGCCCCAGGGCCTTTGCACAGACTATCCTTCTATTTATCTAAAACACTTCCTCCTGTCACTCGACAAACCCTTACTCATCCTTCAGAGTCTCAGCTTGTGTCACTCTTTCAAGTAAGCCTTCCCTGACCCCCAGTTACACACTCTTGGGCCACTCTGGACCTTGCCTTGTGTAAACTTGCCACACTTGTGGTGTCTGCCTTCTGCACACACTGCGTGCTCCCTGAGCCCAGGGACCGCTTCTGACTTCCTCGATGCAGGATGCCCAGCACCTAGCCTAGGGCTAGGCACAGGAGGTATCCGGGATGTTTGTCGATTGGCTGGACAAGGGCTGGGGCACTGTTTGCTCCTCTTTGTAACCCCCGTCAGGCACCCAGAGAATTCTGCACCAGGGAGTCTTTGGAGTATTTTTCTGATTAAGTGAAAAGTGTCCAGGCTTTGGCACTATTTTTCTCTGACTTGTGTGCAACACTTTCCAGAGCACGGACACTTTCACATCTGTTTTCACAACGGTGGGAGGTAAAGTATGTTGTCCTCTTATTGCTGAGAAAACTGAGGTCTGGGAAGGAAAATCACTTGGCCAAAGCCTCCTGGCTGAAGATGGCAGAGCTGGACTCCTTCTCCAGAGTCCAGCAGCTTCCTCGGAGCTCAGCACAGCACCCCAGAGCCCTCAACGCACCTCCCTGCCCCATGCGGTCCTCAAGCAACCTCGGGCTCTGAGAGCAGAGTCCCGTGGTCTCAGAGCCCCCTGCGCCCACAAGGAGTGACGCCGCCCCCTCTACCCGCAGACTGGCGGGGTCTCCTCACCTCAGCAGGACTGGTCGTCCAGGGCCCCCCACAGCAGGATTGAGTGCACCAGCTTGTTCTTGGCCTTGGCTTGGTCAAAGGCCTCGGTGAACGGCAGGTAGGTGACCTGGGGCCAAGTGGGGACAGAGAGAAGCTCTTGTGTGCGGCAGGGCCCCACTGCAGGGGCTGAGTGTGATGTGCATGTAGGTGTGTGTGTGTTTGTAGTGGATATACGTGTATGTGCACGTATGCACATGTATGGATATGTGTACATATGCATGGACGTTTGTTGTGTGTGTGAGATGCTGAGCCAGAGCATGGCTCCGCCAAGTTCTGAAAGACAAAGGGGTGGCTCCCCGGCCCAGGCTGAGCCCCACAGGGAGGCAGCCTGAGCCACAAGCCCTGCCTGGCACTCGGTGCCCAGGGCCCACCTGCCGCTCCTCAGCTCTCCTCCCAGCCCCAGGAAGCCCGCCCCTGCCTGTGCCCACTGTCCCGCCTCACCTTCTTGAAGGGGTACATGGCCACCTCCAGGCGCCGGGCTGCCTCCTCCCAGCTCAGCTCCTGCTGCCACTGGATCTCCTCAAATACAAACTGGAGGGGCTCCCCTGAGGGCAGGCGGCTGTCGATCAGGTTGCCATCCTCGTCCAGGATCACGGAGGGCACCGAGGGGCCCAGCGCCTCCAGCTCCATCTGGGCCAGGGGTCAGTGAGGGATGTCTCAGTGAGGGGCAAGAGTCCTCCAGGGGCCCCGAGAGACCCTCAGAGACATGCCATTCATTGTAGAGGCGGGGAGACAGGCCCAGGGAAGGGCAGAGTCCAGTCAAGGCTGTGTACAGAGCCCACTGTCCAGCCAGGGCTCCACCGTGGGAAGCCGGCTGGGGCCCAAGGCAGCTGCTGGACTCCGCGTGCAGGAATACGTGTCCTCTCAGGATCCTGCTTTGCCTGCCAGGAGCTCTGTCACTCCCTGTCCTGAGGCTCCTAGCCAGCTGGGTATCCGTGCAGCCAGGCTGAGAGACCCTGTGGCAGGGTTCTGCCTCCAAGCCCCACCTTCCAACCTGAGGCTTCCTGGGTGGCTCAGTGGTAAAGAACCCCCCTGCCAACTCAGGAGATGCAGGAGACCCAGGTTCGATTCCTGGGTCTGGAAGATCTCCTGGAAGAGGAATGGCAACCCACTCCAGTATTCTTGCCTGGGAAATCCCATAGACAGAGGAGCCACCGGGCTACAGTCTATGGGGTCGCAAAGAGTCGGACGCGACTACGACTAACCACGTGAAGGGACCACCTGTGCGCTCACCTGGGGTATGTAGCCGATGTCCACCTCCATGTTGCTGCTCTCACTGGCCCCGTACAGCCACTCCATGTCCACGTTCAGAGACCTGGAGACGGGAGAGGGCGCCCAGGGCACAACGCCATCATCAAAGCCCATCAGATGTCAGACTTGATCTCACCGAAAGCCTGACGCTGGCCCCATTTTATAGATGAGGACGCTGAGACTCAGCAGGGTGAACCCAAGGTCTCAGAGCCACTGGGATGCTGACGGCAGAGCCTGGGACCTTTTCTTTCCAGGCTGCCTCTTCTAAAGGCACTAGGACCACACCACCCTCCACCAACCCAGGACTGTAGTGTACAAAGGGCTTCTACATCCACGGCTCAGGCACTGCCCCCAACCCATGACTCTTAGAGGCAGCGGTCATCAGTGCCTCCCCCAGCACCTCAAGTTGGGCAGGAGTGAAAAACGGGTACTGTCCTCTCGCTGCAGGCCTCCTCCACTGTCTCCAGTGGGAAGTCTGGCCTGATCATGTGCAACCTGCAGATCCACCACATGAGGGCGCCCCAGGACAGGCTACCAACCACCTTGGGCCGGTGAAGCAGGCACTCCACCGCCCCCTTCTGCTCCTTGTTTCATCCAATCCAGGACCCCACCTCCACCCCTGGGCTGGGGGCAGACGTGCCCTGGGCTGAGCCCCCGCAGCACAGGGACTTGCTTGCTGAGCAAGGGAGAGGAGGGCCGGTCTTTCCTCATCATTTTCCCATGGGCCCCTCGTTGCCCTCGGTAACCCTGAATGAGGATGGCAAGTCGCTCCTGGTCCTGAGTTCTCTTCCCAGGCTGTCCCGGCGACCCTCGCACTCCTGTCTAGGACCCAGCCGCCCATCTAAAAGATGAGGAAACTGAGGCCTGGAGGGGCCCAGGGTCTTGCCCACAGCCACTGGTGTTACAGCTGAGACAGCTCTGGGCCATTCGGCTCCCAGCCCGGGTACCGTCCTGGTACAGAGTCACTCAGGTCCCCCTGAGCTTGCCATCTGGGATAAAGCTGGAAAGGCTCTCTGCATCCCCCCAACAAGAGGCTGACCCTGAGCAGGTGAAGCAGGTGGAGCAGGCAGGCAGGCAGGTGGAGCAGGCAGGCAGGCAGGTGGCTGGCACTGAGCCCTTCCAGAAGCCACCCCCAGTCCCCACCCAGGGTCTAGGGTAGCAACTGCAGGCAAGGAGGGCCTGCCCCTTAGGTCTCTGCGTGTGCTGTTCCCTCTGCCTGGCTAAACCCTCCTCAGCCCCCAGGTCGCTGCACAGATGTCCCTTCCTTTGGGAAGGCTTCCTGCACCCCCACCAGTCAGGTCCCTGCCCACCTGCCAGCCTTTCCCTAGGGTGCCAGGGCAAGGTGTGGTCACGGGTTTGTCAGCAGAATGAGCAGGGGTGGGGGGCTCCAGCTTCAGGGAGGGGCTGCGGGCTGCTGGCTTGGGTTCCAGCACAGAGCTGGCTGGTCACTCCATCATCCCAAAAGCATGTCCCAGGTGCTGCCTGGGATGACGGAATGACCACCTCCCTGCCCCCAACCACCTCATACTGCCTCCTCCGAGGTCAGCTCCAGGTGCCTCCCAAGAGGAAGGGCTCTGGGGAGAGACTGAGGGGGGCTGAACTCTGGGAGCTGGCGGGGGCACACGTGAGCAGGATGCTAGGGTGGGATGGAGGCTCTCACCTGTGGTTGGGCACGAAGAGCCGGAAGTCACGGACATGGGTGGCATCTTTGGAGAGGACGACGTGGCCGGTGAACTGGCCGGGGGAGAACCAGAAGGGGAAGTCGGGGGGCTCGCTGAGCTGGAACTCGGCATGGATGCTGGAGGGAAAAGACCTGGCTGGGAGTGGGTCCCCTGGCGGAGCAGAGCTTGCCTGCCCACCCCCTTCTGCCCCAAAGCCTGGAACCCACGCAGGGATGGCCAGACTCTGGGTGGGGCAGAGGGCTGGGCAGGGGGCGGAGGAGTGTGTGGGGCAGGGAGAGGGGAGGCCCTCAAGGCGCTGCCCTACCTTCAGGGCCCAGTTTCCCCGCGCCTTCCCTGGAAGCCTAGCTGACCCTCCTCTGAGCTCTCACAGCCTCTCCAGGGGCTGTGTGACCTGGTGTCACAGCTCTTACGCACCCCCTTCCATGTGGATGACAGTGACGGCCATCAGCCCCATGCTAAAGCACACTCAGCACTTCTCCCTTCCTCCTGGAGGAAGTCACCCCTTCCCTGGTGCATGAGGAGGAATGTGAGGCTCAGAGAGCAAAGCTGCTTGGCCAGGCCCGCAGGGCAGTAAGTGGTGGTGATGGGGTGGCGGGGTCTGGCCCTGGCTCCCGGGGCTGTACCCTTCCGTGCTGCCCTGGAGTCCCAGGCCCAGGTGAAAACAGGGATGGGGCTTCCAGGACCCCTCACCGGAACATCACGGTGTAATAGAAGTCGCTGATGGCAGTCAGGCAGGCCACGGCCCCCTGAGGGGCAAAACGGGTCTTCACGAAGGGCCGTGGGTGGAACATGCTCAGGAGCCGGTGGATGATGACCTGCGGGGAAGGCAGTGGGTCCCGGGGTTGGCTTGCGGGGACCCGGCTCCCCTGGGTGAGTGTCGGCCCTGGACCAGGGGTGGGGTCAGACGGAGGCAGGAGTGCAGGACGAGGGGCAGGCCGGCGGCCTTGGGGTCCAGGTGCGGGGCTGGGGCATGGGGCCACGGGGCTGCCCTCACCTCCTTGCCCTTGGGTGGTGGTGGGTAGAAGCGGTTGTTGGACAGGTAGCCAGTGAAGACACTCAGCTCACTGGGGATGATCCACCAGGGCTCGCCTAGCTCCACGTGGCCCTGGGGCGGGAGGAAGGGCCGGAAGTGGCGGGCAGCAAACATGGCACTCGGCGAGGCTGCCGTGGTCCAGTTGCGGAGGCCAGACAGGGCCAGGCGGGAGACCTGGGGCAGGGAGACCGTCAGTGCGCTGGGGCACTGAGAACCTCCCAGGCCGCCTGGAGGTCTCCTCGAGCCCTGAGCCAACCCCCAAACCCAGAAACAGAGGCTCTGGGAGGCTCCTGCTCTGGTCAGGACGGGGTGAGTCTGGCGGGTACCGTCCTGCCAGAGCTGAGGCTCACTTCGCCTCCCCCAGCCCCTAGCCTGGGAAGCGGTGCCCCTGCGGCCCCTCGGGTCCAGCCCAGGCCAGACACCTCTTGCGAGGACAGGGGAATCGAGGCAGCAGCAGGGTCACCTAGGACTGGAATGGGGGGCTCTGGGGGGGCTCTGTGTGTAGGCCCTGACCGCCTCTTCCTGCCTTCCAAGCCCAGGTCCCACTTCTCTTGTGCATAAGCCAGCAGACCAACCCCAGGTGCCCCCATCCCACCCCGGGCTTCCTCACCCCTCCACCTGCCCTGCTTTCTGCTCTCTAAGCTCCCTCTCCAAGTCTCCTCCCTGCAGCTAACGTCCTGGGTGACAAGAATTCAGGAGTCTGTTGGGGGAGCAGCAGCCACCTTTGGGTGAAATCTCTAGGGTCAGGGGCAGGATGAGACCACAGAGGAGGGGGAGGAAGGGCACCGCTACTTCAGGTGTAGTCTGGGCCATGCTGGCTGGGCACCCCGGGCACAAGGCCTCCCTGAACCGTTTCCTCATCAGTAATCCACCCCAGTGCTGTCGGATAAGTGACGGGCAGGAGAGGAGGCAGGTCAGACTATGCAGGCCTAGAGCAGGAGGCGGCCATGGACCATGCAGGTCCCCTGGTCAGAGCCCCACCTTCAGTGGCTCTTCCCTGCCCTTATCGGTCACCAAAAGCAGCTGCCACGGCAGTGATTGCCTGGCCCCGCTCAGGGATCCCAGCCGCCAGAGAGCTGTCCCACCTTTGACAGTAACAAGTCCCCTCCTCCACCTCCCTGGTGAGGGGCCCTGGGCTCAAGGAGACTTGAGAGGTGGGGCTTAGGGAGCAGAAAACAGGGCAGGCAGAGAGGGTAAGGAAGCCCAGGGTGCGGCAGGGGCACCGGGCTTATGGTCTGCTGGCTTAGGCACAAGCTGAGATGATGGAGGAGAGTTCTCAAAGCAGCTCACAGGCAGGTTCTCAAAGCAGGGCTGGCTGAGTGGGGCCAGGCGGAGCCTGTCTGCCTGCTGGTCCTGCTCACAGGCTGCGGAGCTCTTGGGGAGCAGCCTGCAAGGTGGGGCCTGAGCTAGGGAGGCAGGGCTGGGGTCTTCTAGACCCCACCTCCCCTGTCAGTGCAGGTGGGCCCCTGCACCTATTCTCCCCACTCTGTGGGAGGGACTCATCCGCTTAGACAGCACTCCAGCCCGTCAATGGCGGACCTTCTCCACCCAGACCGTGCTGGACTCTCCCCTGGACGTCCTCAAGGACCTCAACTCCAGCAGTCCAGACTGACCCCACACCCTCCCTACCAGACCCGCACCCCTCCTCCAGCCCCCATCAGGAGATGGGTCCCCCACGCACCTGGCCACCAGCCAGAAGCCTGAGATACCCCAACCACCCCTCCCACCCCCTTCCTTTAGGAGCCCTGCGCTGCCTTTCTGTCCTCCCAGCATCCCTCGGGCGGTCCTTCTTTTCCATCACCAAGGCCTCCCCTTCCCCCTTCCTGTCTTCCCGTCCCTCCTGGGAACTGGTCTTCTTCTCTTCCATTTCTCCCCAGCTGCCAGCCTGGAAAGCCTAGATCTGATGAGGGATGTCTCCTATTTCAAAACACACTATGGTATTTGGCTGCTGCAGAATGAAGGCCAAAGTCAGGCAACTGAGCCCTGGGCCATCAGGCAACTTCTCTTCCAGTCCCACTGATGGGGATGCCCCTACCTGGGGTCCAGTCACCCCCTCTCTCTGCCCTTGGGGTCCTGCCAGGCATCTCCTGCCTTCAGGCCTTTGTCTGTGCTGAAGTGATGGTTCAGCTGAGACACAAAGGCTGAGCAGGTGTGGGCCAGACAAAGAGAAAAGGTGTTCTTGGTCGAGGGACCAGCATGTGAGCTGGCTCACAGGTGGAGGGAAGGCTGGACACCTGGAGCCGTGGACAGCTGAGAGGAGAGGGCAGGGGCGCGAGCAGGAAAGGCGGCAGGGCCTGGGGATGCCAGATCCTGGGAAGGCTTGAGACCTTGTCCACAGGGCCTTGGGTTCAGGTGGGGCTGGTTAGGATGGCACTTGTCAGGGTCATTCCCCACCCCAGAGCCCCTACCAGGGCCTAAACTTCAGATCCAGTTCATCGGAGCTCAAGAGAGCACCTGTCAGGGGCCAAGTACTGTGCTAGGGGCCTGGGGATGCACAGATGTGTGTCACAGGCCTTGCCCTGAGGAAATCGCAGCCTTGGAGTGGAAGACTGACCTGTAGAAAGTAATGATCATAAGCAAGGTGGCTGCATCAGCATGGTCTCTAGTATACCAGCTATTTCCTCCAGCCAGATCCTCCCTACCCTGTGGACACCGGCCTGAGCCCTCCTCCCCTGCAGTTGCTGTCAGAAGTCATTCCCTCTAGGGAGCCATCTGGGTCACAGGTTCATGCTCATCCCTCCTAGCTCCCCTACCAGACCGGGGGCCTGGACGGTGGGCACAGGGCCTGGCATGCTGGGTGCACAGAGGGCACTGGATAAAGGAAGGCAGGAAGGGAGGAAAGACGAGCAGAGCACAGACCACTCTCAGGAGGCGAGTGCACACAGATGGTCCCCCATCTCTGGTCCTGTCTCTGGGAGGTCCCCTGCCCCTCCTGCCCCAACTTACCCCTAGGAACCCATCTTTGCTCTTGGTCATGGACTCTGGGAGCAGAGGCTGGAATCGGGCTTCTATGGTGAGAGTCTCCTCGCTGGGGTCAGGGGGCAGCTCCTCCTCCTCGTAGTTGGCCGTAGGAGTAGACCCTATGAGACACAGGCCACCAGAGAGGGGTCCTCCCTTAGACGGCAGGGCCTTACTTCCTAGGATGTCCGCATGGGCCAGTGATTAAGGAAGCCATGCTTGGGAGGGATGGGGTGGGAGGTTGTAACAGGTAACAATCACCAAAGTAACAATATAGATTACATCGTTTATCAAACATATACAAATAAATTGTATATGTATTGGGCTAGCCCAAAAGTTATTTGATTCTCCCATAACATCTTACAAGGCTTCCCTTTTAGCTCAGTTGGTAAAGAATCTGCCTGCAGTGCAGGAGACCCGGGTTCAATCCCTGGGTTGGGAAGATCCCCTGGAGAAGGAAATGGCAACCGACTCCAGTATCCTTGCCTGGAACATCTCATGGACAGAGGAGCCTGGAGAGCTGCAGTCCATGGGGTCGCAAAGAGTCGGGCATCACTGAGCGACTAACACTTATTACATCTTACAGGAAAACTTGAACGAACTTTTGGGCCAACCCAATATGATATACCGGAGAAGGCAATGGCACCCCACTCCAGTACTCTTGCTTGGAAAATCCCATGGATGGAGGAGCCTGGTGGGCTGCAGTCCATGGGGTCGCTAAGAGTTGGACACGACTGAGCGGCTTCACTTTCACTTTTCACTTTCATGCATTGGAGAAGGAAGTGGCAACCCACTCCAGTGTTCTTGCCTGGAGAATCCCAGGGATGGGGGAGCCTGGTGGGCTGCCATCTATGGGGTTGCACAGAGTCGGACACGACCGAAGTGACTCAGCAGCAGCAGCAGCAATTTGATATACAAAGTGTACGTATAATGTATACAACATAGTATATCCCGCATATACAATCTCTCTTGTATATATCACATTTTGGCTTCACAGTAGTCCTGTGAGCAATATTATTAAGTCCATGTTACAAATGAGAAACTGGAGGCTCAGAGGGTTGAAGTCACTTCCCAAGGACACACAGCCAGGCCAGGCTGGCTGGTCCCCTTCCCTCAGCCCATCTCTGGGGTGAGGTCAGCTCTATTTCCTGGACCATTTGGGGCAAATCCCTCAGCCCTTCTGGGTTTCCTACATGAGAGATGGAACCCATGCTACTATGCATGTCCGGTCTTGGGGGCCTCATGGAGAAGCAAGGGCTGCTCGGGGAGGTCAGGCAACGTGGAATCAGGCAATCTTTGGTGTCACAGAAAGAGCGCTGGTCCTGAAGTCAGGAGACCGGCTTCTCCCTGATTTCCTGGGTGGCCCGTTTCCCCATGGGTATAAGGAGGGGCTGGACTGACAGGAGCTGAACTTGATTCATTGGATCTCTTCCTGCTCAGAGACCTGCCAAGTCTGTAGTCCTTCAAGGGTGGAGGGAGTCAGGATGAAGGCTTAGGGGGGTGGCTAGTAGCAGGGAGGGGCCCCATGACGCAGATAACGGAATGAAGCATGGGTGGGTCTCGCCACGACTGCTCTCTTGGGGGCAGAGACCATTGCTTGGCATTTGTTGATGGACGGGCAGACTGGATGTGTACATTCAAAGGAGTGCTTGCCCAGGAATCACTGGAATCACCAGGATGCCTTTTTAAACTACAGATGCCCAGAACCCCCTGAGTCAGACCTACTGGGTCAGTCTTCAGGGGCTAGAACCTGGAGAAAATGTGCTTTTGATTAGCCCCCCACCCCCTACCCCCAGTGGCTTCTGATGGAAACCCCTGTTCTAAAGCATCCCAGTTACTTCTGCATTTCTAAGTCAAGGCAACAAAATTTCCAAACAGCAATCTGGAAACCTCAGAGGAACGGAGCAACAGGAATATGTAGGGTTACTGGTCAGCTTGCTTATCCAATCATATTACTGTCATCACAGGTAATTCTGAATAATAATGCCATGCATTTTGTGGCTCTTTGGTTTTTAAATAAAAGTTATATTTCCTGACTTATACGTAAACTTTGCTCACTATAGACAACTTGTAAAAATGTTAAGCTACGAAGCAGAAAATTCGGCATACATGACTGTACCACCTAGAGAGGACTGTTTGCCTCTATTTCCTACTTAGATTTGGTGTTTCTTTTTGGTTTTATTTTTTGTTCATCTGACAACTTGGTCCAGTTTTGTACTCGCAGTGGCTCAGGTGGTAACGGAGGGAGAGATTATTTTCCCCGATGGAGAAAAAGATTTGTGTAAAAAAACTAAAGCATCCCCAAGCTCAGCAAGCTTGGCCAACATGTCATTATGAGGGAACTCTGGCTCTCTAGGTGCAGAAAAGGACAAGGATGTGGCTGTGTGGCTGCTTGGAGAAGTGCGTGCAAAATACGAAGTCAAAGCAAACCCGCCCGGGACTGACCTGTGTACTTGCCCATCTGCTTTCATGACAGAACCTGACTGCCCCGGGAGGCACTGACATGTCTGCTCCACCAATTAGCATTTTTCATCTGACTCTTCTCCTCTGACAGGGACTGCAGGCCACCGGGCCGGGACTAAGCTGACCTACCCAACCCCATCCTGAGACACAGAAAGCCCATCTCAGACCTCGGGCGCTTACTTGCCTGAGAGCAGCTGGCGTCTCTGTCTTTTCCATCTATTGACCTACTTATACCAGGCGATCTGGGTAACAAGTAGATGCCCAAGATCAGAAGTTCAAGAAACGTCACAAGATATGGACACAGAGGTTAGGGTGGTGATGGAGCGGTGGGAGAGACATTTTATAATTCATTAGAATGCTTTAGCTCATCTTTACAACCTAAATAAAATTACATCCAGGCAAAAACAGGTGACAAAGTAGGATAGGAATCTGACAGTTCCCCAGGAAGGTTTAATATTTAGTAGTAATAGCAATAGCTCCTGTCTATTGATTATCCAGGCTTCCTGGGTGGTGCAGTGGTAAAGAATCTGCCTGCCAATGCAGGAGATGAAGGAGACTCGAGTTCAATCCCCAGGCTGGGAAGATCCCTTGGAGTAGGAAACGGCAACCCACTCTAGTATGCTTGCCTGGAAAATTCCATGGACAGAGGAACCTGGCAGGCTACAGTCTGCTGCTGATGCTGCTAAGTCACTTCAGTCGTGTCCGACTCTGTGTGACCCCATAGACGGCAGCCCACCAGGCTCCCCCATCCCTGGGATTCTCCAGGCAAGAACACTGGAGTGGGTTGCCATTTCCGTCTCCAATGCATGAAAGTGAAAAGTGAAAGTGAAGTCGCTCAGTCGTGTCTGACTCTTCGTGACCCCATGGACTGCAGCCTACCGGGCTCCTCCATCCATGGGATTTTCCAGGCAAGAGTACTGGAGTGGGGTGCTATCGCCTTCCCCAGGCTACAGTCCACAGGGTCGCAAAGTCAGACACGACAGAGCACACATACCATGCCATTGACTATCCACTGCATACTGGGCACTTTGCAGACGTTTTCTCTAATCCTCAAATCAGCTAGCGCAGGACCTGAAGACAGAAGCTCCCTAAACCTTGCCCTACACCCTCCTCGCACCCTCCTTTCCCTCCTGGGCAGGCTGGAGAGGCTTCCTGCTCCCCAGTCTCTCAAACTATACACATTAGGATCAGGTCAGCATCCATCTCACAGGCACTGCTAAGAGATAACTCAGAAGGTGCTTAAAGTGAGTCCGGTCCTGGGAAAGCGGTCCGAGAATGTTAGCTTGTAATATTCACCTGTGAGGAGAACAGGCTTGGGCGTGTGTGTGTGTGTGTGTGTGTGTGTGTCTGTGTGTCTCTGTGTGTGTGTCTGTGTATGTATCTGTATCTGTGTGTGTGTCTGTGTGTGTGTGTGTTTGTCTGTATGTACTCATGGTGAGGCAGCTTGCCCAAACCACCCACTAGAAAGTATCTCTGAAGCCCAGGGCAGCTTCCTCCTACTCCAGGCAGTCCTCCTGCTCAGAGCAGACACAGGGCAAGAACCAGAGGGCGGTGCCCCAGGTCCCTCCTCCTGGGTCCCCAGCCCCTCCTGGTACCTGTCAGCTTCTCAGCGATGGGCTTGAACTCCTCGGGGCTGATGTACATGTCCCGGTCAGTGTCCAGGGAGGAGAAGAGGAAGAGGCCTTCTGTCCCCAGGGTTTTCAGTGCTGAATCCTGCTTGGGAGGAGGCGCTGGGTTGAGCAACCGGATACCCACTGGTATCCCAAACCGCTTTCGCCACCACCTTCCTGAGTTCTTTCAGCCCATCCATCTCCCAAACATCTGTCCAAATGCCACTTCTGCACGCCCCAGAGCCCAGGTCCCCCGTTCCCATCCCTCTGGGTCCCTGTTACACTCCCAGCCTTCGTCCACTGTCCACTCTCCGAGTGCCCGATTCGTATCCGGATCCATCTAGAGTCACCCTCTTGGTCCTCCCATCGTCCTCCCTGGACTCCCCTCCCCGCTGTCCCAGCGCCCCCGGCCCCGCCCGCCCGGATGCTCGGGTCCCAGCCTCTCTCAGTGCTTTGTCTGCGGTGAACTGTTCTAGCGCCTATCCGCCCGCTCCCCTAGGAGCCGTCCCAGCCCCGGCCTCGCTCGGGGCCAGTCTGCTCACCCCCGCATCAGTCCTTCATAGCCCGCCCGCTTTCTGGAGCCCCCCTTTTCCTTCCTGGCCGCCCTCCCGGCCCTCCGGCCCCGTCCCCCTCCGGTCAGGCTGCCCTCCCATCCCCGCCCCGTCCCCCACCGCCCCCGGCCCCTCGGAGCCCTGCCCGTCGGTGAGCCCCGCCGCCCGGGCCCACTCGAGTGTCCCCGGCCGGCCGCCGCGCCCTCCCCGCCGACTCGGACCTGCCTCGCGGCCGCCTGGGCCTCGCTGTAGCGGGCGAAGGCCCGGGCGGCGGCGGCGGCCGCGGCGGCGGCGAGCAGGGCCCCCAGCAGCGCCAGGGCGCGGGCGCGGCGCGGCGGGGGCGCGGGCGGCGCGGCGGGGCCGGAGCCCGGAGGCCCGCGCTCGCCCGGCCGGGTCCGGCCCATGGCGGCGGCTCCGGGCGGGGTGGCCGCGGACGCGGAGCCGCGGCGGCGCGGGCGCGGGCGGGGCCGGGGCCGGGCCTGGGCGCCGGGGCGGGACGGGCTGGGGCCCTCGGTCCGGCGCACGGCGGCGCTGCTGACTCGCGAGTGCAGGGAGGGAGGCGCGCCGGGGCCCCTGCTCCACACACACCTCCCTGCCGTCCGGCGGTGTCTCCTTCCTTCTCTTTCCTCTCCCCGAACGAAACCGGGCCTCCGCGTCCCGCCTAGCCTGGAGGAGCTCGGGAGCACTTCCAGGCTGAGCACCGGGAGAAGGAGATGCGAGGGAAGCCAGAGGCGGGTCGGGTACCCACTCTCCCCGCATCCCACCCTGCCTCTTATCCGACCTGCTTTTTGAAATGTCTCTATAGTCATCGCGAAACAGAAAACTACCCAAGTTCAGCCCTCCCTGTTTCTTTCATGGTCTTGCTGGAAGGCCACCTCTGCAAATTCATTAGGGACAGGAGCTACCTGTAAGGACACAGGCAGGTGCAGCGCTGAACCCTCACCTGCGGGGCCCAAGTTTCTTCACCTGTAAGGAGGATTCAGAGAGGCTCTTCTGTGGGTTGGTTGGTGTCGTTCAGTCGCTCAGTTGTGTCCAACTCTTGGCGATCCCATGAACTGCAGCACGCCAGGCTTCCGTGTCCTTCACCATCTCCCAGAACTTGCTCAAACTCATGTCCATTGAGTCGGTGATGTCATACAATCATCTCATCCTCTGTCCTCCCCTTCTCCCACCTTCAATGTTTCCCAGCATCAGGGTCTTTTCAAATGAGTCAGTTCTTCGCATCAGGTGGCCAAAGTGTTGGAGCTTCAGCTTCAGCATCAGTCCTTCCAATGAATATTCAGGACTGATTTCCTTTAGGATGGACTGGTTGGATCTCCTTGCTGTCCAAGGGACCCTCTAGAGTCTTCTCCAACACCACAGTTCAAAAGCATTGATCATTCGGTGCCCAGCCTTTTTTATGGTCCAACTCTCACATCCATAAATGACTACTGGAAAAACCATAACTTTGACTATAGGGAAATGCCCAGGTGGGTGGGGGTGGCAGCCCCCAGGCACAGGGCAAGGCCGGCTGTGAGTTACCCTCTCCCCTGCTAGACCTGGCCTGGACACTAGAATGGTTTTTCTGGAGAACAACACTTAGGGGAGGGCCTTGGGCGTGGAGATGGGTGGAGTTTGAGGAAGTACTTTCAAGTCCTCAGAAATCTTGGTTCCACTGGGTCTCTTTTCCGTTATATCAAGGGCCCTGGGATCCCAGGGGTGGCTG
Source organism: Bos indicus (assembly GCF_029378745.1). Taxonomy (NCBI): domain Eukaryota; kingdom Metazoa; phylum Chordata; class Mammalia; order Artiodactyla; family Bovidae; genus Bos; species Bos indicus. The sequence continues at coordinate 127,011,201 of NC_091761.1, forward strand.
TGCCTGCACTTTCCCACGAGAGGGCAGCAGCTGCCAAAGCCTCTGGACAGGAACCCAGAGTCTGGGGAGCAGCCGCGCAGTCCTTGGAGATGACTGCCAGCCCCAGGGCAGGGCAGCGCCCAGGTCTGGGATGTCAGGGGGAATTTAGCGGGTACTTAGCACCCAATGTGTGCTGGACTTGGTGCCATGAAATTCATGCCATCCTATTTCATCCTCAAGCCACCCAATGAGGCTTGTTTGACTCATTTTAAAATTGAGGAACCTGGGAATTCCTTAGAGGTCCAGTGGTTAGGGGGCTTCCCAGGTGGCTCAGTGTAAAGAATCCTCCTGCCAATGCAGGAGATGCAAGAGATGTGAGTCAAGAAGATCCCCTGGAGTGGGAAATGACAACCCACTCCAGTATTCTTGCCTGGAAAATTTCATGGATAGAGGAGCCTGGTGGGCTACAGTCCATGGGGTCGCAAAGAGTCGGGTGCAACTGAGCGCACAGGCACGCACACCAGTGCTTAGGACTCTGTGTGTTCCCTGCTGGGGCCCAGGTTTGCTTCCTGGGCCAATAACTAAGATTCTGCAAGCCACAAGGCAGTGCCCTCATAGAAATAATAATAAATTAAAATTGAGGAGCCTGAGCCCTGACACCCAGGTCTATCTGAGTCCAAATCTCTTGCCATGCTGCCTCTCGGGATGATCCAGCTGACTGAGTGGTGGGGGTGGCACTGGTCTCTACCACCACTTCTGTCCTTCATGGGTAACCAGCCATGACAGTGCCATGTGAGCAGGGTCCTGCCTTCCTAGTGCCCATAAATGACCTGGCACATAGTGGGCACTCTCATGTCTTTTGAATGACTGACACCCAGGGACCAAGAGTTGTGGACCCTGGACCCAGCCCTTGCCCAGCTTTCTGGCCCCCCATTCTCCGAGGGACCCACAGAGGCCTGACATCTGGTGTTGGCTTCTGAAGGCGTCCCACTGTGCCACTTCCAACTCATTATTGCTGATGTTTGGGGACACCCTGCATACGACAGATGCTATTAGAAAACCAAATTCCGTTCTTTCAGGAAGCAAAGCTAACAGAGCACAAAGCAGGTTGGGGGAAGATTGATGAGTCAAGTCCCCTGGAAAATAAATGAGGGGCGTTTTCTTCACCAGATCACTTTTACTTATTACACTTTCTTTTTGTTAAAGACACAGGACCCCACTGGTCTCGGTGGCCCAGGGCTGGAGAGATGTGACTGAGATTGGGAGGGGGCATGTCTCTCAAAGCTGTGGGGTTTCTGGGCAGAGGGGGAGCGGAGAGGGGTGGACTTACAAGATTTGACTCAAGTCAGTGAAACTCTGGAAAAAGGGTCAATCTTGGGATCCAGCTCCGGGGAGACATCAGCTCTGGCCTTGGCAGTGTCCCGCTGGTGGGCACCCTTCCCAGGAGGGCTTGCCTCCAAGCCAAGGACCGGGGCACAGCAGGACAGAGCCTTGAGAGACTGGGCCAGCAGGGCGGCTGTAGCCAGGGGCAGCCCTGCAGGAGGTCTTTGGCACCTCCCATGTGGGCACGGTGATATTTGGTAGCACCGAGGTAAGTGGCATGTTGGCCATATCCTTCTCACCCATTAGCAGGGAGATCACTCATTCACCTACTCAACGAACAGTTACTGAGGGTCTTCTATCGTCTGTTCTGGGCACTGGAGAGCCATCAGAGGATAAAGCGAATCTCTGATCTTTTTTTATTGAATTAAAATTTTAATTAATTTTAAAAAAGGAAGATCTTGAGAAGGATCCTGGTATTGGCAGTGAGACACTGAGGGCCTATGATCTCAGGTCTAAAGAAAAAGAGTAGACTAGCCAGTGGTTACCCTCCCAGCCGCCACTTGACATTCGTTTCAGTTCATTCCAGGAGGACAGAGAAGGGCAGGGAGGTAGGGAGCGTCTCAGCAAAGCTGGCTTCAGCTCTGGTCATCTCACCTACCCACTGCATTTAAGGAGCTCCAGGTTAAGAGTTTCAGAACATAAGGCACCTAGTCCGTCACTCAGGAGAAGGGAAGTCATTCCAGGTTTCCAGAAATCTCCTATCTCAGATCTGAGAGTGTCCAGGGTTTCAGCTGAGCTTTTCAGGCCAACCAGCAGTTACTTGGTTAGTCCTGTGGCCTTGACCCCATCTCTGGGAAGGGCTACAGTCAGAGGGAGTAGGGCGAGTCTAGCCCCCAAGCCTTTGGAGGCACAGTTAGATAGCGAAAAGAAGGACCCTGGGCTCACTGATTCTAGGAGCGAAACTGGTGTGGGCAGCATCTCTCCTGGGCTGGACAGAGTGGAGGCTGGACACACAGCAGATCTGTTCCTATTGCAGCTACCAGCCCCAAGAATTGCTCCCCGGCCTGTCTTGGCTTCCCTTGGTCTCAGCTGCCCCTGAGATGCGCCTGTCGTGGCAAGTCCATCTCCAGCCCGCATATCTCCAGGGCCGATGTGAATCAGGTGGACAAAGTTCATTGGTTCCCCAACTACAGCCCAGTCAATCCGGCTCCTCTTGTTCAGCTCGGGTTTCTCTACCATGCAGCAGCCTGGTTTGTCCCAAATTCCCTCACATTCCCTGATGGTTCCGGGTTGACCGATCTGCCTGGGGCCCCAGAGGATTCTTGCTCTGATGCCCAGACTGCCCCCTCCTCACTCCCCTCAGGTGTAAAAACACCCTGAGTATACTCAGCTGGACAGGTCTAGAGCAAGTAGAGTCCTCGGAGCCCTTAGCTGAGCAGGGAAGGTCGGTGTCTTGGACCCCGAGAGACTAGCAGGGTCAGGGAGTGGGGTGGGCAGGCCGGCACAAGGTTCTGTCTCCCACTGACTTGGAACCCTGTTCTGCTCTGGCTTGAGCTGTCTGGCCGCAGCTGGTGTGTGGGGGGGTGGTTCCCATTCCATGCCCGCCAGGGTGGAGTTTCCGGGCTCGCTCCTCAATGCAATGGGGGATCCAAGGGCCAGAGTCTCTGGTCTTCTGGGCAAATCAGCGAAAACTCTGACTCCCGGGAAGTGAGTGCCTGGCGAGAGGGATGCATGCAGAGGAGGGTCCCCTTGGCTGTCAGGAGGGGTTAAGAGAAGCTTCACAGAGCCGATGTCCAGCCGGGTCCGAATGCGGGAGCTCACTGGGTGGAGCACTGGGAAGAACATTCCAGGGGCAGGCAGAACAGAGGCAGAGGCCCCGGGGCACGTCTATGGTTTTGTGAGGATGTAGTCCCGTGGGTCTGGGCAGAGGGGATTCAGGGCAGAGGTGGGGTGCTGTGAAGGGAGAGGCGGCAGGAAAGACAGGCTGAGCTCCACCCAGCTTGTGAAAAGCTTGGACTTTACGCTGGGGCAGTGCAGTCACAGTAGGCCAGGACCTTCCGCCACTGAGGCACCTTCAGATGCTGGGGACCCGTCCCTGATCCCGTGTCCTGGCTTCTGCCTGGAGGCACAGGAGTTCCATGTCCACACCCCGGGTGTCCATGCAGACACTCCCACTGCTCCCCTGGAAGAGGAGGCAAATGGCCTTGGTGCCGGGTCACGGGCTCATACCCCAGCTGTGGCTCTCTCTCTCACACACACCCACGTCCACACCTGCCTGCCTTCTGGAAGCTTCCTCTTTTCTTCTGCTCCCTGTGTGTCTGGGGTACGGGCGCCAGGAAAAAGTCTCTCTCCTGCAGGGGGCTCTGGCGCTCTCCAAGGAGTAAAACCACATGATTTTTCTACGGTAGCTCTAGGTGGCTTAGTGTAAAGCTGGCTCAGTGGGAAAGAATCCACCTGTAACACAAGAGACGCAGGTCCAGTCTCTAGATCAGGAAGATCCCTTGTAGAAGTGAAGTGAAGTGAAGTGAATGTTGTTCAGTCGTGTCCGACTCTTTGTGACACCGTGGACTATACAGTCTATGGAATTCTCCAGGCCAGACTACTGGAGTGGGTAGCTGTTCTCTTCTCCAGGGGATCTTCCCAACCCAGGGATCGAACCCAGGTCTCCCACATTGCAGGCCGATTCTTTACCAGCTGAGTCACCAGGGAAGCCCACCTGGAGAAGGAAATGGCAACCAGCTCCTGTATTCTTGACTGAGAAATCCCATGGACAGAGGAGCCTGGCGGGGCATAGTCCTTGGGGGTCGCAAAGAGCTGGACACTACTTAGCAGTTGAACATGCACGCACACTGGCTACTGGGATAACAGACCTGGTGGGGGTGGGGGTGGGGTGAGCGGGTAGTGAGAGCCATTTGGCTCTGTTTTCTTGTGTTTCTCCTCTATCGTCTCAGTTCAGTTCAGTTCATTTCAGTCGCTCAGTCATGTCTGACTCTTAGTGACCCCATGGACTGCAGCGTGCCAGGCTTCCCTGTCCATCACCAACTCCTGGAGCTTACTCAAACTCATGTCCATCAAGTCGGTGATGCCATCCAACCATCTCATCCTCTGTCATCCCCTTCTCCTCCCACCTTCAATCTTTCCCAACATCAGGGTCTTTTCAAATGAGTCAGTTCTTCGCATCAGGTGGCCAAAGTATTGCAGTTTCAGCTTCAGCATCAATCCATCCAATGAATATTCAGGGCTGATCTCCTTTAGGATGGACTTTTTGGATCTCCTTACAAGTTCAAGGGACTCTCAAGAGTCTTCTCCAACACCACAGTTCAAAAGCATCAATTCTTCGGCTCTCAGCTTTCTTCACAGTCCAACTCTCACATCCACACATGACCACTGGAAAAACCATAGCCTTGACTAGACAGACCTTTGTTGGCAAAGTAATGTCTCTGCTTTTCAATATGCTGTCTAGGTTGGTCATAACTTTTCTTCCAAGGAGCAAGCGTCTTTTAATTTCATGGCTGCAGTCACCATCTGCAGTGATTTTGGAGCCCAAGAAAATAAACTCTCTCTGTTTCCATTGTTTCCCCATCTATTTGCCTTCAAGTGATGGGACCGGATGCCACAATCTTAGTTTTCTCAATGTTGAGTTTTAAACCAACTTTTTCACTCTCCTCTTTCACTTTCATCAAGAGGCTTTTTAGTTCTTCTTCACTTTCTGCCATAAGGGTAGTGTCATCTGCATATCTGAGGTTATTGATATTTCTCCCAGAAATCTTGATTCCAGCTTGTGCTTCATCTAGCCCAGCATTTCACATGATGTACTCTGCATATAAGTTAAATAAGCAGGGTAACAATATACAGCCTTGATGTATTCCTTTTCCTATTTGGAACCAGTCTGTTGTTCCATGTCCAGTTCTAACTGCTGCTTCTTGACCTGCTTACAGGTTTCTCAGGAGGCAGGTCAGGTGCTCTGGTGTTCCCATCTCTTTAAGAATTTTCCACGGTTTGTTGTGATCCACACAGTCAAAGGCTTTGGCGTAGTTAATAAAGTAGAAGTAGATGTTTTTCTGGAATTCTCTTGCTTTTTCGATACTCCAACAAACGTTGGCCATTTGATCTCTGGTTCCTCTGCCTTTTCTAAATCCAGCTTGAACATCTGGAAGTTCACAGTTTATACACTGTTGAAGCCTGGCTTAGAGAATTTTGAGCATTACTTTTCTAGTGTGTGAGATGAGTGCAATTGTGTGGTAGTTTGAACATTCTTTGGCATTGCCTTTCTTTGGGATTAGAATGAAAACACCTTTTCCAGTCCTGTGGCCACTGCTGAGTTTTCCAAATTTGCTGGCATATTGAGGGCAGCACTTTCACAGCATCATCTTTTAGGATTTGGAATAGCTCAACTGGAATTCCATCACCTCCACTAGTTTTGTTTGTAGTGATGCTTCCTAAGGCCCACTTGACTTCACATTCCAGGATGTCTGGCTTTAGGTGAGTGAATCACACCATCGTGGTTATCTGGGTCATGAAGATCTTTTTTGTGTAGTTCTTCTGTGTATTCTTGCCATCTCTTCTTAATATATTCTGCTTCTGTTAGGTCCATACCATTTGTGTCCTTTATTGAGCCCATCTTTGCATGAAATGTTCCCTTGGTATCTCTAATTTTCTTGAAGACATCTCTAGTCTTTTCCATTCTATTATTTTCCTCTATTTCTTTGCATTGATCACTGAGGAAGGCTTTCTTATCTCTCCTTGCTATTCTTTGGAACTCTGCATTCAGATGGGTATATCTTTCCTCTTCTCCTTTGCCTTTAGCTTCTCTTCTTTTCTCAGCTATTCATAAGGTCTTCTATCATCTAGGACCTTGGAAAGTCAGAGGGGTGATTTGCCTCACACCCAACACTAGCATCTTGGCAGCCAGAAATCAGTCCAGTGTTCCACATGGGAGCAAAGTGTCGCTTGGGAAAACCGAGGCTTCTGTTGGCATTGCAGGAGTGGCTTTACCTGCCTGGACCCCATGGGCCTCTCAACAAATAAGTACCTACTCTGTGACGGCCCAGGAGCACAGCAGGGAAGAAGACAGACTGGGCACTTCCTCCCTGGACCTAAATATTCTAGCAGGGGGAGAGAGATGATGAACACCCAGAGAAGATGGTTTCAGATAATAGTGGACACGAAGAGGTAAGACAATGTGGCGTGGGGTGATGCAGGCAGCGGTGCGTGGCTTCAGCTAGCAGCTCATGTTTACACTGCAGCCTGAGGGAGAAGAAGAGGCCATTCTTTGGAGAATGGAGGCAAGGACATCCCAGGCCGAGAGAAGAGGAACTGGCAAGTGCAAAGGCCCGGAGGTAGAAATAAGCTTGGTGTGTTCAAGAAACGTGAAGAAGGCAGAGCGCGTCATCGAGAGAGTGACAGGGGAAACGGTTGGTGACAGAGGCTAGGGCCATGTCATTGAGAATCTTGCAGGCTGTGGCAACACGTTTCAGTTAGATATGATAAACCCTTTCAGGTATTAAGCAGGGGGAGTGACATGTGATTTTATTTTATTCATTTATGCATCTGTGCTGGGTCCCAGCTCGTGGGAATCTTCCATCTCCCTTGCAGCACGTGGAATCTTTAGTTGGAGCATTTCAAATTCTTAGTTGTGGCATGTGGGATCTAGTTCCCTGGTCAGGGATCGACTCCACACCCCACTGCATTGGGAGAGCAGAATCTTAGCCACTGGACCCGCTAGAGAAGTCTCTGTGATTTGTTTTTGAAAAGACCTTTTTTTAATAGCCAAAAAAGAGAAATAACCCAGATTTCTATTGATGAGTGGATAAACAAAACGTGGTATAGCCAAACACTGGGTGTTATTCAGCAATTAAAAGGAGTGAAGCGCTGATGTGTGTTACAGCGTGAACAAACCTCAGAAACATTACATTGAATGAAAGAAGCCAGACACAGAGACCACATATTGTGTGAGTCCATTTATATGAAATGTCCAGAACGGGCAGATCTACGGAGACGTTAAGTACATTAGTGGTTGCCTGGGGCGGGAGTGGGGAACGGGGAGGAGAAAGGATGTGCTAATGGATACAGCGTTCTTTTGGGGGGTATTGAATGTTCTAAAATTAGATTGTGGTGATGCTTGTACAACTCTGTGAATATACTAAGAAACATGAATCGTATGCTCTAAGTGGGTGAATTTTATGGCGTATGAATTAGAATTCAATAAAGTGTTTTCTGGGTAGAGAAGAGACTGAGGAGAGCAGGAGTGGAAGGAGGGAGCCAAGAGGCTCATTTAGTCCCCTTGCTGGGCTGGTGAGGAGCTGGAAAGAGGTGGGAAGATGCAGTCAGCCATGTGGTGGTGGAGACAGGGCTTGCTGATGGCTTAGGGGAGGGCGGTGAGACCAAAGACAAGCATCGATTAGGGCTTGAGCTCGGTTGAAGGAGGAAACAGAACAGGCTCTACCTTGAAATCAGGACTCCATCTTGGGCCGGACTGTGCACTTTGAGTTATATGCCCAGTATCTATGGAAACAGACCAACTGGAAAACCAGGGCCCTGGAAGGAAGAGCCCCAGGGCTCATACCTAGACTCTCCTCGCCTAAAAGAATACCCTAATTATCTGTGTAACCGGATAGAATCATACATTCTATTATGCTTGTTGGGATATGACCACAGGTCTGTTGATAATTGTCCACTGTTAACTACCTAGGCTTAAGGCATATGAATCACGGGTTAACTTTGTATCTTTCTTTTTCCTTTGTTCAGACTAGTCAGACTAGTTTCTGGGAACCTTGTACACTTAGGGTTATAGGTTTTCACAAAACCTGGTCGGGGTCCTTGCCTAAGAGGGGACTCTGCCTTGCACCCACCGCTGTAGTGAACTGCACTCCACCGTCTGCATTGTCCTGAGTGAGTTTGTTTCCCGGGACTCATGGCTACAACAAGGGTAGGTGGTAAGGCCATTTCTGGAAGTCTGAGAGGCCCAGGCTGGGGGCAGCTGGGTCAGGTCTGCTGCGTGGAGATGCCCTGAGCTGCCAGAGAGGCCGCGGGTGTGGGAGTCTGGAGCTGTGAGCTGCTGGACTGCAGACTTGGAAGTTGCCAGTCTCCAGATGACATCTAAAGCCCCCAGATTCAGTGAGATCTCAAAGGAGGGTGAAGAGGCCTTCAGCCTGTGTGGCCTCAGCAGCTGCACGTGGTCCCAGACGTGGCCAAGCCTTGGAGTCTGAGTGGCTTTGGCTGGATTCACAGGCATGGGGCTGGGACTATGATTAGCCAGAAAATAGATTAATTGGAGGGGTCATGACAGCTTTTGGCTAGACTCTCAGACTGTCCAGGCAGAGAGATTGGTTTCCTGGGGTCAGGAGGGCCCACACAGACTGCTTTATTCTCAGCAGCATTAGCCTGGCTGCCACCAGCGTGGCCTGGGGCCTCTGAACAGAGACCAGGCCCCACCCCTACCCTCGTTGGTCCAAGGAAGTGGGCAGCTTTTCCCCAAGGGCACCTGCGACTCTGAGACACAGTCAGGGTTGGGAATCACTGGGCCGGCGCGAGCACCACCGAGTTTTCCTGTGTGGGGTTTCTGGAGTGCTAAGCATTGAATGCCAAATCCGGAAGAATTTTTCCTTTTTATAAAACCATCCTCCCCGCACTCCTGTTGCTCATTCAGGACTGGAGGCTGAGAGTTTCAAATGCAGAAACAGCGATCTTCCAAACAAGCCACAAAAAACAGTGAATCTGACATTTGGGGGCCTTTAAACAGGGTCAGGCTCAGGAAGAGGTGTGGAGTTAAGAGCCCCACCCTCTGCCCCTCCCGTCTGTTTTGAACTGTGGCCAAGGAGAGGGCAGAGACTGGGGTCAATCTCCTGGTTTGCCTGGGACTGAGGGCCACCCAGTATGAAAAGCTGCAAAGGCCAGGGCGGGCTGCGCTGAGCCAGCCGCCCTACAAGGGAGGGAGGAGCATGTCTCAGGTGCCTCCAGGGTGTTTTATTTCATAAGCTCTGATCTTAGTTGTGTGCTTCAGAGGTTTGAGCCACAAAGGATAGAAAAGGGCTTTGTGACAGCCAGACAAAAAAGCATGAAGGTCCTTCTTATATAAGAGATAAGTCGTTATAGGTTGTCTCTTATCAACTGAGACAGAGGAAAACTCAGTGGAGTTTTTATAATTCAAAGACTAAGAAAGGAATTAAATTTTGTGCTGAAATTAGTGATGGACGAGGTCAGCAGAGGATTCACTCTGGAGAGGGCAGGTATTGATAGGAAGCAGCAGGAAGATTTTCTGGGGACTGGAAATGTTGTGTCTTGATGAGGGAGGTGGTTTTAAGGTCTGTGTACATACGGGTCAACATTTCTTCAGCTGTATGTTTAAGATTACTATCCTTTACATTTGTTGCTGAATCTGCATTAAACCTAAAAGGTTTTGTTTTTTTTTTTAAAGTAAATATTCCTATGACATTAGGCATCTTCAGTTTTCAACTGTCTTTTACTCTATTTTTAGTTCGGGGCAGGGCTGAATATAAAATAAGAAAACCCCCTTCCAATCTTTTAAAGAAAAGTTTCATTTAAAACCTCATGGAGAAACAGGACTAATTAAAAACATGGGAAATGAAAGTAGATTGAAGGGAGGACATGGGACTGGAGGGGGAGAAAGGGAGGGATTTCCTTAAGGGCAAGTTGAGCTCGGAGACAAAGATGAAAGGGAGGAGGAGGCGGACAGTCTCGAAGGAGGTTGGAGGTAATGAATTGTTCCTCAACAGGAGGGAACCCAGAGAGACTTAACAGAGATGGAGGCAGGATCTCAGACAGCAGGTCTGATGTTTTCCCGGGGGGCTAGGGCAGGGCACCCTTACGGGGAGCCCTTAATGCCATGATGGGCAGCGGCTGTCAGGGCAGGCCCCTTGGCCAGTGGGTGAGCAGGGAAAAGTGTGGAGGTCATATGGAGATTGTAGGTGAGGAGCCACATACCGGAGGGAAAGCCCTGGAGAGGTGCAGAGTCAAGACCCTCCAGGAGGTGCCAGGCAGACCACAGGGCAGAAAGGGAGGGGGTGCTCCAGGCATGTATGTGGAATCCAGGCCTGTGGGGGACACTTCTGGAAGGCCATCGTCTCCTGGTTAGCATTCCCCATGAGGGGAGGGCGTGAAGGTGGACAGTACTGTGTCTGAGACCTGGAACTCACTGACTTCCTGCCTGCCTGGGCCCCACAAACAGCCTTGATTCTGCACATACAAGGGAAGGAGAAGGGCCATCATTGGAAGCAACTTCTATTTTTAAAACACCCAGCTGGGCTTGTTGAAAGGCGGAGGGGGGGCGGGGGGCGCGGGCAGAGAGGGGAGTGGAAGCTGCAGGAGCTGCAGGAACAAAGGTCAAAGGAAAGCTGGGGTGGCTTGAAGTCTCCCGGCCTGGGACCAGAGGAACCCAGAGACCGAGGACAGGCTGTGGAACATCCGGCAGAGGGCGCTGGGCTCTCTCTGCACTCCTGGGGGCACTGGTTCCAGAAGCTTCTGCTTAGGAACCCAAGAATGGTTTTCCACTGAGACTGATATAAGGGGAGGAAAAAAAAGAATTCTTAGGTATCTCCACTCAGAAGGGAGAGGAGGCTTTCAAAAATGTAAAGGAGATTATCTCAGGCCCCAGCTTAAAACCCCACCTAGCTTCTTGCTGCTCTCAGATGAAGAGCAAACCCCGCCCAGTTCTGGAGGCCCTGCAGGTTGGAGCCCGGTCAGTCTCTTCCAGCCGGTAGGATCACGCCTGCCCCTGGCTTGCTGACTTCCCGCCCCTCAAACAGACCAGAACTTCCTCTGCTGAGCTTTGCGCCAGGGGCTGGCTGTCCCCTCTGCCTGCGATGCTCCGTCACACGTGTCAGCTCCCCGGGGAGTCCCTGACCTCCCCCGTTCCTCTCACATGTCCCTTGTCTGTGGTTTCTCCGCCTGCATTCAGCTTGCGGATGTATCTGAGGTTTGGTCACTAGCCCAGAAGTCCTGTGGGAGCAGCCACCGTATCTGTCGTGTTCTCAGCTGCAGTTTTAGCACCTCGCTCTTCACTCTTCATGGGGCAGGGATGGTAAAGGCTACTTGTTGAATTACAAAAGCCTGGAGGATTCTGGAACCGAGGCTGGGGCAGCAGCCCTGAGCCCCATAACCCAACCTCAAGAACTAACTGGATGGGAGAAAGCACAGTCAGCCTGGTAGGGGATGGACCTGGAGCATCACTTTCAGGGATAATGGCCAGAGGGAGTGGAGTTTGCTCGTCGTTGCTAACCTCCAGCTGGTGCTGGGATTCTTCACGTCTTGTTGAGTCTGACCCCAGAAAAGCAAGATGTTCCAGAAACTTGGGGTCAGATTAGGTCAACATTGGGGGTGGTGACAGGGATGTAGGAGATGGCTCAAGAGGCAGGTGGGGCTGTAGGAACCCTAACATCCAAGAGACCCTGACATCTAAGGAAAACAATTGAGAGCAGAATTTTTATTCTGGTCAAGACTGAGCAGAACAAAAAAATGGAAAAGGAGGAGTTTTGACTTCAATTTGTTTGGATTTCAGTTTTCATCATAAAGGAGGTTTCATTGTGAATTTTATTTATTTTTTGAGGAGAGAATTCATTGTTTGGAGGGTGTTTGTATTGTTCAAAACGGGGCGGGGGCACTTCTTATTTGGTTTATGGTAGGACCTCTGATGAGCACACACAGAGTTGAGGCAGAGGGATATGGAATGGAGACAGGCTAGGCATGGGTTTTATTCTGGGGTGTGGGGTGGCTTTGGGGATCAGTCAGCATCGGTTCTCCCATATCTACCTGTGCCAGGGTCACCTGAGGGCTTGTTACAAAAAGACTGCTGGTGCCCCCAGAGCTGCTGATTCAGTCGATCGGGGCAGGCGGGGGGTGGGGGGTGCCTGAGAACTTGCATTTCTAACAAGCTCCCGTGTGCTGCTGGTGCCTGGGGCTCGGTTCAACACTCTGGGAGCGTGACCTAAGGATGCTTCAGCTCTGAATCATTCTGTGGCCCTTTTCAGGTCTCAACACAAAACCCCCTTTTCAGGTCTCAGGGGAGCTCCAGAAGGAACAGTGACTGGGGGCAAGGGGCTCCCAGTGGGGTCAGGACCGTCTGGGTGTGCTCCCCCGCCACCGCCAGGGAGACAGCCAACCCCTGATGACTGCAAGGCTGGCCAATAAATCCTAGGGCTTAGGAGAGGGAAGTCAACGGGTGTGTTTGTGTGTGCACATGAGTGTGTATTTGTGTGCTTGTACATGTGTGTATGTTTGTGCACACATAACTGTGCATGTATGTGTGTGTGTGCATGTGAGTGCATGTGCATGTATGTGAGTGTGTGTGTGAAACCTTTTCCTCAGCATGCTCTCATCTCAGCCCCCAGACTGGAGAGTGACAAACAGGTCGGGCCTGTGTCCTCACTCTCTCGGTGGGACAAGGGCTGGGCTGATCTAGTCGTCTTCTCCTGTGTAAATAACTGCCAGCCTCGCCTCCCTTCCAAGGAGGGATTCAAGGTCTCCAGGAAGAGGAAAGACAAATAGGATCTCAAACACCTTCCAAAGCAGAGACGCCTCTCTGCCAGCATCCTGGACAAGCTCTCAGCCTCTTCCTCCAGCCGGCCACTCCTGCCCGAGCATCCTTCACAAACTCACTGGGCCTTGGAAGCCTGTGGACAACCTACAAATCTTCATCCCCATTTCCCAGTTTTCGCAGATTCAGGGCTAACGGCAATATGCTCGTTCCATGCGAAAAGCAGAAAATGTTCAGATTTATTGCTTGGAGAGTTCGGTCTGTCTCTTGGGCCTGGTTGATGCAGTTTCTCCAAGTTTCATAGCATTTTGTTAAAAGAAGAATTTTTGACAGTAGTGTTTTCCTCACATTTACTCAAGGTTTATAGTTTACGAAGAGTGTTCACGTAATAACGATAATCACTATAGGTACTGAGTTCCAACACCGGGGAGCTCAGTTAACCCTGGAAACCACTCTCCCTTTCCACAGACAGAAAAGCAGAGGCCCAGAGAGCTTAAGGGACTTGCCTGAGGTCACACAGCCCAGGGAAAGGACAGGGTGGAGCTGAACCCAGGTTCATTTGGTTTCAGCCTGCGTTCCTCCTCTCCTTTGTCCTTCTTTCCTTCAGCCTGACGGAATGCATTCCAATCCGCAGAAAAACTGAGTGAGAAAAAACACAAAACAAATCAAAAGCCAGAGGCTTTTGCAGAAAACACAGGCTGGAATGCATACAAAAATAAACACGTACGTTCAAGGGAACCCTCAGGTCCCCAAACAATATGTTTTGTGTAAGATTCTTTCTGTAACGATGCAGGTGGTCGAGGGTCCAGTGGGGCAGGTGGTCAGCGAGCAGAGGACTGACTTTCTAAGTGTGAGGACTGCACTGTCCAAACAGTGGCCAGGAACCACACACAGCTATTGAAATCTAATTAAAATGAAGCGAAAAATTTCGTTCTTCAGTCGCACTTGCCACATTTTAAGAGCTCAATATCCATATGTGGCTGCCCTTTTGGACAGCAGGGATCTAGACCATTTGCATCATCACAGAAAGTTATACCGTATAGCACTGTTCTAAGCCCCCACCAAGCCTGCTCCTGTCTTACCCTGGCTGTCCTGGAGGAGGGGAGCCGCAGCTCAGGGACAGACGCCTATTCTAAGGCAGGTTCCTCTGTAGTCGAGGTACCTATAGCTGCCATCCCAACACCCCAAGTCCCTCTACTTTACTCTGGAGAGGCGACAGCACAAGGGAAGCAGACAAAGGCCAAAAACCGAAGGACTGGCCGTTAACTGAGGCCATGCTACTCAAAGTGCGGCCCAAGGACTGGCAGCTTCAGCATCTCCTGGGAGCTCGTTAGGACGCTCCATGCCAGACTCTCTGAATAAGAACCTGTGTTTTAACAAGACCCCCAGGTGATTCAGGAGCACATTTAAATTTGAGAAGCTGTGACTTAAGAGATAGGCTGAGCGGGATCAAAATACTGTCCCAAATATAGGAAACCAATCAGATATTTTTAGACACACAAAAAAATAGCATCAGCACCCTTTTCCCCCAGTAGTGTGTGATTAAACATGAGTCACAGAGGGCTGAGCATCTCTGCACCACGTGATTAATCAGCATATTTCCTAGGTTAGGCCCCTCGGGAGGAGCTAGGGCGAGCTGGCCCATTTCCCATCCCTAGCACCTTCTTAGACCAAGATGAGGTCACCTCTCCAAAGCAAAGAGAAGAGAGCTAAGACTCACATTCTGGGTCTCAGGGATGCTGCCTTTATATCAGATTTTCTATTTTTGCCTTTTCTTTCCAATGCGTCTGGCTTTGAACTTTGTAAATTGCCAAAGACACAATGCACTGTATAAAGTCAGCCTGAACAAACACACAGTCCTTTAAAGGGAAGCACCTGGCAAAAGACTGTGTCCCCTCTTCCCGGGGACATGATGCCCCGCAGGCCCCAGTGCCTGGAGCCAGGTGCTAATGAAGCTTTCTGGGAAGGAACCAGCAACAAACCAATCCATGAAGAAAACAGGTGGTTCCATCCGCTATGAGGGCAAAGACGAGGCTTAAAATGAGCCTGGCAGCACGCTGCCTGCCTCCCCGCCACCCCTCGAGCTGGGGACGGAGAGGTCTGCTTCCGGAATGGTTCCAGAGCTCAGATTCTTCCTTCATTGCAGATGACTCACCCTTTTATTCCCCTCTCCTCTCAGCCTACCTTGGGTCTTACTTATTTTTATCCCCAGAATGGAGTTAAGTTGCCAAAGGGATGATATTTCTCCACCTGCAAGGGCCCTCCTGGAGGATGAATTTTAAAATATTCATTTTTACAACTTGCTCCCAGCGATAATGCAGAAGATCAGAATGCTGTGGGGAGGAGAGGGGGGCAGCGACATGGGCCCAGCAGGGAAGCCTGGGGCCTTGGGGAACTGCTAAGTGGCTCTGCCATGAGAGACACCCCAGGAATTGACTCCAAGGGGTTGGACCTGGGAAAAGGGGAAAGGGTCAGTGTGCTTTCATAACTCTCTTTATAATGCTGAGAAGAATCAAAGCCCGACCTAAGAATAGTCCTGCTGTTTTTGCCTTGTCAGCAGACAGATGTGTCGTTTTGGTAGCAAACCTCATTTTTTCTCCAGGGAACAGCCCGTTGCCCATTGCATGGGGTGGTCAAGATGCCTCGCCTTCCCCTTGGCTAGGGGCACGTGACCCAGGTCAGGCTGTTTGGAAGCTCGCGTCCTTGAAGGGAGACACAGTAGAATCTGGAGCTAACATTTGGACTCACCCGTACTGGCGGTGGTGCCTGGGGAGGCTGCCCCCTGATTCTTGCAACCTGGACCCCTGGCAACATCTTCTTTCCTGTCCTTCTTGAGGTCTGGCTGTTCTCTCCTGAGCCACTCCGAGGCATTCTAATACTGTATTGTTATTATTAATTTTTCTTGCTTAAGTTAGAAAGTGTTGGTTTCTATTATTTGTAGCTAAAGAATCGGAACTGACACAAACCCAAATGCCCAGCAATCGGGGCTTAAAAGCATGATACAGCCCACGATGGAGTACTATACACCAGGTACAGCAACAAGACACAGGCACAGAAAAGATGCTTACAACATATAGTTTAGTGCAGAGCAGATTCTAATAAAACAGGATGCCATGGTATGATACAATGCTTGCAAAATACACTCTGTGCCATCATAGAAAAAGGTCTGGAAAAAAATATAACAGTATTTATTCTGGTGCTGACATATTCAGTATTTCCCTGAAGCTGGGAAATACTGACAGCAAAAAGAAGGGGGCAGCAGAGGATGAGATGGTTAGATAGCATCACTGACTCAATGGACATGAATTTGAGCAAACTCCAGGAGATAGTGGAGGACAGGGGAGCCTGGCATGCTGCAGTCCGTGGGCTCTCAAAGTTACATGACTTAGTAACTGAATGACAACATTTATTCTGGAGGGTAGGAAGGGGAATGGTTTTTCTTTCAGCTTACCATAAAGATATTCCTAACTGTTCTATGATATTTGTGTAATGACTCTTCCGTTTTGCTTTAAAAAAAAATGGGCCCAAGCAGGTTACACTTTCTTGGTGCCTGTCAAGAGTGATTTGCTGGGTTTAGGCAGCAACTTATTTACCAAGTGCCAGGGCTCCTGCTACAGCCACAGCTTCCTTGTAGCTCTGACTACTGTTAAGAAGATGCTGGAAATGTCTGCGTCTCCACAACAGGAAGCAGCATCTCCCACAGCCTCAGGGCACCAGCCACATTCTGCTAAGGAGAACCTTATGAGGTGGAGGGTCCACCCTCCACTTGGTGGAAAAGAGAGGTTCAGAGAGACAGGAGACCTGCCCAGGTCCCTCCAATGGGGGTTTAAAGCCAAGTCACCTGGCCCAGGGCCTCAGCATCCCAGGGTGCTACTCAAGTTCACTAACAGCCAGAATGAAGTGGCTGAGCCTGGAGACAGACTCAGAATCATCCTGTGAAGTCAGCTGGGTAGACACGCTGCCGAGGGGTGAGGGTGAGTGAGGAGACGCTCTCCCCAAGCTGCTGGGGCCTGAACTCTTTGCCCTGCAGAATGGTGGCCTCCCAAGGGTGGAGGTCAGGGGGAGAGCAGATTTGTGGGCTGCCGTCTATGGGGTCACACAGAGTCGGACACGACTGAAGCAACTGAGCAGCAGCAGCATCTTCCCTTCCAGGTCTCAGCTTGAAGGTCATCTGCTCACAGAGGCTCTCCTTGACTGCTCCTCTAAGGTAGGTCTCGGCCTGCTTGTCTCCTCTGGAGCATTTCATGGAACTTTTGCAGTCATTCTGCTCCATGGTGTCTCCCTGCTTGACTACATGCTCCCTGAGGGAGAGGCTTCTGACTGTTCCACTCACAGTTGTGTGCCCATGTCTGGCCCCCTGCAGACACTCACCAAGTAGCTGCAGAACGATGGAATAGATGAAGGCTGGACGGGGTTGGTGAGCAAACCATAGGGGCTGGTCTCCCCTCTGCCTTCATTGGCTGTGTGACCACAGGCATGTTACTGCCCCGCTCTGGGTCTCTTTCAAGCCACTATGTTTAACTTCATGTATAAATATCCAACCCCATTGAAAAGGTTGGCCTCACCCTTGCTGAGTATCTTAGGACCAATGTAAGGGAAGGTAACAGAAGTTGGCATCTTTACTAAATTATACCTTAAATCAACTGCTGGTTGATTTTTCTTTCTGATGATAACATTGCCGTGGTTTCCCCAGGAGTCACTGATGTGCAATGAACCCAATTGTATTTCTTATTCAATAAACTCTTTTATTGTAACTTTACAGATTTTTCCATTACAGTAATGAAAAGAGGACTAGTGATTCATAACTGGCCCAAATCAAAGGGGAACTCTGCCTCAAATTATAAGGTGAATGACACATAATTGAACATATAGTAAATGTTGGGCAAAAGGAATTCAAAATACAGAAAATGGGGTCAAGATTTTGTGTGTGTGAGTGCAAACACTTTAAGGTTGGGTTTATCAGGATGATAGCATTTTTGAAAGCACATGAGTTTGGAAACTATATTTATAATCTGTGATAAAACACAACTGTAGAGAAAAGGCAAAATCAAGCAAAACCCAATAAACCGCCTAAACGAAAGGAAGTAAATCGAATCCACGGGGCTGCAACGCAAACCTCTGGTGCTTTGGCCCTGGAACGGCGAGAGAGCAGGTGTCACAGAAATTCTCCGTGGAAAGCAATGTCTGGGCCTGGTGTGACATCTCTGCGTCTCCAAGTCCTGTCTCCTCACAGAGGAAAAGAAGTTGCTCGTCCGACACATTGGCTGGGTCTGCTGGGCAGGGGCCCACGTTCCCAATCCGTTTGAGAACAACCCCCAAATCCAGAAGAGGTGACCGGGGAGCAGCAGGGATCCGGGTGGGCGTCAGCCCCCGCCCCGGCCAGAGCTGTCTGAGTGGTTCACGGGGAGCGGGTGGGCCTCTGTGTTGAACACCCAGTCTTCCAGGGAGAGCATGTCATCTTCAGAGAACAGAAGATAGAGATACCTGTGCACAGCGGGGAGGGAGCAAGACAGCCTGTCAGTGCCCCAGGGAAGGGGGATCTACTGGGAACAGAGCTCAGAGCCTGGGGTGGGGGTGGCCTCTGGGACAGGCCTGTGCCCAAGGGGGCAGAGAGGTCGCAGACCCTGAGTTCGTCCAGAGGGCCCAGCCCTGGGAAGGAGCTGTGGACGCCGGGGGGCACATCGAGCTTCAGGCCAGATGGAGCTGCTTCATCCTGCCTCTGCCCCCAGCCCCCACTCTGCACCTCCCCCAAAACCAGCTTCCCCTAACGGAAGGAGCAGACCGTTCCCATCCATCCTGAAGGGCTAAAGCACAAGGGACCTGCTTGAGGAAACCGCGAGGAGATAGAGGCCAACTTCCACCCTGGAGAGGAGAGGACGGCGCAGCAGCTGAACCGCTGTGGGGACGGTACCAACGCCATCATGGTGATTACTCTGCCCGTTTTACACAGAACTTAAGTAACAGGCTGAAGAAGTTCACTTCTCACACAGCTAATGCTCAGGTGCGTGGAGTCCGGCCCACCTCACTCTGCGTGGAGAAACTGGCCTGGCCTGGGGCCCCCACCCCGAGTGGGATAACCTCCTGGTTCCCAAGCTCCCATCCCTTTTGGGCGCCCTCTTGGGATGGCAGAACCTGACTGATGGTGATGGTGGAGCCTGCCCCTCCTGCCTGCTTCCCTGCCTGCCTTCTGGAAAGAACACGGGCCAAGCCCCCAACTCACTTTAGAGTCTCTGCCAGGAAGAATGTCTGCTGCCTGTTGTCGTGGTTGGGAACCTTACTGTATACATCCTGGATCCCGGAGAACCCAGCTTCCGTCCGACAGTATTTCTCCAAGGCCTGAAGGAATGGAAGGCAGACATGATGTGGGGAGAGGAGAGGTCTCCCCAAGACCCACGCCTGCCCAGCTCTTTAACAGGCATGCGCCCCCTGCTCGGCTGGCGACTCCAGCGTTGGTGGGGGCAGCAGGCCAAACTCCTTTCCAGGGTTCAGCCACCCTGCGTGAGCAGGCTCCCTGGGCCCTGCCTGAGCTCTTCACCTGGTGGGAACTCACAGGAAACTTTTCTGCCTCTTGGGGAACTAGACTGGCCTGACAGACTCCCTCACGGTGGCAGACAGAGGGCAGGGAAGGGGCGGGTGATGTTCCTGGCCTGCAATGTGGGGATTGGACATGGCTCGCCCCAGGGATTCCCTGTAGATATGTGGTCCTTGGGCCAGAGGCTGTGTCCGCCTTCTGCACAGAAATGCAGTTTTTACCCACTTAGCACCTATGGGTGGGGCCCAGGGGGGCAAAACAAGTGACCTTCAATGGTCAAGAACTAGGGTTCTCAGAAAAGGAGGGGGACTCTGGCCAGTGCAGCGTGTCCGTGAGTCTGAGCAGGCCCTGACCCCTGGCAGAACATGTGCTCTGGGTGGTCTGGGCCCCCCAGGGCAGTGGGCCAGGGCAGAACAACAGAGGGAGCTCTGCATCCATCCAGGAATCTTCTGGAGTCCCCACCCCTGCCTCTGACACCTGCCCCAAAGAAGGGAAGGATTGGAGGAGCAGAAACCAGAGAGGGGGAGTCCAGGGCTGGGCTGGTTTAGGGAGAGGAGGCAGGTGAGCTGGCAGCCTGCTCCCATTTGAGAGGAGCGATCGACAGCCACCCGCCCAGGCTTCAGGGTCAGAAGGCGGTGACCCTGTGCACGCTGGGCCACCTCTGGCTGCCGCCCTGCGTTCGCCCCTCCAAGTTGCTGACACTAGTGGGCACTCAACCCTCTTCACAAGCTTGGGGCCTGCTTCTGCCCAGTCGGGGACTCTTGGCCCTGCAACTCAACCTTGACCCTTTGTACTCTCAGCCTTAGCCAGGTGCCAGCCTGGCTGGCCCTTCCTCTGGGCTTTGGACCCTGTCTGGGAGTGGCCAGCGGCCCCCGCCACTCACCATCACCGCTTCCCAGCCCCACTCCCTGTAGATGGGGTCGTGGGTCTGCCGCCATAGGTACATGTAGCTCTCCACCACCTCCGGCCGCAGGATGTAGTAGCTCTCGCTCGTCTGCGTGGCCACGGCCTCTCTGCCCGAGTTAAACCAGAAGGCCTCGGGCCCCAGTTTGGTATCTGTGGGGAAATGACCAACCAGGGAGCCTGGGTCAGACCTCCCATCTCCTTGCTCTTCAGGACCCTGCTGCCCTAGGACAGATGGAAACCTCTGGAAGCCCTGGCCGGGATTGGTTGGTGATGGATTGGCATGGGCTGGCCTGTCTGATTTGCCCGAAAAGCTGCCTGGCAGAGGTATAGCTCCCCTCCTGGCCCAAGCTGGCCAAAGCAAGACCCTAAGGCCTCGAAATGCTGGCAGTTTTAGACCCTGAGAATCCAGACAAACATCCCAGCAGTTCAGGGAGACAAAGGTTTGGGTGGTGTGCCCCTCACTGTGTATTTGAGACCTTAGTCCTGCTAAGATGTTAACCGGAGCTCAGCCAAGAAAGGGCTGCAGGTTTAAGCGCATTTGGGGAACAGTGGGTTAAACCCAAGGAAAAGTCTCTTGTCTGTGACCCTTCTTTAACTTGCTGATGCAATGACGCTTCTCCATTGCCCCCCCCCACTCCCCACCCCACCCCACCTTCCCTGGGAACCACTTCTGACACTTTCCTGAACCGCCTTTCCAGAGCTGACAGTTTGGGAGACTGCTGAGGTGGAGACAGGGAAGATTTGCCCAGAAGGCACACACAGGCAGAGGGAGCCAAATAAAGAAGGCCTGCTGAGCTCTGGGTTTTGCTGTCCTTGTCCGTTTTTGGTCAGTTTGCTGGGGTTCCCACTTTCTTATAACCACCACTGCAGCTATCACGGATGAGTTTAAGGGCTGGGCTGGGTGCTTTACATCCATTTATTTCAATCCTTAAAAGAAATGTTGCTTTGGTTAAGGCAGATATTATCTGCCTCTCAGGCATGTGGAAACTGAGGATCAGAGAGGCTATGTGATTTGTCCCAGGTAACACAGCAAGCTGTGGCTGCGCTGGGGTGTGACCCTGGGTCCGTCTGATGCCCTTTCCCCAGGCCGTCCTTTCTCTCTCTTTCTCTTCTGGGTCCAACATCTAGGGGATGTAGGTCAGATCATCTTTCCTTTAATACCTGCCCATCTGGTCCAGTCAGCGGAGGGCCCAGCTCTGGTCCTAACGTGGCCCTCCCCACCTCCCCTGAGGGCTCAGGACCCCTAGACGCTCTGGGCTGCTTTTTCTCAGGGACAGATTGGAGCTTTGTAGGACATCCTACTCATTCATATGGAGGGCTTCACGGAAGGCGAGTTAGGCAGACCCTGGCCCCTTCAATCCTCTCAAGTGGCGGAGCCGCTCGTGGCCGTCAGAACCCAGCCGTTTCGCCAGGCTGCTAACGGGGTGAGGGTGAGAGTGGCCGTGGCGGAGCCAGGCTGGCTGCAACAACATGCTCTGTTAAGCGGACTATCTTTTACGGTCTGGGCTGATTGTCCCCAACAAATAGCAAGCTTTTTATCATTGCTGAGATTTCCTGTTTGTTTATGGTGCTGGCAGAGACAGCTCTTTGAAGAGAACTGAAGACCAGTTTTAAGGACCCACTGCGAATCGCTGGCCTCCTGAATACAGCTCCAGGAGCTATGGATTCCACTGTTGCGCTCACAGACTCATCTTCAGTGGACCGTTAACAAACGCCTCCCACAATGCTGGCTGAAGGTGCAGGCTGAATACTTCCCATGGGGCCTAGGAGACCTGTGTTATGTTCCCATTGAACAGATAAGAAAACAGAGGCCACCAGCTGGGTGAGTGGTAGAGTGGTACTCAAGCCAGGAATTTTTTTTTTTTCACTGCAAATCTTACGTGGGTCCTCTCCTCCAACCAAGGCTGGGATTACAACTCAGAGCAGTGGGCCCCTTTTGGGGTCCCGGGGTGGGGTGGCCTGGGGCTTTTTCTGAGGGGCGCTGTTTAGAGAGGCAGCAGACAAGGTGGGGCTGGGCATCAGAAGACCTGGGCTCCAGCCCCGCTGAGCTACTCAGGTGCAGTGTGGCTTTGGCTTAGCCACCGTTTCCCCACCTGTAAAATAAGGAGGTGGGTTCATGATCATTAACGGCGGCTTCTGAGTCTAACGTTTGGCAGTTCTGCCGTGAGGGCTGGCGGGGATGGTGCAGAAGCTCTTGAGCTTCCCGGGGGGTCCTGGATCAGAAAGTGATTATGGGGGTGGTGCCAGGAGGTGGTAAGACCCTCTAAATGGGAGGATTCCAGGGAGGAAAGACAGGGTACGTTGCAAGGTAGGGGCTCAGGGAGAAGGAATTTGCTAGGCTCAGGAAGCAAACGTTTCCAGCTCTGTGCCCCTCATGTGGGAGCCTGGCTGGGTCACCTCTGAGCCTCAGTTTCCTCATCTGTGCTGTGAGGGTCAGCGATGGGTATCGAGTGTTGAATGATACCCAGCACAGGCAAAGTGCTTAACACAACACCGTGTTCCCTGTAACTGAGGACAGTTTGGGTGCATGGCTAGCACACCCCTCATTCAAATTCTGCGTAACCCCTAAGGCAAGGCATCGCTAAGTCCACGTGTTCCTTCACTCACTGCCGCTCTGCTGGTCTTTCCAGTCTCTACTGCTGCCCCTTCCCCTTGCAGGGTTACCTGAGCGGGCGTACGACTCGTGGCACGTCTTGGTGATCTGGGCTGCAAGCTCTCGGTAGTGGGCCCTCTTTTCTTCCTTGGCATCCTCAGCGCCGAGGGCGATCATGCCCCCGGAGAAACAGGCCAGGTGCCCCATCTTGTGGTCCAGGATCCCCCCTCGCCACTCGGCAATGTAGGTCAGCCCCCCGGGAGAGACATTCACCAAGTGGGTCTCTATCGCCTGGGAGCAAGGTGGGAATTGGGGCAGGGAGGGAGGGCAAGAGGGGCACAGAGAAGGGAAGGGGGGGATGGAAAGTGAACATTCTGGAGATGCAGCACCCGCAAGTCCTCCATCCCAGACAAAGGGGGCCTGCTGACCTTGGCTTGGGGTGGTCCCAGGCGGGGCTGGCAAGAGTTTCTGCCACTCACCCAGCTGAGGCCTGCTGCTTGCTGGGGCGGGGTTGGGGGGCTTTGACCACAAGGCAGCTTCCCCAGGGTGAGTCTCTTAATCAGATTTTTAAAAATCCTTTACGTTCAAACATTTTTAGAAAAAAATCTTTAAAAATTATTATCGTTCTCCATTATATCCTCTGTCTCCCACATTGCAGGCGGATTCTTTACCAGCTGAGCCACAAGGGAAGCCCATATCTCTGTTAAGGAATCTTAACCTGAAGCCTGGATGGCCTGCGGGTGGGTTCGAGTGGGTCCAGAGTTCCCCTAATGTTGTATGTGACACTTTAGAGCATTTTCAAGGGAAGAGGATCAGTTATATTTGATCAGATTCTCAAAAGGGACCACAGACAGTAAGAGCTACCCACTACAAGCCCTTACCAGAGGCTTCCTCACTTAATGCCCATAATAAGCCAGGCACAGCGGTTGAGTGGCTTGTCCCAGGTCTCCCACCACACCAGGATCAGGACAAGGACGCCCACATGCCCACATCTGATTCCTTCCATGACCTGACAGCTGCTCCTCTTGGTGACAAGAGGCGTTCAGAGTCCCTCCCTCCTCCCCCAAGAGGTGATGCTGTTGGGGAAAGACTCCCAGGATATTGGGTGGCGGGTGTAGGTGTCAGGCCATCACACCCCTGACTTCCTGCAATTAGTCCCTGGGAATCCAGGAGCCCTGGAGACGGAGGTGATGGTGGCAGCCACCCAAACAGCACAGGGCTGCACTCAATGGGTCCCCTCTGCTCTATTCTCTGGGGTGGGATGTGGGGGTCTCTGTACTCTGTAAGTAGCACACGTGCCTGCATCTTGGGCCTCTGTAATGCCCTCCCATGGTTTCCAGGCGCCCTCAGACAAAAGTCCAGTAGGGCCTCAGACTCCGTGATCTGCACCCTGAGGTTTAACCCAACGCCAGGGACATGGCTCCCAGGTGTAGACTCTGGGTCAAACCGCACGTCCACCAGCCCCAAGCTGTGTGACATTGGGCAGGTTCTCTGTTCTCTCTGTGCTTCAACTTCCTCATGTATAAAACCAGGGTGAGAGCACGAGTCACTTCACAGGGTTATGAGGGTCCAGTGTGATGTGTCTGTGGAGCTTAGCATGTTTCTTTGTGCAGAGAGGCCTTAATAAAGAGGCCTCTGGCAACTTGCTACCTCCAGCTCTGCTGCTTCCTTGGTGAGAATACCCCCGTCGAAACCACGGCGGCCCCATCACTCTATGACCGTTATCTCTCTATGCAGTTCTGGCCCCACGTGCCTGCTCCTGTTTGTATATGATGTATGGGATATCTGCTTCCATCCCAGGACCCTGAGTGCCAGGTGATGGCAGAAGCCACCATCGTCAACCACCAGCCAGTGGCTGGCACTGGGGAGGTGCTCAGACAACATTTGTTCCTTGATCTGTTTTTCCTTGCCAGAAAAAGCAGAGAGGCTGGCAATTATGACTCCTCTCCAGTCTGCCCTCCAGCCTCCCCCACTCCCTCCCACCCTCCCCCTCCCTGGCCCTGGCCACACCTGTGCCCCTTCCCAGCCCCCAGGACATTTTGTGAGCGCCCTCAGTGCCAGCGCTGTGCTCCATGCAGGGGATACAGCCCAGAAGATGGGCCTGGGCCCCAGGGAGCTCACCGGTGGGCACAGAGGCTTCCCAACAAAAGCGAATATGCCTGAGAATCATGACTTGTGATCAACATTTGAATAAAACAAGTTAAGGGGATGAGACAGAAAAAAGCTTGGGGAGGGGGGTGGTCCTATGCTGCAGAGCGAGGTCAGAGATGGTTTCAACGCTGGTGACCCCCACTGAGACCTTTTTTTCCTGCCTCGGGCTTTGTTGCAACTGCTGTTTCCCCCCTAAGCTCCAGCCCCAACTTGCTACCTCCAGCTCTGCCGCTTCCTTGGTGAGACCACAGCGGCCCCGTTACTCTACGACCCTGTTATCTCTCTATGCGGTGCTGGCCCCACGTGCCTGCTCCTATTTGTATATGTTTCTTTGGGACATCTGCCTCCATCCCAGGACTCTGAGTGCCGGGTGATGGCAGAAGCCACCACCATCAACCACCAGCCAGTGGCTGGCACAGGGGAGGTGCTCAGACAACATTTGTTCCTTGATCTGTTTTTCTTTTGCCCTCGGCTGTCAGGCCCAGGCTGGTGGGCTGGCACCAGGACCCTCGATGAGCAGCAGATGGGGACGCTTTGATGATGTGACTGATGTGCCAGGGCACTGCTCTCCTTGGGAGGAGCATTGGAGTGACCTGCAGGGCTGCGGGGCCCTGACCCGGCAGAGCTGGGTCCAGCGCAGCTGCTCTGCGGCACTAAGCATGTTGGAGCGGGGAGGGGTGGCAGGGCTAGTCCTGAGTGCAGATCCCTGGTTCAGTTACCCACTGTC
The DNA here is from genome assembly GCF_029378745.1 of Bos indicus. Lineage (NCBI taxonomy): Eukaryota > Metazoa > Chordata > Mammalia > Artiodactyla > Bovidae > Bos > Bos indicus. The sequence goes on from NC_091761.1 coordinate 127,036,903, forward strand.
AACAATTGGGAGAGAACCCAGACATCGAGGGAGATCCTAGGAAGCTTCGCACTGCAGCTGGAAATCGGTACCTTTAAGACTGTCTCCCATCAGTTAACTTCTCTTTGGGGTTAATGGGGCTTCCCTGGTGGCTCAGAGGGTGAAGAATCTGCCTGCAATGTGGGAGACCTGGGATCGATCCCTGGGTTGTGAAAATCCCCTGGAGAAGGGAATAGTTATCCACTCCAGTATTCTGGCCTGGAGAACTTCATGGACAGAGGAGCCTGGCAGGCTACAGTCTGTGGGATCATAAAGAGTCGGACATGATGGAGAGACTAACACTTTCACTTTCAGCACGCTATGTAAGTGTGGTAAAGAGTGAAAAGATAGGCTGGTCTCTCTCTGAGGATACAACTGAGACAAGCAAGTGTAAAGGTGAAAAAGCAAACCCCAAAGCTTTCTAAAACCCTAAGCAAGACAAGAGACAGCACAGTCTGGCAAATGACCAGTAGAAAGGCTAAAATCACAGCAAGAGACAGAGCGGAGAGCTGAGTTTGAACCCCAGCTCTGCAGTTTGAGAGTTGCATGACTTTGGGCAAATTGCTTTACTTTTCTGAAGACTCTCTTTCATCTTCTGTAAAATGGGAACAATACTTCCTGGATGGTTACGAAGCCGTTCAAAGACTCTGGCTAAGCACTGGCACTGACGGTTCCTTCCTTTGCCTCCTAGAGGGCACCCTATCTGCACCCTCCTGAGGGGGCTGTCAGACCAGCCAGGATCCTCTGTGATTTGGCAGCTGCTAAGTGGAGGATCTGGAGTCAGTGAGACCTGCGTTTGAGCTCTGGCTGTGACACTTGCTGCTGGGGGCCTTGGGCCTTTCTCTTTAATTAATTTATTTTTTAATTGAAGGATAACTGCTTTACAGAATTTTGTTGTTTTCTGCCAAATATCAACATGAATCAGCCATAGGTATACATATGTGCCATCCCTCTTGAACCTCCCATCTCCCTCCCCTCTAGGTCGTTACAGAGCCCCTGTTTGAGTACCCTGAGTCATACAGCAAATTCCCATTGGCTATCTATTTTACATATGGTAATATAAAGTAATGCTCAAATTTTGAGCCAGCAAAATTGAGCTAGCAAAGTAAAATTCTGCTAAGTAAAATAAAATTTAATTTGGTAAAAAAGTAAAATTTAGAAAAAAATTGAGCTAGCAAAGTAATGCTCAAAATTCTCCAAGCCAGGCTTCAACAGTATGTGAACTGTGAAATTCCAGATGTTCAAGCTGGATTTAGAAAAGGCAGAGGAACCAGAGATCAAATTGCCAACATTCACTGGATCTTTGAAGATGCAAGAGAGTTGCAGAAAAACATCTATTTCTGCTTTATTGACTATGCCAAAGCCTTTGACTGTGTGGATCACAACAAACTGGAAAATTCTATAAGAGATGGGCATTACCAGACCACCTGACCTGCCTCTTGGGAAATCCATATGCAGGTCAGGAAGCAACAGTTAGAACTGCACATGGAACAACAGACTGGTTCCAAATAGGAAAAGGAGGACGTCAAGGCTGTATATTGTCACCCTGCTTATTTAACTTACATGCAGAGTACATCATGAGAAACGCTGGGCTGGAAGAAGCACAAGCTGGAATCAAGATTTCTGGGAGAAATATCAATAACCTCAGATGTGCAGATGACACCACACTTATGGCAGAAGGCGAAGAACTAAAGAGCCTCTTGATGAAAGTGAAAGAGAAGAGTGAAAAAGTTGGCCTAAACATTCAGAAAACTAAGATCATGGCATCTGGTCCCATCACTTCATGGCAAATAGATGGGGAAACAGTGGAAACAGTGGCAGACTATTTTTTTGGGCTCCAAAATCACTGCAGATGGTGACTGCCACCATGAAATTAAAAGACGCTTGCTCTTTGGAAGGAAAGTTATGACCATCCTAGACAGCATATTAAAAATCAGAGACATTACTTTGTCAACAAAGGTCCATCTAGTCAAAACTATGGTTTTTCTAGTAGTTATGTATGGACGTGAGAGTTGGATTATAAAGAAGTCTGAGCGTTGAAGAATTGATGCTTTTGAACTGTGGTGTTGGAGAAGACTCTTGAGAGTCCCTTGGACTGCAAGGAGATCCAACCAGCCCATCCTAAAGGAGATCAGTCCTGAATATTCACTGGAACGACTGATGCTGAAGCTGAAACTCCAATACTTTGGCCACCGGATGCGAAGAACTGACTCATTTGAAAAGACCCTGATGTTGGGAAAGATTGAAGGCAGGAGAAGGGGACAATAGAGGATGAGATGGTTGGATGGCATCACCGACTCGATGGACATGAGTTTGAGTAGGCTCCGGGAGTTGGTGATAGACAGGGAAGCCTGGTATGCTGCAGTCCATGGGGTCGCAAAGAGTCAGACACGACTGACCGAACTGAACGTTACTCTTCCCATACATTTCACCCTCTCCTTCCTCCTCCAGACCTTGTGCCTTTCTAAGCCTGTTTCATCACCTGTAAGAAGGGCACTAAATAAGGTCAGGCACCCAGCACAGCTGCCTGGAGGAGACCACAAGGACAGAAACTCCCTGCTCTTCCTGTTGTGCCTCCTCTTGACCCCCAGGGGTGTTCCTGCCCGCCTGTCTGAACCCCCGCCCCCCATGCCCACCCTAGCAGGAAATTGGTCTGACCTACACGTTGGAGGCCCTGAGGCAGCTTTCACAGTGGTCGCCTGGGCCCAAACCCAGAGGCTGTAAAGTAACCTTGTTGGGGTGCAGCCTGGGCACCGGGATTTTGCAGCTCCCCAGGTGATTTTTAACATGCCAACAAGGTTGACAACCACCAGAATATTCTTCAAAGCCCCAAACTCGCCAGAGGCCCAGCCTTTACCTGGGGTCAGAGACATTGCAGGCTCTTCATTGGGGAGATCAAATGCCAGAGCAAAGCTGAGTTCTCTCCTGTTCAATCAAGTGTTTCTATAAAGCTCCCCGTTTGCTTAAATAATTCATGGCCATTTCTTCCCTTGAAGCCTCAGCTACAGTGTGCCCTGAGGGCTGGGAACCGGGCTGCTCGTTAACTTTTCTGTTTATTCTGCAAGGAAGGCAGAAAGGGCCTCCCCCGGCAGCACTGCTGGGCCTGACCGCTAGTCCTTGACAGACGCTGCAGGCTGCAGCTGCAGCTCAGCCCAGAAACTTGGAGTGGATGGGGCTGAGCCAGACAGAGCTGGGACTGGAGTCCCAGGACCTGCTTCATGACTGAGGTCTTGGCGCTGCGGAGCTGGGCAGGGGAAATTCATCACTGAGCCCACAGTTTTAAGGGGTCCACGGCTCTGGAGGGCTGTTCCAGTGTGTTTCCTTGAAGGACTACCATTCCTGGCCAGATTCAAGTGATCAGAGCGTAGTTAGATGTCATTCATCCATCCAGTTGCTGCTCACACCCATTCATCCACCTATATCCACCCACCCACCCATCCTTACATTCACCCATCCACCCATCCATCCACCCACTCACACACTTCTCCTCCCTGCCTTCCTCCCCACTTCCTTTTCTTCCATCCTTCCACCCACCTGTCCACCCATTCAGTCATCCATCTGTACTTCCTTCCCACCCTCCCTCTGAGAGAGAAGCCGGGGAAGGCTAATTCTGTGGCCTTTGAGTTGACCAACAGGCAGGACCCAGCCACGTGAATGATATTCCAGGTAGGAAGGCAGCAGATACCAAAGCTCTGAGGTGGGAATGAGCCGGTGTGCCTGAGGGAGGCTGGGGACCAGAGCTCAGAGGGCAAGGGGGAGAGAGAGAGAGGTCAGGGTGACTGGCAGGCCCAGGTCAGGGACTGTGGGCAAAGGCGAGAAGTCTGGTTTGTTCCAAGTGCTGAGCAGCTGTGTGGGGAGGGACAAGCACTTACAACTATTCGGGCTGCGGTGGAAGAACTGACTTAGAGTGGGGAGGGGTGAGCAAGGAATCCAGTTAGCTTCGACCAAGGAGGGAGCAGAATAGATCCAACCTGCTCAATGTACTTCATGAGGAAACTGAGGCCCGGAGCCTGCCTTTTGTTTCGCTGGGCTCAAAGGTATCTTACCAGTGGGCTGCTGGGTTCCAACCCCCCTTGAGAATAGCCCAGGCTAACTGGCTGCCCATCAGTCCCACAGTCTCTGCCCCTTTGGCCCATCTGAGCCTAGCATCCTTGTTCATTCCATGCCACGTGAACAGACCAGCTGAGGGACAGTGGGGAGAGCCTGGCGGCTGGCTTTGGAGACCTGGTTTTAGCTGGAGTTCTGCCCGTTCTGTGCTGTGTGTCTTTGAGCCAGTGCCTTCTCCTCTCTGGGCCCACAGGATGGGGTACCCCGCTGAGGGAGGCCCCTCTCAGCTTGGATGTGCTAATTACGTCCCCTCTGGTTCAGCTGGAAGATGTGAGGGTCTTGCTTTGGCAGCCTCCCTTGGGGGCCCCTGTGTTCTGGGTTCTGACACAGCAGGAGCACAGACCCTGCGTTTCTGAATCAGGCTGCCTGCTGCTTCCCCTGAGGCCCTGGACAAATGACTTCACCATCTTCAGCCTGGGTTCTGCATTTGTAAAACGAGGGGGCTGACATGACCCTGATTTCAAGGTGTTTGAGAAGAGTCACAGACAGGGTGTGCAGAGCGACAGGCTGGGGAGGGGACAGTCTCGGGGTTCCTTTGGGCCCGCTCGCTGTGGGGGGCACGGGTGGGCAGAGGTAGGTGGGGGCCAGGCTCCCAGCTCTCAGGGACCCTTGGGGAACTGGCGGCGAGTGACCAAACCGCCCATGCAGCGTCAGGCGCCTGTCTTACCTCCAAGGCTTCGTAGTACATATCTTTAGCTTCCATATCTGTCTTGGCTGACATCAGCCAGGACTTGATCAAATATTCATAAAAACTGTCCCCGAGTCCTCCAACCGAGACGTGGTCTGTGAGGGGAGAGAGGACAGGAATATTATCTCTACCGGCTGCCGGCAAGACTCACCCGGTAAGCTCGGTGGGGAGCGCGCATTAAATCCCCGGCCTCAGACACCCCAGCAGAACGGTTCAGGGGTGCTGGGAGAAAGGTGTGGCTTGCGACTGGGGGCCACCAGGGCCGCTTGAGCTCCATGGTCCCACACAAAAGTGCAGGGGCTCCTCTGGCTGCCATAAATCATGTCGTTTAGCAGGCAGAGGACGGCAGGGCTGCTGGTTATTAACTGTAAATGAGTTGCATTTCTTTAAAAAGATAATCTGGTGGCAGGGAGTTCAGGGATTTTTTATTACCCTGTGGCAAACATGGTAATTAATGTTGGGCAGGTTCATAAAAGGCCATGGGAAGGAGGAATGAGAGGCTTAATTTAGTTGGTCAGAGTGCAGAGCTATTCTGAAAAAGCCAGGTTTAAATGTAGCCAATTGGGATGAACGGAGTTCAAAGGAGCAGGGGGAGGGAAAACTGGGTTGGAGGACCCCTCCGTCCACCCTGGGGGAGCAGGACCTCCAGGCGTGGCTGGACAAGCAGGTGCCCCATGCAGGGCAGCTCCGAGAGAGTGACAGCTTACAGAGGAGCACTTCAATAAAGAAGCAAGAGCTCACTTCACTCCCATTAACAGGCAACATCAAGGCATTCAGTAGATACAGCAAGGAGCGAACTGAGGTTCCTGGTTAAACAGGGAGACAGAGAGGAAGGAAAGGGGCTGGATGAAGCCAGGGCATGGGAAACGGGAAGAGGATTTTCATCTCCTCTGGAGAAAGAGGGGGCTGAAAGAGAGAAGGGAAGGAAGGGGATAGAGGCAAGAGAAAGAAACAGAGACTATGGCAACGGCTACCCTCTTTCGAGGGTCTACTGTGGGCTGGAAGCTTTGCTGTATTATGTGTAACAGTCTTCCTAAGAACCCTGTAGAGTAAGCACGACAAACCCCATTTCCCAGATGGGAAAACTGAGAGTGAGCCTAAATAGCTCAGCCACCAAGCCAGTAGAGCGCTCACTTTCTGCAGCTTCACACAGTCAACCAAGAGAAGGAGGCAAAGACTGAGAAACAAAGGACAGGTGTGAAGAGGGAGAGCCCAGAAATGGGAGGAAAAGACAGAACCAGGAGAGGGGGCTTATAGGAGGCCCCACGGTAAACCAGCCCTGCCAGCCCCCTCCAGCCCCTCCTTAAACAAATCCTGGTTCAGCAAGAGTTCAGGAAGGGGACAAGCACTTGGGAAAATGGGAACAGACCAGATAAAGCCTGGGGCTTAGGGAGGCATGGGAAGGGGCCAGCGTGGGCTGGACTTTGTTACCCGAAAAGACGGGACCAGCCTAGTGTCCCCCTCGGTCCCTCTCCCTGGGGAAGGACACAGCTGGACAAGCACAGAGGTGGGCAGGACTGTGCCAGGCCTGATAGATGGACGGTGTGTCCACAGCCCTGGCAGGAGACCCATGCAGAGCAGAGGTGGAGGGAGGCTAGAGGTTGGATTGGGTCAGCCTCCGCAGAAGGGGCTGTGGCTGGTGGCACACAGGAGGGGCACGGTCTGTGGCTGGTGGCTCACAGGAGGGGCGCGGTGACCTCCACGGCCATCTGCTGGGCCTGCCTCCTCTCTGCTGCCCCAAACGCTGCAGCCCGCCCCCACACACTCTGTCTCACCTGTGATGACCCCTCTGCCGGGAAGACCTTTCCCCCCTGGCATGGCTCAGGCCCTCTCCCTGCTTCGCTCCACCTAGAAAGGCTCTCCTCCGTGTCCCCACAGGGGGACCATGAGGAAGGAGGGAGATAAGGCAGCTGTGCCCTCTGGCCCGGTGCCCTCCTGAAGTAGGCGCTAGGTTGACAGCGGCCCCCCACCATTGCTGGGTGCTGTATCGTCAGGACCTGTCTGTGGGTCTGCCTCCCCAGCTCGGCTGTGGGCTGTATGGGGAGGGACCATGGGAGATTCGCAGCTGTGCCCAATACCTCTACGGCACACAGCGGACGCCCCAGTGGGCCCTGAATGAGAGAAAGGTGAGCAGATTTGGGCCGTGCTGGGAAGGACCTTGAAAGCCACGCCAGCGAGGCTGGACTTCATCATGTGACTGCAGAGCGTGGTGAGTGACGAGGTCCAGGGCTTCACCTGGCAGGTGTGTGTGGGAGAGGGGAGCCAGGTCAGCAGGTGTCCCACAGTTGTTTGAGACCGGACCCCCCACCTTGGGGTGCGCGTAGAGTTTCACAGGGCCTCGGCTGCAGTGCACAGTTCTCATCTGGAGGTCCTGCCACTTTCTAGCCTGTGTGTGTGATGTGTGTGACGTGTGTGTGGGGGGGGCGATGTGTGTGTGTGATGTGTGATGTGTGTGTAATGTGTGTGGGTGATGTGTGTGTGTGTGGTGTCTTCCCACACCAAGGGGCACAGGGGAAAAGTACAGGAGTGGGAATTAGAAACATTAGCTCAGGACAAGTCAGACCCCTGCCCTGGGGGGCCTCCGTCTCCTGATTTGTCAAATGCAGATGGGAGCAAGAGTTTGTGTGCTTGAGTGGAGCTGGATTCTTCTGCTTCCTGACCGTGTCAACAACACTCCCATCACACTCGGCAGCAGGAGGCGGCCACCCTACATGCCTGGGAATCGCCGGCAGGAAAGTAGCGTGAAGCTGGGGAGGCGGCCAGGCTGCAGCTGGCGGGCCGCTTACGCTCCTACGCCGCCCACAGGGGAGAATCTGGGCTCGCCACGTCCCTCTCACCAAGGACGGTGTGGGATTCAGGCAGTGGACAAGGCAGCCAAGCTACTCCAGGGGCCAAGCCGGAGGGCTGGCAGCTCTTCAAGCTCTGCTGGGGCCGGTCTCATCTTGGTGCTTGGTGCCAGCAGCAGCCTGGTGGACTTATCCTGGCTACGACGTCCTAGGGGCTGGAGGGTCTCGGCCTCTCACTACCCTGACATCCAGCTTCAGGCAGGAGTGGGGACTGGGCAAGAGCATGGGTCTGGGCTGGGAGGTAGCCTCAGTTAGTTCTTCGCCTCCTGAAGCTGCAATGTCTGTGGCTGCAAGTGGGCTACACAGAGGATTCAAGGAGAGATAAGAACGTGAACTTGGCTTATGCAAGATGGGAATGGTATCACCTCCTGGAAAATCACACAGTCATCCAGAAAACAAAACCAAACGAACCCAGTGAAAACCACAGAAAACCCGAGATGACCCCCGGCACCAAAGCCAGGGGAGGAGGAAGGCAGGCGCCCAGAGGAGCAGGGCTTTCTTTATAACCTTCCCTCTGCAATCCAGTGGGCCTTGGCTTCATATTTTATTAATAGGAAACATTTTTCCATATGTGACTGAGTCTGCCCAGCCCTGTGACCCTGGGTGCAGCCTGCAAAGAAAATTATGCTTCTCAGCAGGGCGGGGGAAGGCACGGAGGCTCCCCTGTAATTTGCCAAGGTGGCCCTTCAGGTTGGGAAGCCATGCCCCTCGCCCCCTGGTAATGGGTTTTGCCGCATTGTCCTGGAGCAGCTAGGGCCGGCAGCTGCACAGTTTATCTCTTCACCCAGTCAGGCCTTGCAATTAAAGGCAGTAACAGTTATTGAACTGTCTCTTCCCGTGGCCATAATCTGTAATTCAAACCTTCATTTTCCCCTGGAACTTCTGAATTTGGTACTGTGTTTTGGTTATAAATACTTTGCGTTTCTCCAAGCAGTTTTTGCAGGAGGCTCCTTGGGAATGAGGTCATCACCAAGGAAAATTCCCGGGTCGAATTTTCTGGGCCTCCTGGACCAGCAGATCTTAGAGGCTCTGGCTTGGAAGGGCAGGCCTCTGCAGTTTCCTCACAGTATCCCTGCTGGCTGGCCAGCTGGCCCTCCAGGCCCTGCTTGTATACTTTTGGTGATGGGTGCTTATTACCCGTTAGGACAACCCATGCCATCTTTTTTTTTTTTTTTAAGTCTTTTTTTGAATTTATTACAATATCGCTTCTGTTTTATGTTTTGGGTTTTTTGGCCTTGAGGCATGTGAGAGCTTAGCTCCCCACCAGGGATCCAACCCACACCCTCTGCATTGGAAGGCAACGTCTTAACTGGACGGCCAAGGAAATCACAACCCGTGTCATCCTTGGAGAATGAACGGAAATCTGTTTACTGCAGCTTTTGACCAGTGCTCCCACACCCTTCTGTAGTACACAAAGATCATATCTCTGGCTCTTCCATTTTGCGAGAGAGGAAACCAGGGCTGGAAAAGAAGAAGTGACGTTCCCCCAGGGTGGGCAGGAATTAGACTCAGGTTTACGTTGTCCCTGAGCCTTTGCTGATGACATTACAACTGGGGTTGGAGGCAGGGAAAGGGGTAAGGGGGCAAAAAAAAAAAAGGAAGGGTAAAGGGAAAGGGTCCTTGTCTGGGTAGAGGCAGTGGAGGTGGGGCTTCTGGGCGAGTCTTGGGAAGCCCTGAGAGGCAGGGCGCATGGAACCAATTTGCGCTGACTGTGACCACACGACTAGGGCCTTGGTCAAAAAAGGCAAGGCAGAGCCGGGCTTCCCGACAGCGGGGCAATGCTGGAGGCTGGGAGACTTCAACACTCCCCTGCCTGAGAGTTTCACAAACCCCATTCTGTTTCAGTGGGTGGAGCTGGGGGCTGTGAATGAGGCTCCAGAGGTGACCCACAACGGTTTGGTTGAAAAAAAAGCCTCTGAACATAAACAGCTGGAAATCTTAGCACCGATTCTTATAGGTGTAAGATATGAGTGAGGAACTCATGATTTTTATATTGCTGAATAGGCAGGATCTGCTTAAATGTTTTTTGAAGAAATTACAGTTGGAGGAAGGGAACCAGACGAAGCGGGGTGGGAGGGGATTGCATGGCTTTTCTTGGAGCCACATTTGGTGTAAACCTCTAACTGGAGCACTCTTGCAAGTTTGGGGGAGGATGAAGGAGGTTTCGGTGGGCATCAGAAGAGATGGAAGGCTGGGGATGGCTAGCACGTGGGCGATGCACAGGGTGGGCCTTGGTAATGAGCACTCCCCACGGCTCCTGGCAGGAGGGTGGTACCCAGGAGCCCTGAGCAAATGCATCACCCCTCACTGGGCCCAGGTGCCTCACATAGCCTGGCAGGTGGGGAAGCCGGGCAGAAATCCAGTAGACCAGGGGCACCTGTACTCACGTTGCATCCAATTCCCGCTCACCGGGCTGAGGAAGTTGGGGTAGAGGCCGAAGGGCTTGTCAATTTCCCGAAGGACCTTTCGGATGTTCCTGACCTGCCAAGAGATGGACACCACGCACATTTTTACTTTCTCCAAGGAGCCAGCTAATTCCCAGCCCACTGAGGACCAGGGTGGCTGATTCCAGTCCAGAGAGGAAAACATTCCAACAAGGAAAGGAGAGCTGGGTAACCAGCAGTTGGCTCCAATCTGGAGGTCAAGAGAGGGGCCCTTATGCTCAAGAGTGGGGTGCAGCAGGATGTGGCCACAGTGGGGCCTGACCTCCCACCTCTGACTGATCTGCCAGGGGCCCTGCCAGTCTCCCCTTCCCCACCTTACCCCTTCCTCACTGTGTGTGGATTGTGGGGACGAGTCTTTTTACTAGGGGCTTCGTATAAGTGATAGTCGCTCATTTGTAAGTGCTAGACAAAACTGTCTTTTTAACAGTCAGAAATGGTTAAATATTGGCAATTTCACATCGCTCAGCCTGGTAATATGTTGTTTTATCTGACACAGTAGGAACCATTCCAGAAGGGAGGATCCTTAGCATTCTTGTGCCCTAATAGGCATCTCGGGGTTTTAATAACAACTGCAACAGCCGTTAATGTTTCTCAGTTGCTCTGAGACAGACCCAGCAGATACACGATCGCCAACCCTCCTAACAATCCATACGGGATTATCATCTCAGGAACCAGGATATCGGAGAGGTGCAGTCACTTGCCCATGGTCATGGGGCTTATAGTGGCAGAAACCAGGGCGTGAGTCTGGTCTGTCCGTCCACACAGAGTGGCCCTGGGTCCAACAGGGATCAGGGCAGGGACCGTGCAACAGAGGCTGCCCCCGCTGGAGCAGGAGGCCAGGTCTGCAACCTTTGGGGCTGCGAAGGGCATGACATGGGATTCAGCAAGGCTTTATCCATCAGGGGCTGCTGTCTGGCAGAACATGAAATCTTACGGTGCAGACTCCGCAGGACAGAAAGGCCCTTGGGGACCGAGCTGTAGCATGCTCACAGATTTATCTACAAGCTGAGGAGCAGTGTTTTAGCTGTCAGACCTTTCTTTCCGGGCACAGAAGCTCGCTCGCACTTGGCTCTGCCACATCAGATCTCATATCCATTTATACTAATAGTCCATTATGGGGGACAGGACTGTGCTTGCACCTGAGTTAGTCTTGATTGTCCTGGTGGTGAGCAGTGAAGCGAGCTAAATGAGCTCCCCTGGAGGGTGTGGGTGCTTCCAGAATCGGGGCCAATTTGTTGACTGCCAATAATCGCCTGTGTGAGAGGCATGACTGCGGGAATCAAAGGAGCTAGAGAATGTAAATGTAGTGACAGAGAGGTGGAGGGACTCTTGTGAAAAAGCTGGAAGCCTGCTGTAGTGATCTGGTCTTGAAAGAGCATGGGTTTCAGGGCCAGAAAGTCCCTGGGTTTGAGTCTCAGCTTAATCACTTACCAGATGGATGACTCAGGACAGGTGATTGAACCTCTCCGAGTATCAGTTTCCTCCTCTGTCAAATGGGGATAAAAGAAGACAGACCTCACAGGCTTGGTGGGGAAATCAGAGCCACTACACAGGGCCCAGCACATCCTAGGTGCTCAGGCAGCGGCAGCTCCAGCCTAGCAGAACTAGAGCAACTCCTTGCCTCACTCCTCTCTGAGCCAGCCGTGGTATTCCTAGAGGGGTCTGGCTCAAGAGCAGTGGAGAAGGGAGGCTGGGGGCAAAGTCAGCCTGGAGTCGGGCAAAAGGACCAGAGACCAGAATATAAGATTCATCAGAAGTGGGATTGACTTTACTCCATGAGCTCTGGAGGTGGGGTGTCCTGGGGAGGCAGAGTCCTCTCAATATAAAGAGGGGCTTCTGAAGGGAGATCTGACAACATGAGGAGCTGTTTAAGGGTGATGGTGAGCCCCAGTGCTGAGGAAGTGATCAAGGGGTTGAAAAACCCTTTTTGAGATTCTTGAGAAAGCTTGGGTGGATTCCCACATTGAGTAAGCGGTGGTCCTCAACCTGACATCAAAAAACACATGGGTGTCTTTTTTTTAAAGACTTTTTTTTTTTTGATGTGGACCATTTAAAAAATCTTTATTGAATTTGCTACAATATTGCTTTTATGTTTTGGTTTTTTGGGCATGTGGAATCTTAGGTCTCCGACCAGGGATCAAACCCACACCCCGCCACCCTGCACCAGAAGACAAAACCTCAGCCACTGGGCCTCCAGGGAGTCCTGTACGGGGCTTGTTTAAAATGCACATTCCTGGGCTTGAGATGGCTTCTTCACCAGCCAGCGTGCTAGGTGATGGTTTGAGGCTGGCTGGCTGACGTAAGCCTGGGAGCCACTGTAGTGGTGTGACTCTGTGATCCCCGGGCTCCCTTGGCATTCTAAGAGACTAACCCAGGACCAGGGAAGAAAAGACTTTGGCGGCAGGGGGGTGGTGGGGGTGGGGGGCGGTGGTCTCCTGCTTCCTGGAGGGCAGGGCTTTATCTCCCTGCAGGGCCAGGACTCGGGAAGGCTCAAGCACCATCGGCGGGTGGTGTGTGTCCACTTTCCTTCTTTGGGTTTAGAGTTGGATCTACGGGGACCCTTCCAGATGGGACTGCCCCGGGCTGTGACCCTGAGAAACCGCTCTTTCTGGAGGGCTTCACAGGGCAGGGGCGGCTGTCAGAAGGGACAAAGGCCTGGACACTAGCTCTCTGCACCCCTGCAGTCCTAGCCAGCCGGGTAACTGAGAAGGAACAGACGTGAGCCTCTGCCACGGAGGGAAATCACTTTGCCAGCCTGCTGACAGCGTGAGCTAGACGGGCGTCTGGAAGCGCTAAGGCAGGCAGATCTCACCCGAAGAAGTTAAATGTCTCTGGAAAGGGGACTTCGGTGCCGGGTGGCCAGTTCCTGCCAATGCAAGCTGGTGCCTAGATTTCCCTGGTTGCACTTACTCCGGATTTCACACGTGTGTGGTTGCCACCAAGCTCACACGTATACCAGGGAAAACCTTCTCGCTGGCAGCCATGTCTCTTCCCTGCTTACTCCTTGTCCTCACCTTCCCTGCCGCCTGCCATCAGGTACAATTAGGCAACTATTTGCTACACTGGCCCTGGCTGTGGGCTTTCAGCTCCCCCGCCCCCCACTCTCAGCTGGCCCGTGCTCCATCTCCCCGTCACAAGCTGAGTGCTTACCCCCTGCTCTCCACAAGGGAAAGAGGGAGCAGAGAGAAGACTTGCCTTTTCTGCGAAGACCTGGTTGCCAGAGAGCTGGGTGAGGTGTAAGAACTCCAAGTGCAGGGATCCAAACTCCGCCAGGATGCTGCTGCTCCCTGCCATGGCCCAGCCCCAGCTCCTGTTGGAGCCGCTGAAAAGACAGAAGCAGTCGGGTCACCCCCTGCCGGCGGGGCTGGCTTCTCTGCTTCATGGGGGAGCACCTACTGTGTGCTGGGCACTGGACTAGGAGCTTCACCATACAATCGCAGTGAATCCTCCCTGGGGGTTGATACTGTTCGTACCCCCTGTTTATCTGATGAGGATGTTCAGGTTGGTGAGAAACTCGCCTACAGGTCATTTAAACCCAGGGCTGTCTGACAGGCAGGCAAGTCTTCGTTTCTATGGTCAAGCAGCTCCTGTAAGATGTGTGGGCTCTCGAAGGATGTGGGCAGAGCTGCCTTGGTGGCCAAGACGTGGCACAGACATGATGCTAAATTTACAGGCGATAGGGATAATGCAGTCAGGGACCACAAAGACCCCCTAGAACATTCTATCTCCATCCACTTGTTCAAGGGCAACTGATTGCTCACAATCATTGCTGCTGTGTGTGGAGAGTGCATGGCCGGGGTCCAAAGTGGGGGACGACGAGAGGGACCCCGCTTGGCCCTTTCCTTCCCTCCGCAGTCACTGCTGCCCATGGACTCACACAGCCCCCACCTGGAACTCCATGGAACCCACACCTGAAGGGTGGCTGGCTCTTCTAAGACCACCCACCAGGGACCACCCAGATCCTGGGAAGTCCGAGGTTAGGGATGAAAGCAGCCGGGGCTCTCTGAGCAAAGGTCTCCTCGCCGCAGAGATGCAGGCGTCTCCTGAACACCTTAGATGGGTCACCAGCATGACTCGGCGGCCCCGCCGGAGAAGGCTGTCAGCTAACTGCCTCCTCCCTTTCCTGGAAAGTACTGGGTGCTTTCAAGGAGGAAGAGTGCAGAGGCAGGGCCTCAGGTAAGCCTCCCATCTGCCCCTTTCACAGATGGGGAAAACAAGGCACAGAATGGTGACGTCACCGCCCGAGATCGCACAGTTAAGTGGAGCAGCTGGGACCCTGGCTCCCCGGCGGCTGGCCTCTGTCCGCCCTCTGTCTCCCAAGGACAGGACCTAGGAGGGCAAGTGTGGGCCCACAGTTTGCCAGCTGAGGGGCTCTGCTTTATCCGGGTGGGCTGGGGCTCCCCCGAGGTTGCCTTTCTCCTCCCTGATGTGGTTTCAAGAAACTCTTGTAGAAACAGATGGAATCGAGTTCAAGGATATTTGGAGCAATGACCTCAATAAACACACCCGTTTCCTTGGTATTACTCTGACTCCGGGCAGGTGGGGAGGGAGGGGTTGCACAGAGGGGAAATTTGAGTTTTAGGTAGTAAATAAAACAGCTTCCAGATGCAGGCACTGGGGCGGGCCGTCCACATCATGACTGCATTTAAAGCCCACAAAGTTAAGCACCGTGAATCCCTGAGGAAAATAGAGAGGGAAGTGAGCTGTCTTTAGAAGCTCAGAACCAGTAGGTGGTGGAGGCAGGATTTGAAGTGAGATCTGTTGGCCTCGGCCTCAGAGAGTACGACCCTCAGGGGTCCCCCAGATGGCCCCATATCCACCCTGAGAGAAGGGGAAGCTGATCCCTCTGTGTCCCTCTTCCCACCAGGCCAGGAGACCTCTCTCTCCAGCCTGTGACCTCAGTGGGAGCCTCAGGCACCCAGAGAGGTCTTCCTGAATAATTGATGCTTCCTGCCCTGGCAGAGAAATTCAAGGTAAACAAACAAACAAAAAAGCCCCAGCCATGATCAGCAGTCTTTTGTTCTCCTTTTCCTTACACGAGCCTCTCCTTCCTTCCCCTCCCTCCCAGTGCTCACCCTCCCAAGTGGACCTTCAGTGGTGGAGTCGCCCCGGGCAGGGGCAGGCAGTGGGCCGGGCGCTTTCCCCTCTCCCACTTGGCCTCACAAACTGGCTCCCCCAGTTCTCAGCTAGGGGACCTCAGGCGGGTCAGGGAATTCCTGCAGACCCCGGTCTCCTCATCTCCACACCTCATAGAGTCATTGTAAGTTATAAATTACGCATGCGATGACTGTCATTGTAACCATTATGTAATAATGCACATTAGATTATGTTGTCTGTTAGAGTTAAGTTCTTGACATGTGCCAGGCAGCAGCGGTATCTTATTCTACCTTCACATCCAACTGCAGGGGTAGACAGCAAGATTCTTATTTCACAGGTTAGGGCAGTCCGACTCAGAGAGGGTAAGACACTTCTGCAAGGTCACACAGTAACCTGACAGTGTTAGCTGAGCTGAAAGCAAACCCACACCCTCGGTCCTCTGTGCCCCGAATGCATCCGTTCTGGGCAGCGTCCATTCGGAGACCAGGAGGGCTTCTGATCAGCCTTGTGACTGCTGGGCTGACGGCAGCGGGTCTGCTCCCCTCCCTGCCTTTTCAGCCGGCAAGTGGGCCTGCAGCCTGCGTTCTCTCCCCTCGTGTGAGAGAACCATAATCCCCCTCCCCAGCCTGGCAGAAGCCTCTGTGTGTGTACACACGTGTATGGTATCAACACAATCGTTAATTCTGGAACCAGGCAGAGCCTGGATTCTAATTTCTAACTTTGCTGCTGTGTGACCTTGGGTAAGTTACCTCACCTCTCTGAGTCTGTTTCTTCCCTTTAAAGTGGGGTCCATGTGGTTGCTGTGTGATGAAGAGAGAGAATCCATAACGTCGTGCCTGGGACATGGTGACCATTTGACAAACCTGCATAATTATTACCACCTGGATGCATGTGTGTGGCAGAAGGGTGCACTTGTAAACACGTATTTGGGTGTGAATCTGTGCACATAGGGATGGGACAGTGTGTGTGGCAAAGGTGAGGTTGGATGTCTGAGCCTTCATGATTAGGGTAGTGGCAGTGGGGTGCATGCGTGTGTGTGGCCTGAGTGTGTGAAAGCTACCTGGAGAGGCTGATTTACCTGCAGAGGCCCTGTGACTGGACACCTCCCCTCTCCCAGAGTCCAGTGGTCCTGCAGGTCACAGGTCATGGCTGCCCCCTGCCTCTGCCTCCCAGGCCTGCCGCCAGGGAGGAGGAGTGGTCACGATCACTCAGGGACCACCACTCCTCAGGGTCCTCCTCCTAGTTACTGCCCCTCCTCCTGGGGCCCCGCGCTGGGCAGGGGCAGCAGCGTGGACCCCACTCCACCAGCAGGCCCTCTCCAAAGGCAACACTCAGCACCACGCCCCCAGGGCTGTATACATCCCTGATGCTTTCCCTGGTGGAACCAGGAGGCATTTTTAGCAACAGACTCTCTTACCCAGAAAATGAGAGGGAGGTGTTGCCAGGAAATATGCATTTACATACATATGTATACAGCACTGGCAGCATGCAAACAGCCTAGAAATAAATGCGCTTTCTTAATCAGAAATGTCAGGATCTGTGTGAGATCAGGTCTGGTCTCTGAGGGACCCAGGAAAGGCAGGCGGCCAGGGCTGCAGCATGTGGGGCTTGCTGGGGGTCAGGGGAGGGGGGTGCCATGTAGGGAGGAGGGAGGGGTGCCTGAGCTAAGGTCTTATTCTGACCCGGGGCAGGGAGGCCCGAGAAGCTAGACCTGGGACACAGAGTCAGAATCACAGGGTGCTTATGTCTTGGCTCCGAGACATCTGGCCAAGTTTCTCCAGGATCAGTGTTTGTGGGAAAGGAGCCTGAAAAGAGATCCAACTGTTCACCTCTGAGGAGTCAAGCCTGGCACTGAGATGGTGTTTCAGTGGGTCCCTAGGGTTCCTCGCTGGTCTGTTACAGAGACTGAAGTGACATCACTCCCCAGGAATCCTTTCAGACCAGAGATGGTAAGTCAAGATGCCGAGCAGGCCGAGTCCCCTCTTCTTTGCAAGGCCCTAGAGGGTGGGAACTCCTCCTGACGGACAGGGGCAGTGGGAACTCTACCTGAACCCAGAGACTCTGCCTACCCTCCCCTGTGGGGCTGAGATTCCTGAGATAAGAAACTGCTTCAGGTGATGGGACAAGAAGTTCAGTGTGATGGAAATATTGCAGCTCTTTCCCCAGGGTCAGGCTGTAGCAGGGCCTAAAGCACAGCCCCAGAGTGCTCCCTGGTGCTGGGGAACGGCTCGTGCCTTCTACTAAGACTCTTGGATCTGTTCCACGCAGCGATGGGCTGCAGGGTTCCTGCCTGAGGGAGGGCCAGGTGGGCATCAGGAGCATAGCTGTTGATCCATAACAAAATGATTTAATAGTTGGCCCCCTTACCTGTGAGCAAGAAGACCTTGGGCAGCAGCCATAACATAAATACTGACCCTAAAGGACTTCTGTGTGGAGTGTGATAGGTGAGGCGATGAGCGAAACCCTCGGCATGATGCCAGGCACAGAGTGACCACTCAATAAACGTAGGAATCAGCAATCATCAGAGTTGGCCTCCCGTCCCATACACGGCGCCTCAAGTGAACACGTGTGGAAGGAGAGAAAAAAGAAGGGGACGTGTGTCCTGCCCTCCAGAAGCTCCAGGGCTGGTGGGGGAACGTGGGGAACGAGGGTAACGAGGGCCAAACGAAGCAGAGAGAGTGCCTGGTGGCCGGCGAGGCGAGGATGCTTTTGGCTTCTGGAGAAGGTGGCATCTGAGCTGGGCTCTAATGGCCAGAGAAGCGGCGAGAAGCCCAGGGGACAAAAAGATGGAGAGCAGGCAAAGCAGTGGGGTGCACAGGGGTCCCCAGGAGCAAGCTGCATGGTCCTCAGTGGATCTTAAGGCCTGCTGGCTGCTGTCCCCTTGACTTTCACCCTGCCCTTCCCCTCTGGGAAGCAGCGGGACGCAGGTAAGTCCCCGAAGGCTTTGGAACGGGCTGGAGCTGCAGCCTGGCTCCACCTGCTCCAGCCACGTTCCCCAAAGTCCCATCCACTCTGGCTCTGGGACTTGGTGAACGTCCAGGAAGACGTTAGCTCCCATGCTGAATTACGCAACCCATCGGGAGGGAAAATGATGGAAGCAGCCAGTGAAAATCAATGGCCAGTAAAGAAGCATACCAGTGGTTTCGTGCTTAGTGGAGTCACGTGTGATATTTTGGGTCTTATCCAACACTTCTGGTATAATCCACATTTTTTTTGCGAGAAGAATTTGTTTTATAGGGGGGACTCACAATAAATATTATTGAAAATTGAGTTGGAAGTCCTGGGCTCATATCCTAGGTGGCCTTTTACTGGCTTATGTGACCTCAGCCAAGGTCTTTCCTCCTTGGAGTCTGAGCCTCCATGGGGTCGATGTTTCAAGAAGCCCCTCAGGGCTCCTGAGATTTAACTCTGAAAGGGGTTGAGGGTGAGGGTCAGCAAACCAAGGTCCCTCTGTCCATGGTCCTGACTCCCCAGCGGCTGCGGGTTCCTGCCTGTGGTGGGAGGTGTGATGACCCTCCTGGCCAGGCATCTCAGCTGAGGAGGCGGGTGGTTGGGGCACAGCTGTGGGGCTGTGAGTCATGGCAGCATTACAGGAGGGTCCCAGAGGCTCGGCGACCCTGCTCTCCACACCACGAAGATCAGGTGAGTCCTTGGCTAAGGCTGGTTTTCACTATGCCACCCACTCCCTGTGATTCCCGCACCAGAATCACCCCACCCCGCCCCCCACCTGCCACCCTGTGCCTCAGTTTCCATGCAGATGCAGCCAAAGCCACAAAGGGGAAACGAGAAGGCATCCTACCTTTTGAAGTTCACCACGCCTTTTGGGATTCCTGTGGGGGTGTCGAAGGCTGGCAGGAGTTTCTCTCCCAGCTTGATGGCCTTTATCCGGAACACCTGTAAACACCCAGAGTGGGAAGTTTATGAGGCTCTGGGGTCAGACAGGCCCGGACGTGAACCTGACTCCATGACTTCTGGCTCAATTCCCCTCCTCGTTTATAAATTAAGGACCCTACTACCTTCCTCAGAGGGTTGCTGGAGCAGGAAAATCAGATAACGTTTGTAAAGTACCTACTGTGGTGTCAGGACCAGGAGGAAGGCTCAGTGACTATGCTGTGATTAGGGTGACTGTCGGGAAGACGGAGCGATCAGGGCAGCGGGTCACCAATGTCAGCGCTGCCCAGGCTGGGCACACGGGAAGCACCTTCAGACAGAACGTAAGGAGCACTGGACTGGGGGCTCCAGGCCTTGCTCCCCAACTTGGCTTCCGTGTGCTTCTCAGCAAACCTCTGCCTTCGCCCACGCCATAAACCCAGCGGAAGGGCCTTTCCCCCTGACATTCTGCGCACCCTTTCTGTTTTGCAGCAGCAAAGGTGAGTGGCTAACCCAGGGATATGATGGCTAGGGAGCCCAGGTGTCAGGGGCCCTGCCCAAGGCTCTGGGCTGCTCAAACTGTTCTGATTAATTCAAAATCACCTGTGACCCTCTGAGGAAATAAATCATCAAGGAATTTCCAACAACTTAACTTTATGGCTACTTATTCCAGTGTTGTTTACAATAGTAGAAAAAGGGCAAATACACTAAATATCACGTAACAGGGAAATGGTGAAATTATGGCTTTTAAGTGCAACCACTGAAGTGATGTTGCAGATGGTTATTTTATAGTAAAAAAAAGGGTGGGTTATGATCTATTAAGAGACAATATTTCACAATGGTGTAATTCAACTTTCGCATGAGGAGAGGTTGGGAAAACACTGACATATTAACAATGGTCTTCCCAAAGGACTAGGCTCATGGAGAATTTTTATTTTCTTCTTTTGGTTTATCTCTATTTTCTGTGCTATTTACAATAAAAGCAAACCCACAAAAAGGTTATTTATTTTTTAAAAAGATGAGATGCAAGTCCCCAGGCAACCACTCCTGGTGAGACAACAAGCATCTCCTTTCCCTTCGGGGCTCCAAGAGGGTCTCAGTGCGCTGGAGCCCACTGTGTGTTGCTGCAAGACGAAGCGTTCCTGAGGCCTCTCCGTCTAACAGATGCAATTTATAGCCTCTCAGACAGCCATCTGGGGACCACAGTGGAGAAGGAGTTTGTGAACACCACCTGGGATTGGATTAGAGGGCTCTGTGGAGCAGGTGTGGTTCTTGTTTAGGAAGGAGGGTGGGAGGGAGGGAGGGAGACGGACGAATTGCACCTGGGGACTGGCTGTGATGGGTGCGAGATGATAATGTCCAGTGCCAGACAGTGGGTCCTAGAAGTGCGGACAGGGGCAGCACAGCAGAATCCCAAGGGAGTTTGTCTAGACACCAGATTCCAAAGCCTCGAGTCATCCCGGAAGCCACCGGTTCAGTAACAAGGGGCTCTTGTTTGAAGGTCCTGATATCTTCATTTGACCCCCAGGGGGGCTGAGCACAGAGGCACAAAGGAACCCATGGGGACCTCACACAAGGCTGGGGCTCCAGGCTGCCCTCTGCTCAAGGACTCCAAGCTAACTGCTCTGAAATGCTCCTCTCTCCCAGCAAACCACATCTCCTCCTTTGGAAGGCCCTCCTGCCGACTGGTTCAGCAGGGTCTCAACCATCCCAGGCAGGATGCTGGGGGACTGTGTAGAGAGGAGTAGTACCATGGGGAATAGAAAGCCCGTCCTCCTTATTGTTTGGAAATGATGCGTCTTATCTACGGGAACTTCAATCCTTGCAACAGCCTTGGGGAAGACAAAACTGAGTCTCAGAGAAGCAATTTGCCCGAGGTTGTGGAGCTATGTTATGTGGCTCTTTTCCAGGCCACACGCTGACCAACACAGAAAGAGTCGGCCTCAGACAGTCACGGTAAACAACGGGCAGTGGCCTCCTAGTTCCAGAACAGGGGTGAGAGAGACCGGCAGAAATTACGTGCTGCAGAGCGGAAAGGGCTCTGGACTGGGAGTCAGAGCCCAGGTTCAGATCTCCCGTCTGGGCAGCTGCGTGACCTTGGGTGAGCCATGTGCTGTCTCTGAGCCTCCTCTGCACAAAGCAACAGTGATGCGTGCCCTGGCCGCTTCAGAGAGAGTCCTTTGGAAATCAGATGAGAGGATGTACGGAAGTGAATGTGCTATACAAGCTGTAAAGTGAGCTCCGAATGTCACTCGGTGCGGCTGTGGCTGTACTTGTCTTTCTCCTGGGAGCGGAGTCTCAGGGGCTCCACCTCCTGCAGGTTCCCTCTGTGGCAAGAAAGACCTCAGCACCGGAAGGGATGTGGGGGCTCCTTCACCGTCCATTCCACAAACACTCATGGGAACAGCCCACCCCATGGATACCCACTGTGGGCAAGACGGAGGAGGAGAGAGGAGGGCGTCCTCACCCTCGTGTGGCCAAGTCCCAGTGACAAGCAGTGATCCCGGGCCAGGCTGAGCAAGAGCTAGGACCCAGGCCGCGGGAGGAAGGCCACAGGAGCCTGTGTGACCTGCACCAGATGGCTCTCTAGCTGTTGGTCTGCATACCTGCTAGGGCAGCCTGGTCTCTGTCACGTGGGGGGAGGGGTCAGGGAGGTGTGTCTGGGGGGACGGGGCAGTGCTGACCATCTGGGAGCCTGCCTGCTCAGGGGCTCTGCGCCAATCGGACTCTCCTGGGGCCTCCTGGACCACGGCGCTCACACCACACCCCACTGCCTGCTCTGCCCCGCAGAAATCATTGGTCCTACACCCACCCCGGTGGGCCCTGAGCTGTATTGCTCCTTCCTCATCCTGGACAGGAGGCTGGGGAGTGCCTGGGCAGAGCCTGGTGCCTTCCTCGACTCCATGTCATTTTCCTGTCTTGGGGTTTTTCAAATGACATTCAGGCCTCAGGCGGTTCGCAGGGTTCCCATGGACCATCGGTTCAGTTCAGTTCAGTTGCTCAGTCATGTCCGACTCTTGGCAACCCCATGGACTGCAGCACGCCAGGCCTCCCTGTCCATCACCAACTCCCGGAGTTTACTCAAACTCAAGTCCATTGAGTCGGTGATGTCATTCAACCATCTCATTCTCTGTCGTCCTCTTCTCCTCCTGCCTTCAATCTTTCCCAGCATCAGGGTCTTTTCCAATGAGTCAGTTCTTCGCATCAGGTGGCCAAAGTATTGGAGTTTCAGCTTCAGCATCAGTCCTTCCAGTGAATATTCAGGACTGATTTTCTTTAGGATGGATTGGTTGGATCTCCTTGCAGTCCAAGGGACTCTCAAGAGTCTTCTCCAACACCACAGTTCAGAAGCATCAGTTCTTTGGCCCTCAGCTTTCTTTATAGTCCAACTCTCACATCTATCATTTGGGGACAAATTGGTACAAGCAGGAACCTCTGCTGAGGAGATCAGGCTTGAGGGAGAGGGGCTCTGAGCGACCAGAGATTGAGGGCTCACTGCTGCCTCCACACCCTTGGCATCCAGGGCAACCCAGTGACTTCCTCTGACAGCGGCGGCAGAGGCTCCCCGCCGGCAGGGAGCAGGACCATTGTTTGTCTCTAAGTGGACACAGCAGTGATGCGCAGAGCAGTGCAGCCCTCTGGGTAATGGAGACATGACTGATGGGTGACCCATGTGCTGGGGACTCAGCCAGCTTGCCCCTCAATCCTCGGACACTCCCAAGGGATGAAGTCCCCGCTCTGTGATCTCAGGGTTCCTTACAGTGCGGAGAACACGGGCTCTGGATTCTTTCAGCCCTGGGTTTGAACCCTTTCCCTCTCATCCCATTTCACAAGAGCTCTCTGACTCCATGGGCTTGGGATCACCCCACGGAGGGGAAGGCAGGAGGCCCAGGAGCAGGAGAAGGAACTTGCTCAAAGCCACAGGCAGGTGCCCCGTGCGGGTGACAGGCAGGTTTTTCTACTCCGTGCCCAGGGCTCCACCTTCTCGCCTCATTTCAAGGCTCTCCTTCTGGAAGCCAACGCAGCTGGCCTGGGCTGAGTGGCCAGCAGTGGCTGCCCACCTCCCTGGTCACACCCTTGAGACCTGGAGCTGGTGTCTGGCCCAGGAGTAGCTGCCCTTAAAGATTTACCACCACTTGGGAGCCACTTCTGAGCAGCAGAGTGGACGCGCCGGACTGAAGAGGAGGAAGAATCTGTAGGTGGCCCTATGGAGATGGGATGTGGATCCCCTGAAACCCCTGTTTCTTCATAAAATGAGGGGGTGGGGTTGGTGTTCTCCCAAGCCCTCTTCAGCCAGGATGACCCAGGGGCCTCAAGAGGCCAACTCACCTCCTCTCCCGTCAGGTAGAAGGCTGAGAGGAGTCCTCCGATGTACCGGATGTTCACTTCAAACAAGGATGCTTCTCCACTCTGTAGGGCAGAAAGATAGGGAGGGCAGAGGGGATATTCATGAGATCCCTGCAGGGTTCCCTGGGGCCTGCTGGGCCCTAGAGACAGGTCACACCTGCCACCCACTGCCTCTGCCCCACGGGCCTAGCCACACTTGGGCCAGGCTCCAAGCCCTTGCCCAGCGGGTCAGGCTCCCCACGGTGAGGGTTTTCAGAGCAAAAGGCGAGAGGGATCAGCACCTGCCCCGCGGCAGCTACCGCACATTTACAGAGTTCCAAATAAACACTGGGCTTGGCTTCCTTCCCTGGCCCTTGCCAGAGGCCATCGGAGCAAAGTTATGCCTGGCTGCTCTCCAAGGAGCTTGAGAATGCGCCGGGGGAGCTGCCGGCTGAAGCTTAGCCCGAGGACCGGCAAATTCTCTCCCAGTCTGGCCCCCTCCCCTCTCTGAGGGAACCCCCTTGGCTTTGCAGGAGGCTGGTGTGGCCCTTATTCGGGGTGACAGGGCAAGCAGAAGGTTCTCAGAGGAGGTTCTGGGGCAAAAGGAGGGCTGCCAGGCAGATCCTGACAGGCAATCAGCACTTTCTTAGCTTCCGCTCCGCAGCTCTCAGGGTACACCCACACTCGCCTTCAACATTGTCGTCTTCTTTCTGAAGCCTGGACAGTGAAGCAGGGGTATTGGAGCATCACGCTAAGGACCAGATCTGGCTTAATATCCCACCTGAGCCACTCACTTGGCTTTGGGACTTTGGGCAAGATACTCAGCCTTTCCCGCTCCGAGTTTCCTCTCCCTGAGCGGGTGGACAGCAGATGCTGACTGGGGCAGGGGAGAGGCCTGCCCAGTGCCTGCCCAGGGCTGGGTGTGGCTCCAAAAAGGTACCTGTTATCATCCCCCCCTTGCTCCCGAGGGTTCCCTTTGCACGCTTCCCACATTGCAGTCTTTGGTTATTGATGACAATGACGGCCATCCTTTTATCTGGGAGAGCTTGTCCACTAACAGAGCACTTGCAAAGCTGGTCCTCTCTTTTGCCTTCCAGTCCTTGGTGAAGTCATCACACCTACCTTTCAGATGAGAAAGCCCAGACTCAGAGAGGTGAAGAGCCCCCACCTGGCTTTCTTCCAGGGACACTCTCTAACTGTCCCCGGGCTGCCTGAATGTTCCTAGGCTCCCCAGCCCTGCCACCACCCGGCCCCTCGGGCAGCTGCCTGAGGCCCACTCTCTTCCCACCATCTGCTAAGGGGCCAGATGGGCTATGGAGCCACTCCTGCCTTCTCCCGCCTCTGCTCCCATAGGAAATGGCAGGATTCTGCACGTCTTCACCTCACGCAGACTGGGCAGAAGTCACAACAAGCTTCAAAATCACCACAGGGATGATGGCATCACTTTATCAGCAGTGGACTTTACAGTGTGTTATCAAATGCTTTTTACAACCCTCCATGGTCATCCATCCTTACGAGCCTGTGAATTAGGCACCAGCATCGCCCCATCTTTCGGGTGGGAAACTCAGGTCCAGGAAGGTCGCATGACTTTTCCCAGCCTTTTGGCCGAGCCGTCCCCTGTAGCGTCGCTCTGCCAGACCTCTTCCACCCTGTCTCTCTGCCCTGCTCCGCGGTGACATGGGCCCCTCTAAGAGCAGAGGCGTCCACTCTGCCAGGAGCTACAGGAGCTGTCTCGGTTCACAGCAGGACCTGTCACTCATGGAGCCCCGGCTGGAGCCTGACGGTGGGCTTTGACGTGACCCCACCATCTGTCTGCACGTCCTGCTCCCCAGACCACCTAAACGGCCTCTCCCTGAGGGGAGCTGAGACTGCCAGGATGGATCTGTCACTTTAGCCCAGGCTGGGAGATCACTGGGAGAGGCAGGCGTCTGGCACTTAAGGCTTCTGTACCATCCATACGCATGAGCGTTCCCTCCCCAGGGGTCTGGTCCTTGAGGTCCTGAGCAGGGTTGCCTGCAAAGGCTGGAGACCAAGAGGGCCCCAGACCTGGCCTTGGGCCTCACACCAGATGGCCTCCGTGCCCCCTCACCTGTCTCAAGAGGGCAGCGTGCGGACACATAGATGGGCGCTCCGGCTCAGGGCAGGTCCAAGCGGATGGCCACTTCTCCCTTCCTAGAGTCGCTTCCCCTGTTGCAGCTGTTCTGTCTGACAGACTTACTCCCAGAAGGAGCTTCCTGGGTGGGAGCAACGTGCCTGCAGTTCAGGCTGGTAGGTACTCATGGGCTGTGGGACATCCCCACCTTAAGGCTGGTCACAGGGGAGGGCACTTGGCACAGAGTGTTGGGAGCCCTGGCTCTGAGAATGCCCTGCTGGGCAGCCTGGGTCTCAGAGATGGGAGGCGAGCGGGTGGCTGACCTCTCAGGCCCCTTCCAGCCCTAGTGGCCCAGGAGGTCTCGGACTCACCACGTTCAGGTGGAAGCTCTCTTCGACCCAGGCCTTGGCCTCCTGGAACTCCTCCTTCAGCTCCATGAGGTAGAGGGTGTCGAGGGAGTCGATGACTGTGGCCCCGCTGAGGCCTCCTGCAGGCACAGAGGATGCAGGGCGTGACCCAGGGTCGTTCTCATCCTTTCCACCCCAACCATAAGCCATCATTCGCCAGGCCTCCTCT
Source organism: Bos indicus (assembly GCF_029378745.1). Lineage (NCBI taxonomy): Eukaryota > Metazoa > Chordata > Mammalia > Artiodactyla > Bovidae > Bos > Bos indicus. The sequence goes on from NC_091761.1 coordinate 127,062,967, forward strand.
AAATACCTGGGCAGGCTCCCAGGCACAACTCAGGGAGACTCCAGGGTCACCAGCCTTTAAAGGCACATCTGGGATCCAGAGTCCTCCCTTTGCTTCCTCCTCAGGGCAGCAAAGAGGGGGTGGTGGGTCGGGGAGACAAGTCCAAGGGCTGAGCCGCTTCCCAGACCTTGGTTCACTTTTATGTCCGCCAGCAAGCCAGCTATCAGCACCAGGCGGTACCTACCACTTTTCTGTGGTGCTGGAGGGTGAGGGGAGGGGAGGGTGAACTGGCATTTGGTCGACAAAATCTTAAAAAATGTGCTAGTCTTCTGACTCAATTCCACTCTTTATTTTATGCTAAGAAAATAGATGTTCCTAAATATTTACCCAGGGAGGTATTTATTGCAGTAACATATAATGGGTGAGAAAGTGAAAAGTGGGAGTGTTAGTTGCTCAATCGTGTCTGACTGTTTGTGACCCCGTTGTAGCCCACCAAGTTCCTGTCCATGGAATTCTCCAGGCAGGAAGACTGCAGTGGGTAGCCATTCCCTTCTCCAGTGGATCTTCCCAACCCGGGGATAGAACCCAGGCCTCGTAGGCAGACCTTGAAGGAAGATTCTTTACCATCTGAGCCACCAGGAAAGCCCCAAATATAATGGGTAAAAGTTGGGGAAAAAAAAGCTCCAACTCCAGTAACAGGGGATCAGTTATACAAATTGTGGTTTATGTACAAACGAGGACATTATGCATACATCCACACAAGTGAGAAAGACTTAGTTGGGGAGGTAGCCATAGGATCTGATAAGCTAGAAAAGTTAAATTGCAAAAAAACCCCACAAAAAAGCAGAGTATAATTTCTTTACTGTTTGCCAGTATGGACAAGCTGGTACAGAATTAAGTCTGGCAGGAAGTGATTCAGTGGTTATCTCTGAGGGTGAAGATTACAGGTGCTTTTTGATTGCTTCTAGCTCATGGATTAGTTTTATAACCAGAAATTTATTTCTGCCTTAAAAAAAAAAAGGAAAGACAGTTTGAGCAAAGAAACCAAACACATACACAGACTAAAGAGTCCATGGCCACCCCTGGGCTTCAGACTCCTGTCTTGGGAGTAAAGGCAGAGAACACTGTACCGTTTCCCCCTCACAAGCCGGACAGAAAAGCAACGAGGAAGACCTCCCCATGTGGGACAACAGAGCGTGGCTTGTAGAGGATGGTGAAGGAGGAAAGGAGGGAGAAAGAGATGTGCTTGGTGCCACCTGGAGGGCTTCCTGGAAGAGATGGCAGGCTCCCATCAACTCTGTACTACAGCCATCACAGGCAGCAGCAATTTCCTTCAGGGACTAGGGGGTAACTTAAGAGGAGTATTGTTCCTTCAGAGTACTCCTTCCCCCAGATGCTGCCAGAGCTGGCCAACGGGTGCGGAGCCCCACTTGAGTTTGAAGCACGGCTCTGCGGGCCCTCCTGCATTCAGAGCTAATGTCTGATCTCCTTAATTAGTGCTTCCCTGACTGCTCACTTGTGTTGACTTTGCAGAGTAATGCCTATGAAACTCAAACACTTAACCACCTCTCTAAGCTGGGCAAGGTCAGATAAAAGGCATGCCCTGGAAAAGGATGGGAGGTAGACCCAGGAGAAGTTGGCAGAAAGTTAAGTCTGGAGGTTAAAGAGCCATTTCCAGGAGGAAGGGTTTTGCAAGGAAAAGTAGAGGGTGGGGAGGGCTGGCAGGGGGTGGGGGAAAACGACTCACTTCCAGTCCAGAGACGTGTGTCCTGGGATGGCTTTGCTATTTGGGTTGAACTGAATTTCCAGAATATCAACCCCTCCCACACTTAAGCATTAATAGGAAAACACACTCGAAGCCAAACAAAGTCGATCTTTTCCTGGTTTATCCCGGCTGCTTCCAGGCAGGTGTCCAAGGCCGAACACAGTTCGTGGGAGCTCTGGACCCTCCTGAGGTGTTCAGGCCTTGGGACACAGATGGGCCACACACGGACGAGACATGCCCAGACCCAAGGGTGCTGGCCTGGCATCCACGCTCCAGGCTCTGATGCCTTCCCTTCACCACAGGGCCTCAAACCTGAGTTCTTAAGGGCCTGGAGGAATTCCTGAGATCCCCGCCTTGCCTCACCCCAGGATTTCATAGACGAGGACCCCAGAGAGATCCCCTTCAAGTTTAGGCCAAGGGAGGAGAGGAGCCCAAGGCTGGGCCACATGTAATGTGTTTTCTGTATGAGGGCGTCTCGATTCGCTGGGAAACAATTTCAGATCTGCTAGCTGAGCCTTCTTCCTGGTGGGGCCAGGAAGCTGCTCTGATCAGTGAGGAGAAGAGAAGCCCAAGCTGCGTGTCCTTCAGGGCCAAGGGCGAGGCGGCCCAGAGTATCTGATTTCTGGATCCTGTCCCCCAGCTGCTGGCTGTTTTCACCCCGTGGGCCCTCCATCTCCTGGTCTGACCCTGAGCCCAGAGGCCTCGGGACCTCAGCTGGGCCGGGAGGGCAGCCAGGGAGCCTCGTGATCAGCTGTCCTCCCAAACACTCCCGAGGCCGCTCACTAAGAGATCTGTTGGCAGGGTTCTGCCCTGGCTCTCAGCTTCCTCTCACCCCGCCCCCAGCCACCACCCTGCTGGGCCGCAGGCCAGCAAGTCACTTATTGGAAAGCTTTTCGTTTCAGGCCAGAGGTTACCTGGTGGCCCGGCCGCCAGGCAGGAGAGAAGGCGTGATACCTTCTCTGTATCTGCACCTGTGGCCTGTCTGGGGTAGCTCCCCCATGGAAAAAGAGGTCTGTCTGTTCAGTCAACAGGCCCATAGACTGTCGGGAAAGAGCCAGAGGGGCGCAGAGAGTCAGGCAGCTGGCTCGGCAGCTTCCCTGGGCTGCAGCAGCCCACGCCCCCAGCTCTAGCTCTGAACTCTTGTTCACAAAGGACACCGCTGGCTCCAGTTTCTGCCGGGGCAGGAGGCAGTGGTGGTGGTGGTTCAGTCGCTAAGTGGTGTCTGACTCTTGTGACCCCATGGGCTGTAGCCTGCCAGGCTCGCCCTATCCATGGGATTCTCCAGGCAAGAATACTGCAGTGGGTTGCCATTTCCTCCTCCAGGAATAGAGGCAGTGGGGTCTGTTAAAAAACAAAGAAACAAACCACAGCTCTGGGTTCAAATTCCAGGCTGGGGCAGCAACATATCCCCTCTAAGTGCCAAAGTTCTCATCTGTAAAATGAGGTAAAGGCCCCTGGGCCAGGGTACTGGGGAGCCACTGAAGGTTCCTGAGCTGGGACGAGGGTATCATATAATGCCCAGCCTAAATGCACGTGTACATGTCTGGCCTGGAGTAAGCGCTTAACATATCAGTTTACTGCTCTTATTTCTGGGGTCCCTTAGCTCACCTTGAAATTCTGGCCTGGCCCAGGGAGGCATGGGTTCACATTCTGGCTACATTAGGTACTAGCTGTGTGACAGGGCAAGTCACTGTACCTCGCTGAGCCTCATTTTTCTTATCTGCAAGATGAATACAGTAGGACCAACCTGATAAGGCTGCTGGGAGGGTTAAGTGGGGCGGTGGATGAAAAGGAGCTGGCACGATGATGGGTACACGTGAGCTTGCCCCTACAAGCAAAAATGTGACCCTCTCTGTCCCCAGCTGGCCCTGGGCAGCCCCTCCACCAAGTCTTCTAGGGTCACTGAGGCCTTGTGATACTCTTGCATTTACTGGTCTCTCACCACCCTGTGGGGCACTAGACACAGCTTGTAAAAGTCTTGACCTCAACTTAAAGGAAAAGCGTCACATGGGTCCCACCTGTGTCCGCTGCCTCCCACCCCTGACTTGGCTGTGCTGCTGCTAAGTTGCTTCAGTTGTGTCCGACTCTGTTCGACCCCATAGATGGCAGCTCACCAGGGATTTGGGATTCTCCAGGCAAGAACACTGGAGTGGGTTGCCATTTCCTTCCCCGATGCGTGAAAGTAAAAAGTGAAAGTGAAGTCGCTCAGTCGTGTCCATCTCTTAGCGACCCCATGGACTGCAGCCTACCAGGCTCCTCCGTCCATGGGATTTTCCAGGCAAGAGTCCTGGCGTGGGGTGCCACTGCCTTCTCCGGACTTGGCTGCACACCTGCCTCCGAAAAGGTCTACCTGCCTCCCGGGCCTCTCTGATTCACCCTGTACATTGTCACCTTACCTGTCTTCCTAAAACCAGATCTACTGTGCCCCTCCCCAGCTCAGGAACCTGCAAAGGCTTTGCAGTACCCACGCAACAATCAGGGACAGGGGGTGAGGCCTTTTGGGTCTGAGTCCAGAGGATCTGGCTAATATCATCTCCCATCCAGCTCCGCTTCCTGGACACAGGCTGCGTGCTCTGCCCTCCCTACATTTGCATGTGTGGTCTCCTCTGACAAGAGAGCTTCTCTGTGCATCTGGGCATACGCAAAGCCTTCACCTTCTTCAAGGTCACCTCCCACTGGCAGCCTTCTCTGATTGCACCCAGCCAACCTCTTCCTGCCCAGAAAGCCTCCATAGAACTTTCCCAGACCTCCCATTCGGGTGACCTTCTGTGAGTTCCTTGAGGCCAAATGCTCCCAGGGCTTCTTTCACACCCCTTCCCTGCTACCCCAAAGGCCAGAGCCCCCAACCCCAATGCCATCCACCATTCCCTGCAGCCTCAGCACCTGCCCTGACTTCTGTGATACTTCTGCAAACTCTGCTAAGAATTGCCTTGCCCATCCCCCCTTCTCCTGCGGATCTAGAGCCCACCCAGGGCCTCCTCGGCCAGGAAGCCACAGTGATCCTACCCCCCACAATCTGCATGAGGTCTCACCCTCCCTGAGACGTCCTCACCAGCCCCTCGGGGCCCACCCTCGAGGCTTGTGCACTCTCATCTCCACAAGTGCTCCACTCTCACCACCATAATGGAGCTGTCAATTTACTGCCCTGTCCTCTGTAACAGCAGGGGCTCAGCCTGCAGCAGGGTCGCCTCCAGGCTCAAGAGACAGCTGCCAGTGGAGTGGGCAGGCAGGAGGGAGGAGACCCGGCTGGCCCATCTCCTGCATGGACTCCCTGGCCTTGCTCTGGCTCTGGGCTGGGTCTTGGCCTTCAGGACGCTCCTCTTCCTCTTGCTTCTCCTTCTCACCCTGTGGTTGCTTCTTTCTAGCTTCTTTGCTGGTTCTTCCTCATCGCCAGGCCTTGAAAGCGTGGGGCTCTGTCCTTGGGCCTCTCATCTGTTCTACTTCCTTTTCTTAGTGACTCAATCTGGCCTCACGGCTTAAATACCATCCACGTGGTGCTGATGACTCCCAGATTTAAATATCCACCCAGGACCTCAAGCTCCGGCCCAGACGCACTATTCAACAACGCCTTACTCACACTTCCACTTGGAGATCTAGAGACATCTCGCCTATAACTTGTCTGAAGGCAAATCCTGCCCCTCCCTCCCAACCTGTCCCTCCCACAGTCTTCTCCCCTCCGTGAATGCCAACCCCCTCCTCCGGAGAGCTGTGGCCCCAAGCCCTTGCCTCTTCATCTCTCACCCCCACATCTTGTCCCGCAGCAGATTTTGGCGGCTCTGTCTTCATAAGAGGTCCAGCCTCTACCCCTCCTCACGCCCTCCGGCCTTCCACTACAGAAATGCAAGTCGTGTCATGCCTTTCCTCTGCTCAAAACCCTCCCAGGGCTCCCCACCTGCCTGGAGGGCTGTGATCCTGCCCTGGCTTCCTCTCTCCGCTTGGCCTCCCTATCTTCATGCCAGCTGTTTGTTGCTCCTGGAGCCCTCCAAGCCCTAGAGCCTTGGCCTTGGCACTTGTGATAGCTCTTCCCTCTCTCTATCTTCAGCACCTTAATCCCTGGCAACATCACACACGGGTCTGCTTCCCTGTTTACCGTCTTCCCCAACAGAGCGTAAACTGCTGGAGGGGAGGCTCTGTTTTGTGCACTGCAGTCCTCCACTGCCTAGAACAATTCCTGCCCATCACAGGTGCCTGATGAGTATTTAGGAATAATGGGGCCCCTTCCCGGGGCAGGGAAGGCTTCGAAGGGGCTGTGGCTCATTCATATCTTCCCATGTTCGGCTACAGTCTGGCACCCAGAGGCATTAAAGGTAAATGTGTGGGTTGAACAGACTGAACCTATCACGTGGGCATCTTCGGTGACCACGTCCAGGGAAGCTTAACTCTGTGCTCTAGGTTCTGGTGCCAATCGACAGAGGAGACCCTCCCAGCAGGCTGTGGCCAGATTGGCCAGAATGGTTGAGCGGGTCACACCACTGCCCTGCACAGAGCTATCTATCTCACTCTATGTCAGGCTCTACAAGGGAAGGACCCTGGGACCCCACGGCCTCCTCCCCTGAGGGCTGCCTGGCCATGAACCACCCTGCCCTGCTGGACTGTGGTTTGTATCACTTCTCCAACTCTGCCATATTGATGATGATGAGGTTTTTATGTGACATTGTATTAGCAAAGAGAAATGGGTCAGGCTGGGCAACATAAGCTCCAGAAAGAACATTTAGATAGAAAAAAAAAAATCACCCAAGGCGTAGCCTATTACCACAATATCCCCAGAGCCAAATACTAATGGTTGCATTTAATTTGATGATACAATCCAGAGACTTTTCTTAATCTGTAAAGCAACAACACAAATGTCTTTCTCAGCTTCCAAAGAAACCAACGTGGCTGTGGGGCAGGTTGAGTTCCCAAAGATGGATGCCATAGGACATCCTATCCCACAAGAGAACCTCTGCCCACAGCTCCTCTCCTTGAACCTGGCTGCAACTTCGTGACTACCTGGAATAACAGAACAAAGCAAAATGGATGATGTGCTAGTTTTCAGGGCCAGACTTTAAGGAACAGGCAGTTTCGACTTCCTGTCTCTTGGAATGCTGGCTCTTGGGACCAGCCACCATATTGTAAGGAAGCCCAAGAGAGCCCACAAGGAGAGAACATGTGGAGAAGCCATACGTACGCTATCTGATGGACAGCCCATCTGAGCTTCCAGTCAACAGTCTGCATCCATTCCAGACATGGGAATGAAAAATCTTCCAGAAGGTTCCAGCTATCAAGTTACCTTCAGCCTTCAAGCTTTCCCAGGTTAGGGGCTGTATATCCTGGCAGGGAGATAAGCTGTCCCCATTGTGCCCTTTCTGAATTCTTAGCCCACTGGATCTGTGAGCATAATAAAACCACTGTTTTAAGCTGTAAATTTTGGAGTAATTTGCTATGCAGCAGTAGCAGCTGGAATGTTCTGCCACATGGGTTTCTATGCGGATGAATTAAAGCGATATCCCCACTACCCCAAAGCACATTGTTTAAAACTACCTGAGGTCTTCTGTGAAAGAGTGAAAAAGGAGAGTGAAAAAGCTGGCTTAAAACTCAACATTCAAAAAACTAAGATGATGGTATCTGGTCCCATTGTTCCATGGCAAATAGATGGAGAAACAATGGAAACAGTGACAGACTTTATTTTCTTGGGCTCCAAAATCACTGCAGATGGTGACTTCAGACATGAAATTAAAAGACCCTTGCTCCTTGGAAGAAAAGCTATGACCAACCTAGACAGCATATTAAAAAGCAGAGATATTACTTTGCTGACAAAGGTCTGTCTAGTCAAAGCTATTGCTTTTCCAGTAGTCATGTATGGATGTCAGAGTTGGACTATAAAGAAAGCTGAGCACCAAAGAACTGATGCTTTTGAACTGTGGTGTTGGAGAAGACTCCAAGGAGATCCAGCCAGTTCACCCTAAAGGAAATCAGTCCTGAATATTCATTGGAAGGACTGATGCTGAAGCTGAAACAGCAATACTTTGGCCACCTGATGCGAAGAACTAACTCATTAGACAAGACCCTGATTTTGGAAAAGATTGAAGGCAGGAGGAGAAGGAGACAACAGAAGATGAGGTGGTTGGATGGACATGAGTTTGAGTAAACTCCAAGAGTTGGTGATGGACAGGGAAGCCTGGGGTGCTGGAGTCCATGGGGTCACAAAGAGTTGGACATGGCTGAGCGACTGAACGGAACTGAGGTCTTCTGGCTGCATAAAATATTTTAGGGATGAGGACTTCCCCATTTTTATCAGGTCTGGGTTATTTGTTTTCCTCCGGGAGGAATTTTTTCCTTGAAGCTTTCCATAATGATTAGTTCCTGGATTACATAAAGTTGTGTTCAGGGGCTGAGTATTTCCAGGAAAAGGTTTCTTGGTGCCTCCAGAAGGACTAAAGATATTTTTAAGGAAATATTCTTGGAATCCAACAGAATGTTCTTACGAGAAGCTGATTAATAAAAGGTGATCAGATCTGACTGTATCACTGCCCTTTTAAAAAGCTCTCAAAGCCTCCTGTTCTCCAAGTTCAAAGTCCTGGGCACAGTGTGCAGGTTGCCTGGGGTCCAGGCTTGGCACCCTCCCTAGTCTCACCTCCCTTTTGCTCTCTTTGCACGTGATGCTCTGCCCAGAGCAGACCACTAGCAGCTCCCCAAACACCCTGCAGTGTCTGCTGATGCGAGCACTGTCTTTTCTCAGGATGTTCCAGAACCACGAAGCAGAGCTGACCGCCCCCTCCTTTGCAAGCCCAACTCGCTCTGCAGCAGGCGCCTCCGTCACAGCACGGTCCACCCTGCATCTGACATCTTGCCCATGAATCATCTCTGCCCATGAATCATCTTTGCCCGTGAATCCTGGAGGGCAGTGGCTGGGTCTGACTCTTCCCAGGAGCCCCAGCATCCATCCTTAGGCCAGGCACCAAGAAGGCAAGAACAAATGGCTGCTGCATGAATAAATGGCTGGTGGCAATACCCACAGCACTTTCTTAGGGATTTCCAAACATTTCACAAGCTCTTTCGGCCTCAGAGAAAACACAGTGCTCATAGCAGCAGCCAGTTATCCGAGGAAAGCACTGTCAGAGGGACATGATGGGCAGCTGCTGACATTAGGGCCCTGGTGGAACTAATGGCTTCCTGCATCCTTCCCAAACACATGCCATGCTTTGCAGCCACAGGCGGCTGGAGAATGCTTGCTGTGGCTGACCGCCGGATGACGTTTACTGCGACGAATGGCCAGACACGGTTCACTGAAGCAGCCTGCTGGACAGGGTTCCTCATTGGAAAACAGGGTGTGTTTAAAAATGTTAATGTTTCGTTTGTTTTTAAATAAGAGCTGGGGGTGCAGGCTGACCTGGAAACTGGCATTCAGACAATTCCCTGCAACAGTGCTGTGTAACAAGCTCTGAACTGCCTTCATCTCAGAACACCTCATAGAGAAGAAAGGCAGATGGAGAAGCTGGAACTCAGGGCGCTCACAGCTGTAACCAGACTTTTCCGACCACGTGACTTTACAGACTTGGTTTTAACCCAGCTTCATCCTTTCCCAGCTGTGTGATCATGGGCAACTGACTTAACCTCCCTGGGGCTCAGAAAAAATGGGACAATGGGGCCTCCTTTTGAGGACAGAGTGGCCAGTTGAGATGGATGTATACCAGAGTACTCAGCAGGCGCTCAGTACCAGAGAAACTGATACCCCCAGCACACAGTAGGTGCTCTGTGCACAGGGCTGTTATCATAAGGCTCAGTTCTGGCAGAGGAAGGCATACCCTTGGCCCAGCAGGAAAGGATGGCACAGGCTACGTGCCAAGCAGGCAGGAGCTGCGGGCTCTCAGGAAGGCAGGACCAAGCTGGCCAGGCACTCTGGCATTTTTAACACACTTCTTGCCTCAACAGGAAGAAGAGCAAAAGCCGGAGTCCTGGCTGCTCACCCCAAGACACCTTAAACCCAACCGCTGCTCTGTGTAGCTCCTGAGGGCAGACCCAGAGTCCCTCCATGGTCTGGCTTCCCCCTGCAAATTAGACGATTGCTCAGTACTGTCCCTTCACCTCCATGGGAAGGGTAAACATCCTTATTCCATCAGCCTTGGTCTTATCCATGTAACCCTTTTTGGCATCATGGTGGGAAGGGAATTAAAATCGGCTCTGACTTTAGGCTCGGCCCTGAGACTTGCCAGTGGGATTAGTGGACATGACTTGAACAGAGGTTTGAAATAAGCTAGCATGGGTGGATTTGCCCTCCTGCGTGCCCACCTTTCACCAGGAGAAGAACAAGTCTCAAACAGTCACTGGTCCATGAAGGATGACGGATGGATGGAGCAGACCTGAGCCAGCTGAGCGCAGCCTAGATAAACCAAACCCCAGCCTATTTGCAGCCACGTGAACAAAAAATAAATGCTGACTGTTGTCTGCCACTCACTGTGGAGTAATTTTTTACATGGCATTATTTTGGAAATAGATGACTGATATAACGCCCTTTCAGTCCTATTTCTTAATAGTCTTGGCATGTTTTCTGTACTCTAGCTAGACTACAGACTCTATGAGGTCCACCTTTTCTTACCTTCCAGACCTTTATTCTGTCTGCTTGGACGTGCCTCCTCTAACCCAAATTGTCTCCACAGATGGCCAAATCCAATGTCTACTTTAAGTCCTAGAGAAAATGCTGCTTCCTACATGAAGACATCCCTGATTGCCCCCACCTGGACCTGAGGTCATCCTCCTCTGAATTTTTATTAAAAGAACTGCTTTTCAGCTTTCATTACAGAAATCTGTGTCCTTTTCTCAAGTCCCTCCCAGGCAGTGAGTGTCTTCAGGGCAGAATCTAAGCCTGTTTAACTGAAGCTGGCACAGGCCCTGGAGAGTAAAGGTGTCACTGAGATCTCCTGAATGATGCCCTCCACCCACTGCCTCCCATCTGGATGATGAAGACTCTGGAGAGCCAGGGCCCCTACCAGAGGCTGTTCCTAACATGGTGGCAGGTGTGGAGGGGGTTGGAGGGGGAGGGCAGACCCCAAGTCCATGAATCTCTGAAATCCTGGCCCAGGGAGGACACCCAACTGAAGTTCACTTGTGGGATGTGGGATTCTCCTAAATGCCAACCACAGAGGTTAACAAGAACAGCTGTAGACAGCACTCCGTGCTGGGCACAGCCTTATATGTTTACACACATCTTTTTTAAGCCTTGTGAAAACTCTATCATTGTCCCTCTTTTACAGGTAAAGATGGAAACTTCAAGAATTAAGTCACTTGCCCCAGGTTCATTCATTTACCCGAAAACACACTGTGGAGTCAGGCTGGGCCTGGTGCTGAGCACAGTGGGGAGCGGACAGTCCCGGTCCCCACCCTCAAGGCGCTGAAGGTCTGGCTGGGGAGAAAGACACCAGCCAGGTATCACACGATGGCACTGAGTTACAAAGGACCGCGTGCGGTAGAGGGAAAGCGAACAGGGGCATGGCCAAGCCTTTGAGTTGAGGCCTGAAGGAGGCACGGGAGGGAAGAGGGGGTCGGGGCAGGCCAGGCAGATACACAGCAAGTAGAACGCAGCGGGGAAGTCTTGGCCTGCTTGTGCAGCAGAGAGCAGGTGTGGATTGGGTTGGTGAGAAAGAGGGAACATAGTGGGTGGTGAGGGGTGGTGGGCCGGACCACACAGGGCCTTGGGGGCTCAGGAAGCTTCGTGTGGATGGCTTAGGGACCCCAGCTGCCTGGTGTTTTAAAGCGACACATAAGCGGTTGTGTGAAGAGTGTCCTTGAGGGGGACCCAGTGGAGACTCCAGGTAGAATAATCCCGGGAGCGGCCCATCTTGGCTGGGGAGTGCCCTCTAGTCACTTAGGGTGAGTAGGAGGGAGGCAGGGAGCACCTGGGCCTGTGCTTTGAGATCCCCTGAAGGCAGCTGGAGACACCCTCCAGCTGGTGGGAGGCTATTTATCAGTCCAGGGTAAGGAGAATTAACCAAGAGCACACGGCAACATCAGCCCGTCACCTCACTTCAGCCCCGTTGAGGGGAGCCCTTAGCTGCCCTCTGAAAGTGCCAGGGCCTCCCAGGCCCATGGACACAAGGTCATAATGTCATCTTGTATATACGTGGTGGGCACACAGAGCTACGCACTGACCACGGCAAACACAGCCTGCAGGCCAGAACCAAGAGGCACACAGATGCAAGGCTGTGATAACAAGATGAACGATGCCTCCCAGAAAGGGGAGAAGCAAGGAAATCAGAGAGGCCCCATTCACCCCAAGAAGCATAAAGAGGCGGCAGAGGCAGTGCCGGGAGAGCCTGGCACAGAGCTGTGCCCCGGCTGAAGGCCCCTCCCGTCGCTTGGACGGCTGAGCTGCAGGGGACGGGCCAAGCCCTGGAGCCCCACTCACTAGCTGACTCAGTTTCCTCATCTGTACAATGGAGCAACCACACCTCCACCCTGCAGAACCACCCTGAGGGTCAGAGATCATACCACTTCCTGTCCATGGCCAGCCTCAACTGAACCTGTGTGGAGGCAGATGCGGGCACTCTTTAAACAGCCTCCCAACAACCCTCTGAGGAGGGTGCGATTGTGTCGCTCTTTATCAAGTGGGGAAACTGAGGCTGAGACAGGTCATGGAAGGTTCCCAAGGTTGATGAATGGGGAGCCAGGATTCAACTCAGTCTGTCTGCCTCAGAGACTCTGCATTTCATTGGTGGGTCATCTTGCTTCTGTGCAATTTCTGGAAACTTGGCCAGGTTCAGAGGGCCTGAGAGGGTCCCAGAGAGGTGCCCACAGCCACAAGACCCCCAGGCCAACTCCTCAGGGCGTGGCGGCACCTGCCACCTGTGGGAGGGAGCAGTGCCTATGTGAAAGCAGCTGGTACCTCCCGGTAGAAGTCCTGCCTTGATGCGCAGACAAGCCTCCACAAAGCCTTCCCAGATGTCCTCAAGGTAGTGATGCTTTCTCCCTGCACCATTCTGGGTCCCACTGCTGATCACCTGGCCAGGCCAACTCTGGGAGTGTCCCTGCTGGTCTGTCTCTCTAACAAGCAGGAGCCTGGAAGGCAGAGATCCTGCCATATTCATCTTGAGACCATCTACGATGGCTTCCCTGGTGGCTCAGATGGTAAAGAATCTGCCTGCACTGCAGGAGACCTGGTATCAATCCCTGGGTTGGGAAGATTCCCTGGAGAAGGAAATGGCAACCCACTCCAGTATTCTTGCCTGCAGAATCCCATGGACAGAGGCTACAGTCCATGAGGTCACAAAGAGTCAGACATGACTGAGCGACTAACACACACACACACACACACACACACACACACACTCACACTCTCACACCAGGTGTGCGCAGTAGGGTCTGAGTCAACATAAACAGAATTAACCTGGAGAGAGAACTGAGGAGCCCAGCAGGCAGGGGCGGAGGCCAGACCAGCTGGCCCTCTTCCCATCAGGTCCATGATGGCCCCCCCTGATTCACCCTCAGCATCCAGGGAAGAGGAGGGGGCCGGCTCCCCCTCCTCCACAGATACCTGAGACCTTCCCTTTCCTTAATCCATAGACCCCTTTCAGAATCTGCTAGAAGCCACCCCAACCCCCCCCTTTACTAAATGGACATTTGTATGCATTTTACACAGAAAGTAGCACAGGCTTCCCACTGGCAGACCTATCTGGGCTGACCACCTAAGTGAGATGGGGGACCCTCTGGGCAGATTTTCATTTCCTACAAAGGATGAGGTGAGGAATTTATTTTGGAGTCAGGGAGATGTAGAAACAAATCCTACCTTACTATTTCTAGCTGTGTGATCTCTGGTTAGCTGGTTTACCCACATAAACCTCAACATCCTCATCTGTGAAATGGGGAAAATGTCAGGTAATGCACATTATTAGAGAGAGTGCATTAATAGGTGGACAGGGAAGTTTGTTTTTCCTTTAAATAAGAAATAAGAAAATCAGCTGCAGTAATTGCCTCTGAATCACCTTTCACTTGATTTTATTTGATTTCTTTTAATAGGCAACAGTAATAATGGAAAAAGCATAGGCTTCTAGTCAAAATGTTTGAGCCTTGGCTCTGTGTATTACCAGCTATGTGACCCCAACCAGATTCCTTAACCTCTCTGAGCCACGAGTCTGCATTTATCAAAAGGGACTAATAACATCCCCCTTGAAGATGTGGGTGGCTTGATGTGGCACAGAGTCTGGTAGAAAGAGGGAGCAGGAGGGGAAGGGTCCGTGCATGAATGAAACAGGGAGAGCTCCTCACCCACCTGCCCATGTATACCCACTTCTCATTCCTGGTGCGACAGCCCTGAGCACGCTTCCTGGGTGAGAACTGCTTCTGTTTTAGATCTGGAGCCCAACGCAATTCACAAATGCAGCAGACGTGCCGTGGCCCAGAAGACAACTCCCTCTGCTTCAGAGAAAACACACAGTTCAATTTCCCAAAGATCGAACCTGGGAGCCTTTCAAGGCTTTCCCAGTGAGAGCAGTTCTCGGAATTCTCAGGCGCCACCCTCATGCGACTAAACAATTAAAGCCCAAGTATTTGTCATTCTCAGCAAAGGTTTGCGAGGATGAGTGAGAAAATGAAAAAAAAAAAATCTGATTTCAGCGGCACAGTTTTCAGAAATGTATGGTAATCCATTTTTGTCAATCCACGGAAGGCGCAGCTCAAATCATTAAAAAGCCATCGTACTTAATCATGCATGGAGAAGGCTGGGCTGTGACTCTCAGATCATTTTCAAATGGTTTCAGGTTAACTTTCAAAAACTGACAGGCAAGCAGGCAGGGGATTATGACAGATGATAATCTGAAGAATTTCTGGTCCTGGTTCTCAGAGGATGAGGGATTTATTTGAGAAAAAATTGCCACCCAGACCTCAGCATGATGGCAACGGTGAGGAAGAGTCCAGGATGGATCACCCGTGACCTCTGCCCTCAGGGAGTCTGCAGCTGCCTTCTCAGAAAGACAGCAAGTTCAGAGCAAACTATTAAGTAAGCAAATAATTGTGATGCATTCTGACAGGGGCTAATAAAAGGCGGAAGTTGATCCAGTGGTTAAGTCTCAGCTGTGAGTGTACAGACCTGGGTTTGGGATTCGTCTTTGCCACCCATTCTGTGACCTCACGCAGGTTCCTGAACCTCTCAGTCTTGGGTTCCTCATCTATAAAAAAGGATAGCCAGCTCATAGGCTCAGGAGGTTACGACTGAGCTCATTCCTATAAATCCTTTCACGTGGTGCCTGGTACTGAGCTCTCTGGTCAATGCTGGCAAAGCAGCTAACTCCTAACTAGGAAGCCTCCCAGGTGACCTCTGATTGGGATCAGGAAGGATAAGTGGGAGTCTGCAGGGATGAGGGGTGGAGGAAGGATGTTCCAGGCAGAAGGCACAGCACATGCAAAGGCCCTGAGGTGAGAGGTTGGCCAGGGAGGAGCACAGGGCGTGTGGGGAGCAGGATGAGGGAGGGAGTGCTGCAAGGGAGTCCTCCTGTGAAGGTCAGTGACTGCTAGGCTGAGGCGTTCAGGCTTTATTGAAGGCGGGGGCAGCCTTTACGACCTCAGAGGGTCAGGGACATCCTGTGTTTTCTTCCAGGTCTTACTGCGTGTTGGTTACTTGTTGAATTCTCAGGGATCGCCTCTCATCAAACTCGATCCAGGCCTTTGTGTAAGAAAAACACCCTCTATTAGGCCCAGTAGTGGTCATGCTTCCCCTCCTCAGGGCAGAGCCGTTGGGGGGGAACCACCATCCAGTCAGACACTGCGCTTCCCACTTTTCCCACCTCCCTTATCTTTAGGTGGGGCCCTCTGACCCAGTTCTGGCCAGTGGAATATGGGTGTAAGTTACATACAGACTGAGCCCTGGTCCGTGAAACCTGCTGTGGGATCCTCCGAGGCTGAGGTGACCTTGGGAGTCACAATCTGAAGATGACGGAGCCTCTGTTACCCTGTCCCTGAGGGACCGTGATGGGTGGGGCTCCCTCCTCCTGCCATTTGACTTTACACAAGCAAGAAATAAATGTCTGTTCCCAATCCATACAATAATCTCTGGGTTTATCTGTTACAGCAGCTCGCATTACCTTAAATAAATACACCCATTACAGCATGACTGTGGGCATGTTATTTTGCCTCTCTGAGCCTCAGTTTCTCTAATGTGGAGTGTCATGAAGGGCTAATAAGATGAGATGTGAGGGAACACATTGCTGGTGTTGTGGCTTCAAATCTCTCCGAGAGCTTGCAGGGGAGGGCACTTTGTAGGACTCCTGCTGAGGCAGGGGGAGTGCACGCAGCTAAGGGCTTGGAGATGCTCTGGGCAAGGGGTCCAGATCCAGCAGCAGATCCTGACCTGGACTGGAGACCCTCACTCCGGGCTTTAGTTCTGCCCCTTGGCAGAACTCCCCAACATGGCTGAGGGAGGGGGCTGGGGCCTGGCTCTGTCTCTTGGCTTCTGCTCCCCTGGGAAGCAGTCAGCCCAGCCTCCCTGATGATAACTTGTTCCAGCCTCTCACAACTCATTAGCAGGAAATTGCATGCCCTGCCAAGAAGATGCACGTCTGATTTTTCAGACATGTCAGGTAGACACTGTTATCAAAACCTTGTCATGTCTCTGCACAGCCCCGCATCCTTCTCTGAGGTCCTCCTGGCAGGCTCTGTGCTCAGGGCACATGCTTGCTATCTTGGGAGATTGAAGAGCCTTATTCAGTTGAGGATTCCGCCAGCCAGCTTGCAAGGAGCAGGGGCTCGGGACGGAAGCCCGTGTCGGTGGCCGAGGCTCACACTCCACCCTGCCTCTAAGCCATCCTGCACCCCCAGCCCAGGACTGATGCTGAGACCCGCAGAGGAGACAGAAGAAAGGCCTGAGTGGTCTGTGATGTGCTGAGCTGGATCCGGCCAGAGACAACTTTAACAGGATCCCGGTCATTACGTGTCCTTTTGCGGACAGGGTTTCCTCTCCCATGGACTGGAAGTAGGGATGGAGAATGCCCCACCCCCAGCCTCTGGAGCCCGAAGTTGGGGCAGGGCCACCTCATCCTGTACACATGGCCCCATGGCCCCATGCTTAGGTGGGTGGGTGCAGACATTGACCTTCTCCACCTTCTGTGCCCTCACCTTTGCCCGCTGCCCACTGGCCAGCGCTAGTGGAAGGCATGTGAAGAGCTCTCAGATCACCTGATGGAGTAAAGACCATCAACACCCTGGACTCGGCTCTAAGGAGAGACAGAGAAGAAGCAATGACAAGGACAAAGTGCATCCATCTCCACAGTCTTTTCACACAATAATGAACCTGTCTGAGCCTTATATCCTCTCTGAGAAATACCATTACCCTTATTCCACTGAGGAGGAAACTGAAGCTCACAGAGATTCAATGACTGGTGCTCAAGGTAACCCAGCTAACGCACCAGGCAGTAATCTGAGCTGCACCCTGTGAACATCTCATAATAACCACAGTCACTTGCTTAGAAGGTCCTACATACCAAGTCCTAGACCAAGCATTTGGTCAATTCTCCAGCTGACGTCATATGATCTCCGTTTCCAGGTGATCTATGGAGGCTCAGAGAGGTTAAGCAACTTGTCCAAGGTCACACAGCAAGCAAGCAGTAACCACAGCCTTAATGGCTATGGTGGTGCTCTCTCCCTATACCAGCTGGCTCACCAGCGAGAAGGGTTCCACCTGGGGAGGGCAGCAAAAGACGGAGGCTACCAGATCCTACCAGGCTAAAAAGCAGCAGACAAAATTGCACACATGCTGATCACCACTCCATTAAAACCCCGAGGGGGCATGGATTGGATAGGGTGGGATCTGGTAGACAGTTGGGTGGCTGTCTCAGAGTGAAGCAGGGCCTGGCAACTTCTGTTAGCTCACGGTCTCCCTTAGCTGAGTTTTCCTTGTAAGGATGGCTGAGGGTCCAAGTGAAGAGGGGCCAGGTGGGCACAGGTGTGGTGGCTCCTCGGCTCCTTGGCCCCGGCAGCAGGGGGTCCTCCCTCCCTCTCCCAGGTGCAGGAGCCACCTGGCCAGGTAACCTCTCCACCTCACCGCATGCCAGACAGCCTTCAGTCTCAGGCAGAGATCCCAGCAAACCAGCGCCCACTGCGCTGAGCATGTGGAGCTTTTCAAACAGCCAGACTTGCAGAAGAGGGGCCGAGCAGCTGCGACAGCCCAGGCAGTGCGTGTCTGTGGTCCCCCATCCCGGAGGCCAAGGCCAACGAGCTGGTCTCCAATTACCTTCTAAGAGGCCCTCCGTGATGTAGCCTCTGCCCTCTGGGCAGCTCATTACCCACCTCTCCTTTCATGCTCCAGTCACTCTCAGGGCAGCACACAGGACTGCCAAACCTCCTCCCAGGCTGTCCTTTCCACCCAGAATGCCCCCCACCTCCGCCTGCCTATTCTGCAGCTCTGGAACACAGCTCTGTTGTTCTCAGTTGCCCTGAATCCACCCTCCAGCTTTCAGACTGCTACACATCTTAAACTTCTGTTCAAGCAAACACTTCAGGAGAATCCTTCCAGAACTCCTGCTGGAAGGCAAGGTGGGATGGAGAAGGAGGGTGGGGAAGGGGAGAGGCCTCCCGAAAGGGGAGGGGAGGTGGCCCGAGGGTACCTGGCACACCCGTGCTGCAGCCTAGCTGTAAGCTGCCTCTGCAACAGCTCCCGGGCTCTCATGCTGCTGTGCCTTTGCACGTGCTGTACCCTCCACCCAGAAGGGAATTCTACTCTTCTCTATCCGAGCAGCCCCAGCTCCTGTCTCAGGGCCCAGCTGGATACTACACACTCTGCCATGCTACAGAAGTAGGCTCCTTCCTCTATATTTTCTGCACTGCGTATGTCACAATGACGTGTGGGTCCTTTCCTCGAGGAGAACTCTTTAGGGATAAGGGACTTGGCCAATTCATCTTTGCATCTCTTTTATCAGCCCAGAATTGGCCTGGAAATGTCTCATGAGTGAACGAATGAACCTCCTTCTCTAAGACCTCAAGAGGCCTAATTCCCCTCTTCCTGCTGGGCCTTCTTCTCCAGTCATGAGAGGAACAAACTCCCCTTTGTCTTCATACCACGTTGGTATTGACCAGAGTTGGGTTTTAATGGCGCTTTGACAAAAGGCAGCACCCACGTTCATTTTCCTTGGCTAATTACATTTCCCAATTGAAATGCTTATCTCTGGGCTGATGTTAAAGACATAATCAGTTTCCAGAATGGATTCAAAGGAGGTGAGAAGCAAGAAAATAATTAAGCTAACTTCTGATTTAATCAAATAATTAACTAGATTAAATCGGCTGTTTGTGATCTACAGCCCAGCCCAAGCCTGGGGAGTGCATTTCTCTATCGGAGAGATTATTTCTGATTGTTTTAGAGATGGAGAGCCTTTCTTCTGAGTAGTATGTAAAGGACTGACTCCTTTAACTGAATGCAAAATCAGAGTGGCAGGACCCCAGCTTCCTGGTTTAGGTAAAGTATTCTGGGTTTAGGGAAAGAAAGCTTCAAGCAGGGAGGGGTGCTCTGTTTCAGAACCATACCTGGACACTTGTGGCACAAGGGTTGCATTGCTGGCCTTAGTTTATCCATGCCCTCTGCCCTCTGAGCAGGCTTTCCTGCCCTGTCCTCTTATTCGGCACTCAGGCATGTGGCTAACTTTAGCCAGTGATAGCCAATGTGATGTAGGCAGAGGCTTGAAGAAACACTCGCATGGCCATCACTGTGTGAACATTCTGGGACTAGACCCTGAAAAGGAAAGACATGTGGAGCAGAGCTGAGTTGACCAGTTGTCCCAGCCAAGGGTTTCCTAGGATAGTTCACAGTCAGCTGTCCTACTTGAGATCAGCAGAGTCACTTAGCTGACCCAATCTGGAGCTGCTAAACCCTGAAGGCTCCCAGGCTAAATGAAAGCTTAGTGTTACATACCAGTGAGGTCTGCGAGTGTGTGTTATGCAGTGTCATTGGAGGGCTAGATTATCACTCAGCCTGGGATGATCTCTTCTCCAGCCCCAACCTTTAGAAGGTCCTCTCTACCCTCAGTTCAGCATCATTTAGAACCCTGGTAGGTGACCAGTAAATATTGGGTTGGGCAAAAAGTTCATTCAGTTAGTGAATACACTGTTCAATTAAGTTCTTGGTGAAAATGAAAAATGTCTTTTATTTTTACTTTAAACTGAATGAACTTTTTGGCCGACCCAATATTTACACAAAAACTCATCTGATCTTTACAAAGGCTCCTGGGTGGTTGTCAGGAGAGGGATCATTTGCTCCATTTTATAGATGACGGTGTGAAGGCTCCAAGCAATTAGAAGAGCAAGGGATTATGGTTACGGAGAGTGGGTTGGATGAATACATTAGCCTCTATTTCTATCCCTACCCTGAAACTCCACTAAAACAACAGTATAAATTTTTTTTTTTTTAAAGATATCAATTTAGAAGGACAAAACAGAGGAGAGGCAACAGCAACAATCTTGGCCTCTGCTAAAGAGAGAGATGTGTAACACTGAATTAGCAAAGCCGGGAAAGCAGAATCTATGCCAAGATGCTGAAAGCACATGCATCAGGTCTATACCAGAGACCCTCACAGGGTCTGGAATTGGTGGCAAGACCAGGCATCTCTGGAAGGATTTATCGACAGTCATCTTAAAAGGCACTAAGACCCCTTTTCTCCTACATCTACCCAGCCAAGAAAACGTCTCCTTCTCATCCCAGCAGAAAACTAGGGGTTGAGTCTTGAGAGGTGGTAAGCTAGAGGGTCTCTGGACTGTGGGAGACCTGGCAGAGGTGGGGACACCATCCTGAGAGCATGGGGGCTTGGGACTGCCCCACTTTGTCCCCTAGCCCTTCTGCCTGCCTGGTTCTCAGCAAACAGAAGCCCAGAGTCCACTCTCAGAGAGGAGAATGGAAACATCTCAGCGGACGCTGAGCAGCCACAGAAGGCAAAGACCTCTATCTAGAGTTCCCTGTTGCCTCACGCTGCAGTGAGGTATCAGCCAACAAAACCCACTCACCACATCGGAGCCCCAACCACCTTCTTTCCTGGCCCCCATTTAACACGCACACAGCCAAGGGTACCTAAACATTTTAGGGAAAACTCACATGTGCAATAGACATACATACACTCAAATGAACAGGAAAAGTATATTTAGAGGACACAGACTCTGCAGGAAGGAGGAAACTACAAAAAAAAAAAAAAATCATATCCTCAGAGAGACAAAAGGAAATGTTGCACCCATGAGATAAGAACAGGATGCTCGAAAAAGAACATTCACAAAGCAAAACAACTCTTGGAAATTAACACATAGTCTGACCGAAGAAATAAAGGCCCTACAGAAGAGTTGGATGATAAACTTGAGGAAATTTCCCAGAGTAGAACCAAAGAGAGACTAGAATGGGGAACAACTGGAAGTCTCAAACACTGCTGGTGGGGATGAAAAAAGGTACATTCACTTTGAGAAAAACAGCTTGGCAGCTCCTTACAAAGTTAACCATGCACTTAATACATGACCCAACAGTTCCACTCCTGGGTATACACACAGCTACACAAAAACTTGTACATGATATGCAAAACAGCATTATTTGTAATATCCCCAAATTGGAAACAACCCAAATATTCATCAATTGGTGAATGGAAAAAACCAACTATGGAATAGTCATACAATGGAACACTGCTGCTGCTGCTGCTAAGTCGCTTCAGTCGTGTCCGACTCTGTGCGACCCCATAGACGGCAGCCCACCAGGCTCCCCCGTCCCTGGGATTCTCCAGGCAAGAACACTGGAGTGGGGTGCCATTTCCTTCTCCAATGCATGAAGTGAAAAGGGAAAGTGAAGTCACTCAGTCATGTCCGACTCTTAGCGACCCCATGGAATGCAGGCTACCAGGCTCCTCCGTCCATGGGATTTTCCAGGCAAGAGTAGTGGAGTGGGTTGCCAGTGCCTTCTCCACAATGGAATACTACTCAGCAATAAAGAAGTGCAAACTGCTATACATACAACAATGTGGAAGAACCTTAAAAACATAACGTGAAGTCAAAGAACATGACACAAGACTACACACTCTATGGTTCTATTTATAAGAGACTCTAGAAGGTTCACACTAAACCAGAGTGACAGGAAGCAGATCAGTGATTGTCTGGGCCAGAAGTTGAAGGAGGGGCATGAGAGAACTTTCAGAGGACAAAATATTCTGTACCGTGATTTTCAGTTCGGTTCAGTTTAGTTGCTCAGTCGTGCCCAACTCTTTGTGACCCCATGGACTGCAACATGCCAGGCCTCCCTGTCCATCACCAACTCCTGGAGCTTGCTTAAACTCATGTCCATTGAGTCGGTGATGCCATCCAACCATCTCGTCCTCTGTTGTCCCCTTCTCCTGCCTTCAGTCTTTCCCAGCACCAGGGTCTTTTCCAATGCATCAGTTCTTTGCATCAGGTGGCCAAAGTATAGGAGCTACAGCTTCAGCATCAGTCCTTCCAATAAATATTCAGGACTGATTTCCTTTAGGATGGAATGGTTGAGGATCGTCATTTTGGTGATGGTTAAAAGCACTTCTCAAGATGCATTGAATTTTGAGAATTTTTCTTATTCTCTTATAAATAGAATCATAGAGTGCGTACTCTTGTGTCATGTTCTTTCACTTAACAGTTGAATTTTTAAGTACACTTAAAACTGGGTGTATTTTATTGTAAAAAATTATACATCAATATAGTTGATTTGAAAGTAAAAAAAGAGAGTTACTGATTCAATTGGGGTTTAAATCAAGGAGATTTCATGAAGAAGGCAGAGTATAAGCTTGGTTTTTTTAAAAGTGAACTTGAGAGACATATGGAAGAAAAGAGGAGTGACCTGTCAAGGAGAGCAAATCGTGTGGGTATGGCTGAAACAGCTGCTGCTGCTAAGTCGCTTCGGTTGTGTCCGACTCTGTGCGACCCCATAGATGGCAGCCCACCAGGCTCCCCCGTCCCTGGGACTCTCCAGGCAAGAACACTGGAGTGGGCTGCCATTTCCCTCTCCAATGCATGAAAGTGAAAAGTGAAAGTGAAGTCGCTCAGTCGTGTCCGACTCCTCGAGACCCCATGGACTGCAGCCTACTGAAACTGCTAGTGCTCCCCTGAAGTGCATTCTCCCCTAATGTCTATAGAAACAGAAACCGCATCTTTATCTGAGCACATGGCCATAAGAATAAAGACCACGTTCCCCAGCCTCCCTTGCACCCAGGTGTAGGCATGCACACAAGTTCCAACTTGTATTGTAACTTGGGGATATAAGTGGAAGTAACTTGGGGATGTAAGTAGAAGCGGGGTGTGCAACTTCTGGAGAGTATGTTTCAAGTGAAGGGATGTTCCGTCTCTCCCCCCTTTTCTCTTACTGCTGGCTGAGATGTGGACATGATGACCAGAGCCAGAGCAGCTACCCTGGACAACACTGGACTGAACGCTCGTGTGTCTCCAAAATTCATGTCAAAACCCTAACCCTCAAGGTGATGGCATTTGGAGATGAGGCTTTCAGGAAGTAATTAGGGTTAGATGAGGTCATGAGGGTGCAACTGTCTGGCGGGATTAGAGCTCCTATAGAGAGCTTGTGCATTCTGTCTCTCCCCTACCAACCCTCTCTTGCTCCTGTTCCTGCTCCGTAAGTCCACAGAGAAGTCATTTGAGATGTAAGCACACAGCAAGATGGTGGCTGCCTACAAACCAAGAGAAGATGCCTCAGAATGAAATCCACCTTGGCAGCACTGTGATCCTGGACTTCCCAGCCTCCAGAGCATTGAGAAATAAGTTTCTGTTGCTTAAGCCATCCGGCCCGTGGTATTTTGTTTCAGCACCTCGAGTAGACTAATACACACAAGACAGACTATGTGTTTGCTTCCTGAGGACAGGCCCGAGCCCCCCTCAACACCCCCATAACCCTTGCACCTAGCTGCAGAAGACTTGTTGTGGGATCTCAGGTATTTGCTGAAGCAAAGAATGAAAGGTTGATGTTGCAGAAACCTGAGGTTTCACAGCCAGAATCTGCCCATCTTTTTGGTTAACAGGTCCCCAAGTTGCTTTCAAGGGTGCCTCCTCTTCTCTCTCACTCCTAGTTCATGTCCTTCTTCATGGAGTGGGACTGTCTAGACCCCCAGCAATGGGAATGAGTGATCTAGACCCCAGCCAACCCATACCTTTCATCTCTTTGGACCTAAGGATATGTTAGGGACAGACAGAGCCATGGGCCCCATTAAAGCTTGTTAGAGCTAATCTTGGGACTTCATGTGAACAATCAAAAAAGTGGGTCTTTTATACCACACACAAATTCAGTGGATGGAAGATAAAGTAGCTGTAGCCAAATTGCTATCATTAAGGAACAGCCAATCGGAGGCTAAAGCCAACTGAGAGAAAGTAGCACACACAGACAGAGGGGGAATGGAGCCTTGGTGACTTCATTTGATGCCTGGATCAAGCCGTGCCTGAAGTCCATTCAATCCTAGTGATTTAAACTAAGTGATGTAGTAAATGTCCTTGGGGGTTAAACCAAACGGGCTTCGGTCTTTATCTCTTACAACCCAGAGAGTGCATACTGAAAACTGACCTCAAGGGTCAATGTCACCTTTAAAATATGTCATCTTGGGAGCAGTGCTGCCATCTAAAAAGGGGGCCAGGGCACTACCAGGCTGTTGCATGAACTCTACTTCCTCTCAAGCATAGCTGACTCCGAGAACCCCAACAAGGCCTTGTTGATTCTACCTGGTATGTGACATTGTAAACCAATCTCACGTTATCAGCATTGCAAAAATCCCCCTATAAAAACACAGGGGTCTAAAATGTTTATCTGGGAATTAGTGGACATTTATCTTCTTTTGGATCGGTATAATTTCCTCCCATTTTTTTTACCTGCTTTCTGAGCCACCTCATTTATCTAAGCTTTCAAAAGCTCATGCAAAACACATAATGTACTTCAGCTACAAAAATCAATGCTTGAGGATGTGTTTTTTAGCAGGATTGCTACAGAAATTTTTCCTGTTGCTTTTCAGAGCCCTCACTACCAAAATTTTTATTCATGAATAAGAGCCAGAATAGTCTCACTTATAAACAAAGCTTTTCCCTAATTATCAAGTAAAGGGGAAAATGTAATTTTAAAAAATAATTCTTTTTTTTAAAATATGTTTTTGAAGAGGAGGTGATTTATATTAGTTTGGGCTTCAAACAACCCTCCCCTACCCCTCACCCTCACCGAGACTGACTTTAATTAAAGACCATTTACCTTGGGAATGGATTGCTTGCTGCAATCTGTACCAAAGAGACACATTTGCAGACAAATGGATTGCAGTTCTTAGATTTTGCTCAAACGACAAAAGGAGCGATTACGTTCCCCCGTCACTTCCTCACTCTGAAGAACTCTATTAAGAGAATAATTTGAACGGTCTCTCTGCTACTCTGCATTTTAAAGTGTGATCTATTTCAATGCCACCAACATTTTCCCCCTTTAAAAATAATGAGTGATATTTAAGGAAAAATGCCAGCTGGGTGTCTATTTGAGGAGGGGCTTGTAGGAAACGTGAAGGTTTACATAACTCCCTCTGAAGCCCCAGCTGCTCGCACGTGCATGGGTAACCTGTAGCTTTGTTCTGTGGCTGCAAATAGCAGACAGAGACAGTCCTAGAGCACAGGAGGAGACTAATCGAATTCCCATGCTCGCTCTGAACACCTTGTTCTATTTTCCGTTTCCTGGCTGCCCAATGCCAGAGGGGTTTCAGTGGGGCTGTCTAACTCTGGAGCCATGGAGTTTAAATGGAACTGTCAGCCCTAAGGCTTCCTGACTCATATGTGGTCTGAAAACAAGCCCCTGGATCTGCTGAAGAAAGCCCAGACTGTATGGAGGTCGCTGGTATTGTATTAAAAGAAGCCCGGGGGTACCTTCTCCATGACCCTATAAACACCTGCGTGCTATGTTATAATGTTCCATGCATCTGTTATCCTAAGGGAGTGAGGGTGGGTGCCTTGAAAACAGGGGCTAGTCTACCTCCTCAGGGCTTAGCTCAGTACCTGGCACACAGGGGGGCTCACTAAATGCAGTGAGTGACTAAGAACATGTCCTTTAGGTCTGTCCAGTTGGAGCTGAGCTCAGCACCAACACTGACTGGGTACCTGGGCAATTCATCCCAAATCCAGGAAAGGCCTGTCCAGTCCTTGGCCTGCGATGATGGGAACTAACCTTCCTCCTCTCACTCTGATTCGTGCACTATTTGGTTTTAGAGATTTTAGAACAGGGAGGAATCTGAGTGTGGTCAGCTGCAAAAACATTCCCAGTTCTTAACCCTTCCCTGCACCCTGGTCTTTGGTGATGTGATTTAGCAGATGATTTCAGTCCATCTCCTCACCCCTTTGTCCAGGCTAGCCTTTTAACCTGCTTAGCCAACAGAATATGAAGAAAGTAATGGTGTACCTTCTAAGCCTGGGTCTTAAGACGATATGCATGCTTCCACCTTTCTTTTGGACATCTGTCACTGTCAAGAGAAGAAGTCCAGGCCCATATGCAGCCAAGTTAGGTAATCCAACCAAGTCCTTCCGAGACCAAAGGGCTCCCAAGTGACTTAGCAACTGACTACAGATTCATGAGTTAGCCTAGCCAAGACCCATAGACTGGTGAGAAATAATAAATAGTTTTGTTATAGATCACTAAGTTTCAGGATGGTTTGTTATGCAGCAATAGCTGACTGGTACATGGAGCTCAGCATTCCAAACAAGACGGCACCCTGAAGCCCAGAAAGGGGAGAGAACTTTCCAAAAACCACGAATGCCAGTGACAAGAATCCATGAATGGGAACCACTCACTCGGCCCTTCCAACTACACCGAACACTGGTCTTTCTTTAAGCACCCATTTCTTTTCACCTTTCTAAGTCATCAGCCCTCGGGTTCTGAACAAAGGGCAGGGGCAGGCACATGAAGATCACCCAGCAGCCATGAAGAGGCCAAGTACATGTTATCAGTTTCCATCTCACTACCTCTGAGGTTCTAGAATCATACTCCCAGGAAGCCATTAGGTTCCCACACATTGTAACCATGTGTACTGAGTGAAAATCAACCACAGTGGCCCTTCCCCAATTTGTAAAAAATTACGGAAATCAATAGGACTTTTAATGTCAATAGTCATTTATAAAAGGAACTTAGAACAGCATTTGGCACACAGTAAGTGTTCAATAAATGTAAGTTGTTATTATTGTTAAATTCTCTCTCATATTTCTTTTTAAACCTCTGGCACCTGCTACCATGTGTCAACCAACAGGCAAAATGCATGGATGACAATACCCACAGCTAACATTCTTTGAGCACCCTGCAGCCCTTCTGCATGTCATGATGTTACTCTTCACCCTTCTTTGAGATACCAACCCCCTTTTACAGATGAGGAAACTGAGGTTCAGGGAGATGAATTCATCCAAGGTTAATAAAGCTAGAAAGTGGCTAGACTCACACCTCAGTTTTCTGACGCAAGCTTGGGGCAGCATAGATCATGACATGATTATTCTTTATTTTCTCTTGTGCTCAGCCTAGAGGAGAGACTGAACAAAAGTACAGAATGAATAAATATATTTCAAGAATTCAAAGACAAAAATGTCTCTCTGCCCCATCCCAAGAAGGGCTGAAAATAAAAAGATTGACAAGGGACTTCCCTTGTGGCCCAGTGGTTAAGACTCCACCTGCCAATGCAGGGGACACAGGTTTGACTCTGGGGTCCAGGAAGATTCCACATGCCATGGGGCAACTAAGCCTGTGTGCCGTAACTACTGAGCCCAAGCTCTAGAGCCCTCTGCCACAACTGCTGAGCACATGGGCTGCGACTACTGAAGCCTGTGGCTCTAGGGCCCATTCTCTGCAACAAGAGAAACCATCAAGATGAGAAGCTCGCACCCCGCAACTAGAGAGTAGCCTTCACTCGCAGCAACTAGAGAAAACTTGCACTCAGCAATGAAGCCCAGTGCAGCAAAAAAACAAAAACAGAGAAAGAGAGAGATAGACAATGTTAAAGTACTGGTGAGGGTGTGAAGCAACTGGAACTCTCACACACTGTTTCTCCACCACCTCCCCACACTCCCTCCTCCCCCACCAAATCCCAGGCTCTCATACTTGAAACCGAGAGGGCAGGGCAGCAACCATGTCTGATTGACCAACACAGTTAAACGGCCCTCCAGAGCTGTGGTGAAGAGCATGGGCTTCAGATCTGGATGGGTAGGGTGGACAAGAACTATCTGTGAGCCCCTAGAGTGTTAAGCTTGATCCAACACTGTTCCTTTCCATGGGACTCACTCATCGCGTCTTCATACTTTATTGAGCACCTACTATGTGCCAACACAGAGACCTTGAGGCTGCTACTGTTATGCTCACAATATAGAAAGGTGGCCCTATTATAGGACTTTGCTAAATTCAACCAGCCTGCTTGATCTTTGGTTACCTCCTCTACATGCTGCATCGGGTCCCTAAGTGTCCTTCCTCTTTGAGAGGAGAAAAAACACCTCTAATCCAAGCCTCTCCATCTTAGAAATAACCAAAGCAGCAGGGATACCATCTATACTGGCCTTTCATTTCTCAACTCAGGAAAACTGTACCCTCCCTGGAACATGGAAGCCTAGGATTTTCTCTGTTCAAGGGTGCTGCAATGGACTGAATGTTTGTGCCTCCCCGAATATCATATGTTGAAATTCTAATGCCCAGCATGATGGTATTAGGAGGTTGGGCCTTTGGGAGGAGGTTTTTAGGTAAAGAGGGTGGAGCCCTCATAAATGGGATTGGAGACTTATAAAAGGGACTCCAGAGAGCTCTCTTGCCCCTTTCACCCTGTGAAGACACGGTGAGAAGACAGTCGTTTATGAACAGGCAGCCAACCCTCAAGGAGACAATTAATCTGCCAGCACCTTGATCGTGGACTTTCCAGCCCCCAGAATCGTGCAAAAGTAAGGTTCGTTCTTTAAGCCACCCACTCTGTAGTAACTTTGTTATAGTTGACCAAGATGGGTGCTATTTTGTGGGGGCAGCATGACCTTGCACCCCACCAGCCCGCCCCTGCTAAGTGCTGCATGACAACTCAGTTCAGCAGGTCCTGGATTCCTGCGTGGCAATGCACACTGGCTATGTCACATCTGGGAAGATCTGTGGATTTCCAAGTTCCTAGGCTCAGGAAAATGCAAGTGTCCAAATTCCAGGTGATGCTGACTGAGTAAGAAATCCATTAGGGACTTTCTCAGATACTTTCCAAGACAGTGGCTCTTTGGTACTGTCTTGGGATTGAACTCCCCACCCCCTAGGTCCTGAGATCACATATACAGTTGTGAACACAACCTAGATGCCCACTGACAGATGAACAGATAAAGAAGTTGTGTACATATATACAACGGAATACTGCTGCTACTGCTGCTAAGTCACTTCAGTCCTGTCCAACTCTGTGTGACCCCATTGACAGCAGCCCACCAGGCTCCCCCATCCCTCGGATTCTCCAGGCAAGAACACTGGAGTGGGTTGCCATTTCCTTCTCCAGTGCATGAAAGTGAAAAGTGAAAGTGAAGTTGCTCAGTCATGTCTGACTTTAATGACCCCATGGACTGCAGCCCACCAGGCTCCTCCGTCCATGGGATTTTCCAGGCAAGAGTACTTGACTGGGGGCGTCATTGCCTTCTCCAACAATGGAATACTACTCAGCCATAAAAAACAACAAATCTGAGTCAGTTCTAGTGAGGTGGATGAACCTAGAGCCTGTTATACAGAGTGAAGTAAGTCAGAAAGAAAAAAATAAATAATGTCTATAGGATCTCTATTGGAATAGAGACTCAGACATGGAGAACAGCTTGTGGACACAGTAGGGGAAAGAGAGGGTAGGATGAATTGAGAGTTTAGCACTGAAACCTACACATTACCATATGTAACATAGGTAGCTAGTAGGAAGTTGCTATATAACACTGGGAGCTCAACCTGGTGCTCTGTGACAACCTAGAGGGGTGGGATGGGGTGGGGGTGGGAAGGGGGTTCAAGGGGGAGGGGGCACATGTATACTTATGGTTGGTTCATGCTGTTGTGTGGCAGAAACCAGCACAACATTGTTAAACAATTATCCTCTCCCCCAAGAAAAAACTGTCATATGATTCTTCTTGTTTAATCCTTCTAACTCTAATCCTTTTTTTCTAATTAAGAAAGTATTATCGATCTGCTAAGCATAATGTAATTACATAAGATTTGAGAAGAATTGTCTTTGTTTTAATACTGTTTTACCATTATTTTGTTAACTATACTGTCTAACAAAATTACTTGTTGTTCAGTCGCTAAGTCGTGTCTGACTCTTTGTGATCCCATGGACTGCAGCATGCCAGGCTCCCCTGTCCTCCACTATCTCCCGGAGTTTGCTCAAATTCATGTCCATTGAGTCAGTGATGCTATATAACCATCTTATCCTCTGCCACCCCTTTTCCTTTTCCCTTCAATCTTTCCCAGCATCAGGGTCTTTTCCAATGAGTAAACTCTTCGCATCAGGTCGCCAAAGTATTGGAGCTTCAGCTTCAGTATCAGGCCTTCCAATGAATATTTAGGACTGATTTCCTTTAGAATTGACTGGCTTGATCTCCTTGTACTCCAAGGGACTCTCAAGAGTCTTCTCCAGCACCACAATTTGAAAGCATCAGTTCTTTGACACTCAGCCTTCTTTACAGTCCAACTCTCACATCCATACATGACTACTGGGAAAACCATAGCTTTGACTATACGGACCTTTGTTGGCAAAGTGATGTCTCTGCTTTTTAACATGCTGTCTAGGTTTGCCACAGCTTTCCTTCCAAGGAGCAAGCATCTTTTAATTTCATGGCTGCAGTCACTGCAGTCTGCAGCGATTTTGGAGCCAAAGAAAATAAAATCTGTCACTGCTTTCACTTTCTGCCCATCTATTTGCCATGCAGTGATGAGACCAGATGCCATGGTCTTAGTTTTCTGAATGTTGAGTTTTAGTCCAGCTTTTTCACTCTCCTCTTTCACCCTCACCAAGAGGCTCTTTAGTTCCTCTTAGCTTTCTGCCATTAGAGTGGTGTCATCTGCAAATCTGAGGTTGTTGATATTTCTGCCAGCAATCTTGATTCCAGCTTGTGATTCAACCAGCCTGGCATTTCGCATGATGTACTCTGCAGTACTTGGTTGCTAAACTTTATGGGGGGAGTATGTCACTCCTAACAGCAGTCTCCAACCCTTGTGGCAGCAGCAGGGATAGGTTATGTGGAAGACAATTTTTCCATGGACTGTGGGCAGGGGGGATGGTTTCTGGATGATTCTCATAAGAAGCGCGCAACCTAGACCCCTCACACGTGCAGCTGACAAGGGTTCATGCTCCTATGAGAGTCTAATGCTGTCGATGATCTGACAGAAGACGGAGCTTAGGCAGTAATGTGAGTGATGGGGAGTGGCTGTAAATACAGATGAAGTTTCTCACTCGCCTGCTGCTCACCTCCTGCGGTATGGCCTGCTTCCTAACAGGCCACAGACCAGTATCAGTCCACAGCCCCCGGGGGGTTGGGCTTCCTTGACTTAAAACATAAGTGGAATTGAACTCAACGGGGGAGAAGGCACTAACTGTATAACCCTAACCCTTTAAGGATGGTCAGGGTTAGGAAATAGTCTCCCCATTTGATGGGCTTCCCTGGTAGCTCAGCTGGTAAAGAATCTGCCTGCAATGCAGGAGAGCCCGATGTGATTCCTGGGTCAGGAAGATGCCTTGGAGAAGGGATAGGCTACCCACTCCAGGATTCTTGGGCTTCCCTGGTGGCTCAGGTGGTACAGAATCCACCTGCAATGCGAGAGACCTGGTTTGATCCCTGGGTTGGGAAGAGCCCCTGGAGGAGGGCATGTCAACCCACTCCAGTATCCTTGCCTGTGGGCTACATGGGGTTGCAGAGGGTCAGACACGACTGAGCAACTAAGCATGGCACAGCACTCCCCTTTTCACAGATGAGGACACTGGGATCTAAGAAGTAAATTCCTGGCCAAGGATCACACAGGCTTCCTGCCTGACTCAATCTAGTGTTCCTTCTACTATATATCTCATAAGTAAGGTAGGGTGGGGAGAAGAGAGGTGGGGAGAGGGGGGCAAAGTATTACAGCTCTGCTGGTTTTTACTACGTTAGGTGTTTTTGTGTGTTATCACCACAACCCGGTGAGGTGATATTGTGCCCATTTTACAGATGAGGAAACAAATTCAGGAAAGCTGACTGATTTGCCCAAAATAATGACAGCAACAAACGCCAAAGCAAAATCCAAACCTGGGTTTTGAATCTGTGCAGCGGCAGGCAGAGGCCTACTTTCTAGAAACAGAGTTTATTGGGTTCCCAGTCTGGTGAGTGACAAATTAGCAGGACGTGATAATTCATGGTTCAGGCACTGACTTCTAAAAGCAGCTCTCAGGTGGTAGGTTAGAACTGCTTGAGGCTGGGCAGTATTGGGAATATGAGCTGGCCTCTCAAAGGAACCACCTGGAAAGAAATGAGTCACTTATGTTATTCTAGTAGATTTGTTTTTTAAAAACATGTAAGTTTTGAGGTCAAATAAAATAAGACCATCAGCCTGGAAGGATGAAAGGCTGTCTAGAGTTTCAGCTCCAGTATGTCTTGTTATCTCAGGCCGTGCTCTTAGGATTCTGCCCCAAAATACTTATTCTGGCTGTACACCCTCATCTCTTCTGTGCTCTGGGGCAAATCTGTTCCTGGCCCTGGGAAACAGGAAGAATCTGAGGTCTGCAGCGTAGCTGTCAGCGTAGCCTGGACACCTTTTCCATCAGTCAAGCTCTGGCCCACCCATCTGCAACATCTGAGGCTTCTCCGTGGTAAAGAATCTGCCTGCTGAGCAGGAGATGTGGGTTCGATCCCTGGGTCAGGATGATCCTGTGGAGGAGGAAACAGCAACCCGCTCCAGTATGCTTGCCTGAAAAATCCCATGGACAGAGGAGCCTGGTGGGCTACCACGGGGTCATAAAGAGTCGGACACAGCTTAGTGACTGAGCACACACACAACGCTTCACAGAGAAATGAACAGAAGCAGCTTCTCTTTACTAGTTGATCTGAGATTTCCGATGTGGTCCATTGCAATCACCCGCAGACAGGAAAGGAAAGCTGAGGGGCTGCCCTGGGGGCAGGGGCTGGAGGCCTTTTCCTTTCCACTCCCCGCACTTGCTTCCTAACACCTGCATCTTAACAGCGAGCAGCCGTCTTCCCCGTGAGACGCGAGCCGTGTCAGGCCAGGACCCAGGGCTAGTTTCTCTCTGAAATCTCCAGCATCTAATCCAATATTTGGAACTCTGTAGGAGTCCCACCACTATTGTTCGTGGAATAAACGAATGAATGAATGAATGAATGAGTTCTGTCCGACGATGACTGCTTCCCAGTACCAGGGGCCTGGCGGCTGGTGACGACTCTGAGGCTAATGATAAGGAAGAAGAGGTGAAGTTTGTTGTTCAAGGTTTTAGCAAAGTTCCGGGCAGGGAGAACAGATGCTGACCTTCCCAACCTCAAAGCTTGCAGTAGCTTTTCCCGTTGGCCCACGCCTTTTTGAAGCCCTCAGATGCATTTTCTCCCCCAGATCAAGTCACTGCAGAGGCAAACCAATTCTCTGGTTAAGTGAAAAGAATGTGAGCAGATTATCTATTGATTGCCATCCTTCCAGGTTTTATGGATAAAGACCCCCTACCTGGACTCTGCATGCAGCATTGACAGGCCAAGTGGCCGCGTGATGGGAGGTCGAGAGGCCAGAGCTTTGAATGGCCTGATTTTAGCTCTCTGGTAATCTCTGCTGCGTGGGATGGCTTTCGACATTGGCATTTCCGCTCCCTGGGTTTTAAAGAATGAGAAATCTGTGGCTGATCACATATTCAGCAGCCAAAGGCACTTATTTGAAGACCTAAATTGCAGAAATAACTCGCCTGATTAGTTGAATGAATATGAGTCAGATCATCAAGCTCAATCTATGGATAAATCAGGATAAGCTAGCTGGGCCCAGTGGAGGGCAAGTCTCTTCTGCAAGTCTCATCAAGCTCTTCTGCCGGGCCAAGACACACTTTCCCTGCAGGGTGGCCCAGGCGGGAATCCTTGAGCCTCCGCTTGACCAGCCACACCCCGAGCCCCAGCTCCAAGGCCGTTTCAAGTTTGGAGGCAACTGGACCTCTGCTTAGTCCCCAAGGGCAGATCCCCTGAGGATGAGCCCGGCCTCGTGAGGGACACGTGAAGAGGGCCCCGGCCTCACCCTGGGGCCACAAGCCTGTCCTCCTAGTGCTCCTGGTGAGCTCCTGCAAAACAAGCCTGAGCTTCTGGGCATCAGCCTTAGATTAGCCCAGTCCAGCAGCATTATCCAAGCAAATCTCTAACAGCCCTGCCACATGCCCAACTCCCCCAGAGTGGCCTGCAAGGGTTCCCCCAGCCAGAGCCGGGCTCCCACAAGGAAGAGTTCTAGAAGGAGTCACAGAGCCTCTGAGCACAGTGCACACTCTGCTTGGCCATACCGCAGCCCAGCCTGTAGCCCAACCCCGCTGAGCTGTCAGAGACCTCACGGCTCCCCAAAAGTGGGCCTCCGGTCAACTCTTCCTCTCTCTGGAACGTTCCCAAGAAGGCACGTCCCAGGGACTGAGGACCACACCTACGTCATAGCAGAATGGCATCCCAACACCCACCGATTCTTCCTTTCCTGTTCCTATTATGCGATGGTGGCAGTGACGGGACTCTGAGAAGACCAGGCCTCGGTGAGGTGGTCACAGAGTAAAGAGCTGGAGGAGACAAAGCAGGGGACAGGTACCATTAAACCATGCAGTGGAAGGCTATACAGGGCTAACCCTTTCCATCAAAGCTTAGAGGATCAGAGAGTTTGGGTTCCAACTGTGGCTCTGCAATTTGCTGGCTGTCTGACCCTGGCCAAAGTACATACCCTCTCTGGACTTCAGTGTCCTTATCTGTAAAATGTAGATATTTCTATATAGAATTATTTGTAATACTCAGACTCAACAAATAATATATTTAAAGCAGTCAGGAGAGTGCCATGTGGTAAATGCTTGCACAAGTTAGCTAGCCCTGTTCTAAAAATCTATCTTAAGAAAATATTAGGACATGTATGCCAAGATTAGTGAACTGAATTAGAAAGAATGGCAAAAAAAAAAAAAAAAAAATCAGAAATAACCTAAATGTCCAAGTAGAAAGATAAGAAAAAAATATATAAAATGTATATACATATACATACATACTGTGCTGCAGTCCGTGGGGTCACAAACAGTTGGACACGACTGAGTGAACTGAACTGATGTATATATATAAACATGTGTGAATATACACATTGTATATATGTGTGTGTGTGTGTATATGTTACCTCCCAGATGGCTCAGCAGGTAAAGAATTCACTTGCAATGCACGAGACAGAAGAGACATGCGTTTGATCCCTAAGTCGGGAAGACCCCTGGAGGAGGCTATGGCAGCCCACTCCAGTATCCTTGCTTGAATAAAAACCCCATGGACAGAGGAGTCTGAAGGGCTAAGTCCATGGGATTGCAAAGAGGAGGACACGACTGAGTGTCCAACCACACACATATATGTACATGTCATACAACAGATGATACAGTGCCATAAACATGACAATATAGTTGCTAGTGTTTAACAGCTTGAAAAGGTGATCAGAAAAACACTTTAAGTGTTACGTGTATAAGGCAGATTACGAGACAGAACTTTTTATATTATTCCATTTATGTAGAAATACATATTCATATGTATGCATTTTCCATGAAAGAAGACATATCTGGAGAGACACATGAAACCATGGGTCACCTCTGAGTGATGGAACTTCAGAAGCCTTTCTTTCTGGCTCTTATTTGGAATTTCTAATTTCTCTACAAAGGGCATATACTACATTTACCTTTTTTTTTTTTTTTTTAAGGAAAAAAGAGATGGAGTAACTTTAAGGGTAGAAAAGGATTTTCACACCCAGATAATTCCAACACAGATAAAAGGATCTGTTCAAACTTCATCACTCTCCAACTGAGAAGAGGCATGAAGAATGGCAACCTTAAAAGAGAAAATCTCACATTTCAAGGTTTAGTGTCTGAGAAGAGTAGCTTAAAAATTGAGTGTCTCAGGCCATCCCGATGCATCCTTTCCTGTCGCTCCATCCCCCGGGACACCAACCTTGAAAGTCAGCAATAAACCAGACACAGAAGGTGTCTTTCTTACAGGGAACACAAAATCAGAGTATCACAGTGACAACAAATTTCTACTTTACCTCACAAAGAGACCCTTCCTGCTGAGATGGGGGAATTTGGGGCACAAATCAGCCCTCTGGAAAGAGGAGACATTTTCACAGGATCAGCTGGAGGTCGGGGAAAACTGCAAAGTCTAAACATTCTTCGTGTCATAACTTTGTCAGCTGTGTTGAAGTTGACAAGATGCTTACCCAGCATCTCAAGTCATATGCCCAATTGAAGTGGTTAAATGTGTAAGCTATAATAACCACTGCAAAGATTTCGTAAGCCTGTGCCCTTTAGCAAGCCTGCCTGCCTCTTCTCTCCATACCAGGAGCGGCACAGTCAGACTGCCCAAGAATGGGTCACAGGACAGCAGCCACTGGCTCAGCCACCGGCCCGTTTCCAGCATCTGAGCTGTGGCCTGGGGCTGGCACTGGAGGTAGGGTCAGTCAGAAGCTGTGCCTGCCTTCAGGAAGCAGATTATACTACAGAGCACGTTCTTCCAAGAGAAAAACACAAATTCAGTTTGTGTTCCCTCACAAAGGGAACATCGGAGCTTGGAGGCAGCAAGGAAGAGAAAGGGGGTAGATGGAGAGAGAGGCTGTCCCACAACTCAACCCGGGGAGAGAGACGGGGGCCAAGGCTTCCTAGGTTCCTGACTGGTTCCTACGATCAGAGACAGGAGTGGAGATGTGCTGAAGGTGTAAGGAGCCAGGTCAGTGGGCCAGGCGGGGGTCTGCAGGAGGCGGGCAGTGGGATGGGCACTAACAGGGGGAAGGTGGGGCCCCACCAGTGCCCAAGGAGATGGACC
The DNA here is from genome assembly GCF_029378745.1 of Bos indicus. Taxonomy (NCBI): domain Eukaryota; kingdom Metazoa; phylum Chordata; class Mammalia; order Artiodactyla; family Bovidae; genus Bos; species Bos indicus. Next base: position 127,099,667 of record NC_091761.1, read on the forward strand.
ATTTGTGGTAATACAGCTCCTTTGAGGTTTCTCTTATCAAAAGCATCCAAAATCCTCTCCTTGACCCCACAGGAAGTGGGGCTAACATACATCCACACCCCCAGCCCCTTCTCAACCACACTTTAGAAAGAGCTCACAGTTACACTGTGAACACCCTGTTACCCGGGGGTAGGGTTAGTTCCCAAGCACCATGTGGCTGGAAGGCACTGCCTTTTCATGATTGCTCTGCCTGCCATTTGCACAGGCCGTGCTCACTGAACATCTGCTGAATGAGCCCTTAGATGGGCTGGACCGCTCACCCACAAGGCTGCTCTCCAGACCACCGCAGCCTTCCTGCTGAACTGGAGACTGGCCTTCCACATCCAGTAAAGTGTGACCCCCCTCATCTCACCCAGGTGGCAGACACAGCATCCACAGTGGGGCAGGGGGCTCACCCTGGCCAAAGGCACCACCTGGGCTGACGGGTCTGCGGGAAAGGGACTGATCACTTCAGAAACCACATCCTTTAGGCCCAGAAGGGTCCAATGGTTCCTAACCCAGCCTGTGTATCAGAACCACCGGTGGGGAGATTCTACCTTTAACACAGGTTCCTAGGCCAGATCCAGACCTGCTGAATCAGAATTTCTGGGGATAGACCACAAAAGTCTGCATTTGCAAAAGCCTATGGGTAATTCTGATGCTTTTCCCTGGTAAGAGCTACAAATTGGTCCATACTGCTCATTTCATAGACAGCAAGACTATGCCAGAGAGAGGGGAGAAAGTGTGTTGTCCAAGGTCACACAGGCAGAACAGGGAGGGGACCTAGTCCTCCTGCTTCCCCTGGCAGCTCTGACAATATTAATGGTAAAAACTGACGATGATAATAGCAGCTACTGTTTATCAGCTACTACTATTTGGGGCTCTAAGCCCTTCACGTGTATTAACCAACTGAATGCTCACAACTGCCACTCTATGAGGCACACATTATTATTCTTGTTTTTTCCAGGAGAGAAAACTGGCAGAGAGGTTCATTTAATCACCCAAGGTCACACAGCCAGAAAATGGTGCCAATGGTGACTAGGCAACCTGATGACAAACCTATTGGTATAACTGCCTTCAATCACCAGGAGCCTCCCTTGGATTTTGCTTCCTCCCCAGTGTGCAAAATTGCAGACTCTGGGATGCTCTGGGGTCTAGTCTCTGCGGAGCTGCCCAGCTTTGCACGCTGGAGGGGGAAGACAGAGCCCCAGCTCTGATCCAGGGAGCCGGCGGAGCCCAGAGAGAGGGTCTTGCTTGCCGAGGGACCTGCTTTTGCATTTCCATCTGGGTCTGAGTATGTATTCAAGTCCCTTCAGACGAAGAGTTGACTCATTAGAAAAGATCCTGATGCTGGAAAAGACTGAAGGCAGGAGGAGAAGGGAACAACAGAGGAAGAGATGGTTGGATGGCATCACCGACTCAATGGACATGAGTTTGGCAAGCTCTGAGAGATGGCGGAGGACAGGGAAGCCTGGCGTGCTACAGTCCATGGGGTCACAAAGAGTCGGACATGACTGAGCAACTGAACAACACCAACAGATGAAGCACAACCCCAGTGGAAAGAAGGCCCCTCGCTGTGGATTAGGGCAAGAACAGAAGAGGCGGTTCCCCCGGACAGCCCCTGTGACATCATCTCAGACAGTGGCGAGCGTCATGCAGTAATAGCCTCGTCTGAAGTGTTTGAGATTTTGTCCTCCTTGGTTTGGGGAAAACAAGTAACTACTCTGGCTTCACTTTTTCAGCCCAAGGCAGGGCAGAGGGACACCATGGACCAAGGCCAAGCTGTGTCAACAGAATCTCCGCGGCAATCTCGTTTTAATCAATAAACACACACGGCCCGTCTTTGCCCTTCACTAGTCCCCTGACACCCCAAAGCACTATCTGGACCTGATGACACGCTGGTGTCACACAGGGCAGGTGACGCAGGGACTCCTGGCCCACGGGGGGCTCAGTCCCTGAGGCAGAAGAAAGAGGACGGGGGAGCTTCGGAGGCAGAGAAGCCTGGCTTGGAACCGCGGCTCTGTCTCTTTGCAGGCCTGGGTGGGTTAGTTCTTTTCAGAGCCTTGGCTTCCTCGCTACACCCACACCTCAAAGAGACACCATCAGGAAAAAACGAAACTCACGAGAAGGTTCCTGTGCTGGCAGGTGGGCACCTGCAGCGACTCCTGCCAGCCCAGTTCTAACAGAGACAAAAAACCCTGGGCTCTTGGCAGGTGTACTGCCAGCATTCCTGACAACAGTTCTTGTCAGGAAGACCTTCCCGTGGACAGTGAGCAGCTGCAGGCTTTCCCAACCCGACTTTCACAGGTCCAACCTTGGTAAAATAAATAAACTAACAACTCAAAATAATCTTTTACGGTTGCATTGGTACAAAGAAGCTGGATTCATTATTTTATATTTGCATTTTATTCTGATTTGAAAAGAAATTAAAATGAAAATACTTTTGTAAGCCCCAGGCACTGCATGTCAGGGAGAGGTTAGGCCCTGTGCAGGGAATGCCTGGCTGGATATGGGATGCTCAGACAAGATCTCTTCCCTTCAAGCCTGCACCCCTCCATCTCCACTCCCACCAACCACCCTTGTGTCTGAGCACCAACATTCTACCCAGCAGGACCCCTTGACCTTGGTCTGAGCTGCTCCCCAGCCTGTAACAGAGATTTCACGGGTGTCTCTCAAAACCCTGAGCAACTCTGGGGTAGGTGCTGCCTCCTTCCGTATGACTCCTCCTAAGTGCCACTGTCTCTGTGACTCCCCAGCAATGAAACGTGGGGAATGTGATGAAAACTTTTCACATAGTCTCAAGAACTTGCTCAGCAGCCCTCGGTCAAAACTGAAGTCCTCTCTTGCAGCTGCGTCATTCAGGCGCCCACGTTCTGTTCGGCTGTACAAGCAGACATCATTTGTCTTTTCTCCAATGAGCTCATCATGCTGTTCTTTGCACCCTCTTCCCTGCTCCAGACCTGGCTCAGAGCCCAGCACATAGTAGGTACTCAATGCAAATCTGCAGAGCTGAATGAAAACTCTCCACGTCCCCCTGTGTTCTCAGTTGCTTGTTGCAAAATAACATCCAGACACATTTCTGGGCAGCTGCTATTTTGGGAATGGGTTGTTTAGGGAGTGGAGCCCTGGCTGCTAGATGTAGGAAGCAGGCAGACGGCCTGGGGCATGATGGCTCCCTTCCTCCCTGTCCCAATCATTTGCTTGGTCATCGGTGGGATTAGACAACAGCAATTATCCCACATGGTCTATTCCCAGAATTCAAAGTTACTGGGGGAGAAAATACAATTGTGCTTTATCCAGTCATTAAAAAAAAACAACAACAAAATAAGAGCAGTGGATTTCAAACCGCCTTTCAGACTTGATGAAAAGAAAAACAAACTTGAGTATTAGCTTCAAATTGTGCTGACAACACACTTCCGGATCCTTTTGTCCTCCTCCAGGCTCTTTTCAGAATTTTTCAACAATTCCTATTGATCCCTGCATGGTTCTCATGCTGACCATTTATGCCCCCTCTGCAGAGCAGGGAACCGTTCCGCCGGCCTCAGAGGCCCCTGCGGGGAGGTGGGGGGATGTGAAGTCCGGTCCCCACCCTCCAGAGGAGTGGCCACCACGGCCCGTGCAGCCCCTCTCCCCCTGTAGCTGATCAGCCAGGCTGAAACACACTTCAAAGTGGTTCAATCACCCTACTCTTTTAGGACCTAGAAGTAACACGAGAGCCTGTATGCCAGAGGTCCAAGGTGTATGGTGGGGAGATGAGCCCAGAGAGGGAAGGAGCTTGGCCTGGGTCACACAGCAGATTGGTGGCTGAGAAGCCCTAAGAAGCCAGGTCTCCTGGTTTTTGGGGTCTGGGGTGGGGAAAAAACACTGGGAAGCATTCATAGGACTCCCTTAATATGCCAGCTGCCCACAGAGGGTCTCTCACCATGCCCTCACCCTCTCAATCCACAAAGAACACCTTTTAGACCCCAAGGGGCCATAGTCTCGGAGAAGGCAATGGCACCCCACTTCAGCACTCTTGCCTGGAAAATCCCATGGACAGAGGAGCCTGGTAGGCTGCAGTCCATGGGGTCGCTAAGAGTTGGACAGGAATGAGCGACTTCGCTTTCACTTTTCACTTCATGCATTGGAGAAGGAAATGGCAACCCACTCCAGTGTTCTCGTCTGGAGAATCCCAGCGACAGGGGAGCCTGGTGGGCTGCCGTCTATGGGGTCGCACAGAGTCGGACACGCCTGAAGCGACTTAGCAGCAGCAGCAGGGCCGTAGTCTTGCTCAACCTCCCCTTTGAAGTCTTTGCACGTGTGTTTCTGTACCCATGACCCTGCTCTTACGCTCCATTCATGTTTCAGGCCTCAGTAGAGGCCACATCCCCTCCCCACTCAGGAAATCCTTCTGAAGCCCATGCCTCCAAGGGTAAGTTAAGGAGCCCTTGGTATGAGCTTATACCTCACAGCACTCATATTGCCTTAACTGAAACTACAAGTTCATGCATGCATCTCCCTGCTAACCTGGGACATCCATGTGGGCATCCATCTTGCTCCCTGGCACCTGCCCTGTGTCTACAGCGGGGTCTAGTGGCACACAGTAGGCACAGAATGATCACTGGCAGATAAAGAAATGGTCTCCTGTGATCCAGGAAGGTGTTGTCACCCCCAGTCCACAGAAGAGAAAACTGAGTTCAGAAAGGAAACTTCCACTTACCCAGTGAGTTAGCAGAAGAGCTGGGATTTGGACAACTCAAGTCTCCTGACTCCAACGTCAGTATTTTCTCTGTTAAGACCCCTTTCCTAGCCAGTAACTGAACTAGAGAAATTTCAGTTCATACCGTCTTGGCTCGTGTGTCATAGCCAAGTGGGCTGGGAAGTGGAGAGGCCACCCATGGTGCTGGGGAGACACTGTGGGGAGTGGAGAGTGAAGGAAGCCACTGCTGGCCGCTCCTTGCACTGCAAGGAGGCACTTGAGGCCGGCTGGCCTGAGAGCCTCCATCTACCAGTAAGTCCAGGCAGGAGAGGCAGGGGCCAGCTCCACACCAGGCCTGGGCCAGCTCCACACCAGGGCTGGGCCAGCAGCACAGGGCGGCTCTGCCTTGAGGAGCATAGGCCCAGGAAGCTGACGCTTTGAACGTGGGGTGTGGTGGGATTTTGATTCGGAGGGAGGCAGCATTCAGCAGGAGGCTAATACTGAGCACACAGAGGACAGCAAGCACCAGTGAGGATCGTACAGCCAGAACCTCACACACAGCTGGCGGACTGCTGGCTTATCCTCTCTGGCAAGCTGGCAGCATTCAACTAAAGCTCAACATATGAACACAGAAGTACCCAGCAATTCAAACCCTGGGTAGATCTCAACATAGATGACTGCTTGTTTCCAGCAAAAAGCACATATCAAAGTGTTCATTAACTTCAAATACTCTTCATAGGAATGTAAATGGTGCAGCCACTGTGGAAAACAGTAGCAGTTCCTCAAAAATTTGCACATACAGTTACCATATGACTCAGCAATTCCATTCCTGGGCATATACCAAAAGAAATAAAAAACAACATTTCATATACAAAAACTTACACATGAATGTTCATAGCAGTATCATTCGTAACATCCAAAGAAAAGTAGACACAATCCAAACATCGACTGGCAGCTAAATGGATAAATAAAATGTGGCATGCCCATACAAAGGAATATTACTTGCCAATAAAAAGGGATAAAGTAGTGATATCTGCTCCTGTCTGGATGAACCTTGAAACATTATGCTTAGTGAAAGAAGCTATTCACAAAAGGCCAGTTTTGTATGGTTCCTTTTACAGGAAGTGTTCAGAATAGACAAATCTGGGGACTTCCCTGGTGGTCCAGTGGCTAAGATTCCATGGTCTAAATTCAAGGGGCCCAGGTTCAATACCTGGTCAGGGAACTAGATCCCACATACCAGAGCTAACAGTTCGCACACTGCAACTAAAGATCCTGAAGCCTGCAACCAAGACCTGGTGTGGCCACAGGAATAAATAAATATTAAACAACAAGAAAAACATCGACTAATCTATAAAGGGATAGAAAGCAGATTAGTGGTGGCTTAGGGCTGTTGGGGAGGGAGGGTTGGGGGGAAATGGTGAGTGACAGCTAAAGGGTGCAGAGCTTCCTTGTGGGACAGCAAAAATGTTTTAAAACTAATTGTGGTGATAATTGCAAATATAATCAATCACTAAATTTTCAACAAACAAATAAACAAGAAGTGTTTATAGCAGCTTTCTCATAATTACCAAATACTGGGAACAAAGATGTCCAGGAACAGTAGAATGGGTAAATTTGAAAAAGAATGAACCCTTCATGATACAATCATGAGTGAAAGAAAGTAAACCATAAAAGTACATACAGAGTGATATGAACTTATTTTTTTCTGGCTGCACCTTGAGGTATGTGGGATCTTAGTTCCCTGACAAGGGATGGAACCTGCCCCGCCTGCACTGGAAGCGTGGAGCCTGGACTCCACTTCCACTGGACAACCGGGGAAGTCCATGATAGGAACTTTTAAAGCAGACAAAACAAATGTAAGGTGATAGAAATCAGAACAGTTGTGGCCCTTGGGGACCGCTGACCAGGAAGTACTGGGGGAACATTCTAGGGATAACAGAAATGCTCTCTGTCTTGATCTGTGGGGGTGGTTATGGGAGTGTATCTACATGTAAAGCTCACTGGACTGCGCACTTACGATTTGGGCGTTTTATTCTAAGTTACATCTCAGTTTTTTTTAAGTATTTAATTAAAAAGATGATGGCTCAAGTCACAGGACCAGAGTTCAAGTCCTGGCTGTCAGGCCTTCCCGAGAGACCCTGTCCCGCTGTGCCTCTTTCCCCATCTTTAGACACTGGACCAGATGGTTTCAAAGACTCCAGCTGGCACGGACAGTCTTGAGATTCTGTGAATTCACATACCTATTTGTCACTGAGTTTGCTGGGAAATTTGGCAAGTACTTGCCATCAATGTGGTGCGAAGAAAAGAAGGCTGGCTGTCTGCTGTGGGCTCTGCCTTGTTTCCAAGGAAGGGAAGGTCTTTGGAAATTGGGCAGGAACACGTCACTCTCAGGAGGCAATGTCAGTTTCAATATGAATCATCTTATGCATCGCCAGTAACTTCCTCTGGGAATAGATACCCTGACTCACTCCTGCCCAACAGGAGCAAGACTTGTCACTAAAATTTCAGATTTCAAGAGAATCAGTATATCCCAAATAGCTTCTCTGAGGCAAAAAAAAAAAAAAAAAAAGGCATCAGCCTAGTAACCAACCAAGAGTCACAGAGAGGACGCCGAGAGCCCAGGGTGCAAACCTCTTTGTCCTAAAGCAAAGACGGGGCCCAGAGGAGGTCGCCGGCTCTCCTGGCTGCTGGCGCCAGGGCTGGGATGGGGACCCAAAGCTCTGAGCCTGGAGTTTTCTTTTTACAACAACCTGCTGCTATATTTTCTGAAGAAATAAATTACGCTCTGTGCTGGTGGGAAGCCTTTTAAATGAAAAGAAAAAGAAAACAGCCAAGATGCATCCTAATTAGAAACTGCTTGGGGAGAAAAAACAAAATCTTCGCGGGGAGGAGGGTGCAGAGCAGCAGGCTCTGAACGGTCAGCTGCCCAAGAGCCTGAAAGTCCAGCAGGCTGATTTAGAGGTAAGCCTGTTGCTTTGCTAACCACCCAGATGGACATTCTGGTCTTTAGAAGGTGGCCAGGGAACTGTGGATCTGTCATTCGAGGCCACAGGGAGGCCACCACGGGGGGCAGAACCCGACCAGCAGTTGCCAGTCCTATCTGTCCTTCACACGCGTGGGGTACATACTTTCATCCTACTTCCCTCCTTGCACTAAAGGCCATTTGCCAGTGACCACTGCTTCTAATCCATTTCCTCTGAGCTTTGACAGCCTCTGGCCTCCGGATGGAGCAGCCTGGGCTCCTCAGACACGTGACTGCCGGGAAGGTCTGTTCGCTGCCCTGAAGCCTGACCCAGTCTACCCAAGGAATTGCGACATCATCACCTCCGCTGAGGCTGATGACAGCTCTTTCTCAAAACAAACTCCAAGCTTGGGCCAGGAATGTGCACCACGGCCGGCCAAAATCAGGGAGCGGCATGGCCTGACATCAATTTTCCAAGAACACTTGGTGTTTTGTTTTGTTTTTCAGAAAAACAAAACAAAACCCAAACCTCTGAAAAACAAAACTTGTATGAGCAGATATGGCATTTTCAACCAGATAAGTCCAAGTGCCCTGTGATAAGACAGGAGACAGGAAAAGGACTGGGAAGGGTGTACATGTACTTGGGGAAGAAAAATCTACTGTTTCATGAGGAGTTACTAAGTGCAGGCCCTGTACTGGGAGGACCAAGGCCTGCTGGCCCCTTTACAGGTGAGTAAACTGAGGTTCAGAGAACTCTGTCTCTTGTCCAGTTTAAATCAGCAGGTAAATCTGAACCAGGGATTTGAGCCTGGGCACATCTCCAAAGTCAAAACTGCTGCCACCCAGAAACAGACTCAGAGACCCATGGAAACAACGTGGAGATCCGTGGAAAATGGGGAAATGACTGATTTCCCCGAATGGTCTGCAAAGCGTGCAGTTCCCCTGGCAGCCACACTGCAGTGTGTGTGTGTGTGTGTGAGAGAGAGAGAGAGAGAGAGAGAGAGAAAGAGAGAGAGAGACTGTGAACATTTTGTGGAAGGCACTGCTAAGTCAAACGCCACAGCATAATTGTAAAAATGACATCTTGGGGCCTAGATTGATTCCCTCTTCAACATCATAGTTGCTCCGTTTACAAGGCAAAGATGATTTTTTCCCCCTCTCTGCCAAGGCCAAACATTCCCGGGCTGTGATCTGAAAATCGTGCTGTGTTCATTTTAGCTCTTGACTCACCCAAGGCCATAAATCATCCCTTGAAATGGGGCTCTGGTTGGGGAGTTCTATCAGGAATTCAGCAGGTGGAGGCAAAATCCAATCCGGGGCTCTCAGGGTCACCTGGGGCTGGCTCAGATATTCTGGCCACACAAGCACCTCTATCCTCCAAAGAGAAGATGCCCGAGATCAGAGCCGCTGACTAAGCAGGACTGCTGCTCTTTCAGGGTCAGCCTGCTGACTCCTAACGCACCTTGTGATGGGGGAGGTCAAGCCAGCTGCAGAAGATGCGAGCAGACCAGGGCCAGGAAGAAGGGCCTCAGGGAAAACAGGGCAGGCAGAGACTGCAGGGGGCAATTCATTCATTCGACAATATTTATCAAGAGCCTACTGTGTGCCAGGCACTGCTGTTTTCCTTGGGATGTAATTATTCTCACAATTATTTTACAATAGACACAGTAATAATGGCAGTAGCTTACTGTTAATGAGTGCATATGGGCAAGTATATTTAAGCATATGGGCAGGTTTTCCACACATCAACTTTTACCTATTCCTCGCCACTGCTGAGTGAAGTAGGTTATTATCCTCATGGTACAGATGGAGAAACTGAGGTGCAAAGAGTTTAAGAATCTGGCCTAAGGTCACATGACTAGTAAGAGGCAGATCTGGGATTCAAACTCAGACTGGCCTGGTTCTCAAATCCATGGTTCATCAAATCCATCATGCTGACAGCCAACGGTGTTTTGCAAGTAGGTGTTTTTAGACTGTTGGGCAGAGATAAAATATTTGCCTATGGTGGCAGAAAAGAGGGATGTTTTTCCCAGGCCCTGTATAGTCAACTGATATCTAATAAGTCATGATGCCTTCGGATGGGTGGCTGCAGACCCCGACCTGAAATACAGTCTGGGCTTCCCTGAGGTTAGTGGAGCAGAAGCAGCAATACCACCCACCCGGAGACCATCCCCTGGCTCCACTCCCTTCTCTACAGATGCCCATGCAGTCACTGGGAGACAGGACAGTGTTGGTGGTTTGTGGAATCCGACGGAGCTGTGATCAAGTCTCTGTTTGATTACTGTATGACTAAGCAAGTCCTAAAACTTTTCAGGCCTCAGTTTCCTCATCTGTGAAATGGGGATAAGTGGATAATTCCTATCTTAGCAGAGCTGTGAGGAGGACATGAGAGAAAGCAGCTATAGTGCCAGGTGTGATATATGTACAGGAAGCAGGTGGGCTCTTGGCCCCTAAATCATACACCTCCTGAAAGACAATTTACTCTTGTTAGAGTTCTGAGAAAGTCCAGCTCCTGGTGGTGATCTGCCCAGGACCACAGGCTTTGCTTTGTCAATTGGGCTAATCTCAGAGTGGGTGGTGCAAAGAGCCCAGGGCTGGGACTTTGGCCTCCAGAGTTCAAATTCCAGACCTACAATTAGCATGCTGCGTCACCCTGGGCGAGTGCCTTCCCTGCTCTGGGCTTGGTTTCCCCACATCTAAGATGAAGGAGTTGGACTTGTCATCAAAGGGCCTCTCTGGTGGAGACCTCCCAAGACTCTGTATCCAGTACTGATTTCCCCCACTGCTGAGGGAGAATGAAGGTTTTACGATTGCTCTTCTTGGGAGTTTTAATGCTAAGTGGTTCAAGGCTGGCAGCTGGCACTGAGTGCGAGGTCTCATTACTCTCTTGGAAGCCCTTCTGCTGGCAGGAGGCCAATTTATTCCACAGCCTTGAACCCTAACCTTCCCTTGACTTTTCCCTGTTAAAAATTCTACTGTAACCTGCTTAACTGAAAGGGTGAGAGGTACACTGCCTACCAGTGGCCTGCCCACTCATGATCTGCCATGGGCACTTGAGGGCTGCGGGGAACAGGGCAGGAGGGATCAGGGCTGGGAAAGCCCTGGAGTCCTTGTGTGGGTCCCTGAGTCCTAGACACTTGGTCACAGCCCAGTCGAAGTGGGAGAAGCGCACGCTGTCCTATGGGTCTTAGATCATCCTCATAGTGGCTGAACTGAAGGATGCTTCCTATGTGCCAGGCGTGGATACAAGCACTTCTCACGTATTAACTCATTCAGTTCTCAAAACAATCCTGTGAGTCGACATGACTGTCCCCACTTCATAGCTGGAAACTGAGGCCCAGAAAGGTTAAGGAACTTGCCTAAGGTCACAGAGCTGGGAAGTGGCAGGGTAGCATGCAAGCCCAAGCTGTCCGGTCTTAGAGTCCGTGCTCTTCAGCTTGCCCCACGTTCTAGCAGCAGCCCCTTTTACAGGTAAGGAGGCTGGGCCTCTGAGTACTGAGTGAACTGCATCCCCAGCAGCGGCTTTAAGGCAGGTCCTCTACACTCTCCTCCTCGAATATGTTTTTCAAGTGGCGGGCTCACCTCTGTGACTTCACAGTGATGAGAGCATCGCCACTGCGTGTCGGTTGTGCCCGTGAGGAGCAGGCCATGTTCTCCCTGCTGGCAGCCAGCACTAGGGTCTTGAGGGCATTTTCTGGCAGGATCTGCAGAGCAGGACTGCGGTGAATTGAAAGCCACTTTAACACTCAATTGCTCAGGACACAAAAGCTAGCTTGAGAGGTGCCTCACCCAGAGGTCTGACTCTCCAAGTGAGAACAGGTTCAGGAAGGGACACACGGGCGGCAGGGAGGAGAGATTCAGTTAGGTGAATAGCCCCATGTGGCTCCACATCCGATGTCCTGGCTGCAGCCCCTGTAAATCCTGCAGAGCCAGGCACTGGCGTGAACCCGTCACTCCTCCCCGTATGCAACTCTCCTGGTCCTGCAGGCCCGGGGAGGATGTCAGAGCCCACGCCAGACCAACACGCACCAGCATGCAGCTCAGGGACCCCAAACATCCACCCAGCTGGGCAGAGCAGGGTGGGGATGGCTGACAGCTGACCATGCCCTGCAGGGCTCAGCTTCCAGTGAGGTGACTGATGACAGAGGCTGCCAGAGCCCAGGACTGATGCCACCCATAAGCCCGTATGAGTCCAGCAAAAGCAGCAGTGGTGTGACAAGCAGCTTAATTCAGGCCAGTTCATCTCCTACCTTCTAGAATAGTCTGGCTTCCAAGTCCCTCACGGGTCCAACCCAAACTAGAACCTCCTCCAGGCTTCTCAAATGCCCCGAAACCCTCCTCCTCCGGGGGTGTTCCCATAAGCCTCTGTATCTCAGATCCATTTGTGGCAATGATAAGCGTAACTACCACCTATTAAGACAGTTCTGTCGGGAAGCCCTGGGCTGGGCTGGGGTAATGTGTTCCTTTTTTTTTTTTTAAAGATTGATTTATTTACTTTTTTTTGTTGGGGGTTAGGGGTTGTGCTGGGTCTTCATTGCTGCATACAGGCTTTCCCTAGTTGCAGAGAACAGGGGCATCTCCTGTTTCAAAGCATGGGCTCTAGGTATGTGGGCTTCAGTAGCTGGGGCTCATGGGCTCTACAGTGTGGCCTCAGTAGGCACATGGGCTTAGTTGCTCCATGGCGTGTGGGATCTTCTCAGACCAGGGATCGAACCCATGTCCCCTGCATTGGCAGGCAGATTCTTAACCACTGGACCACTGGGGAAGGCCCTGGGATAATGTTTTCATTAGTTCCACTTTACAGAAAACTCAGGCTCAGGGAGAAACGCCTTGCCCAGGGTCACTCAGATAGGAAATAGTGAAGTCAATCTGAACTTGCTGGACTCCAGGGGCCCAGAATCACAAGCCAGACAAGGTCTGTTGATCCCCTCTAGTTGTCCTTCATTCTGAGAGCGCCTAGATGACCCCAGAGGGGCCCCAAGGAAGGGTTCCCAGTGTACATCTTGGCAGAGCTGGTGGAGTTATCGCTGTACCATTTACCCCTGCGTCCCCAGCAGTCAGCGCCAGACGTGGCGCTAAACAAGCAGCTGCTGAGTGAAAGAGCAAGAAACCAAGGCTAGTTTCCCCTTGTCCAGTGCCTGGGGCCCTGCGTGTCCTCTTTTCCCAGGAGACAGCCGCCCACTGCGGCTCAACTGCTGGCTGCAGAAGGCAGGCCTCGCTTCACTGCCAGGACTGCTGCGGGCATGGGGTGACGGGGCACCCAGGGCCTTGCCAAGGCTGCTCATGGGAGACAGGGGCCTCAGCACCCGCCGTGGGCTCACCTGGGCAACTGCCAACCACATGTACTACAGTGGAAGTCTTAAATCACTCCTATATACTTGGCCCTTTGTTCAGGGTGTTCTTGCACCCTCTCGTAGCAACCCGAGTGTGAAAGATGAATGAACAGGAGCCCAGAGAGGTCAAGTGACCTGGACTTGGACACACAGATAGTTCAGGGCAGAGTGAGGACTTGCACCCAGGTCTCCTGGTTCAAGATCCAGGTTTCTTTGCATCGTTCCCAGCTGTCCTCTCTCCCTCAGGCTCCGTGATGGGAAAGGGGTTGGAGGGTTGAGATGTACATCACAGGCCCTGAGGAATTTCATAAAATGGGACTTGGTTCAGCCCAGTTCCTCCCAGTATGCTCCCCATGGGTGCTCCCTCTATCGCCATGAGTGGTCACAGCAGTAGCTAAGCCCACGCTCTGCAGTTTCAGAAATCAACAGCCCCCCATCCACCTCCACCAGTTTCCTGAATATTTGCACCCTGTGCAGAGAGGAAAGGATTACCTCCCTCGATGACACTAGTAACCAAAGCTCTAACAACTCTGATGAGAGCCACACTGGCCATCTTTCCCCAGGGCTGATGCGGGTACTGGGGAAGCTCCATGATCTGGGCAGGGAGGGTAGTAAGCCTCCAAAACTGGAATCCACACATTTCATACTTGAGGTTAAAGAAATATCTGCCTTCCTCCTTCCAACTCAGGAGTCCTCTCTCCAAACCTGTCCTAAGACAACATTTTGTACACAAAGATGGTAACAATGTGCTATCTCTATTGGTGAAAAATTGGAAAGAACATTTGTCCAACATCAGTGGAATGGTCAAATGAATTATGGCACATCAATGCAATAACTGTATCCAATAAAAATATTCTTTTTTTTTTGGCCATACCACATGGCATGTAGGATATCTTAGTTGCCCGACCAGAGATCGAACCTGTGCCCCCTGCCATGGCAGAGTCTTAACCACTGGACCACCAGAGAAGTCTCCCCATTAAAAATATTCTTTATGATCTTGAGAAAGAAAAATGGAACTGGAGGAATCAACCTACCTGACTTCAGGCTCTACTACAAAGCCACAGTTATCAAGACAGTATGGTACTGGCACAAAGACAGAAATATAGATCAATGGAACAAAATAGAAAGCCCAGAGATAAATCCACGCACATATGGACACCTTATCTTTGACAAAGGAGGCAAGAATATACAGTGGATTAAAGACAATCTCTTCAACAAGTGGTGCTGGGAAATCTGGTCAACCACTTGTAAAAGAATGAAACTAGAACACTTTCTAACACCATATACAAATATAAACTCAAAATGGATTAAAGATCTCAACGTAAGACCAGAAACTAGAAAACTCCTAGAGGAGAACATAGGCAAAACACTCTCTGACATACATCACAGCAGGATCCTCTATGACCCACCTCCCAGAATATTGGAAATAAAAGCAAAAATAAACAAATGGGACCTAATTAAACTTAAAAGCTTCTGCACATCAAAGGAAACTATTAGCAAGGTGAAAAGACAGCCTTCAGAATGGGAGAAAATAATAGCAAATGAAGCAACGGACAAACAACTAATCTCAAAAATATACAAGCAACTCCTACAGCTCAACTCCAGAAAAATAAATGGCCCAATCAAAAAATGGGCCAAAGATCTAAATAGACATTTCTCCAAAGAAGACATACAGATGGCTAACAAACACATGAAAAGATGCTCAACATCACTCATTATCAGAGAAATACAAATCAAAACCACTATGAGGTACCATTTCACACAAGTCAGAATGGCTGCGATCCAAAAGTCTACAAATAATAAATGCTGGAGAGGGTGTGGAGAAAAGGGAACCCTCTTACACTGTTGGTGGGAATGCAAACTAGTACAGCCACTATGGAGAACAGTGTGGAGATTCCTTAAAAAACTGGAAATAGAACTGCCTTATGATCCAGCAATACCACTGCTGGGCATACACACTGAGGAAACCAGAAGGGAAAGAGACACGTGTACCCCAATGTTCATTGCAGCACTGTTTATAATAGCCAGGACATGGAAGCAACCTAGATGTCCATCAGCAGATGAATGGATAAGAAAGCTGTGGTACATATACACAATGGAGTATTACTCAGCCATTAAAAAGAATACATTTGAATCAGTTCTGATGAGGTGGATGAAACTGGAGCCTATTATACAGAGTGAAGTAAGCCAGAAGGAAAAACATAAATACAGTATACTGACGCATATATATGGAATTTAGAAAGATGGTAACGATAACCCTGTATACGAGACAGCAAAGTAGACACTGATGTATAGAACAGTCTTATGGACTCTGTGGGAGAGGGAGAGGGTGGGAAGATTTGGGAGAATGGCATTGAAACATGTGAAATGTCATGTATGAAACGAGATGCCAGTCCAGGTTCAGTGCACGATGCTGGATGCTTGGGGCTGGTGCGCTGGGACGGCCCAGGGGGATGGTATGGGGAGGGGGGAGGGAGGAGGGTTCAGGATGGGGAGCACGTGTATACCTGAAATTAAAAAAAAAAAAAAATATTCTTTATGAAAAATTTTACATGAATTAATGAAACACATGATGTAACATTAAAAAAGAAGGAACATAATATTATATAGAGAAGAAGGAAGAGAATACTGAAGAAAAGATTGAAAGGAAATAAGCCACAGCATGTTAAAAAGCAGAGGCATTACTTTGCTGATAAAGGTCCGTCTAGTCAAAGCTATGGTTTTTCCAGTAGTCGTGAATGGATGTGAGGGTTGGACCATAAAGAAGGCTGAGTGCCAAAGAACTGATGCTTTTGAACTGTGGTGTTGGAGAAGACTCTTGAGAGTCCCTTGGACTGCAAGGAGATCAAACCAGTCCACCCTAAAGGAATTCAATCCTGAATATTCATTGGAAGGACTTATGCTGAAGCTGAAGCTCCAATACTTTGGCCACCTGATGTGAAGAGCTGACAAATTAGAAAAGACCCTGATGCTGGGAAAGACTGAAGGCAGGAGGAGAAGGGGACGACAAAGGATGAGGTGGTTGGATGGCATCACTGACTTGATGGACATGAGTTTGCGCAAGCTCTGGGAAGGAAGCCTGGCATGCTGCAGTCCATGGGGTCACAAAGAGTCACACAACTGAGCAACCGAACAACAACAAAGCCAAGATGTCCACAGAGGCTGCGTCTGTGTGGTAGAATGAGTTATTTTTTGCCAGCGTTACACTTTTGATACTTTCTCTTATCCCCTACATGCCTATCATAATTAGGGGAAAAAAAGCAAGATTCACCCAAATCCCATCCTCCTACCCAAGGGAAGTGAACTGTCTGAACAGCCAGAAGGGTCAGGATGCTGCCTGGTGTAGATCCTGGGTCTCTTTTCACATAACACAAATACGCATGGGAGGCTTCTCTTTGTAAACCTGCTTTTGAAATTTTTCTGGAGAATTTCATCTGACTTAGGTCTTTGGGTCTCAGTGTCAGGAGTCTGTGCTTCTGAGGATTGGGAAATACAGGTGAGGAATTTCTGTCTCCAGCCCCGCTCTGCCCAAATAGCTCCTGTCTCTCAGGGAAGAAGAAAGCCCGGTGCCTCCAGCATCTTCTCACGTGAAAGGCCTGTAGACAAGGGAGCTGGCAGTTTGTCCAGGAATTACATTTGAAACCTGAAGCTGTGCTGACAATGAGGCACTCTGTAGACTCTCCAGCTGAGAGGGGCTTTCGAGGCTCTGGGTGAGGAGATCTCGTGGTGGCAAAGGGCAGAGAGGTCGCGCAGTGAGGCTGCAGGTCAAACTCAAGCTGCCAACATGCAGCGGCACCTGGGGGGCTCCCTAACATGACTGTGTGTTCACCAAGCCGGCCGGCGACAGACATGCCCCCAAGACCCTCAAGGCAGTGTGCATGCCCAGTTTATCAGAGGCGTGTCTGGTTTCTCTAGGCAAACATCGCAGATCATTTTACAGCCGCCTGAAGGAGCGGATTTAAACCCCATCCTCTGTGTCCTTCAGATCTGCCTGCCTTCTCTGTGGAAACACGTGTCCACCACTCACTGTCCCCACTCACATTTCCAAGTCTGTCTGCTCTGAAAATTAACAGGTGCATAGAAAGAAGAGTTTGAGGTGAGGGAGAAGCATGTGGGTTTTCCTCAAACCTAGAAGGCTCAGCAACCTAGACAACCCCGAAGGGAACGCACACTTAGGAGCCTCCAGGTCTGGAGAAAGAGGGACACCACTCAGGAGGCGAAAATGCCAACAATAAAACTGTCCCCGAGCAGGGATACTGCTCGGCCCCCAGGGGCAGGGCTTCTCCCGAGGTCAGCTCACCGAACATGTTCCCCTCGTAGCCATCTCTCGTGAGGGGCCGGAGCTCGTTTTTCCCCATCGCGTAGCGCTTGTAGCTCTGCCAGGCGAACTGCATCATCTGTAAGGAAGAGCAGAGACAGAGGTTGAGCGTGGAGAGTCGCGGCAGCACGGGCTGGCCGCACGGCCTCGCCTCCTGCAGCGAGATTTGAAACCACATTACGAAAACAATCTTCCACGCTGAGAAAGACAGCTTCCTCTCCCCATCATTTTCATAGTTACACCTGGAAGACCGTTCTCCTTAGACCACCCCACGCATGCTGCGTCTGCCCACAGATTCCACAGAGATGACACAAACGATACTAAGTTCCTTCTGGCCATCCGGATGTGAGTGCCATCGTGGAAAGACAGCTCCTCCGTGAAGCCTTCTTGGACTTAAGGTGACCCTTTGAAGGGAAGGAAATGAAACTCCCTGAGGGATGTCTGTTAGAATCTAATAGAACCATCCCCTGCGGGAAGGATTAACTCCCGTTTTGTAGATAAGTAGATAAGGAGACAGGTCAAGACCGGAGGTAACCTGCCTGGGGTTATCCAGTGAGTCAGTGAGAATGCCAGGACTTGAGAGCATGCCCTGTGGCCCAGAGTCTTAAGTCTGTTCCCTGACGTCACTGTAGGAGTCTCCTTGAACTCCTCCAACACTGGGCTTGGCTGTCTCAGGCCTCCAAGCACCCCAGGGGGTCACTGTTGGTTTTTGCTTCACTGGCTCTGGACCATGAACTCTTGAAAGCCATTAAACTATACTTTCTTTGCCTCAGTTTCCCCAAAGCACCCTGCACAGGTCTTGGCAACGAGTATCTGTCAGCTTTGTCTCCCAGTGCGTGCATGAGATCCTACTGTGCTAAGTCACTCCAGTTATGACCGACTCTTTGTGACCCTATGAACTGTAGCCCGCCAGGCTCCTCTGTCCATGGGATTTTCCAGGCAAGAACACTGGAGTGGGTTGCCATTCCTTTCTCCGGGGGATCTTCTTGACCCAGGGATCGAATCCGCATCTCTTACATCTCCTGCATTGGCAGGCGGGTTCTTTACCATGAACACCACCATTGGGTCAATTATGTCAGCCCCTTGGGAGCATCACAGAAGAACCTTTGTCCCCTAACTGTGCTTAGCACTGGAGGCTGGAGGGATGCAAGGCGACATTTGTCCCCAGCCCTGCTACCCCGCCCCTCCCCAGGTCTGCCTTTTGCCTTTGATGGCAGGCTGAAGGAGGAGGACAGCTGAGCAGAGCTCTGGGGTGACCATGGGGTTGAGGAAGGGGCCAGGCCAGGCAGTGGAGGCACTCCTGAGGGACAGGGAGGTGGGAGGCAGCCTGGGCTAGTGGAAGGAAGTCAGGCTTCCGGGCCAGAGAGGCCTGGCTTCTAATTCTCTCTCTGCCACTCTCTCTTTGATTTTGGCAAGTGACTAAAAGTCTCTAAGCCTCAGCTGTCTCATCTCTGAGATGGGAATACCAAGGCCTGCTCTGCCACAATCCTGAAAGGTTTAAATGAAAGCAAGTAGCTGGAAATGCCCAGTTTTCGACCTGACACAGCAAGTGATCAATAAACACAAGTCCTCCTTCCTGCTCAGCCTTTAAAATGCCCACTGAGTTCTCCAAGCCTTATCCATCCTCCCCTCCTCTCATCCACCTTATTAGTTCTCAGACCTGGACTGCATCCGTGTCACCTGGGGAGCTTGTTAAAACAGGCTGTTGGGCCCCATCCTTGAGTTTCTGATCCAGCAGGTCTGGGGTGGGACCTGCGATTTTTGGCTAAGAGACTCCCCATGGTCCATGGGCCACACCTGAGAACCACGGGTCTACTGTGTGTGTTATTCCTACTTCTCAGCTCACTTCCAGACACTGTCCGGCACCCGTCTGCTTTTCTCCTTCGGCCTCCCGGCCCACCTTCCTGCTTCAGCTCTGTCTTTCTGGACAATGCCCTCTGCACTCTCCATGCTCTTCCACTCCTGGTGCCAAGCCACGTCTTCCAGGCACACCTAGACAGTAACTACTGCCACACTCACCACTGGGACCCAAACACACAGGCCGAGGGCAGACCTGCCAGGGCTATGACCTGCGCTCTCCATAAAATCATATACTAGCATAATCTAGTATTATCTCTCCACTTCGGGGATGATGAAACTGAGGCTCCGAGATGGAAGGTGGTCAGGGAGGCACAGTCAGCAGGACTGGTGGTGTACAGCCCTTTCAACTCCCAGGCCGGCAAATCCCACCTCCGTGCCTGGCCTGCTCTGTGGCTTCCCATGAGACACACATGTGAATGTCATGGTAATGCATGCCAAGCACTTGGCACAGGCTTTCGGTCCTGGTTCCATTCCTCTGTTATTTTCTACTTATCTTGAATTGGCAATAAGGGAAACTAATTGCCGGGTACGAGCACTTAAGGGAGACCAGCCTCCTCCCTCAGGCTCTCTTATTCTGGGGGGGAGGCCCTCAATTAAGTTGTGGGGGAGGTGGCTGGGTAGGGGAGCAGCAGGAGGCGGTTCCAACATAGATAGCAGTAGCAGGAGTGGAGGTCGGTGGTCGGGAGGGCGAAGACCGAGCCCCACCCCAAGCCCCACCTACTAGAGAGAGAGGGAAGTGGGTGCGCAGGAGTAATTAAGAGAACCATAGGTATCCACGTGTTCTCAAAGGAGCTGTCACTGCAGGGACGTGGGGATGTTTGGATCATGGCCCATTCTCACAGTCCTCTCAATCAATGGAGGGGAAGGAAGGCACACACAATCCCTGCGTCACTGGGACAGGACTCGGAAGGCAATCAAGCTGCTCGGTCACACGCGCATGTGCCCAGGGGCACACAGACCCTTGAAAGCTCAGCCTAGCGCCTGCACCTTGGGTCGCCAGCCCAGGCGCTGGATGAGCAGGGGTGACGGGAAAGGTCACAGCCAGGCAGTCTTTACTTCTCTTCCCCACCCGCCCTAACCTACCAGGTGGCCTGTCCTGTGCTCACCGCAGTTTGGGGTGCAGTCATTATGGGAGTGCTCCCCAGTCCCCTCCCTCCGCTTCCCTGCCAACTGCTCATCTTTCAAGTCTCAGTGGAAATTTGAAAGGGGGTGTGTCTTCGGAGTAACAGAAGCGCTCGGGAGAAGGCATGTGTCTCAAGGGGAGCTTCTGGGTGCATGCTGCGCTTGGTCGCTCAGTCGTGTCCGACTCTTTGCAATCGCATGGACTGCAGCCTGCCAGGCTCCTCTGTTCGTGGGGATTCTCCAGGCAAGAATACTGGAGTGGGTTGCCATGCCCTCCTCCAGGGGATCTTCCCAACCCAGGGATCGAACCCAGGTCTCCCACACTGCAGGTGGATTCTTTATCACGTGAGCCACCAGGGAAGCCCCAAGGGGAGCTTCACGGGCACCCAAACATCCTGATGGACAAGTAGGATCGTGAGGACGCAAGAGGATGACCCTGGAACTGGTGCTGTGTGCCTTGGGCAACCCCTGGGCTTGGCTTTAGAGATGGACTGTCCCTGGCTTCTGGTTTAGGCAGTTCTAATAGCTGTCTGGGGAGGCCTTACAAATAGCTGTGAAAAGAAGAGAAGCGAAAAGCAAAGGAGAAAAGGAAAAATATAAGCATCTGAATGCAGAGTTCCAAAGAATAGCAAGAAGAGATAAAAAAGCCTTCCTCAGTGATCAATGCAAAGAAATAGAGGAAAACAATAGATTGGGAAAGACTAGAGATCTCTTCAAGAAAATGAGAGATACCAAGGGAACATTTCATGCAAAGATGGGCTCGATAAAGGACAGAAATGGTATGGACCTAACAGAAGCAGAAGATATTAAGAAGAGGTGGCAAGAATACACAGAAAAACTGTACAAAAAAGATCTTCATGACCCAGATAAATCACAATGGTGTGATCACTGACCTAGAGCCAGACATCCTGGAATGTGAAGTCCGTTGGGCCTTAGAAAGCATCACTATGAACAAAGCTAGTGGAAGTGATGGAATTCCAGTTGAGCTATTTCAAATCCTGAAAGATGATGCTGTGAAAGTGTTGCACTCAATATGTCAGCAAATTTGGAAAATTCAGCAGTGGCCACAGAACTGGAAAAGGTCAGTTTTCATTCCAATCCCAAAGAAAGGCAATGCCGAAGAATGCTCAAACTACCGCACAATTGCACTCATCTCACACGCTAGTAAAGTAATGCTCAAAATTCTCCAAGCCCAGGCTTCAGCAATACATGAACCATGAACTTCCTGATGTTCAAGCTGGTTTTAGAAAAGGCAGAAGAGATCAAATTGCCAACATCCGCTGGATCATGGAAAAAGCAAGAGAGTTCCAGAAAAACACCTATTTCTGCTTTATTGACTATGCCAAAGCCTTTGACTGTGTGGATCACAATCAACTGTGGAAAATTCTGAAAGAGATGGGAATACCAGACCACCTGATTTGCCTCTTGAGAAATCTGTATGCAGTTCAGGAAGCAACAGTTAGAGCTGGACATGGAACAACGGACTGGTTCCAAATAGGAAAAGGAGTATGTCAAGGCTGTATATTGTCACCCTGCTTATTTAACTTATATGCAGAGTACATCATGAGAAACGCTGGACTGGAAGAAACACAAGCTGGAATCAAGATTGCCGGGAGAAATATCAATAACCTCAGATATGCAGATGACACCACCCTTATGGCAGAAAGTGAAGAGGAACTAAAAAGCCTCTTGATGAAAGTGAAAGTGGAGAGTGAAAAAGTTGGCTTAAAGCTCAACATTCAGAAAACTAAGATCATGTCATCTGGTCCCATCACTTCATGGGAAATAGATGGGGAAACAGTGGAAACAGTGTCAGACTTCATTTTTTTGGGCTTCAAAATTACTGCAGATGGTGACTGCAGCCATGAAATTAAAAGACGCTTACTCCTTGGAAGGAAAGTTATGACCAACCTAGACAGCATATTCAAAAGCAGAGACATTACTTTGCCAACAAAGGTCCGTCTAGTCAAGGCTATGGTTTTTCCTGTGGTCATGGATGGATGTGAGAGTTGGACTGTGAAGAAGGCTGAGTGCCGAAGAATTGATGCTTTTAAACTGTGGTGTTGGAGAAGACTCTTGAGAGTCCCTTGGACTGCAAGGAGATCCAACCAGTCCATTCTGAAGTAGGTCAGCCCTGGGATTTCTTTGGAGGGAATGATGCTGAAGCTGAAACTCCAGTACTTTGGCCACCTCATGCGAAGAGTTGACTCATTGGAAAAGACTCTGATGCTGGGAGGGATTGGGGGCAAGAGAAGAAGGGGATGCCAGAGGATGAGATGGCTGGATGGCATCACTGACTCGATGGACTTGAGTCTGAGTGAACTCCGGGAATTTATGATGGACAGGGAGGCCTGGTGTGCTGCGATTCATGGGGTTTCAAAGAGTCGGACACGACTGAGCGACTGAACTGAACTAAGGCCTGAAAGGTGACCTGGCCACCTCTTGCCCTGTGCAAACTCCTTAATAAAAGGCTAAGTAACCTCTCTTTGAACACTGTGAGTGATGGGGTGCTCACCATCTTACCAGACAGCTCATTCAACTGCTGAGTTTTACAAAGTTCTTAATCAATCCAAATCTGCTTTTCCCTGCAGGCCTTGTGGAAGACAGCTCATACGCTCCGACCACAGATCTTCATGCAGGAGCAGCCAACTCTCAAGCCACTGTAGGCTGCTGACTGGCCGTGGAACAGACCAGCTCCTTCAACAGTTCCCCTGATGGCAGAGCTCTGAATCCCCCGAAACTGCAGGCATAGATCATAACATTTTTCTAGGGTGCCCAGACTTTATTACGCATTTGTAAAGGTTGGTTTTTGGTAACAAACAGAAACCAAAGTGCAAACTCTCCCTGGTCCAGATGTATCTGGACCAGACTTTGTGGGTGTGGATTTGCGATTTGTGCTTAATAACTGCATGTCGTTGGACTCTGCATACCATTCCGTTCTGTCAGGATCTTTCTGGAACCAGATCTTATCATTCAGTGTGCGTGTGTCTGCCTGTTTGGGGTATTTTGCCTGCTTTGATGGCTCTGCCATCTGCATCTCCCCCAAGTTTTGGACAGAAATATTCAATGGCTGGGCTGAAAACAGAATCAGGGAAACAGCAGCAGGGGCCCTTCACCTGACTCCAGCCTTGCTCTCTGAGTGTCATCTGTCAACATGGGAGGAATCTGCCAATCAGTCCAAGCTCCGTGTCTCCATTTTCTGTACAAAGATATTGTGAAGGAAAGAACCGAAACACAAAAAACACTCTGTCCCAGTACAGAGAAAATAGATGGGTTTTTTTCTTTTAAAGAGAAATCAGGGGTTAGACTGGTATGATCTGCTCTTAGAGAACCCATTTTGGCCCCTATGGGTCCTCCTTTTTCTGTCCTAAATGCTTGCAACTCACCAACTTAAAAACCCATCAGTTCCACTAGGATGGCTGTAATCAACAAGATGGACAATAACAAGTGTTGGCCAGGCTGTGAAAAAATTGGAACCCTCATCAATTGCTGGTAGAAATGAAGATGGCTGCAATTGCTTTGGAAAACAGTTTAGCATAAAAAGTTAAATACAGAGTGTCATGTGACCTAGAGATTGCACTCCTCGGGGCAGACCTGCACAGAACAGAGACAACACAGCAGGCCTGAGACTCTACCCCTAGAAAGGCCCCGCTTGCACACTGGGCCCTTGGCTGGTGTCTGGGAACTTGAGTTCAGTGAGTGTTCTGACCATTCTCTGATGGGTAAGGGTGGTTTACTGCACCCGGGTGGCACAACAACCTGGTGTATGCTGAACACCAGCTTCCCTTCCGGGAGTGTGGAATTTTGGTACATGTTAGGCAGGGGGTTCTTCCGTGATCAGCCCCCAGGAAAACTTTGGGCATTAAGTCTCTAATGAGCTTCCCTGGTGAACAGCGTCTCACACCTGTCCTTCCAATTCAGATAAATGAAGTGTGTTCTGTTTGGCTCCACCCAGAGAGCACTCTTGCATGCTGGGCCCGGTTTCCTTCTGGGCTTTCCGCGCGCACATTTCCTCTTCGCTGATTTTGCTCTGTGTCCTTTCAGTGCAGAAAATCAGCCAGCGGTAGGACTATGTGTCAGGTCCTCGGAGCCATCCTGGTGAATCACTGCAACTAGCCATGGTATTGGGAACCCTGACACATACCCTGGAAATTAAAGACATGTGTCCACACAGAAAGTTGTACACGCAAGTGCATAGCACCACTATTTGTAATAGCCCCGAAGTGCAAACAACCCAAATGTCCACTGACTGATGAATGAAGCAACAAAATATGTTGTTGTTTAGTCACTCAGTGGTGTCTGACTCTTGGCGACCCCATGGACTGCCGCATGCCAGGCCTTCCTGTCCATCACCAATTCCCGGAGTTTGCTCAAACTCACGTCCATTGAGTCGGTGATGCCATCCAACCATCTCATCCTCTGTTGTCCCCTTTTCCTCCTGCCTTTAATCTTGCCCAGCATCAGGGTCTTTTCTAATGAGTCAGTTCTTCTCATCAGGTGGCCAATATTGGAATTTCAGCTTCAGTATCAGTCCTTCCAATGAATATTCAGGACTGATTTCCTTTAGGACTGACTGGTTTGATCTCCTTGCAGTCCAACAGACTCTCAAGAGTCTTCTCCAACACCAGGGTTCAAAAGCATCAATTCTTTGGTGCTAGCCTTCATTATGGTCCAACTCTCACATCCATACATGATTACTGGAAAAACCATAGCTTTGACTAGATAGACCTTTGTCAGCAAAGTAATGTCTCTGCTTTTTAATACGCTGTCTAGGTTGGTCATAGCTTTTCTTCCAAGGAGCAAGCATCCTTTAATTTCATGGCTGCAGTCACCATCTGCAGTGATTTTGGAGCCCAGAAAAATAAAGTCTGTTACTGTTTCCATTGTTTCTTCATCTATTTGCCATGAAGTGATGGGACCAGATGCCATGATCTTAGTTTTCTGAATGTTGAGTTTTAAGTCAGCTTTTTCACTCTCTTCTTTCACCTTCATCAAGAGGCTCTTTGACTGATGAATGAATCAATAGAATGTGTAAATAGACATCATGCAATGGAATATTATTTGGCCATAAAAAGGGATGCGGTGCTGATACCTGCTCCAGCATGGATGAACCTTGCAAACACTGTGTTGAGTGGAAGAAGCCAGATACAAAAAGCTGCACAGGTTTTATTTACATGAAATATCCAGGATAGGCAAATTCATGCCAACAGAAAGTAGATTACTGGTTAGATGGACTGGGGAAAAGGACACAGAGAATGATTAGTAATGGGGATGGGGTCTTTTGGGGGTGATGAAATGTTTTAAAATTGATTGTGATAATGACTGTACAACTCTGGGAATACACTAAAATCCACTGGATTTTACACTTTAAAACGGTGACTTTTATTATATGTGAATTATAACTCAATAACGCTGTTATTAGTATATAATTTTAAAAACTATTAATGTGGACAAACAGATACCACATGCCGTTTACTATGCCGTTTCACTGGTAATCTTGCCAAGAAAGCAAACCTGAACTGAATCATGAGGAAAGATCAGACAGACTCAAATTGAGGGACAACTCACAACATAAAGGGAAGCCTGGTGGTGTAGCGGTAAAGAGTCTGTCTGCCAAGCAAGAGATGCAGGTTCGATTCCTGGATTGAGAAGATACCCTGGAGGAGGAAATGACAATCCATTCCAGTATTCTTGCTTGGGAAATCCCACTGACAGAGGAGCCTGGCGGGCTACAGTCCATGGGGTTGTAGGAGTTGGACATGACTTAGTGACTAAACCACCACCACCATTACAACATAAATGGCCTTTACTCTTCAAAAAATCAAGGTCATGAAAGAAAAGACAAGACTGAGGAATTGTTCCAGCTAAAGGAGACTAAAGTGACATGAACTAAATGCAATACATGATCTTGGGTGTGATGCTGGAGCAGAAGTAACAACTACTACTATTATTATTATCATTGCTACTTTAAAGGACACTTGTCAAGATAATTGACAAAATGTGAATGATACAATCAGATAGTATTGTATCAATGTTAATTTTCTGGTTTTACTGTGGTTATGGAGAAAAGTAGAATTGACCTTTCAGAGACACACAGTTAAGTACTTAGGAGTAAGTGGCATCATGCTTGCAACTTATTCCCAAATAGTTCTGAAACCTGCATGCACGTGCGTGTGTGTGTGTGTGGAGAGAGTACACACCAAGTGAACAGGGTGAAACACTAACATTATGCTGAAGCTCCAATACTTTGCTCACCTGACACAAAGAACTGACTCATTGGAAAAGACCCTGATGCTGGGAAAGACTGAAGGCAAGAGGAGAAGTGGACGACAGAGGATGAGATGGTTGAGGACATCACTGACTCGATGGACACGAGTTTGAGCAAGCTCCAGGAGTTGGTGATGGACAGGGAAGCCTAGTGTGCTGCAGTCCATGGGGTCGCAAAGAGTTGGACATGACTGAGAGACTAAACTGAACTGAACTGAACTCAGAGGAATCTGGGTGAAGGATAAATATGAATCTTTGTAGTATTTTTTGCAACTTTTCTAAAAGTCTGCAACTTTTTCCCATAACTTTATTTTTTATCGTTTGGCCACACTGTGTGGCATGCAGGATCTTAGCTCCCTGACCAGGGATCAAACCCATGCTCCCTGCAATGGGAACACAGTCTTAACCACTGGACCACCAGGGAAGTTCCTGATGTTCTCTCTAAAAAATATTGGGGAACTTTGCAGGATGTTGATGTCATTTTCAAAGAATAGCAAGGAGAGGTAAGAAAGCCTTCCTCAGTGATCAATGCAAAGAAATAGAGGAAAACAATAGATTGGGAAAGACTAGAGATCTCTTCAAGAAAATGAGAGATACCAAGGGAACATTTCATGCAAAGATGGGCTCGATAAAGGACAGAAATGGTATGGACCTAACAGAAGCAGAAGATATTAAGAAGAGGTGGCAAGAATATACAGAAGAACTGTACAAAAAAGATCTTCACGACCCAGATAATCACGATAGTGTGATCACTCACCTAGAGCCAGACATCCTGGAATGTGAAGTCAAGTGGGCCTTAGGAAGCATCACTACAAACAAAGCTATTGGAGGTGATGGAATTCCAGTTGAGCTATTTCAAATCCTGAAAGATGATGCTGTGAAAGTGTTGCACTCAATATGTCAGCAAATTTGGAAAACTCAGCAGTGGCCACAGGACTGGAAAAGGTCAGTTTTCATTCCAGTCCCAAAGAAAGGCAATGCCAAAGAATGCTCAAACTACCACATAATTGCACTCATCTCACACGCTAGTAAAGTAATGCTCAAAATTCTCCAAGCCAGGTTTCAGCAATACGTGAACCATGAACTTCCAGATGTTCAAGCTGGTTTTAGAAAAGGCAGAGGAACCAGAGATCAAAATGCCAATGTCTGTTGGATCATCGAAAAAGCAAGAGAGTTCCATAAAAACACCTATTTCTGCTTTACTGACTATGCCAAAGCCTTTGACTGTGTGGATCACAATCAACTGTGGAAAATTTTGAAAGAGTTGGGCATACCAGACCACCTGACCTGCCTCTTGAGAAACCTGTATGCAGGTCAGGAAGCAACAGTTAGAGCTGGACATGGAACAACAGACTGGTTCCAAATAGGAAAAGGAGTATGTCAAGGATGTATATTGTCACCCTGCTTATTTAACTTCTATGCAGAGTACATCATGAGAAACACTGGGCTGGAGGAAGCACAAGCTGGAATCAAGATTGCTGGGAGAAATATCAGTAACCCCAGATATGCAGATGACACCACCCTTATGGCAGAAAGTGAAGAGGAACTAAAAAGCCTCTTGATAAAGTGAAAGAGGAGAGTGAAAAAGTTGGCTTAAAGCTCAACATTCAGAAAACTAAGATCATGGCATCTGGTCCCATCACTGCATGGCAGATAGATGGGCAAACAGTGGAAACAGTGGCTGACTTTATTTTTCTGGGCTCCAAAATCACTGCAGATGGTGATTGCAGCCATGAAATTAAAAGACGCTTACTCCTTGGAAGGAAAGTTATGACCAATCTAGACAACATACTGAAAAGCAGAGACATTACTTTGTCAACAAAGGTCCATCTAGTCAAGGCTATGGTTTTTCCAGTGGTCATGTATGGATGTGAGAGTTGGACTATAAAGAAACCTGAGCGCCGAAGAATTGATGCTTTTGAACTGTGGTGTTGGAAAAGACTCTTGAGAGTCCTTTGGACTGCAAAGAAATCCAACCAGTCCATCCTAAAGGAAATCAGTCCTGAATGTTCACTGGAAGGACTGATGTTGAAGCTGAGACTCCAATCCTTTGGCCACCTGATGCGAAGAGCTGACTCATTGAAAAAGACCCTGATGCTGGGAAAGATTGAGGGCAGGAGGAGAAGGGGATGTCAGAGGATGTGATGGTTGGATGGCATCACCAACTCAATGGACATGGGTTTGGGTGGACGCCGGGAGTTGGTGATGGACAGGGAGGCCTGGCGTGCTGCGGTTCACGGGGTCGCAAAGAGTCGGTCACGACTGAGCGACTGAACTGAACTGACTGATGTCATTTTCGCCCAAATACATACATTACGGCATTCTGTTTTCCTCCACTTTTATAAATTATGATAAAATGTTGTTGCTAGTCTCCTGTGGCTCCTCTTACCCCTCGGTTCCTCAAAAGCCCTGCTGGGCTTTCACATCCCCTTCACCAAGCCTGGCCTGTCCACGCTGGTCAGAAGATGGAGCAAATGAGGAACCCATAATTTTGGTTTCTCTGTTTTATCATTAGCTTACTATATTCAAATGAGGTGTCCATCCTCACTCTATTCTTCCTGCTCCAAAGCTAAACTAAAATGCACCTTTTGTGGTACAAAGCATTTTCCTAAAAGTTCCAGGTCAGTTTGGGCTCAGCAACCCCAGGCCCTTTTCTCGCACCTCTGGGTCACTCCTTTCACTTAAGCTCAGTTCTGTGCCCTGTACTTCCTTCTTCCACATACATCCTTTCCAACAGTTTAAAACACAAGGTTGATCTAGCTATCTGTCTACCTACCTACCTACCTATCTTTTCATGAAACTAAGCTATGCAAGCTCATTGCAGAAAAGCAGAGAGAAAGAAAGCAATCACCCATCACTTCAACATTATAACCATCATTCCCATTGGGTAGTCTTTCTTTTCGCTCTTTTTCATTCATCTTCGCTTTTTCCCATGATGGTGACATAAACATCTTCCATTTTATTACAAAACCTTTGTAAACCTCATTTTAGCTAGCTATATAATAGTCTGGCAAGTAGGTTCAGCATCAGTTACTTAACCTTCCTCCCATATAATTGGACATGGCAGTGTTTTCTACTTTGGGGCTATTGTAAATACTGCCTTCATAGACATCTTTGTACATACCCCCTTCTCTATATTTCAGGTAAATTCCTTAAGACAGAGCCTCTAAGAAATTACCAGGAAAAAATAAAAACTTATTAATAAGCACATTCTCTTTTAAAGATTAAACCCAGACAGCTTGTTTTACCCACCACTGGGCAAAACTTCATGAACAGGAAAGTGAAAGTCGCTGAGTCGTGTCCGACTCTTTGCAACCCCATGGACTATTATACAGTCCATGGAACTCTCCAGGCCCGAATACTGGAGTGGGTAGCCTTTCCCTTCTCTAGGGGCTCTTCCCAACCCAGAGATCAAACTGAGGTCTCCTGCATTGCAGGCAGATTCTTTACCAGCTGAGCCACAAGGGACACCCAAGAAGACCGGAGTGGGTGGCCTATCTCTTCTCCAGCAGATCTTCCTGACCCAGGAATTGAACCAGGGTCTCCTGCATTGCAGACGGATTCTTTACCAACTGGGCTATCAGGGAAGCCCTCACGAATAGGAAAGTATACAACAATTTTATGAATACATAAAGTATTTTGTGAATACATGAAGTACTTGATCGGGAAGATAAAGCTAACAGTACTCATGATCATTGCTCATGTTTGTTCAGCTCTTTGCACACTTCCTTAATTTGACTGGACAGTTCAGTGGGCTTGACAGGTATTGTTCCCAGTTAAAAATAATCATGCAAGGGATAAAGTATGAGATGTAAAGTATGAAACAAGTGTTAAAAATCATGTTTCCAAGGAAGGAGAGGGTGAGATGAATGGAGAGAGTAGCATGGAAACATATACACTACCATATGTAAAACAGATAGCCAATGGAAGTTTGCTGTGTGACACGGGGAACCCAAACTGGGACTCTGTGACAACCTGAAGGGGTGCAAAAGGATGGGAGGGGGTAAACGAGGTTTCAAGAGGGAGGGGACACATATACACCTATGGCTAATTCATGTTGATGTATGGCAGCAAACAAACCAATATGGTCAAGCAAGCATCCTTCAATTAAAAATAAATTGAAAAAAACTGTGTTTCCTGGGTATTCCCTAGGGGTCCAGTGGTTAAGGCCTCTGTGCTTCCACTGCAGGGGGCCTGGGTTTGCTCCCTGATTGGGGAACTAAGATCCCACAAGCCAAACAGCCAAAAAAATTTATGCTTCTAAATATTTAGTGATATAAGCTAAATATCACTATATATAGAGAGAGACACACAAAGATGCTTGTTATATAATATTAGTTGGAAAAGCAGGACACCAGGTTATATGGCATGAAGATCACTGGATTATTTTTAGTATTTCAAAGGAGAAAGACAGGAAGGATATGCACAAAAATGTTGACAGTGGTTATATCAGATAGTGAGTGGTTTAATGGTCATTTTTTCTTCCTATTGATCTATATTTTCTGGATTTTCTACAACGAATATCTATAAATGTTTGTAAGGTGAAAATGAAAGATTGTTAAATGAAAAGCAAGGAAAAATGATACAATGCTACTCCTAAGTCAAAAGGAGTGCATGGCTGATTAGCCATGGGGTGGATGGGAAGGAGTGGGTTTTGACAGAGTAGAAGGCCTTTACAGCCAGGAGTCAGAAAGGGCCCAACCAGCAAGAGAAACAACATAAATAGAAGCAGAGAGCCAGAACCTCACCGTCAAATAGGATTTAATGCCAGAGACATTACCTATTTGCCAAGCCACATTTTACAAGAACCATGTGAGACCAGACAAGGAAAATGACTTTTCATCGCCTAGATGCGTAAGTTAATAGTGCAGGGATGGTCGTGTTTCCAAAAAGATGGGCCAGGACAGTGAAGCAGCTGATGTAGGCAGGGGCAGCCTGAGCTACAGCAAGAGAAATCTGGGACAGACTCAAAATGTGGCTGTAAGCATCAACAGACAGGAGAACTAAACACCTCTGCCCCCACTGGGATCTGGAAATACACACCAGGCGGTCATCATCTGTATGTGTATGTATCTACGTGTCTGTGTGTGCGCACATGTGTGTATGTGTGTGTGTGCATCCATGCACGTCCATGCTAGAGACAGAGGGAGCTCTGGATGGTCTCTGGAAGCCCCTCCCTTCCAGCAGCCTATGATTTATAGTTTCAAAGAACACCTAACAATAGACCACAAAGCATTCCCTTGCCAAGCTCTGCAGAGGCAGGCGACAAAGCTCCAGTGATGGAGAGACAGGCAGAGCAATTGGAGCCAAATCCTAAGACACCTCTTCAGTTCTCTCTCAAACAAAAGCTGTTCTTGTCCACCTGAACAAATTGCAATGACATGAAATCTTATAATGAAAAATATTTACAAGTTTGAGGCAGACATTATTATTTTGCTTAAGATGTTCTTTCTCCCTGTCTCAGAGTTCTAGAATTCTGTCCTGCAGGAAACTAGAATCCACGGCTATCGCCCCTGCACAGACACCCACCCCAGCCTAAGAAGCCCCCAAACAACAGAGCCAAGACAGAAAGAATGTGTTTGAGGAGACAAAGAAATGGGAATACTGGAAGACTGTCTGGAGAGTGCAAAACTGGACAGAAAGTTTGCCTCAGAAAGTTCTTTGGTGGCAACTAGGGAGAAAGGAGCGATCACCGAAACAAGTGAGACATCCTCCCCTTTTTAATATAAAGCATGCGCACAGACAGATCAGGGCTGGCGATGACCCAGAAGCACAGTTGCAACATCACAAAGCTGCCAAGAAGGGAAATGGATTTTCCCAGTCATTAAAGTGCTCACACAGTGACTTGCAGCCTTATTGGCATCTCCCAGCAGTGACACCTGGCCCATCTGCAGGGGCTGAATGGGAAAGGGCTTGGTCTCCAATCATCCCAGGAGATAATGATCACACAGATTAAGAGATTAGAACGTTGGGTTGATTTTGTTCCCCTTCATTTTCAGTACAGCCCAGGGAAACAGCTGACAGCTTGGTACTAACAACCATTCATATTAGATTTCTCAATCCACCCCCATCAATGGTTCCCCCACAAAATGACCTGATTGACAACTGTGGAGACATCTGTGAATGTATGTGACCCCTGGTCCCTGGTTCAGAAGCAGACGCAGGATGGGGTCTGGTTGTGCTGAGGGGTGGAGGGGCGGGTGGGGAATAGACTGAGAGGTGCTACCTCCAACCCTCTCACTTCTGGGTTTGCTTGAGCTATTGGGCAAAGAGAGGAAGTGAAAATGTGAAACAACTTCCGACCTATCTGAGGTCCAGAAAGCTCTCCCACATCCTGCCCAGGGTGGGATTCAGATTTGAGTAGCTTCAGAAATCTCCCGCCATCTGCAGCTGTTCTAAGGCACCATGGCTGAGAATGTGAGTCCTGGAGGCAGACAGACCTCTGTTATTCAGTGTGGTCCAGGGACCAGCAGTGGGGCAAATCTGGGGAGCATGTTAGGAATGCAGCATCTTGGGGCCCATCCCAGACCGGCTGAACCAAAGCCAGCATTTAACAAGATCTCCAGGTGATCCACTTTCTTCAATTTCAGTCTGAATTTGCCAATAAGGAGTTCATGATCTAAGCCACAGTCAGCTCCTGGTCTTGTTTTTGCTGACTGTATAGAGCTTCTCCATCTTTGGCTGCAAAGAATATAATCAATCTGATTTTGATGTCGACCATCTGGTGATGTCCATGTGAAGAGACTTCTCTTGTATTGTTGGAAGAGGGTGTTTGCTATGACCAGTGCATTCTCTTGGCAGAACTCTATTAGCCTTTGCCCTGCTTCATTCTGTACTCCAAGGCCAAATTTGCCTGTTACTCCAGGTGTTTCCTGACTTCCTACTTTTGCATTCCAGCCCCCTCTAATGAAAAGGATCCAGTCCCCTATAATGAAAAGGACATCTTTTTTGGCTGTTAGTTCTGGAAGGTCTTGTAGGTCTTCATAGAACTGTTCAACTTCAGCTTCTTCAGTGTTATTGGTCAGGGCATAGACTTGAATTACCATGATATTGAATGGTTTGCCTTGGAAATGAAGAGAGATCATTCTGTCGTTTTTGAGACTGCATCCAAGTACTGCATTTTGGACTCTTTTGTTGCCTATGATGGCTACTCCATTTCTTCTAAGGGATTCCTGCCCACAGTAGTAGATATAATGGTCATCTGAGTTAAATTCACCCATTCCAGTCCATCTTAGTTCGCTGATTCCTAGAATGTCGATGTTCACTCTGTCATCTCCTGTTTGACCACTTCCAATTTGCTTTGATTCATGGACTTAACATCCCAGGCTCCTATGCAATATTGCTCTTTACAGCATCGAACCTTGCTTCCATCACCAGTCCCATCCACAACTGGGTGTTGTTTTTGCTTTGGCTCCATCCCTTCATTCTTTCTGGAGTTATTTCTCCACTGATCTCCAGTAGCATACTGGGGACCTACCAACCTGGGGAGTTCATCTTTCAGTGTCCTATCTTTTTGCCTTTTCATACTGTTCTTGGGGTTCTCAAGGCAAGAATACTGAAGTGGTTTGCCATTCCCTTCTCTAGTGGACCACATTCTGTCAGACCTCTCCACCATGACCCATCCATCTTGGGTGACCGCACATGGCATGGCTTAGTTTCATTGAGTTAGACAAGGTCCCATCACTTCATGGCAAACAGATGGGGAAAAAGTGGCAACAGTGGCTGACTTTATTTTTCTGGGCTTCAAAATCACTGCAGATGGTGATTGCAGCCATGAAATTAAAAGATGCTTACTCCTTGGAAGGAAAGTTATGACCAACCTAGACAGCATATTGAAAAGCAGAGACATTAATTTGTCAACAAAGGTCTGTCTAGTCAAGGCTATGGTTTTTCCAGTGGTCATGGATGGATGTGAGAGTTGGACTATAAAGAAACCTGAGTGCCAAAGAATTGATGCTTTTGATCTGTGGTGTTGAAGAAGACTCTTGCGAGTCCCTTGGACTGCAAGGAGATCCAACCAGTCCATCCTAAAGGAGATCAGTCCTAGGTGTTCATTGGAAGGACTGATGTTGAAGCTGAGACTCCAATAATTAGGCCACCTGATGTGAAGAGCTGACTCATCTGGAAAGACCCAGATGCTGGGAAAGATTGAGGGCAGGAGGAGAAGGGGACGACAGAGGATGAGATGGTTGGATGGCATCACCGACTCAGTGGACATGGGTTTGGATGAACTCCGGGAGTTGGTGATGTACAGGGAGGCCTGGCATGCTGCGGTTCATGGGGTTGCAAAGACTTGGACACGACTGAGCAACTGAACTGAACTGAACCAGGTGATCCAAATGCACATTAAAATTTGAGAAGCTGTTCTAGGGCTCTGCCACCTACTGGCTGTGTGGTCTTGAGTGAATGACTTGACCTCTCTGAGTCTCAGTTTCCTCATCTGTAAAAGGACAGAACATTTAATCCTTATGATGACCCTGGGAGTAAATAAGATAACACACACAGAGTGCTTAGCACAGCAGCTGGTACATAATACGTGCTCAGTCAAAAGCAGCCATAGGATGACTGCTCCCTTTTAATCTATCTACCACGTCTCTCTCCATTCACTTCTCTCCGCACCACCTCTTGAATCTATGTCCCTCCCAGCCCTCTGGGGGACTCCTGCAGCAGCCTCCAAACTGGCCTAGAGGATCCTCTTTGGCCTCTTACACAGTGATTATTCAAAGTGCAAATGTATTCACATCTCTACTCCACCCCCCACTCACACTTCAGGATTTCCAACACTCCCTGTGAGGCCCACAGGTGGAGCAAGAGTGGGTGAGACACTTCCCTACGCACATGTGCGCTCTTGGTGCAGGGTCTGCAGGCAGACAAAAGATGCTCATGGAGAAGGTCACAGAGACTCTGAGCTCTGCCACTGCACTGGGGTTGGCTACCCAACTGTACAGTGTAGGGTCCTCCCCACTCTAGTCTATCAAAGACGGGGCATCAGGGTGGAGGCAGGAGATGGGGACAAGGATGACTGACAACCGGAAAGACCGCAGCACATCTGTGAGGGAAATTCCAAGGGGAAATCATTCAACGAGGCCATTTGGAAGAAACTGAGTATAAAAACCACCCATGTGCAGCTAGCTCTACCATTTCCACTGTGCTTTGCCTTTCTGATTTGAGTCTTACGATCCCGTGGGTGAGGCAGGGTGGGTGTCATCATCACTCTCATTCTACAGAAAAAGAAACTACACTTACACACACACGCATGTGCCAAGCACCATGATAAGGGCGCTTGTACCTACTAGAACATATAGTTCTTGCCACAGTTCTGAGAGGCCTTCTCAAGGGGGAGCTAAGGCATGGAGGATAAGAGCCTGGCTTTGGGTCCCAGATTTCCCTAGCTGTGTGCCTTTAGACAAGACACTTAACCTCACTGTGCCTCAGTGATCTCATTTGTTTAAAGACAATGATACTGTTATATTATGCTTAATATATATATATGTTAAGTGGGTCATCAGTGTTTCACATATATGTCAATTCTTTTAATCTTCACACTAATTTTATAAGTTTCAGTTCAGTTCAGTTGCTCAGTCGTGTCCGACTCTTTGCGACCCCATGAATTGCAGCACGCCAGGCCTCCCTGTCCACCACCATCTCCCAGAGTTCACTCAAACTCACGTCCATCAAGTTGGTGATGCCATCCAGCCATCTCATCCTCTGTCGTCCCCTTCTCCTCCTGCCCTCAATCCCTCCCAGCATCAGAGTCTTTTCCAATGAGTCAACTCTTCACATGAGGTGGCCAAAGTACTGGAGTTTCAGCTTTAGCATCATTCCTTACAAAGAAATCCCAGGGCTGATCTCCTTCAGAATGGACTGGCTGGATCTCCTTGTAGTCCAAGGGACTCTCAAGAGTCTTCTCCAACACCACAGTTCAAAAGCATCAATTCTTCGGCACTCAGCTTTCTTCACAGTCCAACTCTCACATCCATACATGACCACAGGAAAAACCATAGCCTTGACTAGACGAACCTTTGTTGACAAAGTAATGTCTCTGCTTTTGAATATGCTATCTAGGTTGGTCATAACTTTCCTTCCAAGGAGTAAGCGTCTTTTAATTTCATGGCTGCAATCACCATCTGCAGTGATTTTGAAGCCCAAAAAAATAAAGTCTGACACTGTTTCCACTGTTTCCCCATCTATTTCCCATGAAGTGATGGGACCGGATGCCATGATCTTCGTTTTCTGAATGTTGAGCTTTAAGCCAACTTTTTCACTCTCCACTTTCACTTTCATCAAGAGGCTTTTGAGTTCCTCTTCACTTTCTGCCTTAAGGTTAGTATATCATTACTCCCATTCTCATATGAGGAAACTGAGGCACAGGCCCAAGTGTCACATCAAGTAAGTGGCAGAGCCAGGATTCAAACCCAGACCGTCTACACTCTTGGTCACAATACCCTCTGCCTCTCACGTGCGGTGCTTAGTCGCTCAGTCGTGTCCGACTCTTTGCGACTCCACGGACCACAGTCTGCCAGGTTCTTCTGCCCATGAAACTCTCCAGGCAAGAACACTGGAGGGGGTTGCCATGCCCTCCTCCAGGGCATCTTCCCAACCCAGGTCTCCCGCATTGTAAATGGATTCTTTACTGACTGAGCCATCACGGAAGCCCGAGAATACTGGAGTGGGTAGCCTATGCCTTCTCCAGGCAATCTTTCCAACCCAAGAATCGAACTGGGGTCTCCTGCATTACAGATGGATTCTTTACCAGCTGAGCTACCAGGGCAGCCCATGCCTCTCACAGAATGGAGTGATTACCATGCCTGCCTCCAACGGGGCTGTAAGGATTGCAGTCGTCCCTTGGTAGCCAGGACCTCCCGCAGATATCAATATCCACAGATGCTCCAACCCCTTATGTAAAATGACTTGGTACAGTTGGTCCTCCTTATCTTCGGGTTCTGTATCCATGGATTCACCAACCTCAGACTGAATTTCAGTTGGTCAAATCCATATGGAAAACCCATGGATACGGAGGGCCGACTGTAATTACAAGGCTAGGCATTCAGCACAGCTCCCCGCAGAGAGAAAACCCTGCTGTGAGTGGCAGCACTGGTGGCTGCAACCATGGGCTCCACATTCATTATCTTTCCAAGACTGGAAAAGGCAGCACTGTACATCTGAAACCTCCGAGTCCTCTGGAGTCTCCTTCAACTCCACACCTCATGTTCACTCTCCAGCAAGTCTGTCAACGATCTCTCTCATTCTCTCTTTCCCAGCTGCCTCCCAGCCTACCACTGCCCCTTAACCTCAGCACAGTCTCCCTGCATTCTTTCTTGGCCCTGCTCCTGCATCCTTGGTCTATATATCCACCAGAGTAAGCCCTTTAAAAATGCAAGCCATTAGGGACTTCCCTGGTGGTCCAGTGGCTAAGACTCTGTGCTCCCAATGCAGGGAGCCCAGGTTCAATCCCTGGTCAGGGAACTAGATCCCATGTGCTGCAACCAAGAGTTTTCAAGCTGTAACTAAAAAAAAAAAAAGTAAAGATACTATGTACCACAACTAACACCTGGTGCTGCCAAATAAATAAAAGAAGAAAATCATTTTAAATTGAATAAAAATAAAAATTGTTGTTGTTTTAGTTCAGTTGCTCAGTCATGTCCGACTTTCTGCGACCCCATGGACTATAGCACACCAGGCTTCCAAGCCATTAAATGTCGTTTGTGTGTAAGAGCTTCCAAGAGCTTTCCAAGGCAACATGCTTGAACGGCTTGTCTCTGATCACTTCCCAGGCCCCTTCCATTCTCCAAGTTTCAGCCTTTGGATAATATCTCAAATACATACAACACCTTCCCACCTAGGTCTGGCAGAATAATGGCCCCCCGAAGGTGACCATGTCCTAATCCCTTGAACTTTTGAGTATGTATGGTAAAATGGAACTAAGTTTTCGGATAGAATTAAGATTAGTAATCAGCTGATCTTGAGAGGGGGACATTACCTTGGGTTATCCAGGTAAGCCCAGTGGATTCATGCGGTCCTTAGAAGTGACAGAGGGAGGCAAGAGCGTCAACATGGTGAGATGTGAAAAGGACTCCACTGGCTATCGCTGGCTTTGAGGATGGAGGAAGGGGCCATAAGCCAACGAATCTAGGGAACCTCCAGGAGCTGGAAAAGGCCAGGGAATGGATTTTCCCCTGGAGCCTCCAGAGAGGAATGCAACCTGGCCAACACCTTGATTCTAGCCCAGAAAGCCACTCCTGTTAGACTTCTGATCTCCAGAAGCATAAAAAAGTAAATTTGTGGTTTTAAGTCATTAAACTTGTGTAATTTGTGACTACAACAATAGGAAACTAATATACTACTTCAGCGCCTTAGCATTTCCCAATGAAAACTGAATGAACAAGCCCCGCTCAGCCTCCAAACCACTTTCCACCCCATCACAGCCCTTTTTCTGCAAAAGGAATTCTAAGGTTCTGGAGCATAGTACCCGCATTCTGGAATTCACTGTCCTACAGCCTCCTGTCTTCCATCCGTGACAGTGCTGCAGACTTCTGCAGGATAATGATTTCTTTCATGTCTGCCTCCCCTGCCCTTGAACTGTGGCCTATTCACCAACGCAGCCTCAACCTCCTAGCACGAGGCTGTCCCAACAGAGGAAGTCAACAAAGCACATTTGTAATAATAATGGCTGCAAGTGTTACCTCTGTTATCCAGAGGTGGACACGCACTGAGCCCTGAGCCGGGGCGGAGCCCTGGGCTAAGCCTTTCAGAAGCACTTCATCCTACACCAACCCTGCAGGGTGGGTTACCATTGTTCTCCCTATTTTATAGGGTGAAGGAAGCAGCTGAGCCCTGAAGGGTTAACTGACTTGCCCAAGGATGCAGAACAAACAGAGGCAGGGCCAGGCAATGGATCCAAGAAGACCGCTTGGGAATCTGCACACTTAATCACAACAGCACACTGCTTCCCTCTCTACAGCCTTCCCAGGCAAGATGAGCGTCTCCTGTTCCCAACATTTGGGACCCTGTCGCTAGAGTTGGACAGACTGAGCGACTTCCTTTTCACTTTTCACTTTCATGCATTGGAGAAGGAAATGGCAACCCACTCCAGTGTTCTTGCCTCTAGAATCCCAGGGATGGGGGAACCTGATGGGCTGCTGACTATGGGGTCGCACAGAGTCAGACAAGACTGAAGCGACTTAGCAGCAGCAGCAGCTGGCAAGTGGCAGAGCCACTGTTTGAAGCTGGGGTCTGACTGATTCAAAAGGCTGTGTCCCTTTCCATCTCACCAGGCTGCTTCACTGTCCAATGAGCGAATGAACAAAACATCAACCCAGCACCTCTGGATGGCATGTGGCACACAGAATCAAAATGAGGACTGGCTGCTAACTAGTGCCACACGGCCCATCCTGAGGACTGTTTCTTTTTGAAAACAAGCACCGTCCAAATTTCTAGTTCCCGAAGGCTCAGTCTGCTAAAAGGGAGGGGATGACCTGCTTTAAAGCTGCCCCAACAGAGGCTGCGGCCTCTGGAAACGTGAGAGAGGCAGAACCAGTTCTTGGTCTAAATGTTAAGAATTTTTAAAAAGAAAGAGGAAAAAAACAGGTTTATGTGAAAACAAGGAACATACCAAAGGGAGCTGTAGAGAGATCGTGACGGAAATGCAGAGAGAAGTCATCTCTGTTGCCAGGTTGTTTAGGGAGGTAATGCCATTTGAAATCTGGAAGATAAGCCTTGAAAACCAGTTTCTAAAGGCTGTTAGTGGCACCTCTGTGACAGCAAGGGGCCTCGGTGACCTGTTTCAGGGTCTTTGGGGTGTGCATGGAGACCTTCAGCCTCGGATGAGAACAAAAGACTTCAGGAGAACAGCAGTCTTGTTTTCCAGGCAGTGCTGCCATCTCTTGAGGAACCAGGTCTGAGTACAGAACCCTTAGGACCCCATCCTTGACTCCTGCATCTAGAACCATGTGAGACTGCCTACATTTACAGTGGTTCTCCTTGGAGCCAAAAAAGGATTAGTACTATTTCCCCTGGAGATACCATTCCTAGACACAAGAAGGAGGCTTGAGGACCACTGGACACTCTTAGATAGTAAAGGGCCCTGTTTGTTGTCTGGTAAAATTGTTTTAATCAAGGCTTGGAGAATGAGCCAGTATTTATTGAGCACCTCCCTGTACCAGCCCCTTTGCCAGAAGTTACCATATACTTTATCTCATGTAATCCTCCACTGCTATTCTGGGAAGCAGGTTAATACCTGCCCATTTTACAGAATAGAAAACTCAGGCTCACAGAGGTTTGGCAACTATTCCAAGGGCACACAGCCAATAAGTGGAGGGTTTGGATTCAAACCTAGGTCTGATTCCAATCTTTGCCTCTTCCTGTTCCTGTCTCAACCTCCCTTCACCTTTATTTAAAAAAATGTGTACTGAGCATTTTACTAATGTACCCCATGTTCTGGTACATGCAGCAGTGAAGAAGACAGGCAAGGTTCCCACCTTTATGGCCTGGATACCCTAGTGTAGGGAGATGGACAATAAGAAGGAGACAGATAAGCAAGGTAATTCTGAATAGTGATAAGCACTGTGGAGAAAAATCAAGCAAGGGATTGGGGGAGAGGATGATTGAATGAGTGGAGGTGGCCGAGGAAGGTCTCCAGACGATAATTGAGCTGAGATCTTAATTAGTATCCAAAAAAAACCCACCAAATTCCTCCTGTTTCCCGCGTGTAGCCTGCGACATGCATTTGACTTTTCTCTTTATCCCCTCTAGTCCCCCATCAGCAGAGATTCCAAAGTACATACTTTCATTTTTGGGCTAGAATGCCTTGTGAAACCCACTGATAAGGTTACCTGTTCACACCAGGAGAGAGAATTTCAAAGTGGTAAACAGACCTGCTCAGCCTTACAAACACCATATAAAGACAGGTCCTGGGGCTCATTTGTCCTACGAAGCCAAGGAGCTGCCACCCCATAAGCACTCCTTGAGTCTGCATTAATCAGACAGCTCGAAGAAGGTTTCCTTTTCATTTTTCTAGGTCTGTGACGATGGATGATGTGTGGCGGCACTTCTGGATCCATAATCAGGGGGTGGTGGTGTTTTCTCACTCCTACAAGACTAAACTTCGTGGGACATTTAGGATATCTTCCTTGACAGTGCTGAGCTAAAGTGCTGTGTTCTTGAAAGGATGATTGCAGCCCTATTATAAAAGATAACCTAATCACACGGGAGAGAGTAAAACATCAAGCAATTTGATTTCAAAACCCTGAAATAGAAGACCAAAGAATAATTAACTACGAAAACCAGAAGGCTCTAATCTTGATGAACTAGTGGGACGACCAGGAAAGACAGAAAACTTAGATCTTCGAGCTTCACAGATCCTTGAATGGTTTGAGTGATCAGAATCAGGGCTCCCGCAGGCTTTCAGTTGGCTTGTGTGTGAGCTTTCTCCTCCCACTCCCTCAAGTCCCCACCCCTCCACGCACACTTTCAAGTAACCAAGTGTGCCTGCCCCAGCTCTGCCGTTCTGGCTTCTAGTAAGAAAGAGAAGACTTGCTCTCAGCGGCCCCCAGATCTGGGCTTCCTGCTAGGGCCTGTACACCTGCTGAAGGGAGGTGGCAGTTCCCACAGAGCCGGCAAAACAGACCCTTTCACAGAAAGGAGACAAATGGGCTGACGGCCAGTGACAGGTGATTTGATAAAACCTTCACAAGATTCCTCTTCCCTGTATTTGCTGTTGAGGCACAGCTACGGGTGACGGTGGCTCATGGGGGCTCTTTCATAAATCTCAAAGACAGGCCCTTTTAGACGCTGCCTACAAAGGAAAGCCCTTGGTGAGACTTCTGTCACTGACAGCCATATATTCTGTATAAAGGAGAAAACCGTCATGTTTTCCCAATTTTGAGCACAGTGGCTGAGAAAAAAAAAAAAAACATCACCTAAAACGATCTCAGTTCAGCTGGCAGGCTTGGGCCCAGGGTGAGGGTGGGGCCAGGGTCAGGGTCTTCTCCAGCTGCTGTTAATAAAACCACAACCCAGTCTTGGGTGCCTTTTCTAGGAAGGGTGGCTTCGACTCAACATGCTGGCCCAAGAAACTGCTCTTTCTGTTTTTCTTTTTCTGAGCAAGAGGAGAAGGAAATTCTCCTTAGTTTCACCATGGAGTTGGTATTACATTTGTGGACCCGAGAAAGATGTGACAACCATTCACTCTCAGATCTGGCTCTGGGCCTGGTTGGTACCACTTAAAATGAAGAGATGAGCCTCATTAGCTGGGATTCAACAGGCCCCTCGTGGATGAGAAGTCACTGAGTGAGAAAGCTTCATTCAAGGGTGAGGAAAGGGGGTCAAGGATGGAAATGACGCACAGGAGAAAATGAAAATGCATGAAGTTTCCTGAGTGATTTGCTGTGGCTATTTAAACCATTTAAAAGTCTAAACCCTCTTGAGGTCAGGGAAAGAACCAGTGGAAAATCAAAGGTACGTTTTAAAATGCAA
This sequence comes from Bos indicus, assembly GCF_029378745.1. Lineage (NCBI taxonomy): Eukaryota > Metazoa > Chordata > Mammalia > Artiodactyla > Bovidae > Bos > Bos indicus. The sequence goes on from NC_091761.1 coordinate 127,142,701, forward strand.
AGCATCTCTAAACAGCTATTTGATTAGGTTTTTATCCAACTAGACTATGATAATTAGCAAATGCCTGGGAGATGAGATTTAAATATGCCAATCAGCCCATCTCAAGAGTTTAGCGTGAACAATGTAGAATTTAATTATCCTTAAGCGATCACCACTTTGGCGGGGTTACAGCCTTAACTAGAGATCTGAAACCCAAAAGATGACCTCGCCTCATGCCTGGAGCAGCTGCTTTCCCACTTAAAAAAAAGAGCAATCCCAGGTGTTATCTGAAAATTCCACCAGTGTGACCTTTAAAGAGAATGATTTGGAATTCTTCTGGTGATAACTCTGCCACCATTTCTCCCGCTAATGGGGCAGTTTCAGAAGCAGCAGGGTGGTGGAGATAACTGACTTCACGGAGGTGCAATCAGACTCTACCTGCGATACCTAAATTGCCACTTTCCCCATCAGTGACCATTTCTTAGGTTGAAACTCATCAAAAGCTTAAAGATTCACAACTTCTGGCTTCTCATGCAGTCAGATGGGACATGCAAAATGGGACCTGAACTAGAGATTGACCTATAATGGGATTGAACATAACTTGAAAGAGAGGAAAGCGCAGTTAACTGTTGAGGAGCGCTTTTCTGTCTTGCTACCCGGGAATGTGGCATCATGAACTCTGGTTAAATGAAGTCTTTTCAATGACTCAGGCTCTCGTCACAATGGGTCCATTTTTCACCCCACAGACTGGGCTTGACTATCTCTCAAAATAGCTTTTTAGAATATTGTGATTGCAAAATGGCTAAGAGCAAGGAAGCTTTCACTTCTTCAGCCCGTAACTATAGAAACATGCATGTCTTGGGCACAAAGGGACATTACCAGGCAACATGACAAAAATGAATAGTATCAATAACCATCCCACAGTATCTCAGCTTTTGTAATTATAGATGACTGCAAGTACAACAGATCCCGACACAAACGGGTATAATGGAGACGTGATCATTTCTCTGCTTCTCTGTCACCAACTCTCCTCCTGTCTACACGTGGCCCTGCACTTGCATGGACTGGAGAGGTCTCTAATTAACCACCTGCCAGTGTCACTGGCCATAACTCTAACTGGGCCAGCACTTTCTTGCCCAAGTTCTCACAAGTGATAATTAAATCCCCCAGCCTCACTTATGAGGTCTGCTCACAACTGAGCAGATCATACATACACTAGCATGTCTACCAGTGACAGATTCTCCAAGTACCCCTGGCTGGCGTCTGGGCCGCCAGCACTCTAATCATGAGATAAGTATCTCCTTATGTGAGCACCTTGAGTCACAGCCTCTGCCCCGGGAGCCTTCACCTTTTCTTTTAATGGAACAATGTTTTGCAATTTCAGCTCCATCTATCAGGTGCCTCTTATTGTCTACTAATAGAGTTTACAGAATCCTATTCCCTGTCTAGGGCCAGGGCCAAGAAATCTTCTGTCGTTTCTGTAAGTCCAAGAACATTGCAGATGGACTATAAACTGAATTTGAACTTGGTCCACCATTGGCTGCCGACCTCAGAATGTGACAGCAAGGGTTTTAATTCATAATTAGATGTTGACTAGACAAATTACCTGCCAATGGTACCTTTGCCTACTGCATCGCACAGGAGAATAATGTTCAGTGTGGGGATACATGGAAAGAGAGAGCTCTCCTGGGAAGCAATGTTTTGCAAAAATCTATTTCCTTGACAACTGTTTTCCAAGCAAAAGCTAGTACTGCAGATTTTCCCCCCAATGATTTTAAACTATTCTGGTGTCTAAAAATCAACATTGTCAAATGACCTAATGTGAAAAATAGGGATTTAAATAAAAGAAAAAAAAATTTTTTTTAATTCTAAAGTTGAACATTTTAAAAGGTAGGGATTCACATGTACCATAAGATTTGGGGAAGAAAGGGTGGTAATGAGCAGAACACGGGCAGTATTTAGTGGTAACCACACTAGGAATCAGTGACATCGGTGATCATGGAGAAGAATGTGGAGGACAAACGGGCTGCCATGCTGGGCCCCTCTATCCAGAATTGGAGGACTAACCTAGTCTCTATGAGGAATACAGCCTAGACCCCTTCTAAGGTTTAAGGAAACTCCAGAAACAAACCCATCAGCCTCAGGTCTAAGTTAAGTTCCTTAAAATTACACAATCTCTGATTTTCTGGGGCTTCCCTGGTGGCTGAGACACTAAAGAATCTGCCTGCAATGCAAGACACTGGGGTTTGATCCTTGGGTCAGGAAGATTCCCCTAGAGAAAGAAGTAGCAACCCACTCCAATATTCTTGCCTGGAAAATGGACAGGGGGACAGAAGAGCCTAGAGGACCACAGTCCACGGGGTTGCAAAGAACTGGACACAACTAAGGGACTAACCTTAAAATTAAAACTATTATTTAGCTTATATGCAGAGTGCATCATGAGAAACTCTGGGCTGGAGGAAGCACGAGCTGGAATCAAGATTGCCAGGAGAAATCTCAATAACCTCAGATATGCAGATGACACCACCCTTATCGGAGAAAGTGAATAAGTACTAAAGAGCCTCTTGATGAAAGTGAAAGAAGAGAGTGAAAAAGTTGGCTTAAAGCTCAACATTCAGAAAACGAAGATCATGGCATCCGGTCCCATCACTTCATGGCAAATAGATGGGGAAACAGTGGAAACAGTGGCTGACTTTATTTTTCTGGGCTCCAAAATCACTGCAGATGGTGATTGCAGTCATGAAATTAAAAGATGCTTACTCCTTGGAAGGAAAGTTATGACCAACTGCTGCTGCTAAGTCACTTAAGTTGTGTCCAACTCTGTGTGACCCCATAGACGGCAGCCCACCAGGCTCCCCCATCCCTGGGATTCTCCAGGCAAGAACACTGGAGTGGGTTGCCATTTCCTCCTCCAATGCATGAAAGTGAAAAGTGAAAGTGAAGTCGCTCAGTCGTGTCTGACTCTTAGCAACCCCATGGACTGCAGCCAACCAGGCTCCTCCATCCATGGGGTTTTCCAGGCAAGAGTACTGGAGTGGGGTGCCATTGCCTTCTCCGTATGACCAACCTAGACAGCATATTAAAAAGCAGAGACATTACTTTGTCCACAAAGGTCCGTCTAGTCAAGGCTATGGTTTTTCCAGTGGTCATGTATGGATGTGAGAGTTGGACTGTAAAAAAAGCTGAGTGCTGAAGAATTAATGCTTTTGAACTGTGGTGTTGGAGAAGACTCTTGATACTCTTGGACTGCAAGGAGATCCAACCAGTCCATCCTAAAGGAGATCACTCCTAGGTGTTCACTGGAAGGACTGATGTTGAAGCTGAGACTCCAGTACTTTGGCCACCTGATGTGAAGAGCTGACTCATTTGAAAAGACCCTGATGCTGGGAAAGATTGAGGGCAGGAGGAGAAGGGGATGACAGAGGATGAGATGGTTGGATGGAATCACTGACTCAATGGACATGGGTTTGGGTGGACTCCGGGAGTTGGTGATGGACAGGGATGCCTGGCATGCAGCAGTTCACAGGGGTTGCAGAGTTGACTGAGCAACTGAACTGAACTGAAGAGACAAACACTTTCACCGATTTTCTGAGACAGGCCCAATTTCTACCCCATTATCAGACAACATGTCAGACACCATGTTATAAGTTTTTATTTGGAAAATGATCTTATGGAACGGTGGCCTTCCAGTTATGGGCAGAACCACACTCCCAGAGCCAGGACAGGTCAGTGATATGGAGAACACTACCATTCTCTGCTCAAGCTGACCCTCTACCCTGACGACATCAATGAAATTTTTAGCTTGACTCTACACAGGTTATGGCAAATCAGGACAGTTTTTAACATACCCACCTACTTATTCAATCCTATTATCTCCACACGAAGGCCTGAATGTCAAGAACTGTATGAGCTATTGGGGCCGCAGAGGGACAGGACTGGCCTACAGTGGGGAATCTTACTTTTTAAAGCAGGGTTCTTGATTTGAAATGGAAGCTTGTGAACTCCTTGAAACAACATAAAACTGTGTTCATGTGTGTGTGTGTGTGTGTGTGTGTGTGTGCGCGCGCACATGCCAGGGGCATTATGGGGAGGAAGGTTTACAGTATTTATCAGATTAGCATAGAGGTCTGTGACCTACGAAAGATTAAAGAAAGTGAAAGTGAAGTCGCTCAGTCGTGTCCAACTCTTTGTGACCCCACAGACTGTAGCCTACCAGGCTCCTCCATCCATGGGATTTTCCAGGCAAGAGTACTGGAGTGGGTTGCCATTGCCTTCTCCAGGGGATCTTCCTGACCCAGGAATCGAGCCCGGGTCTCCTGCATTATAGGCTTACGATTTACGGTCTGAGCCACCAGGGAAGTCAAGAAAGGTTAAGAATCACATAAAAGTTATAATGCAAATTGCTGTTTTCTGTCATAGATGTCTCTCCAGAGGCATAAGAAAACATAAGAAAAAGCTATGCCATGGAGGTAAAGTTTGGGCAGGACCTTGACAAATGCAAGCGTTTGGCTTCACGTGCAGCAAGTGGAAGAAGGAAGGCTTCCTTCTTTCAGCTCAAGCCACTCCCTCCAGATGCCCTCTGGGCCTCTCACCTGCATGAATCTCCCTCCTCCAAGCTTATTCCCCCCTCCATTCACTTATTCAACAAGTTCTTTCTGATTGCCTTCTGATGCCAGGCCCCATGAGCAAAACAGACATGGGTGCCTGCTTGCCTGCCCTCCTAGAGTTGACATTCCTATGAGAGAGACAAGACATCCATCAAACACGCACTCAGATACTTAATTACTGCAAAATGAGATCAATGCTAAGTAGGGGGAGAACAGAGAAAGAACCAACTGGATGGCCGTGGGTGGGGGGGCCTGATTCCAGAAAGAGGAAGAAGGCTTGGGGTGGGGGCTGGGTGGGGAGGCATTCTGACCGCTGTGCTCACTGGCCATCGATCTGGATTATAAACTGCCCCACAAGTTTGAAAATCCCTTAAGGGGAGAGGCCTCGGATCACAGGCTTGGCAGCTCACAGAGCTTGCGAGCACCTGGCTGGGTAGGCATTTGTATTTGCTGAACAAACAGAGGTGTGAATCAGCAGGCTATCCTGTGATATTTCTTATATTAAATATTTTAAGCCCTTTCAGGTGCAAAGGTCTCATTTTAGATCTCCTTCATTCCCGAAGCACAGAGAACAGCTAACCATTCTTGAGGCAGGGAGGATGTATCCCATTTTCACAAACTTCAAAGAAACTGATTTTGCTTCCCTCTTCCTGGCTCCGTCCCAAAAGCTGCTTCAATATTCAATCTCCGGCCTTCATTCAAGTTCCAAGCCTTTCCCGCATGACTCTGCTCAGATTCTGTCCTCCTCGAGCTGAGGCTCGTTCCCAGCAGCTCAAAGTTGAAAGACAGGACCGGCATGGAGGCAGAGCTCACCCTGGGTAAAGGAGATGAAGACTCAGAGAGGGCGCTTTCGTGCCTTGAAGGAGGTAAGGGTCTGAAAATGGAGTTATTCTGTCGATTGCCGGTTTTGTTCACCGCCGTGTGTCTGGCGTCTGGCACACAGTACACAATATGTATTTGTTAATGAGCCAGTGAATGAAAGGGGACTGAAGCATGCCAGTCAAAGGTGGGGAGCTGGTGGAACACTAGGACCAACAGCAAACCCCGCGATGTGCTGACACGAGGTGTAGTTCCCACACAAGCACTGGTCAATCCTTTTGTTTACCTTAAATAGTAAGACAAAAATGAAATAAAAGCACACCAGAATTTCATTTGCTTGTCAGTGATATGAGTGGGTTCTCTGCTGAATTTCTGGTAGCAGTAGTTTTTGAAAGCCAGAAAAATGTTAATTTTCAACTCCTCCCGCTTTTTACAATACATGTTTAACGCCTACTCTGCACTATTAACATTTTCTCCACCACTTTCTTAAGTCTAGATAATCATCAAAACAATAAATACAACCCTGATTTATAGGGTTGGCTAATTTCTGTGGTGTAAATATTCCCATACCAAACCTATGATGGGTAGACATAAACAGTAGCACACCATTATATACAGACACAATAGACATAGGTAACCTCAAGAGGTTATCTATTTATTATAGATAAATAATAAAAAGTGGAGTAAGTTAGGGGGTAATGAGATTTCAGTATTTGCTACCTTTGCTTTTAGTATAATTTCTTTAATTGTAAACTTATATATTTAAAAATAATGGCTATTTTAACAATCAGCTCACAAAACTTCTGAAAATTTAACAATGGCTCTCATGACTCAGCTCCAGCACATCACTGGGCACATCCCACTGGCAGACCTAGCCCTGCTTTGGGGTCACAGGAGATCGAGCGTCAATGGACTCACCCAGGACCATGCAATCAGAAAAGCTAGAAAGCCGCTGTATCAGTGTTCATACAACATGTGACTTTTATGATTAAAGAAAAGGATTTCTTCCGAACTACATTTCAGGATTTAGGGTTTCTGAAAGCCGAGCCCCAGCATCCCCTCCCCCTAAGGAAGAAGGGTATATGCCAGGCTATTCCCCAGCGGGGCTGGTGCTGCCTTTTGGAGGGCTGGAGAAGGACATAACCAGCTCTGCGCTTTTTAGGTTGTGGGCACAACCTGTAGAAAACTGTAGCCTGAGGGCCAAATCAGAAGTTCCCCAAGTCAGCCAGGTGAGAGGGATTCTAGATCTGGGGCGGGGTTGGGAGGATGGAGCCAGGGGAGCTACAGAGGTTGAACCACAAGCCGAGCTGGCTCCATGGGGCACAAGGAGGGGAAAATGGCCCAGGAGACAGCGATCTAGAACAAAGGGGCCCTGACTTGGCAGGCTGCCCAGGTGCCATCTCAGCAACAAGACAAACCCCCCAGCCCTGTCGACTCGGAGGCTCCGAGTCACTCTCGCGTCCCAGCTGGGTGCATGTGTGTGACACCAGGCGTAGTCAGGCAAGCAGGTGACTCCACACCTAAGTCCTCTGGCAGACGATGGGAATGAATAAGCACCCTCAGCTCTACAACGGCTCTTGCCCTTCCTAACGCATCTCCCCTGAGCCTTAGGCTCAGGAGCGAGGTGGGGTGTGCAGGGGAGATGGGGTCCCTCTCAAATAATAGTCGAGCTGAGATTTTGGGGACATGGGAAACCCTAACTATGGTGGGGTGGGGATGGGGGTTGGGATAAGGGTGGGAGAGAGAAAATGGCGAGAACACGACTCATGACCCCAAAGTCCTGCTCACTCTACTGTTTGCTACACCCTCCTGGACAAGGCCCTACCCACGAGTCTCAGTTTCCTCATCTGGAAAGAAGAGACCACTTTTGAGGACTGTTTTATTTTAAAAAGTTGTAAAAGCTCACTTATTGGCCGCACCACATCTTAGTTGCAGCACGTGGCGTCTCTGGTCTTCGCTGCAGCGCGCGGGATCTTTTGTTGCAGCATGAGAACTCTTAGTTGTAGCGTGTGGGAGCCAGTCCCCTGACCAGGGATCGAACCCAGGCCCCCTGCACTGGGAGTGCGGTCTCAGTCACTGAACTACCAGGGAAGTCCCTTGAAGACTATTTTAAAGACTATAAAAGAGAAAGAAGAAACGCTATATGACAGCAAATGGACTAAGCAGATGGGACAGGACATCAGGAGGCAGGCTGGGTCGAGGGGGGCAGGGACAGTGAGTTGTCTCCGTACCAGGCTCATTCCAATCCCGGGACCACTGCTCTTCATTCCCAGGAAGCTGCCAGCCCCCTCTGCACTCATGCCAGACTCGTAGAGTCTATAGTTTGTGCATTTTACGATCATGGGCAAAATGGAATAACCAAGGCTCCCTCTCTGGTTCTGCCATTTTCTAGCTGTGTGAGTCTGGGCCTGTCACCTAACATCTCTGAGCCTCAGCTTCCTCAACTATAACACAAGGAGAGCCATCTCTGTCGGCTAGAACCATGGTGGAGATTAACAACCAATGGGAAAGGCCCACTTCCTGGCAGTAGTTACTGAGTTTTGGTTTTGATCGACTGACATCGGCTGGGCCACCGAGAGTGAGACCAGGTGTTCTTGCAGAGCAGGGCATGTGGTCTTGCTTAGACCGATCAAGGCCCGGGGGCAGGGGAAGTGGCATGGGAACAGAGAAGAGCACAAAAGGGGCCTGGCTGTACATGCTCCTTAAGTGGGTGAGTCCTCAAAGTGGGCAGGTGTCCAGGTGGCAGGCCAGGCTCTGTGTGTGGCCATCCTTCCATCCAGAGGCAGGCCACAGCCTAGGGTTCAATTCCTTCAACCACACTACAGGACAGGTGACTTGGGGTGCAAGTTACATGGGGTTCTTACTCTATAGTAAGGATGACATATGATGGGAAGGCACTGGTAGCCACCAGTTACTTACTGAGGCCAAAGCCCCTGTGGGGAACAGGGCCTAACACGAGGTCACCAACTTCCCCGGTCCTGCCTTCTCATTTCTCTATGGCTCCTGCTGTATCAATCTCTTTTTTGTGTGTTTGTCAAAGGGCAGCCCCCAGAGCTCCCCAATGGGACATAAATAGAACTGATGTACAACAAGCTACTATATTCTCAGCACTGGGAGTGGAAGGCCCTTAGTCTTAAAGTGACAGATGAGCAGGAAATTATTTCTTGCTGAAGAATAATGAAGACCATAAATTGCTGTGTGTATGGATGATTCACTAGAAGGTAAGCATCTCCCACTGAAAAAGAAAGGTGCCACCACTTCAAGCCTCAGGGCCCAATTTCACCACTTCGTTCCTCCACTTCCAGCAACCCTACCCACCCCCTTCCTCTGCCCTCATAGCCCTTGTCCCTCCTCCTCAGCCTCTGGACAGACGCACGTGTGGAGGGCCACTTTCTCCGTCAAAAAGTTCCTTCACTCCTAGGAAAGGCTTTCTGGACACAGAACTGTTCCCTGGGTGATGGTGAGCATGGCCATGACGGGCTCTTGTTTTGAAGGTTGAAGGCCCTGGGATCCATCTTCTGACCAGATCCCACACGAGACCTTTCCTGTGCCTGGTTATGACCCAGGCTGCTCTATCACTCCCGCTCTCTCTCCTCTGGCACTCCCGCCTGATCAAGGGACCTAAACAGCAAGATGCCAGTGTGGCTGTGATCAAACACGTGTCTTCATTTTCCGCTTCTAACAGCAGCTTCAGAGGAATCACTACAATTAAGCAGATACAAGCACAGCCTGACGTACAGCAGAGAAACACACACGAATTCCCCGCACTAAGTAGAGACCTGAAGAAATTTAACACACAGGCTTATTTATTTCAAATACAAAGTTGACCCCGCAGACCTGAGGAACGGGTTTCAGCTAATACTTTGCCAAAGCACAGCTACAACGAGATCGCTCATCCTGGAGGAGGTGCCAGATGGACCTGTAGCTGTATGATGAAATGATGTCTTTTAAAAGGACAGGATCATTCCAACCTATGACCACCCCGCCCCCCCCCCCCCCCCCGCCCACATTGGGTTTGTAGCCTAACCGGTTTCATCACCCCACCACCCCTAGAAGAGAAAGCAGCTCCTGGGGATCCCCAGTCCAGGCCCTGGACTGTTCTCCCACCCCACAGGGGAGCTATCTCACACTGCCAGGTTCAAGGATAAGATTTTTTTTTCTTGAAGTCAAACTGCAGCAGGAGAACTGAGATTTTGGTGAGACTGAATTTCTTTCTGTTGTCTTATTAACCACTGAAACGGTCCCTGAGGGAAAATTGGCATTTTCCAGAGGGTTTTAAACAAGGAAGAGATTTCAACCAATAGACTGGAAGTCAGCACTCCTGATCTGAAGCTGACAGCAGAACCGAGCAGAGAAACCAGGAGTTGAAAAGGGGTGTGGGAGGGAGAGCCTGCCTTCGAACCAGCCTCATGCTGCCCCACACATCAATCACCTCTGTCCCCAAGGGCTGGGGAAAGAGCCAGAGAAGAGTCTTCTGTTGGTATTTGTCAAACTCAGCTCACTCCCATGAAGCCAAGGAAAGAGATTTAAACTATGCGTGTCGGTCGATTCTGTGTAACGAAACCAGGCATCTGGTATTTTGAGAGCCTCTGAGAATCATGATGACGAGGCGAGGAGAGGGGGTCATTTCTTCAGCTCATTCTCACCTTTCAGAAGGGGTGATTTTAGCCCTGGAGGAGCAGGAATCAAGCACATGTTGCCTAAGTTCCATGAAATCCAGGATCTGAGCAAGAGGCTGCAAGCCGGAAGCAGACTCCAAGACCCAGTCTGGGCCCCCATTTCTGAGATGAAATTCGGACCTGGAGAAGTTAAAAGCCTTGCCCAAGATCCTATGGTAAATGAATCTCTTAATCCGTGACCTTTGGGGATGAAATAGGCTGGAACCCTCAATCAGAGACAGGCTCTGAGTTTTCTTTTCATTTTAAGACAGCCTAGTTCACAAGATGGTTTATTTCAAACCAATAAGGCCTAGCTTTGTTTTAAGCCACTTCAATGATCAGAGGACAGCATGTGTTCCAGTGAACTCCACGGCACTTTGGAACCATAGAAAATTTACAGCCTACACGTGAGAAGATTACATCCCCTGGCATTAGCTGTCAAGTCAGGCTTCCCAATGTGGCCACACACAGATTAAAGCAGAAAACTCACGGCGCATAAAGAAAGGACAATAATTTGCAGGAGAGAAGAACTGCTTTGGCACCAGCACAGTCCTGGGACCTGGGACCTGGGACCTGGGACCTGGGAAGCACCCCATGGGATGGTGCTTCCTTAACTCAGAGCCTAGATTCAGCCCAGCAGTGCCCCTCCAAATACAAGTCAGAACCACTTTCCTTTTACAAAGCCTATCCCTCTGGAAAGAGTCAGGTGCCTTGTGAATCTGTACAGCAGCCTGGGGTCCCTTAAGACAAGAAGCTCTATACCAGATGAGATGTCTCTGACAGATCATCATCTGGAAAGGCAACCTCCAGGATCCCTGAGTACAGGAAGGGAAACTAAGGCTCGGGGGGTTTAATTTATCCATGGGTGCACAACCCATCAATAAGAGAAAATTATTCCATCTGGGGCTGGGGGATGGAAAGGAATGGAGGACTCGGGCCAAGGCTGCTGAAGGCTGCTGCTCAACAATCCTCAGAGCTCCCAGGGTTCTCTCTCTGTCCAGCCAGAAATAGATCAGGGTTTCTCAACCTTGGCATGACTGACATTTTGGGCTGGATACTTCTCTGTTGCGGGAGACTGTTCTATACAGTGTTGACATTTATCAACATCCCTGGCCTCTACCCACTGGACGCCAACAGCATTCCCAGTTACAACATCTAAAAACGTCTCCAGACAGTGCCAAAGGTTCGGGGAGGTGGAGCAAAACTACCCCAGTTGAGAAGCACTGGAAGAGATGGACAACAGGTTTCAGAGAGAGAGAGAGAGCAGTTCCCCAGTACTGTCCTCCCAAACATGCATCCAGTCCCATCACTTCATGGAAAATAGATGGGGAAACAGTGGATAACTTTTTTTGGGGCTCCAAAATCACTGCAGATAGTGACTGTAGCCATGAAATAAAAACATGCTTACTCCTTGGAAGGAAAGTTATGACCAACCTAGATAGCATACTAAAAAGCCAGCAAAGGTCCGTCTAGTCAAAGCTATGGTTTTTGCAGTAGTCATGTATGGATGTGAGAGTTGGACTATAAAGAAAGCTGAGGGCTGAAGAATTGATGCTTTTGAACTGTGGTGTTGAGGAAGACTCTTGAGAGTCCCTTGGACTGCAAGGAGATCCAGCCAGTCCATCCTAAAGGAGATCAGTCCTGGGTGTTCATTGAAAGGACTGATGCTGAAGCTGAAACTCCAATACTTTGGCCACCTGATGCAAAGAGTTGTCTCATTGGAAAAAACCCTAATGCTGGGAAGGATTGGGAGCAAGAGGAGAAGGGGACAACAGAGGATGAGATGGCTGGATGGCATCACCAACTCAATGGACATGGGTTTGGGTAGACTCTGGGAGTTGGTGATGGACAGGGAGGCCTGGCGTGCTGCGATTCATGGGGTCACAAAGAGTCGGACACGACTGAGCGACTGAACTGAACTGATGCTGGGAAAGACTGAAGGTGGAAGGAGAAGAGGACGGCAGAGGATGAGATGGTTGGATGGCATCACCGACTCAATGGACATGAGTTTGGGTGAACTCCGGGAGTTGGTGATGGACCAGGAGGCCTGGTGTGCTGCAGTCCATGGGGTCACAAAGAGTTGGACGACTGAGCGACTGAACTGAATTGAAACATGCCTCACCTCCTGTGCCCTAGAAAAGAGCCTGGTCACTCAGCCAATTTCCTGTAGGAGCCAGACTAGAGGAACACTGAGGCCAGCCACGGCACTCTGGTCCTGGAGAAAGCAGCTTAAGACCAATACCCACTCTGACATGGCCCCTCGGCTCAGACATTGGCAACTACTGGAAACTCAGGGAGTCCATGGAGCTCCCCACCTGGACTGCAGCCGGGGCAGGGTGACAGACATCTAATTAGCAGGCAACTGGATGAGCTGTGCACAGCAGCCACACTGCAGCACAAAAAGATGGCATCCTGTAAGTCCCTCGCAGAGCTGGGGCCGTGACAAGCAGGGCTGGGGGAATATTCAGGGGTCTCAGCAGAGGAGATGCAGTAGGAAGCTAAGATTGATGTGCCAGGAACTCTGCTAAGCACTTGATATAGTCTCCAACCCTGAGGACGGTCCCATTGTACAGAAGAGGAAACAGAGGCAGTCGTTCAGCACCTTGCTTTGAGGCCCCTGTTGGTGGGAGGGCAGCCAAGCTCTGCTCAGGACCAAGCCACCCTCACGCAGTGCGCCTCGCAAGGCTCTGGTCCCAGCTCGCAAGACCCGTCGTCGAGCCAGAGGAAAACACGGTCTGACTCGAGGGCCTGCAGCAGGCTTCAGTCTCTGCTAAACAGCCTTGAGCCAAGTGCTGCCAGCGGCTCGGCCCCATGCCTGAGCGGGTGCTGGGGGCCTTCCAGCCCGGGGAGCGGGAACGGCGGACGCCAGCTGGAACAGAACCTGAGAACACATTAGCAGAGTCTCACTTCCCAGGAGAACGCCACTCCGCCACGCTGAGCAGACTTCTTTGGCAGCAAGAAGGACTCACAGAGTCCCGGTGTCACTCAGAGGAGCCCTTTGTTTCCCAACAGCAACCCGGGAAGGCGGCAGTGGCCCTCCGGTGGGAGTCGGGGAGGTCTCTGCTGGGAACTGCTCAGTCCTTCCAGCCCCGTAATAAGGTGCAAGTTCCGCAGGGCAGAGCCGGGGGTACGGGGTCTCCCAGGGTCTTCAGGGTCAGCTAGGCAGACTCTTAGGAGCCAGGAGCTGCTATGAAGGGGCTGACATGCTGAAGGACAGGGAAGCCTGGCATGCTGCAGTTCACGGGGTTGCACAGAGTCGGACACGACTGAGTGACTAAACAACGGCAACATTGGAAAGATAGAGCATCTGGCTCCGGGTGGCCAGTGCTGGGGAGCGAGACCGGCTGTCTGGGTCTGCGGAGCACTCAGCGATCCCAGCTCAGGCTGGCCTCCACCACTGCAGGCGGATGGCAGGGTCTCGCCCCCTGCCCCTCCCCCTACTGCTAACACGCCTCAGATGGAACAAGACCATCGCTTTTCTAAATCCCACCACTCAGGAGGGGAGGACACTGGAGATAAGCCTCCTAAACCCCGAGGCAGAGATTCTCCCCACAGGGCACCTCCTCCTTTCTTTCCAACAGCTGAACTCGGGTCCTGGCTGGGGTGGGGATCAGAATGCCCTCTAGCAGGCCAGAGCTGGACGCAGCGGAGCGACTATTATTCACTCACTCACTTGCTAACAGGCCAGAGGACCGTCTGCGGTTAAAGGACAAGTGGGTTAATTCTGTGAGGCCTGCTCAGCGACAAGAGGCAGAAGGGCACGCGTTAGTCTCTCCCTGCAGAGAGCATCTGCCTTGAAGAAACGGAGCTTCTTTCGCCCTGGGTCACAGCCCCAGACACAGAAGAGACGGACACTGCCTGCCCTGAGGAGTCTTGGCTGCAGAGCTGAGTGTGGGTGTCCTTCCCACCTGCCAGGAGGTGGCTCACAAATGCCAAGGGCAGAATGGGGACAGAGGTCTGTCCACTTCTGCTACTTGCCGGGCAACGGGCAGCCAAGAGCAACCCTCCCGGCCTCCAAACAAGGCAGTGAGCTGGGACAGAGGATTAAAGCACAGCTGAACAGCCAAGCGACCTCAGGGTCCAGGCCTGGAAGAACCAAGAACCCTCTTGCCTCTCAAGCTGGCCCGTTTGTCTTTCCGACCAGCTGGGCCTGATTACAAAAGGAACCTCGGCAAGGGTAGGCCTGCAGGTCCCCCTCTGGGACAGGAGAAAGGATGGGATCGGGTTTCTAACCAACACTTCAGAACCCAGTGGTGGCTAGCCCCGGTTCTTGGCGTCCACTGATTTCTAGAATGTTTGCTCTTAGTCGGTGGACCCCTGTCAAGTGTTCAGCAGGTGGGATCTCTCCAGAACCAAGCTTCCCTCCCCAGCTCCTGCTGTGATCATTTCCTCCCTTTCTCCCAAGCCAAGCTCCTCCAGTTCTCCTTTGAGGGGTTCTTATTTACTCAATGGACAAGAGAAGAAAATAACTTTAAAAATAAACCCAGCTAAGAGCAATACAGCCTGCCTTTAGCCTTTGCCATAATACTGATTTGAAACAGGAGAGCCAGGTTGTCTGAGTGAGAATTACAGGGTGTGTGGATTAGGGAGGCAACCAAGCCTTCTTTATTTCTCTTCTGTAAGGACTAAATTGATATTTACGTGCACAGGCCAAGAGGAAAACAGGGCAACCAGCTCTCCTAACAGCCATTTATACATCCAAGTGTGGTAGATTTATCAGAGTCTAAAATGGCAGAAAGAGAACTCAGGATGTGAAATGTCAGAGATGAGTTCTGTGTTGTGCTGAAGAGAGTATCCTGTGGGTAGAAGGCCCTGTCCTTTGCTCGAGGAGAGAGGTGGTTAGGCCACAGAGTCAAGAGAAAAATGTCTGACCTGGTCTCTCTCAGAACTCTAGTACTGCCCCCAGACTAGCTCAGAACCAGCTCAGAAGCAGCTACACAGAAGCAGCCTGGAGCTGTGGTTGTCGCCGAGGCTGACGGGTTTCTTGGAGCCTCGGCATGGCGAGCACCAGGCACTGATTTGGGAACAAAAGGCTCCAGACTCCTACAGAGTTCCTCATTAGATCCTTCAGCTCTGGGTCAAACGTACTCACCAAGGTCACAGCTCAGCAATGAACCAGATGCCTCCTCATCCATCCATCCCTTGAGGGCAGGAGAAATAAATGTTGGGAAGAAACGATGCTGAGGACCTGATTTACAAAGGCATGGAGGACTCTGTCTTGCGGCAGAGGAGAGCTGCCTCTGTTCAGGGTAAGGCAGAGACGCACAGGAGCCCAGCTGCACTGGGGGCGCACGCCCGTGTTCGTGGGGCTGCCAGCATTTATACCCTCTGCTTTTTGACTCAGCAGCAGAGGTTCTATCCCCTCACTTTGGCACCTCAGCCTGGCTGGTGACTGAAGGTCTTCTTGGGAGCCAGCACAGTTACGGGCGAGATGGAGCACCCTGGCATCTTCAACATCAGAAGTAACAAGGCTGAAATATACTCAACTTCTTGGTTCACCCTGTTATGCTGTCAGGAGCCAGCTCCTTCCATCAGAGGCAGGTCAGCTGGAGAAGTGCAGCAGGCAGGCTCTCAGAACCCCAGGAACCCCGAGGTCCCCGTGGGGCAGGGAGGCCAGCACTCTAGGACCTTCCAGCCCAGAAACCACGCTGGATGCCAGAAAGAGAAACACATGTGTGGGCAGATGGCCTCTGAAACCCCGAAAACATCTCTTACCTGGGAAATGGCAGCAGAGCCTCACAGGACAAAGGGGCCCACAGAGAAATGGGGAGCAGCTGAGAATCGAAAGGAGAGCTAGGTTCCTGGGCTGGCGTTCAGGACAAGAGGCGGAGGTTCCCATCTCAGAGCTCAGCATGGGGAAACTCTAACAGCAAGAAGACCCATCAGCTTGAACTTCAGAACCATTAAGAATGGCTCCCCAGCCCCAAGACTGGGAAAGCAAGTGCAGTCAAAGGGTCAGCCAGTATGGACCAAGGATTCCCTCAGCTGCCGGTAAAGTCCAGAAATACAAGGAATTCTTTGCCCATTGAGAGACTCAGTCAAGAAAGTCTACAGCAAGAGAGGTGAAAACAGGGCCAGGGTGAGCCACAGACAGGAAGGCACCAGCCAGACCTAGGTCCCCGGGTACTTCTCCACCTCTCCCCACGCTCTGCGGATTCACATCACTACTAGGAAATTACTGGGATTTCTGACATTGAAAAGGTGCCTAAGTATTAAACATTGGGCTTCCCTGGTGGCTCAGATGGTAAAGAATCTGCCTGCAGTGCAGGAGACCCAGGTTCCATCCCTGGGTCAGGAAGATCTCCTGGAGAAGGGAATGACAACCCACTCCAGTATTCTTGCCTGGAGAATCCCCACAGTCCGAGGAGCCTGGCGGGCTACAGTCCATGGGGTCGCAGAGTCAGACACGACGGAGCCACTAACACTTTCCTTTTCACTTTTAGTACTAAGTATTAGCACGCTCTGTGTGCTGTCACACGGTGCATTGGTCACGATGACAAAAGCTGAAGCTCAGAGTCTCTGGTGCAAAACACACACTGTCTTCAGGAGACCTGCTCAGCCTGCAAGTGCTGCACAGAAATTGGTGCCAAGGGTTCTTATGCGAATTAAGTGCTTACGAGCGGCGAGTGCTAGACAGTCCAGAAGGTACCGTTTCCGAGCTAGATGAAAACTCAAATCAAGAGTCCTGGGGTCCTTCCCAGTACCTGCCTGGCATGAAGGTTACGAACAGTGCTCGTGAAATTCCTCAGGAAACACAGCAGCTGATCTGGCTTCCACCATTATATCGTTGACAGGAAGCAGGAGACAGGTAGTCAGGGAAGAATGACAGTTTGGGGATTCGTGTGATGACAATTAGCCAAGTTCTGCTCTGCTTCTCTTTACAAAGAAAACTTCCCTTCTCTTTGCTCTTGGAATGCCATGTCAGAAGAGAGACATTTCCATGGCAACCATATACACATTTAGTGATGTGTCACTAAATTTGTGAGTGCACAAAGGCACATTAGGAGACTTTTTGAATGTGGCAAGAGAAATAGATTTTCATAATTGAATGTTGCCCTCAAGTAGAGTTTAGCATTTGCTGAAAGCCGAGGTTGCAGCCAGAGATGCAAAACTCTGCCTCGACAGAATTGAGGCTTGACCCAAAAATCTCAAAAAAGCAGACTTTAGGTGTGGGCTGGCTCTTTAGAACACTGCTGCCCAGAAAGGGGTTTAGATAGCTGTGGGGGGCCGGGATGGTCTCAGCAGAGTCAGGGAAAGAAGATCCACCTACTTGACCAGAGCCCAGAGACAGAGCAAGCTCCCTGCATGCGAATCAGACATGATCCTGATCCTTCCCCAGCATCTCACGACCCCAAGACTATCATCTGTTCTAACAAAGAGAGTGCAGGAAAAGATCAGCACCAATATCAGATAGATTCCCCCAGAAGGAAAACAAACTAAAAAGAGCGCTGAATCCAGAGCCAGAAGTCCCAGGTGTGTGTCCTAGTTCTGGCTCTTCCTAATCACGGAAATTCGAAAGCCATTCTTTTTCTCAGCTTCAATCTGTAAACTGGGAATATGCTTTCTGATTACCAGGTGCTTCAAGGAGGCGGCAGACACAGAAGCATCACTATTAAACCGCAATGCTGCCAAACTAGGACACTGTTTATAAGGTGGCACTGGCTTGGCCCATGTACCCTGAAGGGGGCCTCTAGCCAGATGGGCTGGGCTCCCAGGGCATGCGTGTGGCGAAGGGGCCACCTCAACTCTGTCTGCACCCTTTGGGGCTACTGTGGATTTATGGTGGCCTCACCCTGGGTCTCTTCGGGAGCTGGGACAGCCCTGAAGCACCTGCCCAGTCCCAGAGCCTCTGACGTCAGCCTTTCTGGCCCCCCTGCCCCCACCTAAGTGCTAAGTACCCTAAGTCCTGAGCCCATCAGCACAGCCGCCAGAGGGCCTCAAATATTCAATTCTACCCACCTGCCACCCCTCCCCTAATCTCTTTATTCTTCCCATTACCCTTCCCACTCAGACTAGACCTTGGCCTCCACTGCTTCCAGGAAAGAAAAGCCACCACTGGAAAGTAAACAAAAGAAGCTCAATTTTGGCTTTTGAGCTTCCAAGGGCCTAGGTCCTGGCAATGAGAGGTTTTCAAGAACAGTTTTGAAGACCTTGGATTCCCCTGACACACTTGATTCAGAACTTCACCTCTGTCTCAGAGAGCACTCTGCTTTGGGGTAAGAGCCAACACCTCCACTCTGAAGCCCAGTGAAGCACCCCCTTCCCATCACCGCTCCCCCTCCTCCTCCCATCAGCCTTATCTGGGAGCTGGGCTGGGCCTGCCTCAGGGCAACCTGTCTCCCTGGGGGCCACCACCTGCCAGCATCCCAGGCTCAGGGCCCAGACACCACCTGCATCAGCCCTCCTGACCACGTGGCCCTTCCACTGCCCCGCCACACACGCCCATCCCATACACCTCCCACTACACCCCCACCACACACACTCCCACCACACACACTCCCATCACACACACTCCACATCACACACACTCCCATCACACACACTCCCATCACACACACTCCACATCACACACACTCCACATCGCACACACCCCACCACACACCCCTCCACCATACTCCCACCACACACTCCCCATGGCACACTCCCCACCACACACTCTCATCGCACACTCCCCATCAAACACCCCTCCACCACACATACCCCCCACCACACACTCCCCATCGCACACTCCCCACCACACACTCTCATCACACACTCTCATCACACACACCCTCCATCACACACACCCCCACCACACACTCCCCATTGCACACTCCCCATCGCACACTCCCCACCGCGCACACCCACCACACACTCCCCATGGCACACTCCCCGTCACACACTCCCATCACACACTCCCATCACACATTCCCTACCGTGCACACTCCCACCACACACACTCCCTGTCACACGCTACCCACCACACACACGGTCCCATCACATGCTCCCATCACATACTCCCCATCGCACAGTCCCCACTGCACACACTCCCTACCACACACACTCCCCATTACACGCTCCCTACCACACACGCTCCCCACCACACACGCTCCCATCACATACTCCCCAACACACACTCCCACCACACACTCCCCATCACACACTCCCACCAAACTGGAGCAGCTCAACCACCCCTGAGGGCTAGGCCCCGGCCTGCCCACTTGCACTTGTGAACTCCAAGTTCCCCAGGCCCTGCAGCCTGCCCTATCCACTCCCGACACCACTGGTCCACCCTCCACTGAGGCACACCCCAGAGAACCACTCTGGTTTATGCCAGAGGGGCTGGCACACTTGGCTCCAAAAGTCACCGCCTCCCCTCACACTGCTGATCAGAACACAAACATTTCCAGTTTCCCGCTGTGGAAAGCTGGCATTCTGCAACAAGGTAAACACAGAATGACCATATACACATAAGAGCAACCTCTTACGTATGTCCCCAAAAGGACTGAAACACGTGTCCACCCAATAACAAGTACATGAATGTTCAAAGCAGCATTATTCATAATAATGGCCCAAAGTAAAGCACCCCAAATGTCCATCAACAAGTGAACGGATAAACAAAATGCAGTATATCCATACAAAGGAAAAAAGAAATAAAGCTGACGTGTGCTGCAACATGGAAGAACCCTGCAAACATCATAAAGGTCACGTATTGCATGATTCCCTTTGTGTAAAAGGTCCAGAATAGAAAACCGTGTAGAGACAGAAAGCAGACTGGTGGTTGCCAGGGGCTGAGGTGGGAGTGGGGGTATGGGGTTCCCATCTGGAGGGATGAGGAAGTTCTGGAGCGGGACAGTGGTGATGACCACACAACACTGGGAGTGTACTTAATGCTACAGAATGGTCCACTTTAAAACTGTTAAAATGATAAACGTTATGTGTATTTTACCTGCAATTATTTTTTAAAAGTCACCATCTCACAGGGCAGTCTATGCACTTCCTTGGTGCCTCCCCCAGCAGCCTCTGCAGCCTTGCTAAGGTGAGACCTTGGGGTCTCTGGCACTCCAAGACTGGAGGAGGGGGTGCTGGCTCAGGAGGCAATACTGCAAGTGTCAGACACTTCCCAGCTAAACTGGTGGGGCTGCTACAGGGCCGCTGGGGACATAAATACACCCTAGGAGGGCAGGCATGGACGAAGGAACGGGAATGCATTTCAGCTTTCAGCGCCCTCTCCGGAAGCTGAACAGCTCAACACAGGCTGCTGCTGAAAACACTGTGACCCCGGGGGAGAAAGACACCACACACATTTCAGTCCTGCGACAACAAGGATGATAAACCAGCGCTGGGCACGTAGCACCTGTTACCCTGGGGGAAGAACAGACCTAAATATTCAGACTATAAGATGCGCAAACCACTACAGGAAGCGTCGGGGCAAGACAGCAAGAGCCAGGACTACCAGGCTGCCACCACACAGGGACCGCTTTGAACCAGAGCTTCCAGGATGTCTTCCAGGTGTTCAGTCCAGCCCGTTTTCCATCCCAAGCTGAGGCCAGGACCCAGGGTGGCTTACGCAGCACTGGTGGAGCTCAGATATCAGGGAGGCAATCTGGAAGGGCGGCCAGGGTGCGAATGCCCCCTAAACACACCTTAGATGGCAGGATCGCAGGGACTTGGCCACATGATCCTCCCTTCAGTGGTCAGGGGCATGGTTTCAAGAGAACATGCCCCACCAGAGCAGAGATGATGGCCAGAAGCTGAGTGTGGCAGGATCTATCCGGTCACTGCTTGTGGTCACGGGGAAAAGACAAAACCCACCATTACCACTGCGCAAAGTCTCCCTTTCCTCAACAGCAGCGAAGACTGAACCCTGCCTTCTCCCCCAACACATGGCCTCCTCTTTTCACTGAAGAGGAATGGAGCTGGCCTGCCGATCTTTAGTGCGTGGTCAGGCCGGAGGACATACACACCCGACTTCCAGAAAGCAGGGGAAAGAAGGGCTCCCCCTGTTCTGCTACAAGGCTGAGCTCCTCCAGCCTCAGGCCAGGGAAGAGCCATATCCCAGGTTCAGGTTGGCTCTTCATTTCTTAGTTGAAAATCAAAGAGCAGACAGCTCAGAGCACCAGCTCTTCAGAGCAGAGGTCCGGATACACAATCAGAAAACAAAGGGAAGAAACGGATACTCTGATTCTTGATGCCAGCAGGGAAGGAAAGTCGTGGGGTCTGTGGCTGGTAAAGACAGTGCTCTGAAGCTGGGAGGTGGTTGAGGAAGAGATGAGACAAAGGGCAGGCAGCTCAGGACAAGGTGCTGGACTGCAAGCCTGCGTGAGACTGAGAGCTGTGCATGGGGCTCAGGGGGCCCCCAAGTGTGGCAGAACCAGTCAGAGGAAGGAAAAAGGAGGCTGGACAAGGTTCCCCTGGTCTCTCGGCCACCTGCCTCTGTCTGCTTCCCAAATCTCTGTTCTTTCTCTGGAATGCTTAGGTTCCTGAAGGCTCTGACCCCTGCGCCTCTTGGTCCAGGTTTTCCTCAAGTGGCTTCACACTCCAGCCTTGAGCCCCCAGCAGGACATCCTTCTGAATCCGCATCTCCTGTGCCATTGCCCCCAACCAGTCCTAAACCCATATTTCCAACCACCTAGAATTCACAGGTGTCTGGAATTTTTGTTTAATCATGTCTAGAATTCAACTCATTTCCCCCTCCCAGGATTTCTCACTGTCCCCACTTCTTGATGTTCTTATCTACCCCCAGGTAGAAGGGGCTCCCCAGTGGCTCAGCAGTAAAGAATCGGCCTGAAATGCAGGAGATGCTGGAGACACAGGTTCGATCTCAAAGATTCCCCTGTAGAAGGAAATGGCAACAGACTTCAGTATTCTTGTCTGAAGAATCCCATGGACAGAGGATCCTGGTGAGCTACAGCCTATAAGGTTGCAAAGGGTTGGAAACGATTGAAGCGACTTAGCATACACACCCAGGGTAGGAACCTTGGTCACTCCAAACTTCACCTCCCACGTCCATACCTGTGTCACACCCCTAGGTCCAGCACATGGAGCCTCTTGCTATCTGACAAGTCCACCCCACCTGGTGTTCATTCTCCATGTTTGCCTGAAACACCGACCTTTCCCCTAAGCTCACATCAAAGCTGCTGCGACCCCCAGGCCTTTTTCACCCCGTGACTGGGGCTCCATGGTGTCACAGTTGTGTGCACACATGTCTGCCTGGATGTGAAGCCTCACGTTTGCATCCTCAGCATCTAGGGCACTGCCTGGCAGGTGGTAAGAACAAGGTAAGTTTTCTGGAAAAGTTGAGCTGGAATAAAACAGATAAGCGGCAGGTAGTTAATATTCCTCTCACTGCGTATCAGCTCAACTACGTTATTTCATAAGGTCTGGTTTGGACCTGTTTGACAACTAGGTTTCCAACACGAATCAGCTCTGCAAATTCTAGCAGTCACATGAAGGCGGTTTCTAGAACAAGAACGACAGGGAGAGAAAAAAACAGCAGCTCAGAGAAGGAAGCAATGAGGGCTGCATCAAGAGAAAATGAAAGGAGAGGAGGTCAGGCCCAGAAAAGCCCAGATCCTCTCCAAACTGCGGAATGGCATCCACCTGGGGTGGGGGTGGGGGGTGGCAGAGGGGGACCCACGCAGAAATGCCTCGGCATCTAATTAAACATTTTAGATTCCACTGCACACGAGAAGGAAACCTGCGTCCCCCACGGAACCCTGACAAATGAGTCGTTTCCAACCAATCTATCACCGTAGCATCTGGGCACCTCAGGAAGATGAAAATAAGACCAATACATAAATGAAAACCAATATATAAACAATCGTCTCTCCGCACAGGCCTCCAGGAAGCCACAGCTACAGCCATCTGCCAAGTTCCACCCTCGTCACTGCTTCCCGCAGCCAGAGGCCTCTGAGTAAGCACGGTTTAATATAAGATTTAACAGCAGAAGGAAATTTCTTCTCTGAAGTCTGCCTCTCCATTAATGCTCCTACGCTAAATGTCCACCGCTTGAAGCTGGAATGAAATAAGTTTGGCATTAATAGGACTTTGTTCTATGTGCCACGTCAGCCAAAGAATTTGCTAGAAATAGTTGGGGCAGATTGACGAAAGATCGCAACTTGGCACAGGTTGAAAATTCAAAGGTTTCTTACATGGAAACAGAGCTCTCGGGGGGCCTGTCACTAAGCTGTGGGAAGGAGGCTCACACTCATCTCTGGCGTATTATCACCTCCTGCGGCTTCCACGCGGAGGGGGCCTGGGTAGATGTGATCTGATCAACCCAGGACAGCAATTCTCAGATTCAGTCACATCCAACACCTGGCAAGGCAGGGATGATATGAAATTGCAGCACTCCTGCCCTGAGCCTGAACACCTGGGACCGGGTTCAGCTCTTTTACTTCAGTATCTTTTTCCTGAGCATCTGTGATTTGATTTTAGGGCCCAAGCAGCAACAAAAGACTGCTCTCCTAACTGGAAAGGGGCAGAGGCAATCACAGTGATGGGGGTGAGAAACCAACTTCTGGACAAGCAAATATTTTCATTCCAGATATTTATGTTCTGCCTGCTTCCCCCCAAAAAGATTTATGTGGGACAGGCAAGTATTTATGCAGTTAACCTAGGTTTCCTTTCTTCCATGCATCTGTATACAGTGGGAAATGATTCCGACACACAACACCATTACACAATGAAATTCCTTAAAGCCAGAGATTCATCTCTAATTTTCTTTAGCTCATATAGCCTGTGGTGTGTATAACAATTTCTGTTTCCAAGATCTTTTTCTTTAAATAAATTTATGGCTTCTCTTGATGTTAATAGTTTATGCTCTTAACACTGGAAACCTCAGTTTTAATTGAGTCTTTTCTCCAGCACATCTGACCCGAT
This sequence comes from Bos indicus, assembly GCF_029378745.1. Taxonomy (NCBI): domain Eukaryota; kingdom Metazoa; phylum Chordata; class Mammalia; order Artiodactyla; family Bovidae; genus Bos; species Bos indicus. The sequence goes on from NC_091761.1 coordinate 127,166,627, forward strand.
CATGGTCTTAATAAATATAGAAAATTTCCAACCTCTTCCATAAGTGGGTAAAAGGGAAATATAGTCAGAAAGGAGATACAGCTTAGGCGAAATGAGTCCTGAAGCATAGCTATACATTAAAACCATCTGGGAATGTTTAAAAATCCCAGTGCTTGTGCTGTATTCTGGACCAATTAAACCAGAACCTCTAGGGTAGGCACTTGGGTATCAGTATTTACTAAGAGACCCCTGGGGAGTTCCAGACTGCAATCAAGGTTAGAATCCCTGTTCTAAGGATTTGTCAGAACCATTCTGTTCAATGTCAACCAAGACTATGACAATTTCTACTTTATTTCACCCCAAAGTGAAAACTCTTCCTCTAAATGATCAACCTTGATCCTTCAGATAACGTAATAGAAAGAATGTTAACCAGAGACAGGAGAGGAGGTCTGAGTCAGTGCATCACCATTTAAACTGGCAGGGCCTGGAGTTGGTCACTTACAGCCTTTGCAGGGTGTTCATTCCCTGAGTTATAAAAAGGGATTATCGCCCTGCCATGTATGCCACAAGGCTGCTGTGGGGATAAGCTAAACTCTTAATGGGATGCAAGGGCTCTACTAAGAATATCACACACACAAGGAATCTTTGATCTCATCTGTCCATGAGGTTAGGTATCAGCTCGGTCCAGCCTCTACCCCCTGGAAACTCCTCCGGGGAGCAGTTAAAGCAGGCCCCCTGGAAACTCCTCCGAGGAGCAGTTAAAGACAATGGATGGTACAGGGAGCAGAGTCAGAAGCCTCTTCTCTGACATGCAAGAAAACTTCAAATTCCAGGGCTGACAAACTGCTCCCACGGTGCCAAATTTGAGAGCACTTTACTCAGATCACAGAGAATCTGATTACGCTTTAATCTAATCCAGCGCCTAATCACAGGAAAGGCTAAGGCTGTTTGTCTCCCTCAACCCCATCTGGACCGATGCCACTCTGGTACCATTCTTATTACTCAAGGATTGATAATCAGAGCTCCTACCATGATTACAGGGCCGCTATTACACCAGACCACCTCTGAGACTGCATCGGTGTGAAGTCTCTGCCTTCTGTGAAAGTATACACCCCAAAAGACCTGCCTCTGAAACTGCTAAAGAAGCCTCTAGACTGAGCTGCTATTTCTCTGTCAAAACATGAACCTTTCTCTATAAAAGGTTTCCTTATAGTCTAAAGCAGGAAAATTGATTATATTTATAGGTTGCTCTCTAAAAGGTCCAGTTCTGAAAGCAAGAAATTTAAGTCTTCTTTCCCCACTGATTCTTATCATTAAAAACCAAGACTACTCCAGAGCTCTGTAAAGTATGTGACAGACGGAGAATGGCTTCTGGGAGAGCTGGAAAAGAGGAAGTTTTGCTGATTTAGGTCAAGAACACAAGTACAGAAAAAAAAAAAAAGGTGCCAATGTCTTTCCAGGAGATCGGCATTTACTTGGCAAAGTTTAGCTTTAACCTCTGAAAAGCTCATTCCAGGAATGAAAGTGGAGGAAAGAGATCTTAAATAAGAGACCTGTAACTTTAATTCAACACTCCCCCGCCCCGACCCCAAATGAGATGAATGAAATTAAAGATAGCCTTTGCAATAATACACTACATTTATTTTCTACTGAACTTTGCTGATTGAGGGGAGATAAGAGATCAGACCCACAGCCACGTAAAAATCCTTCAGCCATGTATATTTAGCTTCCTTCTGATCAATAATCAGCAATTTGGCCTATACGAATAGCTTTTTTTATGTGGGGATTTACAAACCAAGTTTCTAAAATGTCATCATTAGAGTTAAGGTCGAGAGGCTAGAGAAAATATTTGACAGATTAAAAAATTCTGAGAGGAAAGTCACACTAATAGAGACTGCTAGAATGTCACAGATAGCAACAAGTATTTCTTCTAACACTTCAAAGCAGATGAGCAAAAAATGCACAAATAATTTCAGATGACATCAACCAGAAATTAGACACCCCTTTGAGAACTACTCTATTTATTCAGGATATAATTTCAACACAAAATTATATTTCATGCATCTCATACCAACTACCAAAAGTAAATAAGAATCTTTAAATATCTAAGCTGTACCAAAATATGTCAAGTTTATATACTTCATTCAGGAGTCTTCTGAGACCTACTCAAGGTCTATTTATTTGTACTTTATATATAATGCTGACAAGATAGATTGAATGTTTCCTACCCATCTATAGATTAGAAAATAGCAAAATAGGAAGAGTAGAGAATAAACTGGCCAGAAGCAGGCATCTTGACAGCCCAGAGATGTAACAGCTGTCAGCCTAACAGGAAAAGGGGATAAAAACTACTTAAAAGCAGATTAAAAAAAAAAAAAAAACTAACAAAAAAAGATGAATCTAGAATCTCAAAAGAGTACATTCACAGTGTTTGGCAGAAAATGTTTACCAATCAGTAGTCACATGAAGATGTAGGAAAATGTGACCCATAACCAAGAGAGAAAACAGTCAACAAGGATAGACCCAATAATGACAAAGAAGACTTTTTGAAAAGCTATTATAGATGTGCCTTAGGATTTAAAGGACAAGATGAAAACAATGAGTGAACACGTGTGAAACACTGGAGAGCTCAAAACAATGAAAAAGGTCCAAATGGAAATTCTAGAGGTTAAAATCACAACAAACTGTGGAAAATTCTTCAAGAGGATGGAAACACCAGACCACCTGACCTGCCTCCTGAGAAATCTGTATGCAGGTCAGGAAGCAATAGTTAGAACTGGACATGGAACAACAGACTGGTTCCAAATAGGAAAAGGAGTAGGTCAAGGCTGTATATTGTCATCCTGCTTATATGCAGAGTACATCATGAGAAACGCTGGGCTGGAAGAAGCACAAGCTGGAATCAAAATTGCTGGGAGAAATACCAATAACCTCAGATATGCATATGACACCACCCTTATGGCAGAAAGTGAAGAGGAACTAAAAAGCCTCTTGATGAAAGTGAAAGAAGAGAGTGAAAAAGTTGGCTTAAAGCTCAACATTCAGAAATTAAGATCATGGCATCCGGTCCCATCACTTCATGGCAAATAGATGGGGAAACAGTGGAAACAGTGGCAGATTTTGTTTTGGGGGGCTCCAAAGTCACTGCAGATGGTGACTGCAGCCATGAAATTAAAAGACGCTTGCTTCTTGGAAGAAAAGCTATGACCAACCTAGACAGCATATTAAAAAGCAGAGACATTACTTTGTCAACAAACGTCCGTCTAGTCAAGGCTATGGTTTTTCCAGTAGTCGTGTATGGATTTGAGAGTTGGACTATAAAGAAAGCTGAGTGCCAAAGAATTGATGCTTTTGAACTGTGGTGTTGGAGAGTCCCTTGGACTGCAAGGAGATCCAACCAGTCCATCCTAAAGGAGATCAGTCCTGAGTGTTCATTGAAAGGACTGATGTTGAAGCTGAAACTCTAATACTTTGGCCACCTGATGTGAAGAGCTGACTCACTGGAAAAGACTCTGATGCTGGGAAAGATTGAAGGCGGGAAGAGAAGGGGACAACAGAGGATGAGATGGTTGGATGGTATCACCAACTCACTGGAGTTGAATTAGAGTAAACTCCAGGAATTGGTGATGGACAGGGAGGCCTGGCATGCTGCAGTCTATGCAGTCGCAAAGAGTCGGACACGACTGAGCAACTGAACTGAACTGAGAGGTTAAAAAAAAATCTGAAAATTAAAAATTCACTGGGTGGGCTTAACAACAGATTGGACACTACAGAAGAAAATTTCAATGAAATTGAAGATGGGTTAACATAAAGTATCCATACCAAAGTGCAGAGGTAAAGATTGAAAAGAAAATGAGCATAGATTCAGTGACTTCTAGGAAAATATCAAACAATTTAACTTATATGTAAGTTAAGTTCTAAAACAAAAGGAGGTATATTGGGGTAGGAAAAATATTAAAGACCTAAGGGCCAAATTTTTTCCTAACTTGATAAAAATATCAACCCATAGACACAAGAAGCTCAACAAACCCCAAGAAGGATAAACAATTACATCCACATTTAGGTACATCGTCAGATGACTTAAAGAGAAAATCTTAACAGCATCCAAAGGAAGAGAAAGACATTATACACAGGGGAATATACTCTGATCTTTCATCAGAAGCAACACAAGTTACAAGACAATGGTTGGTTCATACAAATAAAGGGTGGTCGGCGTGGAGGGGATCAACTTAAAATTTTATATCCAACAAATATATTCTTTTAAGAGAAGGGCAAATAGAGGCATTTTCAGAAAACAAAAGCTGTAAGAATCAGTCAACAGTAGACCTACACTTAAAAAAAATGTTCAGAGGAATTTGATGTATAGGTTCAAGGCAAATCTAATAAAAATCCCAGCATGATTTTTCATAGAAACGGGTGTACTTATTCTCAAATGTACTTCAGAAATGTAAAGGACTTATAGTAACTGAAGCCATTAAAAAAAAGAGATCAAAGATGGAGAAATCACACTACCTGTTTTTAAGACTTACTACAGAGCTCCAGCATCAGTATAGTGTGAACTGACAACAAGGACCTGCTCTATAGCCCAGGGAACTATACTCAATATAACAATCTGTAATCGAAAAGAAACTGAAAATGAAGATATATAAAAAACTGAATCACTTTGCTGTACAACTGAAATTAATGCAGCACTGTAAATCAACTATACTTCAATTTAAAAAAAAAAAAAAAACTTGAAAAAAAAAAGCCAAAAAAATTCCAGGAAACAAACAGCAAGATGGTTTGCTTAAAGCCAATCACACTCAAAAAAAGATAGTATAAACTGGCATAAAGACAAATCAATAGAACAGAAGAGTCCAGAAACAGAACCACATACTTATGATAAATTAATCTAACAAGGTATCAAAGCAATTTCAAGGGGAAAAGAAAGCTTTTTCAACAAATGGCACTAAACAACTAGACATTTAAATGGAAATAAAGAACCTCAACCATATATAAAAGTTAATTTGAAGTACAGGAAAGACCCAAATGTAAAAACTAAAATGACCAAGCTGCTAGAATTAAAAGGAGACTATCTTCATGACCTTTGGGTAAACAAAATAAAATTTTTAATCCACACAAGAGTACCACCATAAAAGAAAATATTGATACACCAGATTTCATCAAAATTTAAAACTTCTGTCTGAATGACACATTAAGAAAATTAAAAAATAAATCATAGAGTATGAATATAGGAATATGTGTTATTGCTTAGCCACTTGGTCACGTCTGATTCTTTTGCAAACTCATGGACTGTAGCCCACCAGGCTCCTCTGTCCATGGGATTTCCCAGGCAAAAATACTGGAGTGGGTTGCTATTTCCTTTTCCAGGGTATCTTCCTGACCCAGGTATCAAACTTACATCTCCTGCATTGGCAGGTGGATTCTTTACTGCTGAGCCACCTGGGAAGCCCATGCATATATACATCTGAGAAATGACATATATCCAGAATATGCAAAGGATTTCTAGAATTCAATAAGAAGATGATAAATGGTACAAATTAAAAAAAAAATTTTAAGGGGGGGTGGGGCAAAAGATCCGAACATACCCTTAAAAGGAAGATAAAGAAATGGCAGATAAACATATGAAAAGATATTCAATAACAATGGCTAACAGGAAAACGAAAATTAAAACTTCAACTTAATATTCAGTTCAGTTCAGTTGCTCAGTCATGTCTGACTCTTTCTGACCATGAATCGCAGCACGCCAGGCCTCCCTGTCCATCACCAACTCCCGGAGTCTACCCAAACTCATGTCCATCAAGTCGGTGATGCCATCCAGCCATCTCATCCTCCATCGTCCCCTTTTCCTCCTGCCCCCAATCCTTCCCAGCATCAGGGTCTTTTCCAATGAGTCAACTCTTCGCGTGAGGTGGCCAAAGTATTGGAGTTTCAGCTTCAGCATCAGTCCTTCCAATGAACACCCAGGACTGATCTCCTTTAGAATGGACTGGTTGGATCTCCTTGCAGTCCAAGGGACTCTCAAGAGTCTTCTCCAACACCAGAGTTCAAAAGCATCAATTCTTCGGCGCTCAGTACTATACATCAAATAGAATGGCTAAACCAAAAAGGTGGACAGTAGCAAGTGCAGGCGACGATGCAGAGCTCTCACACACTGCTGGTGGGAGTACATAACGGTCTAACTATTTGGGAAACGTGTTTCCACTTCCCTACAAAGTTAAACAAACATTTACTCTGTGAGCCAGCAATTATATTCCTAGATGTTGACACAAAAGAAATGAAAATATACCTACATAAAGACTTGTGCGTAAAATGTTCGTAACAGCTTTATTCATAACAGCCAAACACTGGAAACAACCAAAGGTCCAACCACATGTGAAGGAATAAACAAATCGTGGGATATTCATACAGTGAAATACATCTCAGCAAAAAGAAACGAAATACTGCTACACACAACATGAATGAGTTTCAGAAGCATTAGCCTCGGTGAAATAAAGTTTTGCAAAGAACGGCATGTATTGTACTACTCCATTTAGTTGAAGTTCTAGAACAGGTGAGACTAATCTCTGGCGACAAATCAAAACAGTGTTTGGGTATGGATGATGGGGGACTGATTGAGAAGGAGCAGATGGGACTGTCTGGGTGATGGAAATGTTCTATATCTTCCTAGGGGTGTGGTTTACACGGTTTTCTGCAGTTGTTAAAATTTAGCAAACTGTATATTTAAGATCTGTGCATTTGCCTACATGTAAGTTACACTTAAATAAATAACTAGTTTCCTTGGCCAAAATCACTGCAGACAGTGACTGCAGCCATGAAAGTGAAAAATGCTTGCTCCTTGGAAGGAAAGCTATGACAAACCTAGACAGCATATTAAAAAGTAGAGACATCACTTTGCCAACAAAGGTCTGTAGAGGCAAAGCTATGGTTTTTTCAGTAGTCATGTATGGATGTGGGAGTTGGGCCATAAAGAAGGCTGAGCACTCAAGAGTTGATGCTTTTGAACTGTGGTGTTAGAGAAGACTCTTGAGAGTCCCTTGGACTGCAAGGAGATCCAACCAGTCCATCCTAGAGGAAATCAACCCTGATTCTTTGGAAGGACTGTTGCTGAAGCGCCAAAACTTTGGCCACCTGATGTGAAGAACTGACTCATTGGAAAAGACCCTGATTCTGGGAAAGATTGAAGGCAAAAAGAAAATGGGACGGCAGAGGATAAGACGGTTATATAGCATCACTGACTCAATGGACATGAATTTTAGCAAACTCCAGGAGATAGTAGAGGACAGAAGAGCCTGGTGTGCTTCAGTCCATGAGACTGCAAAGAGTCAGACATGACTTAGCAACTAAACAACCACCACCACCACCTCCTTCACAGGGTTGTTGTAAAAAAAAAATAAGGTAGTGAGAGACCAACAGTCTTACCTAAATGATTCATCAGGGCTTAATGGGATGTGATGTATTGCACAGTGGATTTTATGGTGACCCCCAAGTCACAGGAGAGGTGAAATGAGGGGAGAAAAATCTATCAGCCACTGAAAATGGTTGTTATTCAGTGAAAGCTATTTACCTAGAAGTTTCATCTACAGAGCAGCTGACTCCCAGAGCATGCCAGGGAAAAGCATAATTATTGCTTATCAGTTAAGGACACTAATCAGTATGCCCTTCTTCTGTACCACTGCAATACTGCACTAAAACAGATGGACAACCGCCCTAGCCTCAGCTTTTAATTAATGAAAATTCAGAGTTAAGAGACATATCCAGACTCTCTTGTGAATAAGGGCTCTTCTGACCACCTGCCTGTCAAGTGTGGGGAGACCTCAACCCAGATCTTAGAAAACAGCCTTCTCAAGGGAAGAAACATGTACAGCTGGGCCACCACACTGGGCCACAGCCTATAGCTGTGGTCTCCATGGTTTCGGTTTTCTTTGGGGATGGAGAAACCAAAAGGTAGGCCTGACTTCCAGCTATCTCAGCCACACCCTGCGTTTAAGAGAACCAAAACCATACTGCCTTGGCTATTAACCAGCCACCAGAGCTGAGTGGGGGTGAAGGAGGGAAGGGGGACTTGGATCCTTGGGTCCTCAGAACTTCTTAAGGAATCTCCAGTTTCTTTTCCTTACCATCATGTGCCTTGAGAATTCAGAGCTTAAAAAAAAAATCTGTTTTTTTCCCCAGAGTATGCAAGCACTGGTTCATAAGGCCTTGGTGCTGAGACAGTGGAAAATGAAGAACCAGAGCTTATTGTTTCAATGAGCCTGGTCTTTTTGGGGCTGCAGTTGTACAGAACTAGAATAATAATCATTCTTAGTTCAGGACACTCATTCCTGCTCCATGTATGTGAAAGTCACTCAGTCGTGTCTGACTCTTTGCGACCCCATGGACAATACAGTCCATGGAATTCTCCAGGCCAGAAAACTGGAGTGGGTAGCCTATCCCTTCTCCAGGGGATCTGCCCGATCCAGAAATCAAACCGGGGTCTCCTGCATTGTAGGCAGATTCTTTACCAGCTGAGCTATCACGGAAGCCTGCTCCATGTATGGCACATCTTTTAAAGTTAACATAACAAGTGCCCACCACTCTCTCTCGAATCCTGTCCATCATGCTCTTGTGAAAGCTTTCCTGACTTGGCCAATGAAAGCAAGGCAGGGAGAGAATTTCCTGAAGCCCTCGCCACCTCTCTTGGTGCAGATCCGACTTAGGGTGCAGAGGCAATCGCCTTCCGCACGCCAGAGGCAGTACCCATAGGCCGGTTGCCCACCTAGATTACCAAATAGCTTCCCTGCATGGGGCTTTCCAATCTGTGAGCCTGATTTATTTTTTTCAATAAGAGAAAAGATGTAAGTCCCTTTGAGCAAACTATGCGTGATATATATCACAATATTTATTTTTGGTAGAGTAATGGATCAGTCTTCGGGGAGAGCTAGAGAAAAGGCATTTCTTGAGCTCGGATGTAAATCAGTCACTCTGAAAACTGCAGGGAATCTATATTCTTGCCCCCCCTGCTAACAACAGTGTGAAATAAGCAGCTGACTTTTAAAAGTCATTGCACTACGTGTTTCTAAACCTAACACTAAGGACAGAGTTAAAGGTGAGAGGCCTGAGGAATGACTGCTTCCGGAACGCCTGCACCAAGTCCCCAGAATAATGGTGCAGCTCACGACGAAAGGAGAGACTCACCCAACCTGCGGTTGTTAAGTCGTAGACCCGGTGGGGACAAGGTCTAAGCTTTGCTCTACGTGCAGTCCTCTTAGTTCTAAGCAGCACTTAAAAAGGATGAAGTGTGTGACTGGGCATACAATGTGAGGGTCTCCCAAGGGACCTGTCCAGTTCTTATCGGCCAGTCTTCTTGTCTATATTAAATGTACCATAGAGCAGAAAATACATCAGGAGAGAAACTGAAGGACAAGGGGGTAAAAATCTTTGGTGGATTTTCAACTCAAATAGAGCTCTTCAAAGGAAAGCTATTTAAATCTGAAGATGTTCCTAATATTAATTATCCTGAACATCTCACAGGCTCAGATTCACATGCTACGAAGAACACAAAGCCCTTTAATTTTCCTACCTGTCCCTGAGACTAGCAGTGATAAATCAGATATACAGAGAAACCACATGTGACTAACAAACCAGCCCATTAGTGGGGAGCAAAGATCATCTGCCAAGATGACTTATCTGGACATAGTCACACATCATAACCAGCAATGTCCTGGAGGCTTAAGACAGCAGGCATGGAAGGCAAGAGCTGGGGCACTCTCTGCCAAGTCTCAGGACTCCAAGGTAACTCGGGCATCTTCCAGATGCCTGCTATCCAGGCATGAAAGATTTTACTCATGACTGCCCCCTCCCCAGTCCCCTCAAGTTGCGCTTGGAAAATTACTGCAACTTCTAAAAGGCTTCTTGGGTCACAGAGCTGCTGAGCCCCCAAACCTTGCTGTGGTCTCTGCTCTGCAACTCCTGGAATTCCAGGTACCCTCAGGAAGAAGACCTGGCTTCTGCCACCAGCAATCTTAACTGTTAGTTAAAGATCTTTACTGCAGCCACTCATTCAAGTATCTGGGCTCCAGTGAAGTGTCAGATCCTATCCTAGGTGCTTGGGCAGATCCATAAATAAAGCAAGTGGGAACAGATGGGAGAGAAGACTTCCCTAAACGCCAATCCCTTCATTTTACTGTGAAAACTGAGGCCCAATGACAAACAGAAATTTTCACCTGAGGTCAGGGTTGATGGCTTGGCTAGGGCCTGAACCCAGGCAGGACACCCAAGAAGACTGTCACATACAGTGGTGCAGAAGAGCACATTCTTTATATGGGTGCCCCACTCTCACTGACCAATTCCCTCTAACAAAAGCCCCCTTCACCGGAAGAGACAATTGAGGTTCTTTAGATTAGCAACCAGCCATCATTAGTAGGACCCAACACTGTCTGAAACCTTTCATCGGGATGTAAGCCTGGCAAGCTATTCACTCCCAACCCTTGTCATGTGTTCAGTTCAGTCCAGTCGCTCAGTCGTGTCTGACTCTTTGCGACCCCATGGACTGCAGCACGCCAGGCTTCCCTGTCCATCACCAACTCCTGGAGCCTACTCAAACTCATGTCCATTGAGTTGGTGATGCCATCCAACCATCTCATCCTCTGTCGTCCTCTTCTCCTCCTGCCTTCAATCTTTCCCAGCATCAGAGTCAGCTCTTTGCATCAGGAGGCTAAAGTATTAGAGCTTCAGCATCAGTCCTTCCAATGAATATTCAGGACTGATTTCCTTTAGGAGGGACTGGTTGGATTTCCTTGCAGTCCAAGGGACTCTCAAGAGTCTTCTTCAACACCAAAGTTCAAAAGCATCAATTCTTGTCATATGTGAGAAAGGTCTATTGAACTTCAATAGCAGCCTACCTATGACCCTAACATAATTATAACAATAATTTCCTACATTATCATCAGATCTGTAAGGGAAGGCAGTCAGTAAGCCGTTTCTCATTCTTACCGACCCCTTTACTCTCCAAGATGAGCCCAAGATGAGGCTCTGTCACTGTTCAGTCCCATCTCTGAAGTTCAACACGTGTAACAGGAATACTTAGCTATGTGGTGCTAGGGACACAACAGTGAACACATGACCATCATCAACAAGGCACAACACTGTCCCTAACTTCAAGGAACTGAGACATGCTGAAAACAGGGCTGGGAAAAGCCCAACTGCTAAGGAGCCCGTGGCCAGACTGGCAGTCTACTTAGGGGCCGGGTCTGGAAGCAAGCGTTTACGTAACCAGTCTCTTTCCCTCTCTCTCATTCCACTTTACAGGAGGAAAAACAAGGTCCAGGAAGGAGAGGAAGTGGCTTGTCCAAAGTCAGACAGCTGATGATTGAGCGGACACTTGAATCTATGTTCTCTGGGTTCCCCTTTTCACCACACTGCCTCCTCCAAGGTTCCAAAATTACAAGTGAGGAGAAATCGTTGGTTCCAGTGACAGATGGTTTCCTGATGTGTGAACAACTAGAACAGGCAGCCTCAACTCATCTTATCAGCAGAGACCTTGTGTCCACGTCCATCTCTCACACCAGAATGTTCATAAGTATACTTCGTTGATCTAGAGCCTGAGTGTCCAGTCGTCATTCACTCTCATTTATCACCCTCTCTGAATCGCTCCTGATGCTTACTTTTGCTTTAAAAACCTCATCTTATAAGAACAGAGCCCTTCTTATCTGATGCTAGCTCCCCCTCTGCTCCTGGGGTCTAATCAATCCATGTCTGGAAATAAGCAAGCCAGAGAGGAAAGCAGCAGTCCCTTTTCCGAAAACAGGCACCTTTCTAAAATGATCTACCCCTGGGCTTGGCACAGATAGAAATTTAAATGAGAAGGAAATAAAGACATCCTCCAGCAACAGTCAAACGCATTCCTCATCAGGTGGGACACCAGGGAAGTTAACTCTGTGTTAACAGCTAAACCAGACACTGCCCACATTTTTTTGGGGGGTGGTTATTTGGGGAGGTGGGAAAGGGAGGGGTCCAAACTCAAGACATGTGAAAAGACAACAGGCTTCAAAACATAATAGCATATATAGCAGTCCTGTCCCCTCCATTCTGAGGAGCTTACGGTCTTCAAAACTGTAAGAGCGGGTTCACTGAACAACCAAAGGTACAGACAAGCAGGCTTCTACCTACTACCAGGGGTGTACAGAGACGCCAGACGGAAAGATCCAGACACCTGGCAACTGACACAGACCTCCACCCATTGTGTTACTTTATACTCACTGCAAAGCAGAATCTCTACACCTCCCACCATCTCCAGCCACTGCAGCAAGTCACTGCCCACAGCCTCTGCCCTCAAGGGAGGTTCTCTTGGTATAGAGGGGCAGAACTTGGTTCCCCACTGACCAGCCCACTCTTCCTACCACGGCTCCCAACCACAGGCTTTCAGAAATGGGTCACAGTCTTAGATGCAAATGCAGAACGAACTGCTTCCAAAGAGGACAGTAGTTAATTCCTAATCCTTTGGGGGATCTTTCGGAAAATCTAATGGCAGCTCCACACCCCATGAAAAACTGCATGCATGCACTTTATATGTGATTTCACTGGGAGTCACTGCCTTCCGAGGAGGTGTGAAAGGGTTAATGTGCTCAGAGGCAGTTTCAGGAAAGGGAGCTGGAGTGGTTCAGGTGAGTATTCAACAACACAGCTTCTTAACCAATGGGGGAGAAATGATGCCCCTTTCTTAGCTACTGCAAGTTCTAAGCTTCAGTTAACCTTTGGGATTTCCGTAAGGATTTGGAAACTGACAGCGCACACTTGCACACAAGAAACAAGGACTCCTCTTTGTGATTTCCGATCCTGACATCACAAAATGTCCAGCGATTGCCAGTTATTCAGTAAGATAGAGTCTCCACAGGGCTTAGCATAGAAAGCTGAGTTACAACAGCAGAGAGAACTAGGGGAGAGGTGGGTGCTGGGAGAGAGGGTGGACTGGATAAGGGGAGGAGGGAAGCTCAGCTCTCAGCTGGCTCTGAGCAGATCTTGGCAGGACAGGTCCTGACCCTTGCTGCCTGCTCTCCCTGGAAATCACAGCAGACTTGCTGACTGCTCTGCAGCAAACCAAGAGGTCCAGAGAGAAGCAGTCCTTTCCTTCTGGGTCCACGGGGACTGAGGAAGATCTTCTCGATTCTAGGGAGGAGACCCTGGCCCACTGCTTGCCCACAGCCCCCTCGTGGTCCACGGGTGTCACTGCAGCCCCCTCCGCAGTGCTGGGCAAAATCCTCACACAGGCGGCTCCAACAGCAGGCAGCTCTAACAGTGGTTGAGCAGAACATTTAGTTATCAGTGGCGGCTTGGCAACTGTCTCCAAGCCATGGTGAGGCTGCATTTGCTTTTGGTGTGTTAAACTAGGACTCAGATTCAGACTCAAAGTGATCCATCTAACCCCTCTCTGGTACAATCCCTACAGGAAACCAGTCCAAGACCTGCTTCATTAAGCCAATAACCTCAGAACTTCTGTATCATTACCACTACCTTATTGATCACTGCTCCTTGTATCACATGCAATTATGTACAATTGTTCCAAAGCTCAATAGAAACAGTAAGAATGTAGGACATCTTCTGGCTTGTGGGTTGCTGGCTAGATTACAAAATACTTGCAGAACATCAAGTATCCCCCAAATTCTGGATTTCCAGGTAGCAGATCCTAAAGGGATTTAGGAGATGTCATGACTTAAGGACTCACAGTGAGAAAGAACATGGCCCTTGGCCCCTTGGAACAGAAAGGGTGCCCATTAATGAACCCTACTCCCGTATTCTTGCCTCGAGGTGGCCCTGGACAGAGGGGCCTGGTGGGCTACAGTCCATGAGGTCTCAAAGTGTTGACGCCTGAAGCGACTGAGCACGCATGCATGCATGCAGCACTCCACAGAAATCCTATTAGCATCTCCAAAAGGGAGGGAGCAGGGCCCACCTGGGCTCAGGACTAGACTGAAAAGACCAGAAGCTGGGGGTGAGGGAAAGTTGGTCTAGGGCTTTAGCTACCATCTATCAGGAATGTGGATGGTTAACTGAACCCAGCACTGGAAAAGTGTGCAGGAAGGAGTGAAGGTGGGAAGTTTGGGAGGAGGGCCTCGAGCAGGTCAGGGAGCCGGGGAGTGACTGGGGGTGAGGGAGGATGGATGGAAGCACAAGAGCCGTCTTTTAAAATATTCTGTGGAAGGAGGAGGAGAGTCCTTACCTCCTTGATTTTCTCCCGCTGGGTATGAACTAGGCTCTGGGGCTCCTTACTCCTGTCGGTCCTAGTCCCCAGGACCGGGTGGCGGAGGCGGCTCCGGAATGCCTTGAAGTCAAAGCCAGAGGGAACGCTCCCCTCCTGGGGTCTGAGGGCCGTGGCGCCGCCGCCCCGGGCCGCCGTGGCCTCCTCCCGGGGTCCAGTGGGGTGCGTGCGGCGCAGCCACCCTTTTCTGCGCCGAGAACTGGCTTGGCTGCCGGGGTCATCCTTGCCCGGGGCTGGAGCCGCGGGGGCCGGGTTGGGAGGCGACTCCTGTCCGCGGGCCCGCGGGTGGCTGGCGACTTGGGCCACCGCCTCCAGGCCGGGCTGCTGGGTCCGAGGGGCCAGGAAGAGGCGCTTGAGGCGAGAGGAGTTGGGCAGCAGGAACAGGGCCCCGAAGCACAGGGTGACCAGGCCGGAGAGGAAGAGGAGGAAGACGAACTTCTGCGGCAGCCGCAGCCCCCACGGGGAAGCCGGGACGAAGCCGGGCACTTTCCTCACGAGCATCTTGACCGGGCACGGGCCTGGGGCACGCTCAGCTCCGGCCGAGCTCCTGAGGTCTTCGGAGTCCAGGCACTTGTCAGCAGCTGGGCTCGGCGAGCGGAGGTCGTCGAGGGCGCGCCGCCCGGGGTGGGGGTCCCTGAGAGTTTCGCCCTTTCGGGGGGCTTGTTCCCGGAGTTCAGGGAGTTTGGAGAGAGTCCTCCCGCGCCGGGACAGGGGGAGCTGCGGCGGCGGCGGCGGCGGCGGCCTCGGCGGGGCCCGGGCGAGCGAGGCAGGAAGGCTCGGGGCCCGGGCCCGCGAGGGTCGACCGCGCACCGCAGCCTTCCCTCCGGCCGCCGCGCCGCCCCTCCTCGCCGCGGCCGGAGTCCGCGGGGCCCGCGCCCCTTCCCGCGCTGCGGCCGCCGCCGGAGCCCGTCACATGCCGTCCGAGGCGCCCAGGCTTGTCCACGAGGAGGGGCGCCCGCAGGCCTCGTCCCCGAGCTGAGCCGCCCTCAGCAACCCCCAACCACCCCGGCCCAAAGTTTGAGCCTCAGAAGCAGTTTCCCGAAGGGGTCGACTCCCGGGGGCGGGGGGGCGACGCGGCCGGGCTGCCAGTGGCGCTCCGAGAGAGCGCTGGAGCGGCCGGGTCGCGACAGCGCTGGGGGCTTTGGCTATCGGGACACGTCCACAACTTTGCTCCGCCGCGGGGCGGGCGCCGGGGAGCTGGGGGTGGTGGTGGTCAGGCACTTCTGAGCCAGGCGAGGCAGGAGCCTGGGGGGGGCTCCCGGGAGCGGAGGGATGCCTGAGCCGGGTCCGGGGCGTAGTGCCGTTCGCGACCAGCCGCGGCGGGGGCGGCTGCAGCTGCGCTGGGGATGGGGTGGGTGGGGGGGGAGTGCGGGCTCCCGCCCCTCCAACTCTCCGTAGGGCTCCGGGTTCCCGCTGGGATCACCTGTTCTCGGTGCCCGCCGGCTCCGCTGAGCGCGTAGTCCCGGCTGCGCCTCCCCCGCTGCAGCTGGCTTCCTCGCCGCGGCCGCTCCAGACGGGCCGCTGCCGCCGCCGCAGACTGAGCCGCCGCCGCTGCCGAGCCTGCGCCCCAACACGCGCGCACACACCGTCCGGACGCCCCCGCCGCCGCAGCTCGGGCTTTCACGGAGGCAGCGCCCGCGGCCCCGCCTCCCGCCGGGCCACGCCCTCGGGCCACGCCCACTGCGCGCGCCTCGCCGTCCACCGCCGCCACGGCGCCGCAGCCGGGCCAGTTGGCCTGGCGACCCGGGGTGGGGAGTGTGCAGGGGCCTAAGCCCGAGTCCAGGAGAGGGCCCGGGACTCCAAGCCACGCCCCCTTCCTCCAAGGGCCGGCGCCGCCGCGCACACGCCCCCCCCCAGCCCACCAGCACCAATGGTCCAGCTGCGCGGGGTTGGCGAGGGCGGGGGGTGGAGAGCGGCGCGAGGTCATTGGCTGCCTCGCAGGGATCCCCGTTGGGCTGCGGTCCCCCATTGGTTAGTGCCCAGCATTCGCCGGACTGTGAGCGACCGAGACACCCCCCACCTCCGCCCCCCTTCTTGCCCCCACCCGCGCGGCTCAGGTTGCTGGTCCCCTGGAGCGGGCAGGGGACCCAGCCAGTCTGCTAGGACCCTGGCGGCCGTTCGGTAACCTCACTCACCCCCTCAGTGCCAGTCCAGAATTGGCAGGGAGCCGGGAGCTTGCCCGGGGGTCCCAGAGCTTCCGCGGGAGCCGTGGAGGTGCTGCTGTGGCCGGCTGTGAGGAAGGGCTGGCTGAAGCCCCCGGCCAGGGAGCTGTGGCCACGGTTGGGCTGAGTTCAGGCAGGGTTTCCACCGGACGCCCCCCTCCCCCCCCGCCCCCGCACCGGCAGACCACAACTCTGCCTTCCTTTTCCTATGGCCCGAAACCAGGCCGGGGCCCCTGGGTGGGGCAGGGAGAGACGCTAACCGCAGCGGAGTGTAGGGCAAGGAAGGAGAAAGAACCTTGGTCGTCTGCGTAGAAGACCACACACATCATGTGACACGCGTACCCAGAGGCCTGCGTGTGTTTATGTGCACGTGTGTGCTTCTACGCCTAGATGCAGATGCACTCGGAGATAACACGTGGGTGTGTACATGCACACAAACTTACGCTTAATTTAGGTAGAACTGATTTACCAAAGCGCATGTAGATGTATATGCATATTATACATGTACTAATTTACGTATTAGTATAAATAGTGACACGTACACACATACCCACATGATACTTACACAACAGGTCCAAGAAACACACACGTGTACACACTACCAGACGTAGAGACACCGGGGTCTCCACCCCAAGGCCCTCACCCTTTCCTCCCTTCTTCTCCTCCTATTAAACCTAACTCAAGGCAAAGAAACACTATGCTGTGTGGGTCTTTCATGCAAAACACTTTATAGAGACAAATAACAGCAGAGGGAGAGACAAATTAAGAGGTGTAATAGGCAAGAGGGAAAATATCCGCTTTCAGCTGCAATTTAAAATGAAATGCAGCGTTGATGAGACAGAAAATACTGCAGGGAGGCCTTTCCAACAGAGGCGGCCCAGGCGGGCTCTCACCTCGTAAATCTTGCTTCTTCCCTGAGGCCTGGTGGGACTCTGACATCCTTCTGCCTCTGGCCAGGCCACTGACAGCAGACCCTCCCCTGAAGTTTAAATGCCTTTGGCATGTCAGTTTCTTTCCGTTGAAAATAAAAGATTGCTCTGGGTAACAGGTGCAAATATTTTGGTCACTGGAGATACATAGTTTCTCCCCACCCTACAAGCACACCCAACTTAAAAATGTGAAAGGCCAGTTGAGGTGTTTCAGTCTCTCATGAGTTTGACTGTCAGGAGTCAGGTGCCTGGAACCAGCTGTGAACATCAGAGACAAGCATGTGGTCCACTTGGATGCAGGAGCCCAGAGATCTGGCCAGGCTTTTGCCAATCTCCAATGCCCAAGCGTCTCCCTACTGGGACCCACCTTGGGCAGAGGGAGGCTTGTCTTTGGAGAACCAGACAGGAAGGCAGCAGGCACTGGAAGCACCCCACAGCATATCACGTTGAGAGTACAGGGGAAGTCACTGTTCAGTCCCCTGAGAAGGGAGGACCCAGGAGAAGGGGAGGAGGGTCGGCAGAGTCGCAGAAGGCTATTTGAACTAGATCCTCACTGTGATTGTAACACAGTGACCAATCTCTGGTATGCTGGTGAGCTGGCGTAGAAAGTGAGGCTGCAGCAGGATTCCACAGACAGCCTACAAAAACAACAACAACAACAGAGCCTGGGGGGACAACTCCATTTCAAACCGATGTCATATTGGTGATTTCATGACGTTGGTGATCCCATAACCTTCTATAATCTCCCTAGCAAGCTTTGGAAGGACTGATGCTAAAGCTGAAACTCCAGTACTTTGGCCACCTCATGCGAAGAGTTGACTCATTGGAAAAGACTCTGATGCTGGGAAGGATTGGGGGAAGGAGGAGAAGGGGACGACAGAGAATGAGGTGGCTGGATGGCATCACCGACTTGATGCACATGAGTTTGGGTGAACTCTGGGAGTTGGTGATGGACAGGGAGGCCTGGCGTGCTGCGACTCATGGGGTGGCAAAAAGTTGGACACGACTGAGTGACTGAACTGAACTGAACAAGCTGGCTGAGGGCCCATCTGGAGGTCCCTTTCCACCTCCATATCCCTAACCTCTGTAGACCTCACACACATTATGGCTCTTCTCTCACTGGATTTTTACTATTGATAGGCTGTCCCACAGCAGACTTAGTTCCTCACAGCGGGAACCATGCATGGCTTGTTCACCTCTCTAACTGCCCTAAGTCTTAACTACAATATCTGGCACGTGAGTGCTGTGTTTGTTGAGTAATGAATGCAGAGGTGTGGGAGTGGATGCCCATTTCACAGATGAGGAAACTAACGCTGAGGGAAGAGAATAATAATGGACCAACATTTTCAATGTGCTGAAAACATGTTGCTTCATTTACTTTCAGAACATTCTAATGAGGTAGATATGATTAACAGGCTCATTTTACAAATAAGAATACTAAGGCTAGAGAGAGATTTAGGATAAGTTAAAAAGTATCTCAGTTCAGTTCAGAAACTCAAGTGGGACTGGGAACAGAAATAAATAGCATTTTAAAATCTATTCTGTCAACAAATATTTATTGAAATTAGATACTAGGTATTGGTCTAGTCTCAGGTTGGTCAAAGATGAGCAAAGCATGGTCCCGGTTAGTATGGATTCATTCTCAGTAAAGAGCTATTTACTGAACACCTACTATGTGCCGGGGGTTGGGGAAAACAGCCCTAAATAAGGCAGGTGTGAAGCCTGACTTCAGGGAGCTTCTCGTCTAAGAGGCAACAGGAACTAGTTCAGCACCAGGAAGAGAATCACCGTGCACTGCGTCCTGTGCTGCTCTGCTCTCATCCTGTCTGTTCTCACAGTGACTGTCTCTGAAAGATCCCAGGTACCGAGATGGGGAAACTCAGGCTCAGGGGTGTGAAACGACTTGATCACACGGGGAAAAAATGGCAAATATAAGAGAAAACCAGATTCATCCATGCTGGGATCTATGCTCTTTTCTGTTAATAATACCAATAGTAACTAAGCTTAATGGGGCACATACTATGTGCCAAACCCTTACAATGGCACAGAGATTTTAAGGATCTTACCCAGTGTCACACAGCTGGGAAGTGGCAGTAGAGAGATTTGAACCCAGCTGGTCAGCCTCCAGAGCCCTTGAGTCTTTGAGTCTATTGTTCCCCTTTCACAATGCCAAGAGAGCAGGTGCTGAAGGAAGTCAGAGCTGGGAAGGAACATTGGCCTCAGGCAGAATTTTCGCAGGCTTGTTGGGAGGATTATATGAGTTCACTCAGCCATTCAGTAAGTATGTATTGGGTACCTGCTATGTTCCAGGCAATATACTAGGCTTTAGCCAAATAATGAGGAGCAAAGATGGATACATTGTTCCCATCATGGAGATTACAGTCTTAAGGGGAAGAGGAGTCTAAATAAATAATCTCCCCAATAAATCTGCAAGCTGAGATAAAAGTGAGCGATGTTGCTCTCAGAATGATGGGTCTGGACCTAGACGGGGGTTGAGGAAGAAGAGGTCAGGGAAGACATCCTCTAAGTGGGATTGCCTAAGCCAAGAGTGGCGGTGAGAACACCGAAGCTGAGGAGACAACATACGCACAAGTCTTGGTGGGGAGAGAATATGCTAACTTTTGAGAACAGACTAGTCAGTACGTCTGGAGCAGAGCGAGTGGAAGGGAAAGACAGGAAGCATCACTGAATGATTTAGGGCAGGAGCAGGAATGTGTGTGTAGGGGTGGGTGGGTGGGTGGATTCTGATTAACATTTTTAAAAGGCTATTGTAGCTCATTGAAAACAGAATGGAAGGCAGGAGTGAATGAAGTGGGTGCCTTTCAGAGGATATTGCAATAGCCTATGGTGGCTTGGATTGGGGAAGTGGGAGATGGACCGGCCCACAGGATCCAAATCATGCTCAGAATCCAGAACTGAGAGCACTGGGTGAAGGCTTGAGATGGGGCTTGGATAGGTAGGGAGATGGCTGCAAGGATTCCCGGGTCTCTAACTTGCCAGGGGACAGAGGAACTTGCTGAGCTGGGAGCAGTGAATTTTGCTGTAAGAGGCTTTGCATCTGCTCATTGAGAAGCTCCTATGCAGTTGGTGCAGGATCTGAATCTCATACGGTCATTGTATGTGTTAGTCACTCAGTCGTGTCCCACTCTTCAATTCCATGGATTAGAACTCACCAGGCTCCCCTGTCTGTGGAATTCTCCAGGCAAGAATACTGGAGAGGGTTGCCATTTCCTTCTCCAGGAGATGTTCCCGACCCAGGGATTGAGTCAGGAGACCCAACCTGGGTCTCCCGCTTTGCAGGCAGATTCTTAGAGATAAAGCTAAGTTGAGCCAAGAAACAACCTACGGGCAGCTTTTTTAATGGCCTCCAGACAAATTCAACACGAGCAAGACAGGGACTGGTGTCTGAGGGGCTGCTGGGTATCGGGTGAGAGCACATTAGGCTGGTCCAGAGATAAAAGTGCCTGCAGCTGTCTCAGGTTCTCTCCTGCAGGCTGCAGATACCTCTCTGAGCAGGGGGTGGCCAATTTCGGGGTCACAGAGCCAGAATATCTGTTCTCACGCTCATGAAGTTTCTCTTTCAACTCTTCTTTCTTGAGTCCCCAGTACTGAGGTGGCCCAGTCAGCCAGTCAGAAGCAAGGGCTCTCAATGGGGAGCAGTTTTGCACCCAGGGAACACTGACCATGTTTGGAGATAATTGTGGTTGTCACAACTGGGGGAGGCGTGCTGCTGGAATCTGGTGGATCAAAGTCAAGGATGCCATCAGACATCTTCCAGTGCACAGGACAGCGCCCCCCTCCCCGCTGGTTGCCCAGTCCCAGTGTCAGCTGTGCCAAGGGTGAGAAACCTTGGCTTAAAACCAAGGCTTTGAAGTCAGAGATGCCTGGGCTTGAATCCTAGTTTTGCTGCACATTAGCTCATTTTTCTTGGACAACAACTTATCTGGCCTCTCTGAGCCTCAAGTTCTCCATCTGTCAAGTGGGGTGAATAGTAACACAGACCTCAGAAAGATGATGTGAGGATTACTTGAGATAACTTGTCAAAAAGAGCCTGAAGCAAATGTTACGCTCATGAGCAGAGTCCGGGTTGAACTTATTTCTGATCTACCTCCCAAACTAAGTCCTTGGTATGCTAGACAAGGGAAAGCAGGGTTGGAGGAACGCGGACCCTGGGACTTCCCTGGTGGGCCAGTGGTTAAGAATCTGCCGTCCAATACAGAGGACATGGATTCAATCCCTGGTCAGGGAACTAAGACCCCACATGCTGTGGGGCAGCTAAGCCCACGTGCTTAGCTAGAGAAGCCCGCATGCCACAACTGCTGAACCTGTACTCTCGCGAGTTCGTGCACTGCAATGAGCAGCCCACACACCAAAACGAAGACCGGTGCGGCCAAAATAATTTAAAAAAGAAAAAGTAAAAAGAACAAGGACCCTGGAATCAGAGCACCAGTCTGGACTCCATCTCCCACCAGTAGCAAGACGCTGGGGAAATTGCTCATCTCTTGAAGCACCCGTTTCCTCATCTGTGAAATGCGGATGATCACACAGGGTGGTTATGGGGACTAACGGAGCTAATTGTTGTACATATCTTAGTACAGAGTCTGGATAAATGGGAACCAATGTTATGAAAGAATTAGGGCTGCTGCATTTCCCAGTAGCAAACAAGCGAGGGAGTAAACTGAAACTTTGTAAGTCCAAGTTTCCAGGGAAGTTCCAATTCCAAATACTCTGTCCATGGTCCCTATGCGGATCTCATTTGTCAGACTGTACACACCAATGTTCATTTCAAAAAATATGGCCTCTGCCCGGATTAAAATAATAGTGCTATTGATGCAGTCCTCTTGCACTAAGCACTGCTCAGGCCACCCCCCTCCTCTCCAGGAGTTTCTAGATCACCCAGCTCAAAGGAAGAATGCTGCACGCGTGAAATCTAAGGATCAAGATGCCTGTAAGTAATTTGCTGTTAGAGGCAGAGCAGAGGTTGGCTCTTGTCAGTACTTGAGAATCCCAGTTGAGGCCACTTCCACACATATAATAAGGGTTCTTCTCACTTTCACAGCCCTGGGTTACATTTACCTCACTGATGTTGTGAGGGTTAAATGAAATAATCCACGTTAATGTCTTAGCAGAATGCCTGACATATCGCAGGATCTAAATGTTAGTTATCCTTATTTATGGTTCTGGCACTTTTAAAGGGAAGGTAAAATAAATATCTTTGAATCTCATTAAGCTTACACTCCTAAACCCCACAAAACTAGAAATGAAACACAATCTTTAAAATGCAACCCTGGCATAATTTGGTCATCTGGTTCTACTTACTAATATCAGGGAAACTTTATCTTGTTTAATGTGTGTGTGTATCTGTTTCTCAATGTCCCCAGGTGACTGAGTTTCCAGATTCTATGCAGGGTGTCAAACTATCTGTCCCTCTGGGATTAGGAATGTAAGCAGGGATTGTTGGGACCACAGAAACCAAACAAACAACTATGGGGAGTTCCCTCACAACCTTATCCATTATGTCATTCAAATGATTCCGAGCACCAGGCCAGTAAGCCAGAGAGGCACAACAACACCATAATTACAGCCTTGACTCTCACAGACCTGCACACGAACCCAAGTCCTGCCAAGGTTACCAGGGGCTATGTAACTTTGAGTGGTCATCTCATCTGTTTGAGCCTCAGATTCCTTGGCTATAAAATAGCAATGAAAATAGTACAAATTCAGTATATGTTAAATGTTAGTATTAAAAGAAATAAAGAAAAGCAAGTTCAGTTCAGTCCAGTCACTCAGTCGTGTCCAACTCTTTGCAACCCCATGAACCCCAGCACGCCAGGCCTCCCTGTCCATCACCAACTCCCAGAGTCCACCCAAACCCATGTCCATCGAGTCGGTGATGTCATCGAACCACCTCATTCTCTGTCGTCCCCTTCTCCTCCTGCCCTCAATCTTTCCCAGCATCAGGGACTTTTCCAATGAGTCAGCTCTTCAGGTGGCCAAAGTATTGGAGTTTCAGCTTTAGCATCAGTCCTGCCAATGAACACCCAGGACTGAACTCCTTTAGGATGGACTGGTTGTATCTCCTTGCAGTCCAAGGGACTCTCAAGAGTCTTCTCCAACACCACAGTTCAAAAGCATCAATTCTTCGGCACTCAGCTTTCTTTATAGTCCAAATCTCAAATCCACACATGAGTACTGGAAAAACCATAGCCTTGACTAGACGGACCTTTGTTGGCAAAGTAATGTCCCTGCTTTTTAATATGCTGTCTAGTTTGGTCATAACTTTCTTTCCAAGGAGTAAGCGTCTTTTAATTTCATGGCTACAATCATCATCTACAGTGATTTTGGAGCCCAGAAAAATAAAGTCAGCCACTGTTTCCACTGTTTCCCCATCTATTTACCATGAAGTGATGGGACTGCAAGTTAGCAGGTTTGATAAGTGAAAGAGAAGAAAGATTGGGGTTTGATGCAGAAGTTCCGTTAATTATCTTACTTGTCCCAAGTCCCAGCTCTGCCATTTGACTGTGAGACCTGGGCAGACCACTCACCTCTCTGAGCCAGTTTCTTCATCCATTAAAGGGGGGCCCATGAAACCCCCATGGGGTTCCCAGGTGGCTCAGTGGTAGAGAATCTGCCTGCCAATGTAGGAGACACAGGAACCCTGGGTTTGATCCCTGGGTCAGGAAGATCCCCTGGAGGAGGAAATGGTGACCGATTCCAGTATTCTTGCCTGGAGAATCCCATGGACAGAGGAGCCTAGCTGGCTACAGTCCATGGGGTAGCAGAGTCAAGACATGACTGAAGTGACTTAGCACACACGCATAATACCCTACATGAGATAACCAGTGGGCAAGCACTTTGTTAGTGACAAAGCAGAAAAGACACGTTCGTTGTGGTTATGACCCATTTTGAGAAAGAATTTTCGCCATCTCATTAATATTTACTGAGCCTCAATCATAATTTTTAAAAATCTGTGAGGCTGTCTGAACTTTTCTATTCCATTCTACTTTTTTACTATCATTTAATTCTGTATGTTCTAAAGAAAGAAAAAAAGCTGGTAGAAACAAGCTTATCACGTCCACCAAGGTTTGCTGGAGCTCTGCCTCTGGGCACAGGGTAGGCTCGCCCTGCCCCCTTGTGGTTAAGTAAAGCCATGTGACTGGTTCTGGCCAATGAGCTGTGAGCAGAAGCAACAGGTGTCATTTCTAGGCCAGGAGGCTTAATTGTCAGCGCCATGCCCTCCAGAGCGCTGGCTTTCCCTCTAGCAAGGTGACTGACAGGGATCAAGGCGGCAGCTGCTCCATCAGCCAGAGTCCCCGTGTGACTATAATGTGCAGAACCTTCTGCACATCTGCTTTGGCTGCCCTGGCATGGAGCTAAGATGAGGAATTGATAGGTGTTGTGTTGAGCTGCTGAGACCATAGGGCTTTGAAAACATTTTTAACTTCAAGAAATGTTTCAGGTTAGCTTCCACAATATATTTTATGTAATCCCATATATCCAAAATAGTATCATTTCTGTTATTATTTTAAACATCAGTCATGAAATAGGCTACATTCCTTTTTACATGCCAAGTCTTCATGACCCAGAGTGCATTTTACCTTTATGGCCCGTCTCCGTTCAGACGAGCCACATTTCAGGCACGGCCACAAGCCCCACGTGGCTAGTAGCTACTGGAATGGACAGCACAGCCGTAATGGCTAATGACCCTCATTTTGAAGCACACTGTTCTAAGGTGCCTGAGCACATAAATGTTTATCCCAGTTCAGACGATCTTTGGAAAAGGAAATCCAGTGTCTCGTAAAATAGATTGTAAAAAAAAAAAAATACAATAGATTGTAAAAAAAAATTAGATCCCTTTTCCTTCATTTAGCCTGCAGTCGGGGGGACTTTTCCTTCCAGGATAACTAATGCCATTTGATTCCCATTAGCTAATTCATTCCCTCTTATTCTTCTTCAAATTAAAAAAAGGGGGGGAAGGGCTTTCCAGTGGCCCAGGTTAAAAGGAAAGAGAACAGTACAGCTTTTTGAAATGTTCTCAGCACCCACAGTATTCTAAGAGTAGACTCACTAAACCCCAGGTGGAGGTGAGGGTAGAGGAGCAGCTGATGCACTTTTTTCTTTTCCACAGGAGGTGACATGGAGGCTTCAAGATCAAGAGGAATTGCGGGAGTCAGGGAGAGTGGGAGGCTGGTGAGACTCAGGCATTAGAACTTGATCTCATACCCCGGGGTAGACAGGATCCCTTTTGACTCTGGATATTGACTTGGGACATATACTCAACAATCGAGGGTAAATGTTAATTCTTTTTTTTAAATTAATTTATTATTATGTGTGTGTTGCTGTAATACTGCACCCATTGCTTAGAAAATTGGCTTCTTCAGTTTCCCAATATGTCAGGAGCATTTTCCCATGAAATTAAATGTTCTTCAACCTCATCATTCTGATAGCCAGATATGATTTTTTAAATTTTCAAGTGAAAGTCGCTCAGCTGTGTCCAACTCTTTGTGACCCCATGAACTGGGAATTCTCCAGGCCAGAATACTGGAGTGGGAAGCCTTTCCCTTCTCCAGGGGATCTTCCCAACCCAGGAATCGAACCCAGGTCTCCCACATTGCAGGCGGATTCTTTACCAGCTGAGCCACAAGGGAAGCCCATTTATTTTTTAAATGGGTAGACCATAATTTACCCAATCTGCTGGACAGTAAGGTCATTCCAGTTGTTAACTATGTTTGTAATCCTTACCATCCCTCAGCTCCTCCAGAAGGTACGGTCAGAGGACATGTTTAGATGGAGGAAGGTGTGATCACTCCATGGCGTCCTTCCGGCAAACGGGGGTTTTGCCACATAAGATGCCAGCTTCTGGTGGCAGCGGGGAGGGCACAGCCTTCTCTGAGCACTTCCAGGAGAGCTGTGTGAGGTGTAAAGAATGTTGGAGACAGAGGCTGTGGGTGACACCAGGTCCTGCCATTTATGAGTTCTGGGGACCTCTTCTCCGAGCCTCTGAGAATGAGAACAATAATACTGGCCCTTTGGTGGTGGTGTGAAGATTAAATGACACTATGAGTTCTGGCTAAATAAGGCAGATTGAGCGCACACACACAGCCCTGCTCCATCCTGACCCTCCACTAACACAAAGGCAAAGGGATTTTTTTTTCTTTGAAGGTGTGAAACCACAAGGATAATTAGCATAGAAGAAGAGATTACAGTAACAATATTTGGGAGGCAGAAAAACCAGATTAGTGCCTTATAACTTGGGGCAGCCAAAAACCTTGAACCTTAACCCCCACAAGGCTGTGATTACCTACAGGGGCTGAGGAGAGGAGGGGCTGAAACAGGAGAGTGGCTCCTTCTCTTTCTTGCCTTCCCCTGCACCCAGTTACTGCTTCTCAGAGCCTGAGGTGGATGGGAGAGAGCCTGTCCCCCTCATGGACACACACAGCCCACTTGATGCCAGGTTCCCAGTGCCCATAGTGAGGGGAGGGTGGCGGGCACAGACACCTAGCAGAAGCCATCTGTCCTGGGGACTCTGCAGGAGGCAGTAGAAAGGTCAGGTGGCCGTGGAGAGTTAGGAGGAGCAAGGAGCCTGGAGCAGGAAGGGCTGGTGGCCAGAACATATGCTCCGACCACCCAGCTTAAGACAGGGGCCCTGAGGGACCTCCCTTCCAGTGGTTAGGACTCTGTGCTTCCAGTGCAGAGGGTCCAGGTTTTGTCCCTGGCCCGGGAACTAAGATCCCATATGCTGCACAGCATGGCCAGAAAAATTTAAAGATGGGGGCCCTGAGGCCTGAGAAGACAGAGCCTGGCCCCAAACCCATATGCTTTAGCCTGTCCCTGTCACCTTCCTGGCCCCTGCTCTCTTTGTGCTTCCCTTTCTCCACCCAGGTGGACAGTGGCCTCCCCAGCTCCGCTCCAGGTTGGGGGTGCCCTGCTCAGCCCGGAGGTGGGCCCAGGATCCCCAGTTTGGGACCCTCCCACTCCCCCATCAGGCCATCCCCCACCCCCTGGGAGCACTACGCCCCTTTCCAGGAAATCACCACTGAATTCCGTTCTCAGAAAGTCCTCCTCCCAACTGGATGTCAAAAAACGTGCTAGCTTATGCGGCTCCAACCCTTGCAGAGGCAAATGTACTTCCCGAAGTATCTGAAAAGAAACAAGGCTCCAAGGATCAAAGGACTGCAGCTGTAACAGGGGAGCCTCAGCAGTGGGCCAATCACCTGGACAAGGGAGTGCTGCTAGCTCTCACCTGCAGATGGTCAGTGTTCCCCCCACATAGAAAATGTCAAATGTGCTGAAGGCAGCGGGTGGGAAAAGGTCTTTCTGGACCTGTCTGCTCTCCTGGAGTCAACTGTCCTTGGCAGAAGCATGAAAAGTTCGTGCTCTCATGGGACAAGGGCCAGGGTATTTCAGTGTCATGATTTACCAAATAAAAATACAGGAGGTCCCATTACATTTGAATTTCAGATAAACGACAAATGATTTTTACTATAAATATGTCCCACAGAATCATTTTGGACTTGCATATACCAACAGATTGTTTGCTGAGTTATCTGGAATTCAAGTCCTGTGTTGTACCTGGGAGCTCGACGTGTCCCCAGCCCAGGGTCTGGTACATACTAGATACTCAGTGAAGGAGAGATTTGTTTGAGCTTTGAACTGGATGAGAAATCAAAATATTTTATTTCACTGGGTCAAAGTGGACTTTCTAATGACTGGAAGTGAGTTTTAATTACCAAAATGAAACTGTTATTTTGCCCCAAAGGGACCAAGAAGTCATGGATCTGCCTGATTATTATCAGGAGTCAAGAGAGGGAAACCACCTTTGACAGAAGAAATTTTCAGGAGGAGGAGAAAAATAAGATCATTTCTTCTTTGTACCTCCTCAATTCTAGCCCACTAAATTCATTCATTCAACAAATATTGATTGAGTGCCTGCTATGTGCCAGGCACTGTTCAGTAAACAAGGAGAATTAATTACTATGATCATTCTTTGTATTGCCTCTGTTTGATAGCAGAGGAAAACTGAAGTCCAGAGAAGTTAGGTGACTTTCCCGAGGTAACACAGCAGATAAGTAGAGAACTGGGATTAATGTATCTGGTACCTGAGTCCTTGCTCTCTCCACGTGTGATGCTGTAGAGGTATGGGGGGAACAGAGAACAGAAGGAACTGGTTAGGTAAGGGCCACATAGATTACCAGCAGTCCCCGAGCCATCATAATTTAATCTCCTAAGTATCACTGACCATCCACTTTGCTCCCTTTCAATCACTAAACCCCACTCCCCACTCCACTCCCCAGTCCAACCCACCTTTCAGCTTCCTGCCTCAATAGCATCCTTCATCTCCGGGCTTGCTCACCTCTCTGGCTCCCCCTCCAGGCTGTTTTCCACACAGCAGGCAGATGATCTGGGTGAAATATAAACACGATATGCTGTGCCTAGTCGCTCAGTCCTGTCCAGCTCTTTGTGACCCCATGGACTGTAACCCGCCAGGCTCCTCTGTCCATGGACAGAGGATTCTTTACCAGCCGAACTGCCAGGGAAGCTCGTCAATGCAACAGTGTCCCCTTTCTACCCAAAATCTTTCTACAGTTTCCCACTGCTCTTAGGAATGATAACAAAACTCCTGACCATGGCTTACCAGGCTCCACATAATCTACTCCTGATGACTTCTCCAGCTTCATCTCACTTCCTCTTACTCCATCTGCTTGTACAAGTCAGTAGTTGGGTTATCTATTGCTGCACGGAAAATCACCCCAAACCGTAGTTCTCTCGTGATTCTTGCATTTGGCTAGGCTCAGCTGTGTGGTTCTTCTGGGGCTGGAGCCATCTGGAGGCATGACTGGGGTGGGCTTCCAAGATGCACACTCACATGTCTAGAAGTTGATGCTGGCTGTTGCATGGGAGTTCAACTCTCAGTTCAGTTCAGTTGCTCAGTCATGTCTGACTCTGCAACCCCATGGACTGAAGCACGCCAGGCTTCCCTGTCCATCAGCAACTCCTGGCACTTGCTCAAAGTCATGTCCATCGAGTCAGTAGTACCATCCAACCATCTCATCCTCTGTTGTCCGCTTCTCCTCCCGCCTTCAGTCTTTCCCAGCATCAGGGTCTTTTCCAATGAGTCAGTTCTTCACATCAGGTGGCCAAAGTATTGGAGCTTCAGCTTCAGCATCAGTCCTTCCAATGAATATTCAGGACTGATTTCCTTTAGGAGGGACTGGTTGGATCTCCTTGCAGTCCAAGGGACTCTCTAGAGTCTTCTCCAACACCACAGTTGAAAAGCATCAATTCTTTGGCTCTCAGTTTTATGGTCCAACTCTCACATCCATACATGACTACTGGAAAAACCATAGCTTTGACAAGATGGACTTTTGTCGGCAAAGTCATGTCTCTGCTTTTTAATATGCTGGCTACATTCCGTGGGGTTGCAGAGTTGGACACAACTGAGTGACTGAGCACACTTAACCAGTAAGCAAGGCAGAAGGCATCTGGACTCGAGTGGCCTGACTCCAGAGCCTGTTCTTAACAGATGATGATGTTATGCAAACAGAGTTTACCTGCATTAAAAGGCTGGGGGCAGGGCATAAAGCTGACCTGCAAATAGGCAAGGATGATGCTTCAACAAATGTTGACGAGCCCAGAAAACTCTGAGATTGACGGAATGTGCCGGTGAAAGGTCTCAGGACGAGGTTGGTTGGTGCTGTGGAGCTTGGCCCCCCGCTCCTGGAGAATGTCAACAGGCAGCCTTTCAAATACAGCTGAGCTAGAGGAGTCCACAGAGCCCTGGCACTGCCCCCTCCACCAGGAAGCAGAGAGCAGCGTGCACCGTGTGTCGGGGAAGGGCAGCACCTCGTGTCTGTCCCAAGAGGGATTATCACTTTCAGAGACAAGGCCCACAGTCACAGTGGACAAAGTGTGCTCAGCACCCATAACCTTAACAGGCAGGATTTTGTAGAACAAGGAGACGCTGCCAAGGAGAGGGGACCATCATCAAGGAGGGGCTAGGGGTATAATTGGTACCGCCACCTGCCTCCTCTTGGCAGCCAGATCCCAGAGAAGGGAGCCAAGGAATCCAGAGGACCACAGTTGATTTTTTTTTTAATGAAATATGTCCTCAGTCCATTAGCAATGATTGAGATCATTTGCCCTTCCTAAGCTGGGTCTGGGAATTCCTGGGATAGCATCATAGCTTTACCTCTTCCTTGGCCACCAAAACTCAGGTCCCTCTAAAGCCAGCAGATGCTCAGCAAAGGAAAAAGACACGCTTACCATGGATGGGTAGGTTTTACAGTGTAAGAGGAGAGAGGGGATAAAATTTGATTGATTGGTTTGTTCAGTTTTCTTAGCCATCCACCCCATTTCCTCTTCTATACCCTACTTCGTTCAAAGATATCTGAAAGGTTTATAGTGAGACTCTGTG
The DNA here is from genome assembly GCF_029378745.1 of Bos indicus. Classification (NCBI taxonomy): domain Eukaryota; kingdom Metazoa; phylum Chordata; class Mammalia; order Artiodactyla; family Bovidae; genus Bos; species Bos indicus. Next base: position 127,197,347 of record NC_091761.1, read on the forward strand.
GAAATTGTATCACTGGTCATGTATAGGGTTATTTTGTTGTTATGAAATAATCTTAGAAGAAACCCAGATACAGTTTGAAGTAACACTGCCTTTCATGGTAAGAAAGCTGTTTTCTTTGAATCCTCTTCAAATCTTTCTGGTGATCTAGTTAAGGAGAAAGTCATTTTTGGTGCTATCTCATCTTTAAAATCTTGCCAACAGGTTAATCCTCCTTTTTAATAAGAGAAGATAGACTTGGGATCAGCCCGTAGCAGGTGGTAAAATGGAACATTATTTCATTTTCATTAGGCTTAGTTTTACACTGAGTTTGTGTGTATGACACAAATTAGGATAGTTTACAAAGGGTTTCCCTTTTGAATGAGTGTGTTTAATTAAAGTGACTCAGTCACAGGTAAAGTATTAAGTGAATAGTATTTATCACGGGGACAAGAGATGCTGGGTATGGCAAAGATCCAGAGATTATGAATGTTTAGAAAACACCAGAATGCAGAAATACGATCTGGTCATGTCACTTCCTGGCTTAACGTCTGCACGGATCCTTCCTAAGCGGACCCCTGCCCACCACCCACTCTCGTCTGTGCCTGTCCCCCTCCCCACTCTGATCCAGACACACAAAACTTTTTTACATTCTATCAACTTTCCAGGCTCTCTCTTGCCTTCAGGACTTTAACCCTCTACTTCCCTCTGCCCAGAACTCTGTCCTCCTCCCTCCTAGATGGAGAATTCCTGCTCAGGACTCAGGTCTTGGTTAGAAGCGACCTCATCCAAGAAGCCTTCCGTCATCCTGCCGGCAGGGTTCTTTGCCTTTCCTCGCTGCCCTGCCCCCAGCACCCCCCATGTCTTCATCACCTCACTCAGCCCAGGACGCACAACTGCCTGGTTAGCTGCCAGTGCTGCCTGTTGGAAGGGGAGCCCCTCGAGAACAGAGTCCGTCCAATTCAGCCCCACTTACTCATTCAGCAGTGTGCTGAGTGCCTAGTTAAGGGGCCAGGTGCTGTTCTAGGGGACACAGCAGTAACCAGCACAGAAGAGCCCCGTCTTCATTATGGAGGGGAGAGTTGGACAAAAATAAACAGATAATGCTTTAAAAGCCATATATATTCTATACACAATTTCAGGCTGTCACAAGTCCTTTCGATAAATTACAACTGGGTAAGGGAGCACTGCCCTGGTGGTCCAGGGGATAAGAATCTGCCTGCCAACTCAGGAGACAAGGGTCCGATCCCCGGTCCAGGAAGATTCCACATGCCGAGGGGCAACTGGGCCCACGTGCCACAACTGCCGAGCCCACACCATAGGGCCCGAGAGCCGCAGCTGCTGAAGCCCACGCGCCCTAGAGCCCGCATCACGAGATAGGCCACCCTAGTGAGATGCCGGCACATCTCAACAAAAAGGAAACCCCACCTGCGCGACCAGAGAAAGTCCTTGAGCAGCGACGAAGACCCAGCACAGCCAAAAGTAAATTAATTAGCTAATAGAGCTTTTTTTTTTTTTTTAAAAGATGGGCAGTGATGGGGACAGTGGCTGCTGTTTTAGATTGGGGTCAGACAAGGCCTCTCTGAGGAGGCGACGTTCACACGTAAACTTGAAGGAAGTGAGGGGAAGAGGGCCAGTGGGAACAGCGAGGGGGAAGACTCCGAGGTACAAACAGGCTTGGGCTGTTTACAGAACACAGAAGGGGCCGCAGTGGCCGGAGTGGGGCGAGCTTCCAGGAAGCAGCTGGGCTGCACCCCCACTCGGGGAGGCAGGGAGAAGGCTCCCAGGGAGGAGGCTCCCCCCGGGCTGAGACGGTGCTCTGAGCAAACAGGAGGGAGGGTGCCCTCTCTGCCTGCGTGCCAGCCAACCCCGAGCCCGGCCTGAGAGACCTCCAACATTTGCAGAGGTGTTTCCTGTTAACATTTACCTTGGCTGATGTTTATTAATCGAGTCTATTAATAGACTTTTTTGGACCCTTCCTAAGGAATAACTTCTAGAAAAAGCATTTCTTGCCCATTATCCCCTGCCTTGTATGATGTTTCAGATATGTAAATTGCTTTTCCATCCCTTCTCTCTTGATCCATTAATTTATTCATCCATAACACATATCTGAGTTGTTGAGCGGGGAACACAGACTCAGCTCCCACCCTCGAGAAGCACACAGTTTTGATGAGAGACAAGTCTGGAGGGCCCTGGAGGCCCATTTTCTTCCTACCATAGTTAGCTTGGCAGAGAGGTGGCTGGGCTGGACCAGGCCAGTCTGTGGGCCACAGCCCACCCTGGCTTTGTTGGGTATCCACGTTCCTGTGGGCTGACAACCTCCAAGGCTCTTCCGTGTCCTGGGAGTGCAGCCCTGGGCCTTGGCAAGCACACTGCCTAGTCATCACTAATGCCCAGACAGCCCTTGATAGATTTCTTGTTACTTAGAGAATTTACACATTCCCTCTTACCTCTCTGGCCAGCAGTCTGGAGTGGGTCCTTTCTCTTGGTGATGGTTGCATGTCCAGCTGGCTGGCTGGGTCAGGCCTCTCTACAGGAGCACTGGCCACACAGAGGACGTGCCAGCTGAGAACCCATGATGAAGAGGATGAGAGTTCAAGGCCCTGCGGATGCTGCTATTTCTCTGCCTCTTGAGTTCCCCCCAGCATCTCCATCTGTGCCCTGTGCTGCTAGTGCTGCGTTCATCCCCTCTCGCACGACAATTCAGGGCAAGGAGACAGGATAGAGGAAGCGCCCGACACCCTCATGAGTGTTCGAGAGGAGATGACCAAGTGCCGTCGGTATCATTTGGGACTTGGACTAGGGGTGTCGGAGGCTGGGTTCTCTGGAGGTCAGCACACAGGTGCTTAGTGGGGAGTGTTCTGAGAGCAACAGCTGGGAAAGCGAGGGGTAGCAAGGGCGCTGTCTGGAGTTGGTCGGAGATGGCCGCAAGGAGGTCTTTGATTCTCCTCCTGCCACCAGTCCCTGATCAGTCTCTGGATGCGGGCAGCCCTGAAGTGAATGACGACTGGAGGCAAAGGCCACCTGCAGACAGCCTTCCAGACCCGGAACACCAAGTCTTTCACTGAAGGGTGATCTGGACACATGTTATGTCCACCACAAGGCCCTTCAGGAAGACTTGCTGGAAGAAGCGGGATTTCACTTGGGGGATGTAGGAGCGGGTAAGGAAAGAAGAGTGTGGTCCAGGCAAAGGGTCAGAATGTAAGAAGACCCAAAGGCAAGGCAGAGACCACACTCTCAGGGAACTACGGGACCCGAGAGGAAAGCAGGTGGATCCCTTTTAAGATGAAGAAACAGCCATGGGGAGGCCAGTGGACTTCTCCAAAATAAGTTTACAGTAAACGAGCTTAGAGCCACAGCTGTGGGTTCTGAGTCCAGAGTCCTTCCAGCCCCTCCCCTGGGACAGCTGTCACCCCCCCCCCACCTCCGGCCCCTCCCGTCTCCTCTTTGAGATGCTGTTTCCTTCTCCCCTCTCCCCTTTGAGACCCTGGGCACACAGTCCCCACAAATCTGCCCAGTGAAGCACTAACATTCCTTCTAGACTCAGCACAAATTCTGCCATTTGAAGAGCTCCCACTTGGGTTACATTTCAGGTCAAGTGTTGTTCTGTTGTTTGGAAATTAGAGTCAGTCCGCGGCCACAATCACAGTTCAGTCAAAGACTGAGGTCCGAACTGAAATTAGAGCTGGATCCTGCTTGAACTTCTGACCAGAGTCAAATCAGCTGGGGGCAAGGTTTTGAGCTTAATCCTTTGAAAGAGCTCAGCCTAGAACCAGGGGCAGGTCTCAGCCTGGGACTATGTTCAGGGCTTGGAACGGAGTTGGGGGCAAGACTCAGTCTAGGGACAGGTTTGGGGTCTTAGCCTGGAACCAGAGTCAAGGCCAAGCCTTGGACTGGGGCTCAGGGATGTGAATGTGTGTCTGAGCCTGGACTGAGGACCATCAGGGCTCTGCCTTCCTGCTCCTGAGGTCTGGCGTCAGAGCCAAATCCAGGAGTGGACAGGAGAAGCCTATGAGCACAGACTCAGCCAAACTCCATCCCCGCTGCCATGCTGGGTACCATATCCCACCACACTGTGTCTGGGACACAGGAATCTGGGTCCAAGCCCCTTAGGGATGCTGTGCACTGCTGGAGCCTGGTGTTTGTGAGGAAGGGTCTGCACAGATCAGACAAGGCCCCCAGGGAAGTCAAAGACAGCTCCCAGGCAGGCCCAGAGATGGGTGCGGGGAGGGGAGCTGGCTTGAACTGTGGTGCCCCAGCAAGACTATCATGAGAGCCCCAGTGCCACTGGTCTTCAGAAAACTGGGCCTCTGTATCGACTGCCCACCCTGAGTCTGCTGGGACTGGCTCTGCCCAGACCCCTGAGAGGACACTGGCCAGGGGTAGAGGAAAGAGCCTCAGCTTGGGTGTTGGGGGCCTGGGCGCCCCACCTTGCCTCTGTCTCTGTGTGAAAGAAAGTGAAAGTTTAGTCGCTCAGTTGTGTCCGACTCTTTGTGACCCCCTGGATTGTAGCCACAAGGCTCCTCCGTCCACGGGATTCTCCAGGCAAGAGTACTAGAGTGGGTTGCCATTTCCTTCTCCAGAGGATCTTCCCGACCTAGGGATCGAACCCAGGTCTCCCACATTGTAGGCAGACACTTTACTGTTTGAGCCACCAGGGAAGTCCTATAAAATGGGAATGATATAAGTTAAGAAAAACATTTGACAAGCGAGGAAACTGACAATCAGAGGGGGAGGGACTGACCCCGGGTCAGTGAGGAGGAGCGTGGGGATCTCAGGCCTGCTAGCACCAAAGCCCTCATCTCTCTTGCCAATCAGGCTTCTTTCATCCCTGACACGACCACATGCTGGCTATATCCGCCCCATGTGGGCTCCCAGGGAAAGGCCAGAGAAGAGAAGGGGTGGGCAGGAAACAGGACAGACACCCAGGGGATGGGACAGACACCCAGCTTGGGTCCACTGGGGTTGTGGGGCACAGAAGAGATCCAGAGGCCATGCCCACCCTGTGTTCTGTGTGTCCAGCTCTGGGCCCAGAGTCAATCCAGCTTCCCTGCATACCTGCTGTGTGATCTCAGGAAAGTTGCCTCACTTCTCTGAGCAAGATGCAAGTGGAAGTGTGAGTCGCTCAGTCGTGTCTGACTCTTTGCGACCCCGTGGACTGTAGCCCACCATGCTCCTCTGTCCATGGAATTCTCCAGGCAAGAATACTGGAGTGGGTTGCCATTTCCTTCCCTAAAAGAGAGATAATAATCATTTCCTCTTGTGATTGTTAGGCAAGAAGTGCTATAAAAGGCAAGCGAGCTATAAATATCGGTGCTGCTGCCACGGTTGCTGCCACCATCCCAGACTCGTCCCTGTAACCTTTCGCTCAGTCTCGCTGCCCCAAACACACAGGCCTTTCCATCTCCCCAACGTGCCACACTCCCTCCTGCTTCACTACCTTGGCTCAGGATGCTCTCTTGATGTGGCCTGTGAAAGTCACTTCCTCGCGGCACCCCAGGTGGGACCAGAGCATTCTCCACACTTCCTCTGCAGCACCTGTCAGCAAATGGGGGCGGGATTATACGTGTGACAGGACATTGGAAGGGACGTCTTCATTTGCCCCAGAATTGACACCCGGGGTGCAGACCTGGGGTGAATAATTGCCGAGCGCCCCGTGTTCTGAAGAGGGACCTCAGTAACCTCTTCAGGACTTGCTCAGGGGATGCGACTGGCCCTCCCACAGAGTCACCCCTCTGTTTCCAGGAGGTTGGACTGGGGAGAAAGATTCCACAGGGATGGGCAGCTGCAGTTTCCTACGGGCGTTGGGGATTTTCCTTTTTACCCAACCAAGCCCATGGGAGACGCACCAAGAAAATCACATGTTATGATGAAAGCAGGGAGGCTCCTGCCGGGAGGCGAGGTTGGGAACTTGCACTGCAGGGGCAGATTTGTTCCAGCCTGGCCCTTCTGGGCAGGGTGGGGTCAAATAGAGAGAAGTGGCATGAGGGGAGGGACGGGGTTTGGGGCAGCCTGCAGGCTTGCCGTTGGCTAAGGGTCAGCAGGCATCACAGGAAAGAGTTGAACTGTGCCATCTTTGGTACCCATCCAGGAAGGCACCCCACCACACCCAGGGGCCCCACAACAGGAACCACGGGGCAGGCGGGAACTGGAAAGGGGAGGTTGGAAGAGGTTGTGGAAGAGCGGGGACTGCAGAGGCTGGGGCTCCCTGGAGACCCATGAAGAGTGTACACACACGCGTGCCCAGTGGAGGGCCAGCATTCAGATGCCTGCCACGGCTGAGGGCATTGGCGGCCGTCAGCATCGATCCACAGAGAGGAGCCCAATCACGGGTGGGTAACTTGGGTGCCTAACTGTTGCCTGCTGAGCCCCGATTCCCTCAGCCCGTACACCAGAGAGGCTACATCTTAAGAACAGAGGAGGAGAACTGGAACACTGACACCTCTGGCACATGGACGGACGTTGAAACCATTATGCTCAGCGAAAAAAGCCAGACACAGAAAGCCACACAGCTTAAGATTCCATTTATACCGCACGTCGGGAGGAGGCAGATCCATGGAGAGAGAACACAGATTGGTAGATGGAGGGCTGGCTGCGGAGCATGGCGTAGGGGGTGTTTCACGGAAAGGAGCTTCCTTTCGGGGTGATGAAATGTTTTCACTTGGATTGTAATACTGGTGGTACAACCCTGTGAATGGACTCAAAACCACTGTGTGTACACTCTAAATGGATGAACGGTATGTTATGTAAGTCACATCTCAGTACAGCTGTCATTTTAAAATGGAGAGGCGGAAGGCTGGGGGGAAGGGGTAGATAGTTTGGAGGACATGTACACACTGCTCTATTTAAAATGGATAGCCAACAAGAGCGCGGGGAGCTGTGCTAAGTGTTAGGTGGCGGCCTGGCTGGGAGGGGTGTTTGGGAGAGAATGGATGCATGTGTGTGTATGGCTGCGTCCCCTCCCTGTTCACCCAAAACTATCACCACACTATTAACCGACTATATCCCAATACAAAATAAAAAGTTAAAAAAAATAAAAGCCATCGAGAAAGTGCAACAAAAAATAAAGTGATTACTGAACATGTTGGGTTAATATCTAAATAACAATAATAATAAAATGAGGGGCATTTCATTTGGGATCAGAAAGACGTTTTGGAGATGGACAGTGGTGATGGCTGCCCAACAATGTGGAGGCACCTCATGCCACTGAGCTGTATACATAAAAATGGTTAAAACAGTAGATTTTATGTGATGTATATTTTACCACAATTTTTTTAAACTAAAAAAGTTTCATTTTAAAAAGATGGAGAGGGGAAGTATCCCAGAAGAAGACCATGGACCCCTAGATACTCCAAGATACTGGCGTCAGAACACCAGGAAAGAAGCAGCCTCCCCACCTCACCCCCCAATGTGGGGTCACACACACACACACACACACACACACCCGCATACGACACTCCAAGTCCCATAAGCCTGGTGCTGGGGACAAAGGACGGAAAACTTTGAATCGCCTCTAGGACTGGGATTTCAAACAGACGGCCTTGTAATGACACAGTGACCACAGCATGCCGGGATCTGCCGCCACACAGCTGTGGCCAGAGGTTGGGAAAAATTGCAACTGCTTCCTGTGAAGCCCCCTGTTCTCCCAGAGCCCCACAAACCACTGCAGAGGCTCAACATCAGCTCCCCAAGGAGCACAAACTCCTAGATGGCAGGGACCTCTGGGTCTGGCTCGTGCCCGGGGCTTGATACCGAGCTGGTCACATCATGGGTCTTTGGTCGATGTCTGATGAAAGAAAGGAGAGCCTCCATCATGAGACACAGAAGAAACCGAGGCCCCAGGGGCCCATGGCCCTACCCAGGGCCACACCATTAAACAGAGGTGGGGGCGGGGACCAGGACCCAAAGCCCCAGCTCCCCTGGCCCAGGCCAGCACCGGGCAGGGCCGGATCCCACCCGGAGCCCCTCCTCCAGCTGTGCACATCTGCTGGCCTCTGTGGGATGAGGCAATCGCCCAGGAACCTGGCCAAGGACGCAAACATCCAGGACAGAACAACCGGAGGCGTTTCCAAGGGGTGGGGTCGGCGGCCCAGCGCCAAGCCTGGGTCCCTGCAGGGCTGCCTCCTGCCTGGCTCTGGGGGTTGCATTCCTAAAGCCACACCTCACCCTGTCACCCCAACTCCTCCTGATGGGGAGGCAAGGGTCCTGGAATACTGTTTTGGTCAGCTTCTCCCTGGGGGAAATACCCTGCAGGCCCCTGCCGGTCTTTGGGTCTCAGCCCCCCTTCAGGGTAATCTGGTTCCATCTGGCTCTGCTCCTTCAAACTGCGTGGCTCTTGCTGACAGAGTCTTCTTAGAACACCATGTTCTAAGGCAGCCCTGCCTTCAGGGCCCCTAGTCTGAGGGAAGACACCCCTCCTCTAAAAGCCCCCAGTCGGAGACTGGAGACGTAGCCCTGACACAGGACCCCCGATATGCTGGACGAGATGGCACTCTGCTCGTAGGAACCTTGTCTAAGCAGGGAGAGCCTTAGGCTGATGGGGGAGGCCTGGGTCACCAGCAGGAGGCTCCCGGGGCCCTGCCTGGGCTTTGGCTGGCTTCTCTCTCTCTCTTTCGGATGCCCCTTCCTCTTCCCAGCTGGGAGACAAGAGGGCTCTGACACCTCTGTTTCTCAGAACCTAGCATCTCTCTGTTCACGTAGCACTGGGCACCACCTTTAGGCTGTTGGTCGCAGTCAGCTCCGCGACAGATGGCCCACGTGCGGAGGCCCGCCAGAAAACACACGCTCCTGACGCGTTTGCTCTCGGCGGCTCGGCTGTGTCTGCCACTGTCCCTGGGCTGCTGCCCCGTCGGCCCATGACCTATTCCCAGCAGGCCAACAGCTGCAGCATCTAGAATTAGGAAGTGCTCAGACTGGACAGGCTCCTCCCCCTTCTCTGAGGCCCGGAGGCCAAGGTTGGCCTAAATTCAGGGCAAGCCCTCCAGAAGCCTGGCTCTGAGCTGTCCAGTCTGGTCCTCACAGCGACCCCAGAGTCTGGGGCTTCCTGATGAAGAAACTCAGAGCTTGTTTCCCCAGTTGTAAAATGAGCTCGATAGAAGTAACAGCTCTCAAAACATAATTGTGAAGCTTAAACTGAGATGATGCTGGAAACCTGTTAGCACGGTACCTGGCCAAGGTGAAAGCATGTTGTTTCATGATTTTGTTTTTTTCTCCTGCTTGGCATTCAAAACCTTTTCTTGTTTAGGGGACCACCCTCCTAGGTTGATCCTCATAGGAAGGCGCTCTGTCCTCCCAGTGCAGAGGCTGACACGCCTTCGGTCAGAAGGAGCAGACACATGACCTGACTCCATCACTCAGGAGCCCACCCTGAATTTGGGGACCGCTAAGGTGCTGCAGAGGACAATCGGGGGATCATTCCTAGGGGCCAGAGGCCATGCCCAGGCCCACGGCACCCAGTGACAGTGGCTTGGGAAGCACCCCCAGACATAAGACAATTCCTCCAGGGCCCTGCCTGTGTCCTGAGCTGCCAGCCCCCTTCACATCTGTCCTTTCCCTGAGCCTGGTTCTCCAATCGATTCTGTGAGCTGCTTGGTGTCCTTCCAATAAATTCCTGTCCTGCTTAAATTAATGAGAGTCAGTTTTCATTTTCAACCAAGAAACTTGACTGGCTTGGAAACTGGTCTGAAGGGGTGGGTTTCAGACAACAACACCGCTAGGGAAAGGGAGGAAATAATAATCTATTCTAGCTGTGCTGAAGGTGGTAAAAATCCAGTTAGTGTCCAGGGACGAGAACCCAATAGCCTGTGGTATGTGGTGATGAAATAGCTAATGCAGTTAAATTCATTAATTACATTATGGCCGGTGGCCATCTGGAAAAAAGTGCCACTGAAGGCAAAGCTGTGCGGGCCTGAGTCGCCGCTGCCATGGAATAGGATGGGAGGCACGATTTCAAAGATGGCCTGGCTGCTTCAATGACACTAGACAATTCAAAGAGAAAGAATCACAAACTACAATCTCTAAATTCTTGGCTCAAGGCATAAATTGGAGCCCAGAACCTTTCTATAACTGGACTAAAGAATCGCTTATCTTTTACTGCATCAGGATGAAGTTTGTGGAAAACCAACTGCAGAGTGTGATCCTTTGCTTTGCCAAACTCCAGTGGCTGTTGAGTTCACAGCCTTCTCTTCCTCGGCCTGCCGCATTCATGCTGGTGGTTCCTTGAGGCTGACCCTGGGTCTTCTCTTCTTGCTCTGTATCCCTGCAGCACGTGGGATGCCTTTGGCTACAAAGAACAGAAAACTCTGCAGTAGCGGCAGTCCAGGGCAGGCAAACTCCTGGAATGCACAGCTGCCAGCAGCACCCAGGGCTCTCAGAGGTGCCAGTGCTTTTCACTCAGCTCCGCCATCCCCTGGATTGGCTTCATTCAGTGCAGCCGGCTCATGCTGGCTTGCAAGAGGTGATTGCGTGTATCTTGACTCTGTGTTCACTGGCCTCATGTTGGCAGTCTGAAATTGACCATGGAGGGAGTATTTACACCTTGGAAATCAGCCAGCAGCACATATCAGGGTTTTTTTTTGTTTCTTTTCAATTTGGAGAGGTGGTACACCAGCACATCACTGGCTTCATCCTAGCTCTGGTTCCCTAAGGGGTGGCAATGGAGCCACCTGCTTCTGTGTGTACGTGCCCAGGAGGTAAAGGAAGAGGGAAACCAGAGAAGAGGAGCGGGCAAGGGGAGGGGAAGGGGACAGATGGGAGAGGCAGAGGGAGAGGGAAGAGGGGAGAGGAAGAATCTCCCCTGACTGTGGAACCAGGCTGGCTCTCCAGCCTCACTGGGACCTAGCACCAGGGGAATGTCATGACCAGACCGGGCTGAGTCTCTCCAGATCCCCCTCTGGAGCTGCAGTGTGGGGTCAGCAGCCCTGAAGAGCCAGGGCCCTGTGGTGGGCAGACCTCTGAACAAACCAAGTCCTTCAGGGAATGAGGAAAGAAGAAGTGGTGGTAATGAGTGGCAGTGGCGACTTCTCTGATGAGCAGCAGAGCTAGATCCCCACCCAGGCACGTGTAACTGACCACTCCTGGACATCTCCCCTTGGAGGAGAAGAGGAAGACTCGGAAGAGCCAATGCACACAGTACCGACCGTGTGCCAGCTGCCGTTCCAATGCTGTCCGTGTATCAGTTCATCTCACTACACAACAGCCCTAGGAGCCGGATCTGTTGTTGCTCTCATTCACAGATGAGGAAACTGAGGCTCCGAGGGGTGGTGTAACTTGCTAGAGCCCACAGAGGTGGTGCTGGGGTGGGGAGCCAGCCACCTGGCTCCAGGCCCTTGCTCTGAACCTCCTCTCCTCCCTGCCTTCCCCCAGACCTGCTTGAAGCTCTCCTCTTCCTCATCTTAACTGCAACTCAAGATTCAGGTGTCCCCACAGGATGGCGTCAATACTCTAGAAAGCTTTCCAACCCCAGCCCAGGTCAGACACCCATCTGTAGCTGCCGCAGTGACCACTGTCTCTCCAGGGCACTGGGCCTTGTAACTGGCTTCTTGTCTATTTCCCTTGAGGGCAGGAAATAGGTCCTGCTCATCTCCACAGGTCCAGTGTCCTCAGCCCAGGACGTGGCACGCGGAACGGGTGGTGAGAGCCCAGCGCCAGGCCCTCAGCTCCCTTCTCCCCAGTACCAGATCCCTGGGCCCGGTTGGTCTCAGCACGTGCAGACATGCTATCCCCCACCTTCCGGGCAAATGTTCTGCTAGCCCTTCCGCCTCTCCACTGCCTGGCTGGATCTACTTCATACGCTCAGCACGCATCTCCTTACTTCCGCTTCTTAGCCTCCTTCCTGTTTTACTCTTTTATTAAGATTCTAATTAAATATTTCTAATTAAATGTAATGAGCTGAATCGACAAACTTATTGCAATAAAGCAGCATTCAAGACATCCTCTCTCCTGATCTTTCCCAGCCAGTGGAATTGAGATAGCACTGGGCCTTTTCTGCCTGGGGGTGACTCAGCAGGGCTGGGACTGAAGGCTACACTCACAGGGCATCACCAGGGGCACCCAAGGCCCAGCTGAGGCCTCCCCTGACCCAGCTACCCTGCAGCCAGATTTTAGGCAGAAGTCAGTCTGTTCTGAGAGCAAAAACACTGGCCCAGGCCACACTGGCTTGCTTCTGGTCTGTGCTTCCAGCCGGCCCTGACAACACATGGCCTCCTCCACACCAGGAGGGGCAGGCAAAGCCTCCAGACCTGTAACTGGGGTTCGTTAACCACTGGGTGCCTGCCTCTTCCCTTCGGCCCGGCTTTCTGGAGAGCAAGAAAGGCCTGGACCTGAGGTCTGACCCTGCCCTTCTGCGTGTCCTTAGTCAAGGTCCATCCTCTCTTTGGGCCCCACCCGAGTTTCCACCAGACGGCAGGCCGATATGATGTGTTGAGGGAGGCCAGGCCTCAAATCCTGACCTGCCCCTTTTGGGCTGTGGGTCCTGAGGCAAGTTACATCATCTCTCTGAGCCTCAGTTTCCTCATCTGTAAAATGGGACTGTTATAAAATGAGCTGTTATAAAATTACTATAAAACAACATTCAGGCACAGACTAAGTGCTTCATAAATTACAACCGTAAATCATCCTAATCCAACACCCCTTGCCCACAGCAACCCTAGGGGGCTGAGAGAGGACCCTGGTCAAGGGGAGTTGAGGAGGGGAGACAGAGCTTTTAGAATCTTTCCAAACCTGGCCCACCTTCCTTCCCACCAGCCAGCACGGAGGACACAGCGCCCTGGGGACCCCAGGCGGGACTTATATCCTCCACTCACCCGCCCTACCTGGGCAACAGGCCCGTTACAGCAGCCTCTGAGCTTCTGCCCACACCTGACCTCGCTGAACCCGCATATCAGCTCTCGGGGAAGGTAGCGTCTGGTTCATGGTCCCACTTCACAGACAAAGAAACTGGGGCTCAGACCGCAGGGTGTTAACACACTCAAGTCAACCAGGCAGTGATGGAGTCAGGACTTGAAACTGGTTCTCTGGCTCTGACACCAAGGAGCCACTAACTGCCACCTCCCTCTGCAAGTATATATGGCCAGGGATATTCTATGGGTTTTGGTGATTCAGGCCATGAGACCCAGCTCTGGAGGCAGGCAGGCAGGGCAACTGCCCCAGAGTACAGAAGCGGACGGGGAAGGGCTGCAGAGCAAAGTTGAAGATCTGGGTCCTGGTTCCTGGGCTGCTCCAGGGTCGCAGGGTCACCTGGCCTCCAGCCACAGCCCCTGCTCCTGAGCAAAGCAGCACAGACTCTGGGGTCGGAAGGACCCTGGTTTAGTCCTGGCACTGTGCTCACCTGTGTGTGATGGGCTGATGACTTCACCTCTCTAAGCCTCAGCCTCTTCACAGCATCAATGGGATGCATGCTTGTATCCCCAGAAAAAAAAAAAACAGTGGGCATCATGGATCTTATGTCACAGGCCCATTTTACATTCCTGGGGCTGCAGAACAAGAAACAGGTATCCCCGCTTTTGGAAAGTTTGTTTTGGGATTTCCCCAGCGGTCCAGTGGTTGGAACTTCACCCTCCAACGCAGGGGTGTGGGTTCAATCCCTGGCCAGGGATCTAAGATCCCACATGCCTCAGGGCCGATAAAACCAAAACGTGAAACAGAAGCAATATTATAACAAATTTAATAAAGAGTTTGAAAATGTTCCACATGAAATAAAAAAAGTCTTAAAAAAAAAAAAAAACCCAGTCCGCTTTATGCCACTTTGTGCTACGGAAGAGCAACATTAGTCTCTGCTTTCACTAACCGAAAGACATCCAGGAGGACTGTCTCTTTCATGAAAAAGGCAAAGAGCGAAACTAGCGCTCAGCGTCTGGTTTGCAGCAGCCGTCAGAGAGGCAACGCGCACCGAGCAGAGAGCGGCACCGCCGGGCTCCCTTCCTGAAAATACCTTCTGCATCTCGGCAGCTCAAGCCACCTCAGCTCTGAACCGCGTCTGTGAGCATCTGCACTTTCACAGGATTTCCTTCGCGCATCTGTTAGCGAGGTGTGTCCTGTGGAATTGCTTCTTCGCTTTATACCAGCTCAGCTTATGAAAGGTTTCACAGGAACTTTGGAATAACGGGGAAACCTATACCACAAAGTGGGTAGCTTAGAATACCAGAAATGGACTATCTCACAGTTCTGGAGGCCAGAAGGCCAAAGTCCAAGTGTCAGCAGGGTCGTGCTCCCCCTCCACCCCTCACCCGCAGGAGACCCTGCCTCACCTCCTCCAGCTTCTGATTGCGCCGAGTGTTCCTTGGCTCATGGCAGCATCACTCCAGCCTTCACACTGCCTTCTCCCTGTGTCTCTTCACACAGCCTTCCCTCTGCGTCTGTCTGTCCCTCTGTCCAAATCTCTCCCTTTTTATAAGGGCACCACCCAAATGACTTTGTTTTAACTTGATTACTTCTGTAAAGACTCCCTTTCCAAACACGGTCACTTCTGATGTACTGGGGTTTGTGGACACGTTTTGGGGAGGACACAAGTCAACAGGCTGCAAGCTCTTCTGTACACACTGGATCCTTACAGGCAGGCCGGAAAGGAGTGAGCCCATTGTACAGATGGGGAAAAATGGAGCTAGGGGTTGGGACGTTGAGTACAAAGGCACATAGTGAATGAGACGCAGAGCCAGGATCGGAACTTCAAGTCTCCCAAGTCTGATGTTTTTCCACTGCCTTCTTTAAAATTTAAAAGGGGAAAGGAGAGTCCAGAGCTATCCTTTGGGGTCAGGAGTTTGACCCTGAATGGCCATCTCGCATCAGTAATTACAATTGACCAATCACCTACCAGAAGTCAGGCACTTGGCTTTATATTCACTGTGTCACGCTGCTGCTTTTGAAGTCAGACTGCCTAGTTCAAACCCAGGTTTTCCCACTCCTAGCTGAGTGACTCCAGGCAGCTAACTTTACCTCTCTGGACCTGTTTCTTCTTCAGTAAAATGGGGACAGCATCCACCGTAGAGGATTTAACGGGGTGACTCACGCAAAGCCCCTTAGCACAGGGCCTGGCACGTAGGACGTTCTCATTTAATCTTTATAACGACACCATGAGGTGGGTCCCCACTTTACAGAGAGGAAACCAAGCCATCATTCAACCACAGTTACGAACTACGTCTAGTAAATGACAGGAGTGGGACGTGTACCCAGCTTCCTCTGACTCCTAACCCTACTTTTTTTTGTTTGTTTGTTTTTCCCACAGTGCTGAAGTCCAAGGCCTCCAGGCTTGGGAATATGACTCTTACTGTGGGCTGGCAGGACTCAAACTTCAGACAGCCTTCCGAACTGGGTGCTGAAAGCCCTGGTCCAACTGGGTCCCTGGAGAAGGAGGAGGTCTCTGGGTTTAAACACTGTGATGTGGGAACCAGGGGGTGGGTGTCTTCCCTACTTCAGTTGTCCGATGCCCCCAAAAGGCAGACCCTCAACCCAAGTCCCCAGGGAGCATATGCCAATCCCCCTGGGCCCCAGGGACCTCTGTTCGGATTTGCTGTGAAAATTAGAGCCGAGTGCTGCAGAAGTTCAAGCCAGCAGGGGGACCAGACAGTGAAGGGATCAAAATCAAAGACATTCCCCAATGCTGCCCCCTACAGACCAGCGAGGCGCCCACACAGGCACAAAGAAATACACCTGCGGGCTCCCGCCCAGATCACCTGTCCACACACTCACGTTCAGACACCCACACCTGCAGCACAACACAGACCCTGGAGGCGACACGTGCTGGCTGCACATGCCCATCGGGATGTCACATGTGCCTGGCGACCCTCACACCACAGCCTGACGCGGGCAGGGACTTAAAGAGACGCAGAACCACAGACTCCAGGACACCACAGACCACCCTCTGCGGGAAACAGTCGGAAGTGCGTCCCGATGACAAGCTCCCACCTGCCCTGTTTCTAGCCCTGAGCCCGCTCTTTTGAGTCTAACCCTGGATGACTGCCGCAGCCCTGAGGCATCTGAGGCCTCTGTGATCTTGTCTCTCTCTGCACAGAACCGCCTGCTCCATCTCAAGCAAGCCAAAGGTCCGTGGCGCTGACCTGCTCTCTGACCTTGTCTCCAGGCTCTCTGCTTCCGGCCACACTGACCTCCTCCTGCTTCTATTCGCTCACATCCCACTCTTCCTAGGGTGGCAGGGAGCCGGGGTGCACTTGCTGTCTCCTCTCTCTTAAGTGCTCCTTCCCTCCACCTTCAGGTCCGTGCTCAAGCGTCCCTGAACCCCCTGCCCCGCTGCCCCTGTATAAAGCAGCCCTGCCCCTCATCTCCACTGCTGGGTTTCCATCCTTACCACACAGATTAATTCTACATCTCCGCAGAAGAGGGAGGGTCAGACCCCCCTCCTCCAGTGGAACGCAACTCCATGGGATGGGGTCTTTGTCATGTGTTGCTTGCTGCCGTGTTCCAAGCACCCGGAACCCAATTTGGTGGTAGATGGTGGGTGCTCAATCAGTGGGTGCCGAGTGGATGACTCCTGACACCCAGCCTGGCTCAGAGAACACCCAGAGGCAGGGCCCGAGCTGATGTGCAGACAGACCTGCGGTCCAGCCTGGGCCGGTCACGCCACCTCTTAGTCTCGGCTCTCGCGAGGATTGAAGACATGTTGTCGGCTCTCGACACAGCACTGACAGGGCCGCACGGTGGTGAGGTTTCCTCTGGCCCACCACCCCCCTCCCAGTTCCCTTCTCCCTGCCTCCCTCAGGAGTGTCAGGGAAGGAAGGGTGGCCAGGTGGTCTCAGCACCATTTCCCTTCCTTCCAACGTGCCCCGCTGCATCTCAAGGGCTGGACGCAGGGAACCACTCTCCCCACCTCCCTTGGCCAGCCGGCTTTGTATAGGTTTCTGGCTGCGCAATAAGATCCCACAGGACAAGGGCTGGAGCAGAGGGCAGCCAGGCCACAGTAGGAGTTCAACTCCAGCCTCTCCGGATTCCCTGAAACTTGCGGGCCTTCCTTCACACCCCCAAGCGCTCCCAGTGGTTCTGAGGGCTGAATCTCTTTATCAAGAGATTTATTTCCTACATGAAACAGCTAGAATGCACGGTTTTCTTGCCTGCCTCCTGACTGGCTCCCGGAGTTTCTGGAGTTTTCCCTGGGGGCACGCTTTGATGGGGAGGGGCCAGAGCCTGCACTGGGTGCATGCTGGTGGCATGTGACTTGTCTCCTCCACCTTTGCCATCGCGGGTGGGGCTGGACCAGCCTGCACTCCCTCCCCTCCCCCAGAAGCTCTCACAGCGACAATAAAAACAAGTGACGGCCACGGTGGACAGTTCTCAGCACCCTGCCAGTACTAACTTGTTTACTCCGCACAACGTCTCTGCGTGGACGGGGCTGTTACCTCCCTATCTCTGCTGTTTGTTGTTCAGTTCCTGTCGTGCCTGACTCTCTGTAACCCCACGGACTGCAGCACACCAGGCTTCCCTGTCCTTCCAACTCACGTCCACTGTGTTGACAATGTCACCCAACCATCTCATCTTCTGTTGCCCCCTTCCCCTCCTGCCCTCAATCTCTCCCAGCATCAGGATCTTTATTTTTTTACAACGAGTGGGTTCTTCACATCAGGTAGCCAAAGTATCAGAGCTTTAGCATCAGTCCTTCCAGTGAATATTCAGGGTTGCTTTCCTTTAGGACTGACTGGTTTGATCTCCTTGCCGTACAAGGGACTCTCACTGTTTTATATACGAGTAAACTGAGAGCCAGACTATTAAGTCATCTGCTCTTCAGTCATTTACATGGCTAATAAGTGGCAAATCTGAGAGTCAAATCCAGCCTGGCTCCAGGGGCTTGCTCATAATTACAGCCCTCTGCTCTCTCTTCCAGGCATCCGTGCCAGCATCTCGAGCAGCAGATGAGACCTCAGAGCCCTTGAGGAGGGGGAATGAAGAGACGGGTGATGAACCGATGCTCATTACGTGCTTGAGAACTCACCAAGGCCCTTCCTCCAGCCTCTCCTTGTCATCATCATTCCCACTTCCCCACAAGCACGTGGCCCCTTCCAGCACACGTGGGGAAGGGACCTCTCTCCTCCTTATGGGGTGGGGGACAGGTCGTGGGGACCCAGGAAAAGAATAAAGCTCCAATCTCAGCTCTGCTTCTCCACCACCCCATTGGCCTGGGGAGGTCCTGTCCCTCCCTGGGGACAGGACCCAAGTGAAAGCCAAGAAGGCGGACCGTAGGACTGCTGTGGCTCCCCCAGCTCTCACTTTCTCTGCTTTAAAGACGTTTTGAAAATCAAAAGCTTTGGGTCAGCGCAGAGGAGTGGACCACACGCTTTACCAAACCTGGCTGGACTGGATGTGTGAGGCCACTGGCTCCACGATGGAGACCCAGAAAGTCAAAGCCCAGGGGGAATGGGAAGCCGACCACCGGGCGGTTTTGCCTCCAGAACAGATAACCTACAAAGTTGACCTCTGGGCTGCTAACTCCCAGCCTTGCCTGCCAATCCGAGGCTGCCCCTGCTCACAAAGGTTCTCACAGGAAGTCCAGCTGGTTGTGTTCCCTTTTCATCATCTGACTCTAGTCACTGACAGCCACTCTGTGCTGGGAGCTACGCTGGGTGGATCAGACCCAGGCCCTGGCCTCCCGGAGCTCCCAGGCTAGTGAAGGCTGTCTGAACACTGCTCCCCTCCTTCGAGGCCCAGCTTCTGGAATCCTCTTCCAGAATCCCCGCTGGCTTCCAGCTCTGACATCTCATGTCCCCCTGGTGTGGTACAGACCTAGCCCACGCCCAGGAGCTTTCTAGGGCACCACGACCCACAATCCCTGGACAGATCCCAGCAGCCTGACCCCATGCTGGGGCCCAGCAGATGTGGTCAGCTGGTCAGCAAGGACTTGTGACACAGCTCACATCTGTCCTGGCTGGAAGTGAAGGCCCCAGTCTAAGCCAGCATCCACGTACTGGGCACTTGGCTAAGATTACTCTGTGCTGGGCTCCGAAGCTTCTAAGGAAGAGAGGATATGGTATTGTCCCAATGTTCCAAGAGACTGGTAGGGAGGCGAGGCCACCTCAGGACAGTGGGAACACAGGCTCTGAACCCCAGGCCCGCCTCTTCCCAGCTGTGTGAGGCTGGCAGGTGGCAGTTCTGTGGGTCTCAGTGTAATGATCTTTAAAATGGGCTAATAATGCCTGCGTGAACCGTGAACTGCCAGATGTTGAAGCTGGTTTTAGAAAAGGCAGAGGTACCAGAGATCAAATTGCCAACATCCATTGGATCATCGAAAAAGCAAGAGAGCTCCAGAAAAACATCTATTTCTGCTTTATTGACTATGCCAAAGCCTTTGACTGTGTGGATCACAATCAACTGTGGAAAATTCTGAAAGAGATGGGAATACCAGACCACCTGACTTGCCTCTTGAGAAACCTGTATGCAGGTCAGGAAGCAACAGTTAGAACTGGACATGGAACAACAGCCTGGCTCCAAATAGGAAAAGGAGTAGGTCAAGGCTGTATATCGTTACCCGGCTTATTTAACTTATATGCAGAGTACATCATGAGAAATGCTGGGCTGGAAGAAGCACAAGCTGGAATCAAGATTGCTGAAAGAAATATCAATAACCTCAGATATTCAGATGACACCACCCTTATGGCAGAAAGTGAAGAGGAACTAAAAAGCCTCTTGATGAAAGTGAAAGTGGAGAGTGAAAAAGTTGGCTTAAAGCTCAACATTCAGAAAACGAAGATCATGGCATCTGGTCCCATCACTGCATGGCAAATAGATGGGGAAACAGTGTCAGACTTTATTTATTTGGGCTCCAAAATCACTGCAGATGGTGACTGCAGCCATGAAATTAAGACACTCCTTGGAAGAAAAGTTATGACCAGCCTAGATAGCATATTCAAAAGCAGAGACATTACTTTGTCAACAAAGGTCAGTCTACTCAAGGCTATGGTTTTTCCTGTGGTCATGTATGGATGTGAGAGTTGGACTGTGAAGAAAACTGAGCGCCAAAGAATTGATGCTTTTGAACTGTGGTGTTGGAGAAGACTCTTGAGAGTCCCTTGGACTGCAAGGAGATCCAACCAGTCCATTCTGAAGGAGATCAGCCCTGGGATTTCTTTGGAAGGAATGATGCTGAAGCTGAAACTCCAGTACTTTGGCCACCTCATGCGAAGACTCATTGGAAAAGACTCTGATGCTGGGAGGGATTGGGGGCAGGAGGAGAAGGGGACGACAGAGGATGAGATGGCTGGATGGCATCACTGACTCGATGGACGTGGGTTTGAGTGAACTCTGGGAGTTGGTGATGGACAGGGAGGCCTGGCGTGCTGCGATTCATGGGGTCGCAGAGAGTCGGACACGACTGAGCGACTGAAGTGAATTGAATAATGCCTACTAGCACAGTCACTGCAGAGCAGCCTAAACTAGCTACTGGGTTCAGATGCTGCCAGGGTTCCAGAGATGTGTTCCCCTCCTTCTCGGCTCCTCTGAGGCTGGTATTCACCACCTGACACCCTGAGTCTGCTCCCAGAGGATGCTGCCCCCACTCTGAGGGACACCAAAACTCACTCTGGACCTCTCCCCACCTCCCTGCTCCACCAAGGCAGGGTGACGCTGACCAGGGGCCAGACAGAGCCCGAATGTGGTGAGACACGTTCTTCCGAGTCCTCAACTGGACACGTGCAGGGAAGCAGGCCCAAGGGCACCCCTGCACAGTGGGAAAGAGGTTCCCCCCCGGCCTGGGAAGTCAGCCCCTACTGCCCTAGGTACTGAGCCCAGCTGGGGCCCTACCACTCCGTTCCGTGCGGAGAGAGAGGCTCCCCAGAACAGAGAACAGGCAGCTTGGCTTGGACTAGGTAGGTAGGTAGGTACTCCATGGGGTAGGTAGTACCATGGAAACACACAAGCTTTAGCATCAGTCAGACTAGGTTTCAAATCCGAGGTCCATTCCTTACTGGCTGGGAGTCTCTGGTCAATTGTCCCATCTTCGAAGTGGTACTAGGACCACCCAGCTCCTGGCACGGCTGGGGGGGGGGGCGGGGGCACTAATAACTCTGATGTTAGGTGTCAAGGACTGACAGGGCCTGACATGTGAGCCTTGGAGAAAAGCTCACTCCCTGACAACGGCGAGGCTGCCTGGGTGTTCCAAGAACAAGGAGGAGGAGAGGGAGGAAGGCCAGGTGAACAGACCCCAGACGGGAACCGAGGACACAGAAATTTACCCAGATTCCTTCTCTGGATTTGTTAGCAAGTCTTTGGAGAGATTTTAATTGGGATGGTCTCTTCTCTGGGGAGAGGAGACCCCAACATCCACCCAGTGAAGCTGAAGGTCACATCAAATCTGAAAGGCGACTTTGTTCTCCGTGGCTTCATCCGTTATGCATGAAAGAGCAGATGGCGGGTGCTCAGGATTCATGATTTGAGACATCCGGAGACTAAAGGCACTGGCCAAATTTAAACCGAAAGATGAACTTGTTGGGTGTCTTTTCAGATTATGGGAGAGGAAAAAAGGAGAGAATTTCTCCGTCATCTCCCATCCGCTCAGAATTCACAGCCGCTCTGCCTGAGAGCTGACATCAGAGGGCTCCGCCCTGCATTCTAGAGACTTTTATTATCACCGTTTAAAAGGGACAAAGAGATAAATGTCCAAGGAGACCCCCCCCCGCCCCCCCGGAGCCTGAAGACGGTGGCCTTTCTGTGCGGCTTGAAGGGAGGCCACGGGGGATATGACCACAGACGTGCCTGCTGGGGGGACCAGGGTACGACAGAGGGGAGGGTCACACAGACCTGAGGCTGTGTTTCTCTCCGAGTTCTGGCGGCATGGCCCACAGCCTCAGTGCCTGTAGCAGGAAAGGGAGCGAGAACCACCTGGGCTCAAGAGAAGCAGTGTGATGAGGTAGAGCTGAGAGCCTGGCACAGCCACGGGCACTGAGAAAGAGAGCTCAGTTAATGGTGGCCACCGTTATCACTTCTACTTTGACTTCCTTAAATATATTTGGTCCAAACTGGCTTGTGCTCTGAGATGACCTCTGAGCCATCTATGCCCATCACCAACAATATGGTAACTGTCACTCAAGTCCCACAAAACCCAGAGAGGCAGAAAAGGGTGGTGATGGTTGTACCCTTTTCCCAGATGGGGAAACTGAGGCTCAAGGAAAGAAGTCACAGATCCAGAGTCATAGCCCCAGGCAGCAAAGCCAGAGCTAGACCTTGGGTCTCCTAAGTCACCAAAACACACTTTCCACCAACCCCAATCACCCAAGCCACAGTGTCCTGAGTCCACATGGACAAGGTGTCTGGACCGCTTAGTCCCCAGCACTAAGGCCCAGGCCTGGTTTGAGTTTAGCACAAAGTCTGCCAAACGAATAAATATCATGGCCTCATTTGAGAGGGCAAGAAAAATGACTGACATCCTTCCCAAGAAAAATATATGTGTGGCCATGTATATTTCAAGGGGTCACAGACCCTGGTTAGGGGCCTTGACCTATGCCTTCAGAGACCTCTCCAGGGCTGAGCTCACTACGCTATCCAGAGATGACCTTGCACAGCCCATCGGCCAATGAAAAGAGGCCTGCCGGTTTCATCTGCGGGACCACAGACCACCGTTGCCCACGTCTGGGCCTGTGGTCACCACCGCTCCAACCACCCCAGGGCAGGGTCCGCCAGAGGCCGCTCCGGCCCAGTGCTCTTTGTATTTCAAAAAGAGAACATTTATTACTTTTTTTTTCGTTTTTAGAATTCCTTTACAGCAACACCAAGTAAGACACACAGGGAGCACACTGACTGCTGTTGGCCGGGGACCAGATGAAGACCCCACTGTGAGTCACGCAAACACAGCACGGCCTTTCTCCGGGCTCCTGGACCCTCGTGCCAAGGGCGGCCTGTGTCAGGCCCAATCCCTGCTGCCTCATGACACACACACGGGCTGACACCAAGGAGGTGTGGGCTGGGTAGCGGGGCGGGGGGTGCGGGAGCTGGGCCAGGGCCACATTCTGATAGACAACCCCATCCACGTCTCACCCAGGCATTTCTGTCTGTGCTCTGATTCCAATGCTTAGATACGCAAAATCTAAAAAAATGGGGTTTCCTAGGCTGGTGTAACTTGCTCCGACTACCACCAGGACTTCAAGCTTGGTAAAGCCAGGCCTGGGAGGCACCTGAGGATGGAGGGTGTGCTGGTGGCTTTGCCGGGAGCCCTGTGGGAGAGGGGAGGGGGGTAGACTTTGAAGACAGGCGGCTGCTGGCACCGACCTGGGGTTGGAGCGTCAGGAAGGAACTTCGTGATGCTTACGAAGTTTGGTTTTGTTTCACCCTCTGAATTAGCAGACTTCAAACACTTCCATTTTCACGGAAATCAACAGAAAGACAGTTAGCAGGGCACACAGGCTCATGCCAGTTCTGTGTGTAAAGGCACCAGATGGTTTGTTATGAAACACATTTTGGTCAGAAAATAGCTAGGGCTTTTTGGTTCCTGGGAGGACAACAAAGCTAGAGGAAAAAAAAAAAAAAGGAGGTGCGAGTTGTGAGAGGTGGGGGTGAGAAGGCAGCTTTGGCACCAGATCTGGGTTCTACTCTTGACTCTTACTTCTTCCACACATGTGGTCTCAAGTTTCCTCATCTGAAACTTGCGACCAAGGAGTCGCAGAACAAATCTAGGTGTTAGGTTTTGCGTGTCATCTCAGGAAGTACGGGGAGGTGGGGCTCAGACCCAGCAGCAGCACATGGAGGGGGAAGGGCAGGGTGGGGGCGGCCACACAGATGACCCCACTGTCGCAGGCAGACTCTAGGAGTCCGTGAGCAGCCAGTTACACTGGTTCCCAGCACTGGTGGGGACCCTCCACGGGGACTTTGGGCCCCTTCTCTTGGAAGAAGGGCAGAAAGAAAGCTCTACACAACACAGCACCATCGAGGAGCGGGGCCCGCACCTGTGGTAACTGCTCTAAAGTGCCTGCCACGTGCTGTCTTTGGTCAGGGGTTGCCCCTGTCTCTCTGAGCGCCCCCGGGGCCAAGAGCTCAAGCCCCAGCCTGCTGGGGCCTGCTGGGAAGGCGAGCGGGACGAAGCGTCTTCTCCCGAGGCTGCGGGGCCCTCCCATGCTCAAAGGGTGGCAGAAACGAAGGACCCAGCTCCTTTCAGTAAGGAGCAGGGGCGCCTTCAGGGAAATCTGGGCCTTCAGAGAGAAGGGACGAGAAATGCTTTGGTCACCATCCTGACACCCACAGCGAGCAGCGCTCACACAAGAGAGGGCGGGAAGCTGGTTATCACACTGTGCTCGTGCCTGATGCCAAACCGGCTTCTGGAACCAGGAGTCACTGAATAAATATTCAAGGCATCTTTTAGTTCTTAGAGAAAGAATGGGGTTAAAAAAAAAATATCTCCTTCCCTCTGCTTGACTGGCTGCAGCTTTGATCTTCAGGCTGACAGCGCTGCCGACTGGAGAAGGGTGGCCGGTGGGGGGAGCGGTCCAGCAGCTGGCCCCCATCCCAAACGTGGGGAGCTTTGGTTCGTCACGTGTCCCGCCAGCCCCAGGCCTCAGAAGTTGAAGAGGTCGTCCGGCTCGGCGCCACCGCTGTCAGGCTTGTCCCAGTCGACAGGCGAGAGGCACTGGGCGTAATGAATGTCCTGTGCCGTCAGTCCAGTGTCCAGGACCTGAGGGTTCGTCCGAGACTGGGCCAGCCTGCAAGGCAGAGCTGTGTAAGCTGGGGGCCCAGGCAAGGGACTGGTGGGGGCCCGAGGAGACAGTCCAACACCAGGGTCAGAAGCGAGAAAGCATGGGTGGGCAAACGGCAGGACTCGGGGACAAAGAAGAAAGACCCAGGATTTCCCTGGTGGTCCAGGGGTTAGAATTCACCTGGGTACACAGGTCTGACCCCTAGTCAGGGAACTAAGATCCCACATGTGGGCAACTGAGCCCACGTGCCTCAACTACTGAGCCCATGCCCGGCAACGAAAGAAGTCACTACAGTGAGAAGCCTGCACACCACGACTAGAGAAAGAGCTCCTGCAGCAACGAAGACCCACTGCGCCAAAAATGATAAATAAAATTATTTTTTTAGAGAAAAGAAAGCAAGCCCCAGATGCCGGGAGAGGTGGAACCTCTCACCAGAGTCTACCCCTGAGGGTCAAGTTGCTCAGGAAACTGTGGGGCAGGCAGTGGCATTCCCACCACAGAGAGGCCAGGGCACCCACGGCTCTATCAGCAAGTGCCCAGGAAAGAGAAGAAAGCGCAGCTGTGCCAGGGCAGAGAGGGGAGTGCGTGAGAGGGGGCCTGTGGCAACCATGGAAGACCACTGGCTCTAACTACGTGTAACACAGCGCCGTTCACAAAGTATATTCAAAAAGGGGCACAATTAAATGTCAAAAAAATCCGGAGAGTTAATTACAGCCCACATCCTTAAAAGAATGTGAGGCAATCGATGAATGAGGTGTTTACAAGGAGTTTTTAATAGCCTGGAGGAATGCTCCCGATATATACCAGCGTAGAGTGAAAAATCAGGATCCCCAAACACAAATATCATGAGCTGATCAAGGCAAAAAAAAAAAATGCATATGTATAGGATCAGCATGAGTTAAGCCCCAAAGTCTGGGCTGTGGGATTATGGGATGGTGTTATTTCCTGTTTAATGCTTTGCTGATTTTCAAAGTTGTTAATTAAGGGCATATGACACTTCAGTAATCTGGAAAAAGCAAATGAAAGATTTCCTTCAAACAGGAGGGTTGCAGTCAGCCAGGGAAGCAGGAGAGATGGCCACAAGAATAATGAAGGGGCCACACCTGCCGCTCCCCACCCCCACCAGTGCTGGGCCGAGCTTCCCACTGGCTCTGGCAGGAAGGTGATGGGGAACGGGGAGACGGCTGTAGGGGGCTGCTGGGGTCCCAAGGGAGAAAGGAAGGCCTGACTTGGGACCCTGAGCTGCCCAGGCCTCTCCTCAGCCCACCTTCATGGTGGTGTGTCCCCGAGCTGAAGGTAGCCATGGACCGAGATGAATCCTGGTAAAAAGGGGAAATGCACCAGCCTCCGGCTACACCACCTATCTCCTGATGGGCTTCATTCCCACCTCAAGTCAACGCTGCTGCTGCTGCTGCTGCTAAGTCACTTCAGTCGTGTCCGACTCTGTGCGACCCCATAGACGGCAGCCCACCAGGCTCCCCCGTCCCTGGGATTCTCCAGGCAAGAACACTGGAGTGGGTTGTCATTTCCTTCTCCAATGCATGAAAGTGAAGTCGCTCAGTCGTGTCCGACTCTTAGCGACCCCATGGTCTGCAGTGGATTTAATTTAACATTGCCTTCTCCCTGCCTGCCCCTTTCCATAGAGGCAAAACCTTGGGAGCAGAGAAAACCTGCACCAAAAGCCCATTTTTGAAGGCCACACCAGGCACAGGAAAAGCAAGCCAACCTGAGCTGCACTGCGCTCAATTCAGCTCAGACTGGGCTCAAGCAGCCATGAGCAAAAATAGCTTCGGATTTCACCAGCAAGGACACTTTAGCAGGCCTGGCTGAGCAGTAAGCTCCCCGCCCCTGGACGTATTCAAGTTGAGATTTTCCCTCTGGAGAAGGTCAGAATTCATGTTCTCAGACACAGCAAAGAGCCCTGGAAGCCAGCTCCCCACCCCACCCCCACAAGCGCCAGGCCTCCTTCCCCAGCATCAAGAGCCCAGCTAATGTTACCTTGAAAATGCTTCATCCAGGCCGTCATCCAGCTCCTTGGGGAAAACAAAGCAGGAGATGAGAGCCCTCAGAGCGGGAGCACGTGCCCACAGCCCTGGGAGGCTACGGGGACCGAACACGCAGGAGGACGGGCGGAGTCTGGCGGGGCCCTGGGGGAACGGACACAGGAAGGCCTCCCCCTGGCTATTGCCATCAGCAGCTCAGCACAGGGACCCAAATCTGGGATGGGAAAGAGGGCCCCTGGGTGCCCAGAGGCCCGGGGGTTCAGTTCCCAGCTCTGCCACAACTCGGCGACACCTTAGTGAGGCAAGTCACCGCTGCTCTTTGAGACTCAGCTTTTCCTTCTATAAAATGAGGAGACTGGACTGAATGACCTCTGCGGCTTTCCGGATCCGAGAGGGAGAGAGTGGGGGGAGGTTTTCTTGCTTTTACCCACTTTCGAAAGCTGAGCCAGGATTCTAAGCTCCTGAGGGATAGCTGGTGGCAGGAATCCCACAGCCTAGGTGGGAAAAAAACAAAACAAAACAAAACTGGGCAAGACTCCCTCCGCAGCCTCCTGAGGGACAGGCAGGTGGCAAGGCTGGCTCCCGGACCAGTTCACGGTGCCCGCTCGGGGGACTCTGGGTGGCCCCCAACAGGCAGTGGGATTTGGCAGTTATTCAAGTCCCTCGACGGTCCACATTTTTAAAAATTAAAGGGATGTTACAAGTAAAGTAACACGTCCTTCTGCAGTGGATCCTGGACCAGAGAAAGGACACTGGAGGGACAAGTGGAGAAAAGGGAATCAAAGCTGGTAGCTTACATAACAGTGCTGTGTCAATGTTAATGATTTTGATCTTTGTAATGCGGTTATGTAAGATGTTAACAATTGGGGAATCTATATGAAGGGGAACAGGAATTCTGTGTACTGTTTTTGTAATACTTCATGTCTGAAATTATCAATAAATGAATTAAAAATTTTTTTATTAAAAAAAAAAAATCAGGTTCCTCGGGAAAATTCTTCAGGCAGAGGTCATGATCATCACTGAGGAAGTGAAAGAGCTGAGACAGAAAGGTCAGGGGCTTGCCCTGGGTCACAGAGCCAGTCAAGGGCCAGGCTGCCTGCCTGAGTCTCAGGCTCCTCACTCAGATGGCCGAGGGGGAGGGGGCGTCAGGAGAGGATGGCCCACAGTGAGAACAAGGGGGCCTTTGGCTGGTCCTGCAGTGGGCAGAGCTGGATGCTCGGGCCAAGAGGCCAGGCATTGTGAGGAGACAGTGCTGCTGGGAGCCAAGCCTGTTGGCGACACAGCCCTAGGTTCAGAGGGACATTGTTCATCTCCTACCCGGTGCCTGGGTGCTGCTAGGGTCAGGACCTTCTAGAGGCCTGCAAGAAGTGGGTGTCAGGGCCTGCCCAGGAGCTGCCGTAGAACCGAGGACCAGGCCGAGGCTCACTGGATCTGTGGGGGATCCCCAGGCCCCATGGCCACTCACCCAGACAACACTGCTGCTGTTTAAGGCTTGAGGCCGCGGTGGCTCGTCCGCTTTGGTGGTGTTGGCGCTGACCGTGGACAGCGGGGCCTTGGCTGTCTCTTCAAAGTCCAGCAGGTTTCCAGTGACGACCACTATGAGAGGTCAGGTGCATCAGGGGGAGGGGAGGCTCCTGTCCTCAGCCCAGCCTCTGGGCCCCACCCTGGTGTCTCCTGGGCTGGTCTGGTCCTGACTCCCTCCTAGGGCATGGCCTTTCCAGGCCCATCATCCAGACCACCGAGACCCACCCTGGAACCTCCTGAGGCAGCTGCACAGCAGCCCACGGGGTGGGATGCTCTGTCCCACTCGTGATTCAGGCTGGAACCCATGTTCACAACAGGCATTGAGGTTCTGTAAAGTGTGGAGGGAGAGACGCATACCCAGATCTCTGTATCTGCAGACGTCTGGACATGCACCTCAGCAAGTCACTTTTTCCCTTTACCTACATTTGCTAATTTATCTATAATTATTATTAGTTTAACAAAAAAATAAAAATTAGAACCTAGGAGTTGACCCCGGCCCAGGAGGGAGGTGGCCAGGGTAGGGGGGTGCTCTGGATGAAGGGCAGGCCCCTTCCCCAGTTCAAGACTCACGGCTCTTCAACGAAGGGGCGCTGTCTTGGGGGCTCCCGCCCAGGACGTCTGCTCCCTCTTGGTTGGCTTTCTCCCTCTTCTCCTTCTCTGTGGGACCAAGCACAGCGTGTTGGGAGTCCCTGAGCCCGGCACTCCAGCCCTAGCCACCTCTGGGCAGGGGCAGGCTGTGGCCCATCTCAGGGGAGCCAGGTGTCATGTCTCCAGAAGGGAGGAAAGAAACTCGGCATATTTCATTTACTCAAGAACCCTGGGGGAGGGAGACAGCTGTTCCCAATTCTTCAGATGGAGAAACTGAGGCTCGGAGGTGCAGGGACTTGGCCAAAGCCACAAACCACGTACGTGATGAAGATGAAGTTGACTCCAGAGCCTTTTACCATATGCCCTGCCCCTACTGCTCAACTGGTCTTCTTCAACACCCCCACCCCCACCACCCACTTGCTACATCCACAAACAAGACTCACCTTCCTTGGATACCTGCCACAACTCAAAGGCAACTTTGAAGGCTTGGGCTACTGTGAGGGTGACAGCCTGGGCCTAAAAAACAGGAAGTGGAGTCGGGGGAGGGGTACAGTGTTAGGCAGGTAACAGCAAGTCTCCACTGGAGGCCCTGGGACTCCAGGCCAGGCCCACCCTGGCTCTGGAATGTCTGATGGGTGGAGGTGGAACCCCAGCCCCTCCCCATCACCAAAGCAGCCTGTAAGGAAAGGGGCCACACCTTCCCCAGGCAGCTGAGGCCCCATCATCACTACCTGGAGCCCAGCCAAGGTTCCCACCGGTACTTCAACCCCTCACCTTGGCAATGGTTATTCACCGCCATGTTTTTTCCTTCCCCCTTGAGTTTCCCTAAATGCAATTAATTAACCGTGAGGCTTACTTACTCCAAGAAATCCTCCCTAATGACCTGAGGACTTCACAGAGTTACTTACCCCTTAGAATTATAGAACAGAAAAGCCAGAGTTGGGAAAGGGCTCCCGCCACTGCCTGAATGAGCCACAGGTTAGACTCTGGTCAGGACTATGGCGGGTCAAAGGGGCTTGCAACTGAATGCCAGAAAGGCTCTTTATTTCCTGGCAGGATAGTGAAAGTGAAGTCGCTCAGTTGTGTCCAACTCTTTGCGACCCCATGGACTGTAGCCTACTACACTTCTCTGTCCGTGGGATTTTCCAGGCAAGAGTACTGGAGTGGGTTGCCATTTCCTTCCCCAGAGGATCTTCCCAATCCAGGGATCGAACCTGGGTCTCCTGCACTGTAGGCAGACGCTTTACCATCTGCACCAGGGAAGTCATTTCCTGGCAGGAGCAAGATGTCAATAAGGGCCCACGGCAGAAGACTAAAACCATCCAGTGCCATCACCTACTTATAAAGAAAGGCCACACGTTGGCCCTCAACCCCTGGAGGATTCCCATCCACCCCTTTAAGCCCAACTGAAATGTCGTCACCTCTTAGGTCATGCCATGCTACGCCAGGCCACGCCACATGACATCAGGCACTGGGCCCCCACAGCCTTGCCCCCTCTCTCTAGTGGCATCATACGAAAGTAGTAACAGTTTGCGTGCCTGCCTGCCAGGTCGCTTCAGTCGCGTCTGACTCTTTGCGACCCTACAGCCTGCCAGGCTCCTCTGTCCATGGGGATTCTCCAGGGAAGAAGACTGGAGTGGGTTGCCATGCCCTCCTCCAGGGGATCTTCCTGACCCAGAGACTGAACCTGTGTCTCCTGCATTGCAGGCAGATTCTTTACCACTGAGACACCAGCAAAGCCCATGCTTGCCTGCCTATGTCACCCCAACTGGGTGCTCCCTAAAGGCAAGCATCAACTCTGAACACCCCTGATCTCCAGAGCCCTCCAGGGGTGCTTAGGATGCTGGCTGGATTGCATTTGCCTGGGGACAGGTCTCTGAGGCCTCACACTCCAGCCAGGACCGACCCTCAGCCCACTTTCATCTCAGCTCCTTCCTCTCTGATTTCAGCTCAGGGTTAACCAGCTCGACTTCTGGGACTGAAAGTCCTAGAACTTACAGCTGTAGCCGGAAGCGACATGCAGCTTCCTCTGCAGGCCCGGCATGGGGAAGAAAGTGCCAGACTCTTTCAAGTACACAACAAGTTCAGGCCTAACCAGTCTCAGCCCCACTCCCTTCCCCTCAGCCAGACAACTCAATTTAATTGAGAAATGAATCTGTGGCTACTGCCTTTAAAACTCTTCTTTAAAATTTAAAATCCCTAAACAAGCTGACTGATCCCTGCCAATTAAACTTCACGAAGTACAAAATCTCATTTGAATGTCTCCGTCATTTACATTTTTGATAGAAGTACGGGTGCTTTATGGCAAAACTTAAATATGGTAATTAAGTATGAAACTCTTCACAGCTGTTTACAATTTAAGCTGTCACGTCTGAATCAAGTTTAATAGACCCAGTTACCATTGAGAATTGCCCATGAACTAAAAATATGGGCTAATTACCAGCCAGAGTCAGATCACTATACACCCAAGCAAGGGCTGGTCACCCAGTGTGGCAGCGAGATGGGAATGCCATTATTTTTGCCTCCAGGAAATCTGGGGACACAGGCCTGATGCTGTTTTTGCATAAATCTGCCTGCTCATTTGCATACATCCCTGCCCTTTCACCCTGAAGTCCTGAGCTACAAGTTAAACCAAATATAACTCAAGATTCAGATGCCTGCAGGTGGCGGCAAGCCCAGGCTGGACAGCGACTGGGAGGGGGGACAGGCCCCATTTTCCTGGGCGACTGCAGGAATCTGGGCACCAGCATGAGATGGAAGGACTGTTCACGTCTGCCCACAGAAAAGCCTTCCCTGATTCCACATGCCAGGTGTCCGCCCCTCCTGAATGCCTCTGGCTTGTGGGTCTGTCTTATTACCTGACCTAGTATTACCTGCCCAGTTTTTCATGTCCCTGTCTTGTTCCGGATAACCAGGCGGTCAGCTTCTCACAGGGAACCGTCGGGCTTAGGGCTGCAGACCTGGGCCAGGACTGTGGAATCCAGGATCCCAGCTGGGTACTCAAACCAAATGGGGCCGGGTGCCTGCACAGCCCTGCTGCCCAGAAGCATTAACTGCTGCACCAAAGGATTACCTGGGGGATGCCCCTGTCCTGAGAGGGAGAGGAGCGCTGCCCGCCTGAGCCAGGCAGGGTTAGGGGGTCTACCTGTACTGCAACCCTGGGCTCCCCGCTGACGCTGCGATGGCACCTTCACGTCCGAGCCCGGAGGCTGCGGTGCAGGCTGAGGGCTCCCAGGTGGGCAGATAAAAACGTCTCTCTGTAGAGAATCTTATCCTGGCCATGAGCAAGAGGAGCCTCCGGGGAAGAGAGGCCTGGTGGTTGTGCCGCCCATGCTGAGCTGAACTGGTGGGCGACCCAGAAAGGGACCCCTTTGCCCCTCCATCTGGGTGGGTCTTGGCTTCTTGCTGATTCAGGCAGCCCAGCGAGGAAGGGTGGGGATGTGGAGACTCTGGGC
The DNA here is from genome assembly GCF_029378745.1 of Bos indicus. Classification (NCBI taxonomy): domain Eukaryota; kingdom Metazoa; phylum Chordata; class Mammalia; order Artiodactyla; family Bovidae; genus Bos; species Bos indicus. The sequence continues at coordinate 127,229,507 of NC_091761.1, forward strand.
CGCTGGCCAAAAGGACTGAGGGCTGCGTCAACATCCAAATTCAAGGTTCCCCTGAGGTGCCACCCACCCAGGCTCCAGCGGCATCTGAGTCCCCCCACCAAAATGTATCACTCAAGTTTGCACCTCGTGCCTCTGCACGTGCTGATGACTCCTGGGCTGGAGTGACCCACCCTCTCACCACCCTGTCCCCTTTTTCTTGGCCTGCGAAACTCCTCCCACTTATTACTCATCCCTCACAGCCCAATTCAAAATGTCTCCTTCTCCGAGAAGTCTTCATGACCTCCAGCATGACAGTGACCACCACCCGAGAACCAAGCTCCCTGTGTGCCAGTAACTGATTCCTGGCTCTCCTCTCTGTGGCCTCCCTCCCCTGGGTCCCCAGGGCCTGGCACAGAGCTTTGCCCAGGACAGGGAGCAGCATGCGTCTGTGGAGGGACCTGCCGGCAGCAGGGATGCAGAAACCGGGCCACCCATTTCACCTTCTGCCCCCTCCTCGTCGGCCACACCCTCTCTGCCCTGAGAGTCTCGGGATCTCCAACGCGACCAGACCACGAGGCCATAACACAATGGAAGTCCGGCCTTGGCTGAGGCCTTGGGAGCCACAAGGGCACCGCCCGCGTGTCAGATGGTCTATTTACACTGCCCTGGGCTGGGCTGTCTCTCCGAGGGGCCTGCCGGAATCGGAGAGGCCAGGTGGGAAAGGCTGGAGAAGGACAAGCCGAGACCCAGCCGCTCCTGATGCAGATGAGAATGGGCCGAGAAAAGCGAAGAGCCCGGGGGCTGGGCGTCCAGCAGGAGCCGGCCCTCTGCCGCTGGCTCTGCTGTCAGCACCGAGCAGTGGCCGGCTGTTTTCCCCAGTAAACCTGACCTCTCAGCCTGGGGCAGACTGGCTTCATTCAAGCTCGTCTAAAGTCCTCTGGCCCCAGGCCAGGCTCCCGTAGCCCCTGGGCCAGCATTCGCTCTCTTTCACCCCCGACCTCCCCACCCCAGAGGAAGTCCCTGCATGCTGGGAGCCCCTGCTCTGCAGCAATGGCCGAGGGCCAGCTGCCCCTGCCCAGTGCCTGCTCTGCTCAGTGCGGAGGAAGAGACAAACAATGGGGACACAATAAGCTTGTTCTGTGGGGAACAAGGCTGTCACGGGAGAAGCCACTGCAGCTCAGGGACCCAGGGCATCACGAGGCCCAGGCGAGCGGCTGGCGACACTGAGTCTGCAGCGAAGAAACTAGGTGCACAAGGAGGCTGGGAACTGAGCGAGCAATCCAGGAGGCCATGGGGGCGGCCCCGCATCCCGCCACCGGCCACGCAGCCCAGGGGAGGGCAGGGTCTCACCCGCAGCCGCAGGCTGGGATCAGGCCCCCGGCCTGGCTTCTCCGACAGTGCTCCTTCCACAGGACCTGAGGCAGGCTGAACCACATCCCTCCCTCCACAAAAGGGAAAGTCGCTCAGTCACGTCCGACTCATTGCGTGCCCATGGACTACACAGTCCATGGGATCCTCCAGGCCAGAATACTGGAGTGGGTAGCCGTTCCCTTCTCCAGGGGATCTTCCCAACCCAGGGGTCAAACCCAGGTCTCCCACATTGTAGGTGGATTCTTTATCAGCTGAGTTACAAGCGAAGCCCGCCTGCCCACCCCTCCCCAGCCCAGATGTCCACAATCTAATCCTAGAACCTGTGAACCTTACATGCCAAGAGGAACTTGGCAGGTGTGATTAAGTTAAAGACTCTGAGGTGGGGATTATCCTGGATTACCCAGCAGGCCCAATCACAAAAGGCCTTGAGAGCGAGGCAGGAGGGCGAGAGTCAGAACAGCAAAGTGGCTACAGAAACAGAGAGGGAGACTGGACGGCGCGCCACTGCTGGCCCTGAGGGGCGGCAGAAAGCCTGTGGGCCACCTCAATGTCGGAACGTCCTGGATGTGTCCCTGATGACGGGGGGAGCTGAACAGATCCTGTCTCCTTGGCTTTAAGCATCCTAGGATACAGGAACTGGGGCTCTAGGCTTCGGACACAGAGATCAACCGAGGACAATACTAAATCAATAAATGTCAGGAACCTCCTTACAGGGTGGATGCTCAGACCTCGGGGGCCTCAGAAACAAAAACTTCAATGCCAAAGGCTGACTCACTCCAGCGGCTTGCCACGAAGTTCAAGACAAAAGCCCAGAGACCACCGAGGTCCCACCCGCCCGAGCCAGATGTGATCAGGGTGGCCTGGAAATGGGTAAGGGGCTCCAGGCTCCTTAGTCACACAGGGAGGGAAGAAACGTGGGTTTAGACCCTCCCTCTGCCTGGCTGGCTATGTTATCTTGAGCAAGACAGCCAACCTCTGTGAGGCTGTTTCCTCATTAAAAATAAAAACAACAGTTACAGCACCCATCACGCAGAGTTGTTCTGAGGAGCAAACGAGATGATACCTTAGAGATGACCGTTGAAACAAGCAGAGTAGGTACCAACATAGGGCCATTTCTCTCGCTGCTCTGGCCACAGCCAGTGAGGTCCTCTGGGGGCCCTTACCTCTGCCTTTCACCCTGGGCCCCTCTGATCGCCAGTCTCCAAACACTAATTTCTGTAAGGCCCTGCATCCCCAGACCATACCAGGGACAGACCACCTCTCCTAGACTTCAAATCCATCAAATCATATGACAGAGCAGAAGGGGCCCCAGGTACTCACTGGGACAGCTGCGGGCAGTCCACCCTGCCGGGTGACCTGCAGCCCTGCATGGGTGCCCTCAGCTCTCAGCTGAGCAACCACTTGAGGTTCCCAGGGATTTCAGACTTTTAACTGATACCCGCTTTGGGTCCTGCCTCCCCTGCATCAGGGCCCCCAAGCTGAGGCTCCCGCTGCCCGAGCCCAGCCTCCCCCTACTGACCATCTTCCGCTTGGTGCAGAGGAAGGCGTGGCACTCGAGGTTCTCGTTGTGCTGGCTCTGCGCGATGTAGGCAAACACTTTGTCGTGCATCTTGTCTGCCGTGCAGTAGGAGATTCTGAAAGGCAAGGGGGAAGTGTCACCAGCCTCTGGGACAGGGGCCTGACCACATCCAGGACGCCCCTTAGAGCGTATCCCCTGAGGTCCAGACAGCCTGCCGTCCCATTCCACCAGGGCAGGACTCTGGGCCTGGTGTCCTGGGCCAGCTGTGGTGGGACAGGTGAGGGGAGGGAACCCAGGCTCGGCAGGAAGGAGTGATGGGAAAGACTGGAGGAAGCCCACATCCCCAAACAATGGTAGCTGAACCCTTACTGCACACCAGGCAGCTTTCTAGATGGCATCTCACTGAATTCTCACAACTGCCCTCTGAGATGGGTTCTAGTACCACCCCCACTTTTCTGGTGAGAAAACTAAGGCTAACAGACCACCAAGCTAGTGGGCCGGGGGCCATAGCCACTGCCATGCTGCCTCACGGAGGTTTGTGCTGACCGGCTGGAAGCGGGAGAAGGATGCCCTTCACCTGAAGGCTCCCCAACTGCCCTCCCTCTGATCACAGGTCAGAGGAGTCCCGGCCCATCGCTCCCAGGATGACTGAGACTGATAACCGAGCTCCTGGGGCTCAGGCCAGGGGAAAAGGAGCTGGGAGCAAGGTGGGGGCCTACGAGGCAGCTCCCCCCACCTGAAACACCCCCTCACCCCATTTGATCCCTCTGTGAGGCCTCTAGTCATCCTGGGAATCCCTGTCGGGAGAGGAGCTGTGGGCCCAGAGGTGGGACAGGAGCTCTGCAGACTCCCTGACTCACGTGGCCCCAGCTTCAATCACAGGCATCTACAAAGGGATCAATCAGGACCATTTAAAACCCCCAAGTGGGCAGAGGGAGGGGGCGCCAGGTTCCCAGCTGCCTCTTCTCCAACTCTGGGGAGCCGGTCTCCTTAATGCCCTGGGTCTTTGGTATCAATCAAATAGATCCTGCTATTCTTCACGCCTCAGCAAGGAGAGGCTTTCCCAGGTAACCCCAGGCAGGCCTCTCCTTCTCTGGCCTCTTGGGAAACACTTCTGTCTCGTTCCTCCCTTCCATCTCCTCCTCAACTAGAAGCTCCCTGAAGGCAGGCTGGGTCTTATCCCCTCACCTGGCACAGACCTCAGCAGAGCAGGTAAACGCTGGGTGAAGGAGGCAGGCAGAGTTAGGAAGGGAAGAGGAAGACACAAGCTAGAAACTCTACAACGACCCCATAGCTTACATCCATCCCTCCACACACCCCAACCCCAACCCCAGGCTGGTCTGTGCTCTAGCTGGCTGAGCCACTGCTTGGAGATGAAGCAAGAGGGTGTAGCGACGCGAGGCCTGACACAACTCTGCCCTCGGTGTCCTGGGCTCAACTCAGTCATGACCTCACCATGAGAGCAATTCCCTCCCTGGGCCTCAGCTACCCAGGTGGAAAATGGACCTGAGTTGTCTGTCTCCCAGCTCTGAAGTCCTACAACTGACCAGCTGAGAGAGAGGTGGGGATGGCCTGAGGCTCCAAGGGCCGGGCCTGTCGCCCTGTGACCAGCCCCCACCCACTACCGAAATTGTCTACGCTCTGGCCTCAGATGCGCCGGAGGCCTCCCCGGACGCCTGGCCAGATGTCCAGAGCTGAGCTGCTGTAATCCCAGCGAAAAAGGCAGTGACGGCGCTGCTGTCTGCTCCAAGCCTGACTCAGCAGCACAAGGGGGGAGGCGCGGGGTGTCCCAGGGTGGCTGCAACCAGTGACGGCAGCAGCGGCCATGCAGCCAGGCGCTCGCTGTGAGCCAGGCGCTCGGCGCTTCACAGCAGCCCCTGGGGCGGGATCTGTTTCCACCCCGACAGATGCAGATGAGGAAACTGAGGCCCCAGGGTCGCGCAGACAGGCAGTGGTAGAGCCGGGCTCAGACAAAGCACTCCACCCACCACCCTGAGGGGCAGAGGGAAGCCGGGCGACGCTCAGCGTACCTGTAAATGGACACGTTCTCAATGAGCTGGTTGGTGATGTTGTCCGTCAGGATGATCCCCCGGGGCGACACCTTGAGAGTCACCTTCTGCAGCTTCTTCCCGCTGGCCTTGGCCTTGGGGCAGACATGGGTCAGAGGAGCCTTACCTGCCCGCACTTGGGACCCACCCTCGTGGGTGGCTCCCCACCATTCTGAGCCCCTGATGCGAGACCCTTGGAAGGCCTCAGTTCGGGTGACTGGCAGAGACGCGATGGGGAAGATAATTCGGTCAACACCCTCTTCTGATAAAAACAGAGACACGGGTCGCTCACGAAGTACCTGCCGTCTGCCAAGCACGGCACCTCGAGTCATCCTCACAGGTGGCAGGGTTTCGCCTCGGGAGGAAACAGACTCAGAGAGGTTAAGGCACTGGCCCGAGGACACACAGCCAGGTGTGTCAGACTCTAAGGACTGAATGGGCTATTAGAGTCCAGCAGGGTGGGGACTCCACACTCCACCCGCTATACCTGCTGGGGTCTGAGCTGAGGGGGGCCTAGACCACCAGGAGAGGCGGACTCCGAGGGCACGTGCTCACTCGAGAGCTGGGGAGACGATCAGTCCTAGAGGGCTACCCTGTCTCTGAGGTCATAAGGCAGGCAGTGGGTGCTACCCGCCCCCGCAGGAGCTAGCCCCCCGCCTGGAGCTCCCACAACCCACCCTGACTGGGCTCACCGTGGCTACGATCCTCTTGACGGCGGCAGCTGACAGCTCCTCACCCTTGGGCTGCTCCACCAGCGTCATGCCCAGGTACTTGAGACTGAAGAGCATACCCTCGAGCAGTGTCTCCCGCGTGTCTGTCCAGTTTTCAGGCAGCTCTGGGCAGAGGAGGACAGGCCCTCAGACCCTGATGGATAAGGCCAGCATCTGCAGCCCCCATCTCCTAGGAAGACCCAGCAAGGGACACTGGGGTCCCCCTATCTATCATTTTTATCTTTAATGAAGGGCTAACGTTTTCTAGCATATCCCAGGCACCGTGGTAGGAAGCTTTACATAAAATCTTCTCATTAACCCTCATGAGAACCTGTGAGGCAGACACTTTTGTCATACCCATTTAGAGACAAAGACATGGAGACCCAGGGAGGCGAAATCCCATGACCAAGACCACAGAGCCAGCAAGTACAACAGCCCAGAACAAACTCTTATTTTCAAGCCCAAACTCTTGATTTCAGTGTTAATATTTTCTGAGGGCAAACCATGCCGCTTTCTTATTGAATCTTCAGTGCAATCTGGTGAGATGGATATTACTCCCACTTTACAGATTAGGAAACTGAGGCTAAGAAAGATGAAGTTGGCAGACAAAGGCCAATGAGTAAAGGATTGGAGTCAGAATTCAAGATTAGGTGATTCCCATGGCCCCAGCCTGGCCTGTTTTCCTCTCTCTGCATAGCCGCAGACCCCCAGGAAGTAGGGAGGAGGGGAGACCAGGAAAGAGACAGCAGTCCAAGGAGAGCAGGGGTGAGGTAAGGCTTAGTGGGGAAACAGGGAGGTGACTGCTCAAAAGACATGACATGAAGGTCACCTGACTCCAGAAGACTGGGGTTCAAATCCCAGCTCTGCTTCCTTCCACCTGCATGGCCTTGGGGAAGGCCTCTCTCCTCTTTGAGACTAATAATGCCTGGGCTGCAGCAACAGCACACAGCAGCACCCAGGGGAAGGACCCTGTGCAAGCTCTGACCATGACTGAAGGAAGGAAGGTTGGAAAGAGGGGAGGAGCCTGGCTCACTGGGTAATGAAACAGACAAGGAAGGAGAGCTGGAAAGAGGCCCTGTTTGGCCCCACCCACGTGAGAGGCCCTGAACAAGCAGAGGGACAAGAGGAGAAGTGTGGTGTTCGCTGGGGTACGGGTCATACAGGAACTCACAGGAGCTCCTAGTCCCCGCTCTGCAGAGACCCAGGTGAACAGGAATCTGGTGCATGCAAGCTGGCATGCCCGAGTGAAGGAACGACCCAGACAACCCCAAGGATGCTTTCAGGCCCGAGATGCCCCCAACGCCATCCTCAGCTCTGGACCCTGGCCTTTAAGCCTCTACCCTGAAAGAAGGCCAGGCCCCACTGAGAAGACTCCCAAAGGGATCCCGTCCTCTGTCCATCAACCAGGAGTCTATTTCATTTGATCCTCCAAAGAGAATCAGAAAGTCCCTGAGGTGCTCCAGTCCTGGTTTGGTGATGAAAACTCAGAAAATGGGCCTTCCCCTCAAAGAAACCAAGAACATTACCACCCCCAGGGCAAAACAGCACTCTAACACTCATGACTACCATACAAGCTAGCATTCTCTCATTCCCATCTCACAGATGAGGAAACTCAGGCTCAAAGAACAAGGAATTGGTCCAATCAGTTGTCTAAGTCACACTTAAAGCCCAAGTTCCTAACCACTAGGTGATACTATCTTACCACGAGGCAAACTACCCTTCCTTTAGCAAAATGTCAGGGAGAAGTTCCTACAGCCAGAGGTATTTCCCTCCACAGTTCTTAATTCCTGAGGCTTCCTCTCTGTAGGAATCTGCCCAGACCACCACTTTCAACCTGAGACCCCTCTGAGCAAGGATGGCAAACCAGGTACGGCCAGGCCTGCCGCCTGTGTCCTCGGCAGACATTGCTAATCCACTGCAGCTCTATTCCCTCTGAATTAAAAGCTTTGAACTGTTTCTCAGTACAAGGCTGCAGGCAGGTAATCCCAGTCCCTCAGGCATGGCCTTGTTCGTCTCTTCATCCACCCCTGCTACTGCTAAGTCACTTCAGTCGTGGCAACCCCATAGACGGCAGCCCACCAGGCTCCCCCGTCCCTGGGATTCTCCAGGCAAGAACACTGGAATGGGTTGCCATTTCCTTCTCCAATGCATAAGTGAAAAGTGAAAGTGAAGTCGCTCAGTCGTGTCCGACCCTCAGCGACCCCACGGACTGCAGCCCACCAGGCTCCTCGATCCATGGGATTTTCCAGGCAAGAGTACTGGAGTGGGTGCCATTGTCATCCACCCCTGCCCCTCGGCAAACATCCTCGCATTTTCACGTCTCCGCTCTCATTTCCGCCGGCTCTGCCCTTTCCTGGCCCCTCTCCAAAGCCACTTCCGCTCCCTCCATTCCAAGGGCCAGAGCCTGCCAAGGTCACGGACGACCTCTTTGTTGTCAAGATATTCCCCAGTTCCCCCTGACCTCTGAAATGCTTGGCATTTTTCTGCAATCCTCCTACTCTGGCCTGACCCGTCCCTTCTTCTGTGGGCTCCGGGAAGAGGGCCCTGGTAGACTGGTGGCCACTCACCAAGCCTCAGAGACCCTCACCCCAACCCCCTTACTTAACAGATGACAAAACGGAGGCCCAGAGAACGATGGGACTTGTGCAAGGTCACACAGCAAGTCAGAGGGACCCCAGCTCCCAATCCACTACAGGTAACGCCCACAAGCACTGTTGGGAGTTACAGGCTGCCCAGCCTCCTCTCCTCCTATACGTGCGTGCACACATACACACACAGACACACACACGCAGGCGCGCGTACACACAACAGAGGTTCCAATCATGCAGAGCTTCCCCCATGATGTAACACTTACTTTCCCACTTCTGTGTCTTTGCTCACAAGTAGCTCCCTCTACCAGAAATGCCCCTCCCTTTGCTAGACCAAGGAGCTTCCCTAGTGGCTCAGAGGGTAAAGCGTCTGCCTGCAATGAAGGCAGACCTGGGTTCAAACCCTGGGTCAGGAAGATCCTCTGGAGAAGGAAATGGCAACCCACTCCAGTACCTTTGGCTGGAAAATCCCATGGATGGAGGAGCCCGGTAGGCTACAGTCCATGGGGTCACAAAGAGTCCGACACGACTGAGCGATTTCACTTTCCCTTTCACTTTTGATAAACCGAACCCCCTCCATCCAGTCTCCTCCAGAAAGCCTTACTTTGACAGGGTATATCCTAGTGGTTAAGAGCAAGGGCCTTAATCCTAGAATCCACTGAGCTTGAGTATGTCAATTAACTTTCCCTGAGCCTCAGCTGTCTCTTCTACTAAAATGGTGGTGGTTTAGTTGCCAAGTCGTGTCTGACTCTTGCAACCCCGTGGACTATAGCCCGCTAGGCTCCTCTGCCCATGGGATTCTCCAGGCAAGAATACTGGAGTGGGTTGCCCTTCTCTTCTCCAGGGGATCTTCCTAACCCAGGAAACGAACCTGGGTCTCCTCACCACAGGCAGATTCTTTACCAACTGAGCCACCAGGGAAGACCTCTATACAATGGGAGAAGCAAAAGTCTCCAGCTCCCAGGGCTGTTCTGACCCTTTGATGAGATAATAAAATGAGATAATGAGATAATAAAGTGTAATGTGCTTATTAGCACACGGCCCCACCCATGGTTCTGCCTTCTGGGGCCTCTTCTGCCCTGGCAGGGGGCTATTCTGTTCTGGGTATGGATTTCCTCCTCTTCCTCCCGTAGCCATATCCCCACCACCAAGCAGCTGCCTGCTCGTGTGTTCTCTTCGAGGACTTCCGTGCACGTCTGCCTCCTCCACAATCTAGCAGGGAGGAGGTGCACGCCTGCTCAATGACACTGTCGGGCCTCATTCTGCTTCTCCCTGCCTGCCCCCATCACCCTGGCCTCCCAGGCCCAAGAAGGAACTTTCTTCCCCTCCAGTAAACCCTGCCTCCCCTCCTGTACTTCTGGGCATGAATCATCTCTTTGATGAGGTGTCAGCTCTCTCAGGCCCCACGCCCTCCCGGAAGAAAGCAGCACCTGGGAGCACTCAGGAAAGACAGAGGCAAGGCTCGCCACCACAACCGCCCCGCTCACCACCCAGCCACCTCACGCTGGAGGCCACGGGTTCCTTTCCAGGAGGAACCCAAGGCATCAGGAAGTGCTCCCAGAGGCCCCTAGGCAAATACAGGCCTCAGTCCACAGCCCTGTTCCGGTCCTGGTTATTTTTGGCCCTGTAGTGTGTAATAACTGTGCTATTTTAACTTGTGATTTTTACAGATGACCTGCTGTTAGAATTAGCTGGGGACGGATGGACCATATGCCCAGTCTGACTTGTAGCTGCAAACATGGTACTCTTTCCTCACTAAGGGACCCCTGCCCGGGAGTCAGGGCTGGGCAGGGAGCCCCCGTGCCCCTTCCAGCCTGGTTGATGGCTGGAACATCAGGGCTACGGCCAAATCCGTGGGCTAGGAGGGAACCTCCAACCGGGCTCCTGGCCTCCAGTCCCCTCCCACCTGCTGGGGAGATGGCCTCAGGAGCCACAGAGTGGTATCTCAAGAAGAGGACCCAAGTTCTGCCGTGACCTGGAGTGGGGCTGCTTCTCCAGGCCACAGTCTCCTTATCTGACAAATGGGCTCAGTCCTGCAGGAGTGTCAGCAGAAAAAAGGTTCAGTGTGTGAAACGTGCTAAGCAAATTTCAGAAGTTATTAAGATTATCAAAAGAAAGTAGTAATGATTTTTTTAAAAAGGTGATCGAGTAGTTAAGACTCAGTGCTTTCACTGCAGGGGCCTGGGTTCAATCCCTTGTTGGGGAACTAAGATCCTGTAAGCTGCCAACCCCCTCACAATAATAACAGCAGCAGTGGGGTTCATGGTCACTCTACTGCCCTGGTCCTTGGCTTCCACATTTTAAAACGGTATCAACAATAGTATCAGTCCCATGGGACTGTGTGGGTGGGAATGTAGTAAGGATGCAATCAGTACACACACGAGCTGGGCTTAGAACCATGCCTGGCAGATCACAAGTGTGAGTGCTGTGTCATTCAGTTCAGTTCAGTCACTCAGTCGTGTCTGACTCTTTGTGACCCCATGAACCACAGCATGCCAGGCCTCCCTGTCCATCACCAACTCCCGGAGTTCACCCAAACCCATGTCCATTGAGTCGGTGATGCCATCCAGCCATCTCATCCTCTGCCGTCCCCTTCTCCTCTTGCCCTCAATCCCTCCCAGCATCAGGGTCTTTTCAAATGAATCAGCTCTTTGCATCAGGTGGCCAAAGTATTGGAGTTTCAGCTTTAGCATCAGTCCTTCCAATGAACACCCAGGACTTATCTCCTTTAGAATGGACTGGTTGGGTCACTGAAGTGAAAAAGTGAAGTGAAGTCACTCAGTCGTGTCTGACTCTTTGCAACCCCATAGACTGTAGCCTACCTGGCTCCTCCCTCCATGGGATTCTCCAGGCAAGAGTACTGGAGTGGGTCGCCATTTCCTTCTCCAGGGGATCTTCCCGACCCAGGGATCGAACCCAGGTCTCCCGCACTCCAGGGGTCAAATGCAAAGGTGTACACAGCCATGTGTGGTACTTTAGAGAAGAGTCAAGGATATATCAGGACTCCCATTGGCAGATGAAGATGCTCAGCAGCGTCTGGGCATGACTCAGAATCCACAATGCTGAGCCTTGACTTTCACAGCTGTGCTTGTGACTCTCTCCTGCAGTCTGCCGAGCCCCTTCCCATGAGCTGGGCCAGGCTCAGGATCACCCAGGAAGAACAGGTAACCTGCCCCGCATGCCGCCTGAAAGGAACATCTGGCTCACTTTCAGTGGGCCGTGGGTGACTGGACTCCATCATGCCACATACCTCTCCCTCAGCCACCAGGCCGTGAGAAGAAATCCCAGCCACCAGTTAAATGTCCCTTGCACATGCTGTTCCCAGATTCCTCCCTCCTTGTATTCATACCTGTGTTCCGTGTCACCTTCTGAGAAGCCTTCCCTGACCCCCTGCACTGACACTCTCATTGCCCCGCCTTTAGCTCCTCGTGCCATGCTAAGTCCCTCAGTCATGACCTACTCATTGTGACCCTATGGACTGTAGCCCGCTGGGCTCCTCTGTCCAAAGCATTCTCCAGACAAGAATACTGGAGTGGGTTGCCCTTTCCTTCTCCAGGGGATCTTCCCAACCCAGGGGTTGAACCCTCATCTCCTACAGTGGAAGGCTGGTTCTTTACCACTAGTGCCACCTGGGAAGCCCAAGGTGGGTACCATTTCCACCCAGGCCACCTGACACGCCACTCTCTCTGGCTGCTGGAGGCCTGGATGCCCACTCAGCCTGGGGTAGTAAGAGCTCCCGTCTCCAGCAGCCCTGCAGCCATCGAGAGGAACTGCCCCTCAGGTGAAATGTAACTGCTCTGGAGCTCCCCCTGGGGGAGCCTCTCAGTTGCCTACAATGAAAAGTGGCTTCACGGTGTCCAGTCTTTGGACTTTCTCTTCTCGCTTCTCCTAAGAATACTTCCTGGGATCTCTTCCCAAATAAGCGACTTGTACTCAGACCCGTCTCGGCATCTGCTTCTAGAAGAACCCAAAGACACCGCCTATCATTTCCTCACCTGCTTTATCTTTCCTCTCGGAGTCACCACTACCCACAAGCACACCACCCACTGGTGCGCCAGTCACCCTTCCTACCCCAGAGGGCAGAGATGAACTCACTCACCAGCCTCCCTGATACCTCTATCAGTGCCCGACACACAGTTGGTGCTCAGTATACTGTGGTTTGGGGTTTATTTCTATCTTTCAAAGTTAACATTATAAATAAGTAGGACTAGATCCTCCGTCCCACCCCCTACACTACCATGAACCAGCTTTGCTGAAACCTGCACCTCAGATTTCTTTACTTGGTCTCTCTCTCTCTCTCTGAGTTCTCTGACAACCCCTGGAGGAACCTGAGGGTCAGAGGGACTCCTTGTGGAAATAAGGGTATCGAGGGGATGGGGTGAGTCAGCCTTCCAGGCAACTGGAAGAAACGAAAACCCATGGCCAGGGACTGAAATAGAATATTTATGGTTCCCAAAGAGATGGCATGGGGAGGGGGGGAAGCCATGTGTGGGAGAAGGAGAGAGTCCCCCTTGGAAGTCGGCAGTAACTGGGAGACAGGGGGCAGTGAGGGTCAGGACAAAGAAGCTTGTCTGCTGCTGGCTTTGCTCTGTGACCTCAGGCAAGCCCCACTCCGGGCTTCAGTTTCTATGCAGATAAAACAATGATCACACTAATCCCAGCTGAGGACCTTGAGAGGTGAGGAGCAAGTCACAGCCGGACAGCGGGTATCAGGTCTAACCTTAACTCCACTGGCTTCAGTTTGGTCCCCAAACGCAAGCATAGGGCTCAGACCTTGAGGGCTGGATCCAAGGCCTGGCTGGGACACCACCCCACGTCAGGCTGCCTCAGCACTCCTACCCGAGACACACCCTACTGCCTCCCCCTCTGCTTGTGGCCACCGCTGTCCTCAGGGGCAGCCAGCCCTGCCTCAGTCACTCCCGGGGCCAGAGTCCATGAGGCCACACTGATAAGACCCCTGGGCTACGGATTTGGAGCCAGCTCTTGGAAGCTCCATGTTGGAGCCACTGACTCTACTTCCCCGAGCCTCAGCTTCCTTTATCTGAAAAATGAATCTGATAAGAATCCCTGCTCTGACACCTCACAGGAGCAAACACGATAATGGGAGCAAAACCCTACCTAAAAGGTAGGTGACAAAAGCCCAGCCCATTCGCTGGGCTCTTCCCGCCAGGCCACACACGCTTTCAGCCCACCCGCGTCAGACGACAAGACTGGACTTCGTGCTACTGCTACTGACAATTTACACATCAAAAACTGACTTAAGCAGGGACAGGTGGGGATTCACCCCGGCTCATCTGGGTCAGAAGGCTCCAGGATGGCACTCTTGGCTTACTGGGGTCTGCCTAAGAGGAACGGGGCTCTCCTCTCCTTTCCTACGCAGTTGTAGACAGGCTCTGAGCCCCTCCAAACTTGTTCCACCACATTAAGAGTCATGGTGAAGGCCCACATGACAAGTAGGGGAAAGGGGAGTGGGGGAAAAGGAAACCACCAGTTAGGTGCCAGAAGGAAGTGTTATTGTCAACAACCTTCTCAACACCTCTGCCAGAGAGACTTCCCTGGTGGTTCCGTGGTTAAGAATCTATTATACCTTGTGGACTTCCCTGCTGCTGCTAAGTCGCTTCAGTCGTGTCCAACTCTGTGCGACCCCAGAGACGGCAGCCCACCAGGCTCCCCCGTCCCTGGGATTCTCCAGGCAAGAACACTGGAGTGGGTTGCCATTGCCTTCTCCAATGCATGAAAGTGAAAAGTGAAAGTGAAGTCGCTCAGTCGTGTCCGACTCTTAGCGACCCAATGGACTGCAGCCCACCAGGCTCCTCTGGCCATGGGATTTGCCAGGCAAGAGTACTGGAGTGGGTTGCCATTGCCCTCTCCCTGGTGGTGCAGTGGATAGGAATCCGCCTGCCAAGGCAGGAGACACAGGTTCGATCCCCAGTCTAAGGAGATTCCACATGCCGCAGAGCAACTACGCCCATGCACCACGACTGAGCCCACATGCTCCAGAGCCCAAGAGCTGCGACTAGTGAAGGCTGTGCTCCGCAACAAGAGCAGCCGCTGCAACGAGAAGCCTGGCCTCCACAAGGAAGAGCAGCCCCTACTTGCCGCAACTGAAGAAAGCCCACTCGCAGCAATGAAGACCCAGCGCAGCCAAAAACAAATACATTTTTAAAAGTAAGCTTAAAAAAAGGGCTTCCCTCGTGGCTCAGATGGTAAAGACTCCCGCATGTGGGGGGTGGGGTGGGGAGGGGAAAGGGGGGAGACTAAGTCCGCGCGCCACAACTACTGAGCTGGCACGCTCTGGAGCCCTCAAGCCACAACTAAAAAGAAGGCCGCTGCACTGCAGAGAAAGATGCCACAAAGTCGGTCCCCTGGCAGCAGACCCAAGGCAGCCAAATAAATAAAAGTAATTAAAAAATAAAAACAAACTAACAAACCACATCCCTTGCCAGGTTAGAGTTTTTATCCTGATTTTGCAGATGAGAAAACTGAGGATCAGAAAGCACAAGTGACTAGTCCAAGATCAGAGCAGGCAGGAGAAACTCTTCTGCCACTTAAGGTGGCTACTTCTCCCCTTTCCCCATACTGAGTGGGGGAAGAGGGAGGGGGTGTTCCTAAGTTTCCTTCCCTGTCCTCGCTCCTCCCTTATCCCTAGAGAAAACGACAGGGTTTCCCCATTGGAACAGGCCATCATTCTCAGAAGTTCTGATCAAATCCCACAAATATTTAAAGGAGCTATTTTGGGAATCCATAAATGTGGGAGATGGGTGCATCCCTGGCCTCCTCCAGTCCTAATGGCCTGACCCCAGCCCCGCCAGCAGGCACCAGCCCATGTTCCCAATGCTAGTCTTTCTTGGTTTAGGAGGCAGGCACCGCTGGAACCGCAGAATGGGGCAAGAGGTGGGGCAGGGCAGACTCCCTAGGCCCAGACACGCTGGCACTCCGGGGCCTCTCCTGAGCCTAGGGAACTCGGGCTCCCCTGGTGGAGCCCTGGAAGGCCAAGACCGAAGCGGGTGGAGTGTACTGAGAGCGGGCTTCCTGGTGCGGGAGAGGCCAGGGTCCCAGGCTTGTCGGCAGGGGAGGCGGGAGGGTGCAGCAGTCCTGGCTTTGGCTCTGTATCTCCCAGTAATGCGCTGCGTGACCCCAGGCAAGCCACTCCTCCTGAAAAAGGAGGGACCTGGGCTGGGTTTCTCAGGCCTCGCGGGGGAAGGTGCCAGGTGACTGGTTGGTTCCCTGAGAGTAACTGGAGACAGGGAGAGAAGGGGGGAGCCCGGTGAGGTTCCTCGCAGACTCCCGGACGCCCCTGGGGGAGGCGGCGGCAGAGTCTGCCTTTCGCCCGGGGGCCCAGGGACTTCGGGAGCTCAAGCGGCGAGGTGCGAGAAATAAAAACAGGTTTCCAACACAGCCAGGACGCTGGCCGGGCCACCTGAACCCCGCCAGAGGAGGGATCTAGACGGCGCGGGTGGAAAGCACCTCCTGAGACCCCAGGTTGAGCCCCGCCCCCAACTTCCAGCAGGTACCGGCGAAGCCCGGGCTCGCACCTGCGTCGGTTTCCGGGCGCCCGAGGGAGTTAAAAGATGACTTCGTGGGTTGGCTTGGGGGAAGCGGACAAGGTGGGCGCCAGAATGCAGGGGCGCGGGGTGGGGGTGTATTCCCAAATCGCCCCCGGCCCCACGTCCCTTCCCCCCAACACCTCCCGGGTACAGACGCCGAGCTCCCGCCTCCCCTGGCTGTCCAAAGAGGGGAGGTGCCAGGGTCGCGCAAGGCGCCTCCTCCGACCTGCAGCCCGCACCTGGGGACACCGAGCTCCCGTTTCTTCCCCCAGCTCCTGCCCCTCCTCCACAGCCGAAAAGAATGGGGGCGGGAGTGGGGACGTGACCTTTGGAGACCCTCAACCACGCAGGGCCGGGGAAAGTCGCTCCCGGGCCACAGGCAGCGGGGTCAGGCCCTGCCTCTCTCCCCACTCCGGGGCCCCTCAGGAGGCGAGGTCCGTGCGCCGCGACCCCCAGCCCGGGCCCCCGGCGGACGCGCACACACTCACTCCGGTGCCTGCCGCCGCCGCACCCCCAGCTCTGCTTGGCGAGGCTGGGGCTCCGGATCAGCGCCCGCCCGGCAGACTTGAGCGCGTCCATGGCCTCTCCGGGCCGCCGCGCTGCCGCCTCCGCCGCAGCCAAAAACTCCGTCAGGGAAAACTTTCCGCCGGGGCCAGGCGGCGCGCGGACTCCGCGCTCCTCCCCTCCCCGCGCGAGCTCCGCGCCGACGTCCGATGGGGCGGGGCGAAGGCCGGCCAGGCCCCGCCCATGGGTCCGCCCCCGCCCCCGCCCCGCCCCTCCTCTCGCCCCGCCCTGCCTCTGCCCAGCTCCCCAAGGCTGTCTAGACAAAGGGCGCCCCCCGAGGCCTCGAGCAGAGCCGTAGACGCCCTGTCTCTTCCTCTCTGTCTCTCTCCCCAAGCCCCTTATTTCCCACCTGGTAGGGGGCTGAGAGTCCGAGAGCCGCCGCCCCGCCTCAGGAGTCATTCAGTCAGTCAGTCAGTTCAATCGCTCAGTGGTGTCCGACTCTTGGCGACCCCATGGACTGCAGCACGCCAGGCCTCCCTGTCCATCACCAACTCCCGGAGCCTACTCAAACTCATGTCCATTGAGTCCGTGATGTCATCCAACCATCTCATCCTCTGTTGTCCGCTTCTCCCCTCGCCTTCAATCTTTCCCAACGTCAGGGTCTTTTCCAATGAGTCAGTTCTTCGCATCAGGTGGCCAAAGTATTGGAGTTCCAGCTTCAGCATCAGTCTTTCCAATGATATTCAGGACTGATTTCCTTTAGGATGGACTGGGTGGATCTCCTTGCAGTCCAAGGGACTCTCAAGAGTCCTGTCCAACACCATAGTTCAAAAGCATCAATTCTTTGCCACTCAGGTTTCTTTATAGTCCAACTCTCACATCCATACATGACCACTGGAAAAACCATAGCCTTGACTAGAGAGACCTTTGTTGGCAAAGTAAGGAGGTGTGGGAGGCGAGGGCCTAGAATTTAAAGACCACTAAAAAGTACTTGGAGACCATTTTACAGATGGGGAGACTGAGGGCAGGAGACAGGAAGCTTGTCCAAGAGAAATGTGATGACCACAGCAGTGGGGGGTGGGGGCAGGGGGGAGCTTGGAAAGAGAGCTGCTGGTGGTAGAACTTTGCTGGAAACAGGGCAGGAATATAAGGTTGGCCTGAGCAAGACTCATTGGACACTTGACTCACCCGACAGACTCAGCCTGTTCCCTTACTCCACTTGGACCCTCTGGGCTGCCCCCTGCCCATCTTACTCCCCAGGTAGCCTCAGACGTGGTGTGGTCTTGATGTTATGCTCTGAGGTATGGGAAAAGGAGCCTCAGCTCTAAAAATGACTTGCTATGTGACCTCAGGCAATTCCTTCCCGTCTGGGCCTTAGTCTTTACTTGCGAAGTCGGATGAGATCCTGTCTAGCGACCCTTCCAATCTGTCAGACCTTGACCCAGACCCTGCCATCCTTTCGAGGAGGCAATTCCAGGGGAGTCTGGATTTTAGACTTGGGGCTTCGCTGATGGCTCAGGCAGTAAAGAATCTGCCTGCAATGCAGGAGACCAGGGTTTGATCCCTGGGTTGGGAAGATCCCCTGGAGAAGGAAATGGCAACCCACTCCAGTACTCTTGCCTGGAGAATCCCATGGACAGAGTAGCCTGGCAGGCTACAGTCCATGGGATCACAAAGAGTCAGACACAACTAAACAACTAACACTTTACTGGATTCTAGAATTCCTCAAGCACAGATGTTCTAAGTCTAGAATTCTCTCTAGAATCCTGTGCCTGGCTCTCAAGCTTTACCAAAGGGAGTTAGGAGGAGAACCACATATCCAGGCCACCGCCCAGTTTCTTCTTGGAGGAGGTGGGTGTGTTGCCTCAGCAAGGTGACTGCAGCCTCTGGGATTTTTCTGGCTCAGAAGGCAGGAGTCCTGTTCTCATGATGGGGGAAAGAGAGATCTGTGCTGTCCCCAGTGGGACAGGGAGGCTGACATTCCTCTCTCAGTTTATAAACTAAGTGCTTTTTCGGCCATTCTGTCCTTTGCTCCAACAACACTGCAGCCAGCAGTAGACCCACTTACAGATAAGAGCCCGAGGCCTGGGAGAGAAGCCAGGATGGAGTTCAAAGCCAGTCCCTTAGGCCAGAGTAGAATGTCAGGGGTCTGAAACCAGCTTTCCTTCTTTTAGTGGTTGTGAATTCACCTTTCTGAGCCGCAGCTGTGTAAGAGGCAACAATACCTATTCCACAGGGCTGTTGTAAGGAATAAATAACATGAGTTGGAAAAGCTGAATCCTCTCCTTAAGAACTCACCTATAAAGTTGCCGCCTCCAGGAAGCTTTCCAGGCTGCCATCCATCAGTTAGACTTTTCCCTGCGGGATGCCACAGGCCTGAGCTTTTGGCAGTCGCGGCTTCCCGTTTCTACTCTATTTGCCTCCACCAGACTTTGTGTCCTTCAAGGGCAGTAGGTTTTTCTGATTTACTTCTGCAGCCCAAATGCCTAGCAAGGGGTCCAAATGGAGTTGGAACACAACGTTTCTTTCCTTCTTCCCTCCCTTCCTCCCTCTCTCCAGCTTTTCACCACAGCAGACTAACTTCTCCTGCAAAGGGCTTTGGTGATGTGTAGGTAGGTCCCCAGGGGTGAGCGTCCCAGCCCTGAGCCAGGTAGGCCCTGGGGAAGAGAGAAGATTCTGGAGCTTGAAGGAAAAGTAATCACCTAGGCCTGGCTGGTGAAGGGCAGCTGGTGGTGTCCGGCTGGCAGGGGGCACCATATGGGCCCGGTAAGCAGGCAAGCCTGGGCACTCTATGCCGCGGTGAGGCTGTTTCCAGGGCCATCACATCCTCCCGGAGGTGGCTTGCTGGGAGCAGTCAGCCGTGCATCCCCTGCAGAGGGGCAGCCTGCTTGTGCCCCTTCTGCCAGCCCCAGAAACAGAAGCAGAAACAGAAGGTCAGAGCTGCGAGGGGGCTCCTCTAAGGTCACCATGTCCAAACCCTCATTTCATAAGTGAAGAGCCTGAGGCCCAGAAAAGGGCAGAGACTCGCCCAAGGTCACACAGCCAGGCAAGACCCGAAGCCAAGTCTCTTGCCTCCTAGTTTGGATGCTAATGAAAACAGAGAGAGAGCAAAGAAATCTGGAAAATACACCAGTATTCAAGAAGGAGTTTTAAGGTAGTTTTTCTTTTTTACTTATCTGATCTAACTTCGTAAAAATTTTTACGATGATCTTTAATAATCAGAAAGGAAAACACAATAAAACGGAGGGAAAAGCTACCTATGGGAGTAAGTGGCTTTTGTCTTTAGGAAAATGGTATCAGAATTGTAATCTTACTGTCCCCTCCCCCACTGGGCCCTCTTGGGAGCCCAGTGAGACAGTGGCTGCCAAGGAGCTGGTAGGGCTCTCAGTTTCTCTCCTGCTGCCACTTGGGCTTGCAGTGGGATCAAGACCAAAGCCTTAGGCTGGGATCAGGAGCCCTGATTTCCTTCTGACCAGCCCTGATTTCCTCCTGACCAGGTCTCAGTTTTTCCATCTGTAAAATGGGAGTTTTTACAGTACAGTATGTATTCTGGCCCTCTACCCTCCACTAGCAGAGCACAGTGGTAAAACCCATGGGCACTGGAGTCTGGGATTCCATCTCCCCCTCTTCTTTACTCTATGACTTCAGGCAAGTCATTTATATTCCACAGGCCTCCGTTTCCGCATCTGTAAAAATGGGTGGCTGTCTATTATACAGAGGGAAATAAATCAGAAAGAGAAAAACAAATATCATGTATTAACGCATATATGTGGAAGCTAGAAAGATGTTGCTGATGAACCTATTTGCAGGGTGGCAGTGGAGATACAGACATAGAGAAGAGGTTTGTGAACACAGGGGCAGGAAAGGGCAGGTTGGACGAATGGAGAGAGTAGCCTGGAAACATATACACTACCATATGTAAAACAGATAGCCAGTGGGAATTTGCTGTATGACTCAGGGATTTCAAACCAGGGCTCTGTGACAACCTAGAGGAGTGGGAGGTGGGAGGGAGGTTCAGGAGGGCGGGCACATATGTATACCTATAGCTGATTCATGTTGATGTATGGCAGAAACCAACACAATATGGTAAAGCAATTATCCTTCAATTAAAAATAAACAAATTTCAAAAAAAATGGGTGGCTGTGAGGATTAAAAGAATTAATGTTTGGGACATCTTTAGAATTATGCCTGCGTATAAGTGTGATTTATGTCACATATTTTAATAAAACTCAAATCTTGTTCCTCATGTGAAGGTGAACGTGGACAGTGAAGATGGAGTAGTTATTATTATCCTAGTTCTTGACTGGCTCCCAGAGACGGGAGCTCTCTTGGGACTGGAACCAGCCTGAGCTGTAGGTAGTTTGCCCTCTCCCCAGAGCCGCCTGTCCCCCACTCCTCTCAGACCCAGGTCTGACACAGCCCTTTATCCCTGGAATCTGAGGGCACCTGGGTTACTGCCCAGGGATTTCTGCTTTGACTTGCTTTCACCCACCCCACAAGGCCTCTCCTGCCTGCGGTGTTCCACGGTCCCAGTCCCCAATCAATCAATCACCTCTGAACCTTTCCCTCCGCAGAACCTTTCCATGCTGCTTCCTCGTGCAGAAATGTGCAGCCAGGGACTTCCCTGGTGGTTAGTGGCTAAGACTCCAGGCTCCCAATGCAGGGCTCCAGGTTCAATCCCTGGTCAGGGCACTAAATCCCACATGCCACAACTGAGTCCATGTGCCACCATGAAAAGATCCCTCGTGACCCAGCCAGATCCCGCATACTGCAGCTAAGACCCAGTGCAGTCAAACAAACAAACAAATAAATAATAGAAAAGAAAAAGAAACATCCAGCCAGATAGCCTCCTTAACTTTCCCAGCCTCCTCACCTTTCCCCAGAACATCTGGTTGGCTTCTTCCCCAGCATCCACAGATGCAGCTACCCACACACCTATCTTCCCTCCCAACACACACACACACACACACACTCCTGGACGGCCGTTTGACTTTGGAGTTCTTTATGAAAGTGAAAGTGTTAGTCACTCAGTCGTGTCTGACTCTTCGTGACCCCATGGACTGCAGCCCGCCAGGCTCCTCTGTCCATGGAATTCTCCTGGCAAGAATACTGGAGTGGGTTATACCTGGGCTCTAAAACCTCCACCTATTATATATACAACCTCAGCTAGCTGGGCCTCAGTTTCTTCACCTGTACACTGAGGGCATTACCTGCTTTAAAGGGCTTTGCAAAGCTTTTGTGAGATAATATGAGGGAAGTACTTAGCCCCGTGCCTGGCATGTGACAAGTGCTCAGTAAATGGTAACACTGATTAGCATTCATTTTTAAATGTATTTTTGGTGAACCTGTTTGCCTTCCCCAGCAGCTGGGCATGCCCCAAGCACGGGACTGGAAACCATCATTCACCTCAGGGTCCTCAGGAGCCACTGACCAGTGTCTGGCCCAGGCGAGGCACTCAATACACACCCAAGAGCTGGACTTCAGCTCTGTGCTCCGGTTCTCAGAGTGCACCCAGCAAGTAGGTGACCCTCTGCAGCTGGAGAAGCAGCAGCACCTAAAGGGGCTGGGGGAGGTGCTCCTGAGGGGCCCCTACTGACCCAGACCTCTCTCCTAGGTGAGACCAGCAGCTGTCTCTCCCTCAGCCTGGGCATCCATAAGGCTGTCTCTGGTTATGGAGCTGCTGAGCTAATTAAGAATGACACGGCACCACGTAATTGCCAGCAATCAATGAGTTCCCTGCCTCTTCATGGCTCTCCTACCCTTGCCCTCCTTGGCACTGTCTGGCCTGGAGGTCACTGCACAGACTTGGAGGCAGGCGGAGTGGCGAAACTGAGCCCAGGCTGATGTCAGGAGACCCGGAGGCTGGCCACCTCTGCCATCCTCTTGCAGTGGGACCCTGAGCAAGGAAGTTCACTCCTCACCCTGGCTCCATTTCCCTATCTGCAGGGCTCTGGACCTCTGTGTTAAGTGGTTGGCAAGGCTGAGGGACTGGACTGCACCTTACCACATAGCGAGGCAGAGAGCTCCAGGCATGAATCCCAGCCCTGCCCCTCGCCAGCTGTGTGATCTAGGGCAGCCTACTTGCCATCTCTGAGCAACAGATTCCTCAGCTCCAAAATGGGATTTGTTTGAGAGCACTTACCTCTTACGAGGAGAACCTGTATTGTCTTCAACCTGTGCCTGTAACAGCGATCCCCGGACAAGCTCATCTCTTTCAAAGTGAGCCCAGAAATTAAGGGTTGAGAACTCGTAGAGCAATTTGATAGAGTTATTTTATGTCTTGAATCTCATCATGAGGAAAATAGGTTCACATTTTTTAAATTTTATTTTTCTAGTAATTCATTTTCCTTGTATTGAATGGAAGTATTGGTCTGTGACAGATTAGAAAAATGTAAAAAACAGTTCTTCACCGCAGATGGTTTGAGAAGCACTGCTTCAGGGGACTTTGTAAATCCCAGCAGACATCATAGCAACTCACCATAATATTTTCAGAGTTCTAGGAACTTTCAACTCCTTGGCTCCTAAAGCCTACAGGACAAAGACCCAGTCTCTTTTCCTGACTTCTGAGGCCCTTCTCACCAAACTCCCAATCTCTTTTTCCCATCTTGCCTCCTTCCCCACTACACACCCTCATCAAACCACCGTGTTCTCTCTTCCCTCAAATTTCCTATGCCTGTTTATAACTCTGTGCCTTTTCCTGTGCTTTTCTTTCCACCTGGAATGCCTTTCTTCACATTGCCCTAAAACTGGCAAACTCCTATTCATCCTTCAGTACCCAGACCAAATGTCCACTTTAGGAAGACTTTTCCCATGCCACCCCTGCACCTGCCCCAGGCAGGGTTAGGTGCTCCCTGCTCTGTGCTCCACGGTGCAACTTGAAAGGTGGGGGCAGGACGTTGCAGTGGTTAGGCTGCCAACAGAATCAAGTGGATTTCAGACTTGACTTTGCGTCTGCCTACAATGCGGGAGACCTGGGTTCAATCCCTGGGTTGGGAAGATCTCCTGGAGAAGGAAATGGAAACCCACTCCAGTATTCTTGCCTGGAAAATCCCGTAACAGAGAAGCCTGGTAGGCTACAGTCCATGGGGTCGCAAAGAGTCGGACGCAACTGAGCAACTTTACTTTTTGCCAGCTGTGTGATCCTGGGCAGATGATTTGATACTATTGGGCTTCATTTTTCCCCATACTGTGAGGAGTAGAGATGATATGTGAAAAGTTCCCAGCAGCGTAACACTTGGGAGAGAATCAAGATATGGCAGCGTCGTTAGTGTTAGCCCTCCTAACCCCCAGGTCGTCTGTCTCCCTACTAGACTGCTTGTTTCCCGAGAGTAGGATGCCTGAGAGCATCTGGTGTACCTGGATGTTTCCTGTGCCCAGGGCAGGGCACGCACAGAGGCTGTGTGTTGGCCAGGGTCTCCGTCTGCTCCCTGCCCCGTGGTGCCAGTGGCTGTGGTTTCCTTGTCAGTGGAGAGGTGATCAGCAGCTCAACCCACCATGGCCAACTTTGTTACCAAAAGTTTAACAACCAACCAGCTTGCCAATTTCTTGAATATTTAACAATCTGCTCTGTGAGACTTAGCTCCAGGGCACCTCCAGGTCTGACTGCTCTGAGCAGAAGAGCAGCCACCAACAGGCTTGGGTCCTCAGTTTGAGAGACAGGCTGCCTCCTCTGCCTGCCGCCCAGCCAGCGCCTTGAGGGCCACCCAGGGAGGGGCCGTGAGGTTGGTCATGCCCCTCAAGAGGTCTTCCTCACTCATCCCCTTTCTCCGAGCCTCCAGCCCCTTTGTTCTCTGGGATAAAACTCTTAACTTCCCTCAGGAGGAAGAGAAGCTGGGGTAGTGAGCCCACTGACCCATCCATCATGACTCATGACTCATGACTCTTGGGGGTTGAATCAAGGAGAGGGCTACCTCTGCAGCTAACAGTGACCAATTCTCAAGAATCCTGTCCCTCCAGTTGTTGCAGGCTGATGAAGCCCACCCTGGCCCCAGTGTCCCTTGGTCACAGAGGGACCTGAGAAAGCTTGTGCAAACCTCCTCTCACCTCCTTCCCTTCTGTCCTTTAGTCTTTGTCCAGGCAGCTCCCACCTCTTGCCATGCCCTCCCCTTCCCTTCCCGTTCTCCACCCTGGGGCATCCTTCCCCCTTCAGTGCCCAGCCCAAGTCATTGAGTTATATACCTCCTAGGCCAGCAGAAGCCACTCTCCACACGTGGTGGGTGGCACGTCTCCCTGGGAGCCCCTTTTTCAGCTGCTTGCCCACCTGCCTTGCTCCCTCTTCCTACAGCTGTGGTTTTCCTGGGGTGCTGGTTTAAAATGCAAATTCCTGGGACTTCCCTGGTCCCAGACTGCAAAACTCTGCCTTGCAATTTGAAAAGACCCTGATGCTGGGAAAGATTGAAGGCGGGAGGAGAAGGGGATGACAGAGGATGAGATGGTGGGACGGCATCACCAACTCAATGGACATGAGTTTGAGTAAACTCCCAGAGCTGGTGATGGACAGGGAGGCCTGGCATGCTGCAGTCCATGGGGTCACAGAGAGTCGGACACAACTGAGCGACTGAACTGAATTGAACTGAACTTGCAATACAAGGAACGAATGTTCAATCCCTGGTCTAGGAAGAGTCCCTGTTTTCAGTTTCACTGTTTAGGGCAACTAAGCTGGTGCGCTACAACTACTGAACCTGTGTGCCAC
This sequence comes from Bos indicus, assembly GCF_029378745.1. Lineage (NCBI taxonomy): Eukaryota > Metazoa > Chordata > Mammalia > Artiodactyla > Bovidae > Bos > Bos indicus. Next base: position 127,254,465 of record NC_091761.1, read on the forward strand.
AATTACTGAAGCCCGAGTGCCTCAGAGCCTGTGCTCTGCAACAGAGAAGCCCCTTCAATGAGAGGCCCATACACCGAAGCTAGAGACTTCGAAGCTGCTTCTGAAACTAGAGAAAGCCCGCACACAGAAACAAATAAATAAAAAAAATTAAATACAGAAATAAAATGTTCATATTTAAAAAAAGCTCAGAGCTTCTTAGCAGTCAAAACAAAGAGGGAAACAATAATAGGGGCTACTCTCTAGTTGCGGTGTGGTGTGCGGGCTTCTCATTGTGGTGGCTCCTGTTGTTACGGAGCACAGGATCTAGGTGCTAGGGCTTCAGTAGTTGCTGCACACGGGCTCAGTGGTTCTGGGGCACTGGCTTAGTTGCTCCGAGGCATGTGGAATCTCCCCTGACCAGCGATTGAACCTGAGACCCTGGCATTACAAGGTGGATGCTTAACCACTGGACCACCAGGGAAGTCCGTCTCCTTGCATCCTGATGTTACAGAGTGACTTATTTCTCACAATTATCACGTATGGTCTGTTTCTCCCACTAGAACGTGGGCTCCCGGAAGATGGGGCTTTGGTCCGCGTGGGTCACAGCTGATGTCCCAGGTACAGAGATGCTGGGTACATTGCCAGTGCCCAGTGAATGTTCAGGGGATGTTGCATGAATGGCTATGACCTGTGAAGGCTGGGGCCCATCAGCCTTTCCACTTCCTGGCCATCTGGGCTCCAGGCCCTCCCCCTGTCCATTTTCACGCAAACAACTCACATTAGAACCTTTGTGGTTCCGGTACTTCCTTTTCAGACCTCAGTGCTTCAGCCTTTCTGCCTCCTGCCCTCCACAGCATTGTCGGTGTGAATGGCAGCTGCCCTGACGGCTGCAGTAAGAGCTCCCCAGACGCCTGCACCACAGGCTTCTCTCCTTCCTGGAATCCCTTAGGTCACTTCCATCCATTGTCTTTGGGTGCAGCTTCTTGAGCTGATCTTTCCAGCATGGGGGGATTCCCTGGCTGGTTTCCCCATCTGCTGCCAGGTTCAAATCCTTTTTGGCTCCAAATCCTCTCTTGGGGTTTCCTTGGTCTCTTCTGCCTCTGACGGCCAGGGTGACTTTGGGCAAGCCAGCTACTCTTTTCTGGGGAGATCCTTGTAAAATAAGGGGGGAGGGGCTGCCTTTGCCCACCTCCCAGGGAAGGGCAGCAGAGGCCTGTGTCCTCTGAGGAATAATGATGACAGTGAAGGTTACTTCTCTTTCATTTGAGCCACCGTCAGTCTTGCAACTGGGTGCTTCATGATCCCACTCTCTCTTCCACTTTAGTTACACAAGAAACAGCCATCTTTCACTGCAGTTGCCACCACCTCCTGGCCATTCAATCCTTCTCACATGTGGGAGGGGACAAAGCTCATTACGTGGGTATACTCCAGGCTCTGTCCCCACTTCTCCTAAAAAGAACTCTGATTTTTATATTCAGCCATTTCTCCCCCTTCACTATTCTGTTGTTGAGGTATAAGACTCAACAGGTCTTTCCTGAGCCAAAAAAAAAAAGCTTAAACAGCACAGAGGGGACTTCTCTGGTCCAGGAGCTAAGACTTCATGCTCCCAATGCAGGTTTGATTCCCTCATGTATGGATGTGAAATTGAACCATAAAGAAGGCTGAGCAGCTAAGAACTGATGCTTCGAACTGTGCTGCTGGAGAAAACTCTTGAGAGTCCCTTGGACTGCAAGGAGATCAAACCAGTCCATCCTAAAGAAAATCAACCCTGAATATTCACTGGCAGGACTGAGGCTGAAGCTGAAGCTCCAATACTTTGGCCACCTGATGTGAATAGCTGATTCATTGGAAAGACCCTGATGCTGGGAAAGATTGAGGACAGGAGGGAAAAGGGGCAACAGAGGATGAGATGGTTGGACGGCATCACTGACTCAATGGACATGAGTTTGAGCAAACTCTGGGAGATGGTGAAGGACAGGGAGGCCTGGTGTGCTGCAGTCCGTGGGGTTGCAAAGAGTCAGACAGGACTGAGCGACTGAACACCAACAGGGAACTAGAACCTACCAAGACCAGATGCAACTAAGATGCAACGTAGATGAAACTAAGACCCAGAGCAGCCAAATTAATTTTTTTTTTTTTAAAAAAAGAGCACAGAAGTGTCTTTCTCTCTCATTAACCCTCCCTGGTGAATGTTCCAGGCCAGGAAGGCATGTCTGCTCCACACAAGCATGCAGAGACAGGTTCCTTCCACACAATGACTTCCGTCAGGTTTATTGTCACCGCTTCTGGTCTCGGCCAGCAGGGAGGAGAGAGAGGGCACCCGGTGACTGAAGGCCAAGGCCCGAATGCGGCCTCTGTCACCGCCATTCATGTTCCAATGGCCAGGATGCAGTCCTGCGGCCAGTGCTGCAAGGGAGGCCGGGAAATGTCGTCCAGCTTCATGGCCACGTGCTCAGGAGGAGGAGGACAGTTTGAGAGGACGACCAGCGGGTTTACAGCACCTACCCTCTCTCTAAAAAGAGAATCTCAGTCTTGGACAAACTGGTTTCTCAGTTTTGTGTCACAGAACGCAGAAAATGGGAGGAGAGAGCCTGAAGGGGAAAGGGAGAGAGAGAAAACAGGGAGGGAAACAGCTTTTAAGAGTATTAGACATGAGTCACAGTTGGAGTTGTTTTTAAATTACTTTTGGTTAATGGTCTGTGTCTCTGCCCGCCCAGAGCCAAGATGAGGCCTCCTGGGGTCTCAGGATACGTGGGTCACCATGCACGCCGGCTTACAATTTACCAAACCCGGTGCTGAGACCGAGGCTATGACGAGAGCCGGTCTCTGCCCTTCAGGCATTCACAGGCCAATGGGAGAGACAGACGCAGGATTAGAGGCGAGTCCAAGCTGCTGAAAACACGTCAAGGTGGGAATTACCTCGGCCGTGGCAGGGTCGGGGAGGAGCAGACAAGAAAGAGCGTAACTGGGACCTCACATTCTGGGTTTACCTCTGTCTGTGGGAAATACTCAGCCCTCTTAACATTTTTTATTCAATCCTAGAGGAGTCATAAAAGGTAAACGGAAGAAGATCAAGTGAAGAATCAAGAAACTTGGGTCCTGGCCTGCTGCTCTGTGTACTAGAGCAAGTCCCCGCCCCTCTGTAATCGCCTTCTCTCCCACTGTCTTGCAAGGCCACCGAGAGCACATCTGATACCCTCCCAGGGAGCACTGGTGAAGGATGCTGTGAAAGCGCTGCACTCAATGTGCCAGCAAATGTGGAAAACTCAGCAGTGGCCACAGGACTGGAAAAGGGCAGTTTTCATTCCAATCCCAAAGAAAGGCAATGCCAAAGAATGCTCAAACTACCGCACAATTGCACTCATCTCACATGCTAGTAAAGAAATGCTCAAAATTCCCCAAGCCAGGCTTCAGCAATATGTGAACCGTGAACTTCCAGATGTTCAAGCTGGATTTAGAAAAGGCAGAGGAACCAGAGATCAAATTGCCAACATCTGCTGGATCATTGAAAAAGCAAGAGAGTTCCAGCAAAACATCTACTTCTGCTTTATTGACTACACCCAAGCCTTCGACTGTGTGGATCACAACAAACTGTGGAAAATTCTGAAAGAGATGGGAATACCAGACCACCTGACCTACCTCCTGAGAAATCTGTATGTAGGTCAAGAAGCAACAGTTAGAACTGGACATGGAACAACAGACTGGTTCCAAATTGGGAAAGGAGAACGTCAAGGCTGTGTATTGTCACCTTGCTTATTTAACTTATATGCAGAGTATGTCATGAGAAATGCTGGACTGGATGAAGCTCAAACTGGAATCAAGATTTCTGGGAGAAATATCGATAACCTCAGATATGCAGATGATACCACACTTATGGCAGTAAGTGAAGAACTAAAGAGACTCTTAATGAAAGAGGAGAGTGAAAAAGTTGGCTTAAAACTCAACATTCAGAAAACTAAGATCATGGCATCTGGTCCCATCACTTCATGGCAAATAGATGGGGAAACAATGGAAACAGTGACAGACTATTTTTTGGGGGCTCCAAAATCACTGCAGATAGTGCCTGCAGCCACAAAATTAAAAGATGCTGGCTCCTTGGAAGAAAAGTCATGACTGAACTAGACAGCATATTAAAAAGCAGAGACATTACTTTCCTAACAAAGGTCCGTCTAGTCAAGGCTTTGGTTTTTCCAGTAGTCATGTATGGATGTGAGAGTTGGACTATAAAGAAAGCTGAGCACCAAAGAATTGATGCTTTTGAACTGTAGTGTTGGAGAAGACTCTTGAGAGTCCCTTGGACTGCAAGGAGATCCACCCAGTCCATCCTAAAGGAAATCAGTCCTGAATATCATTGGAAGGACTGATGCTGAAGCTGAAACTCCAATACTTTGGCCACCTGATGTGGAGAGCTGACTCACTGGAAAAGACCCTGATGCTGGGAAAGATTGAAGGCAGGAGGAGAAGGGGACGACAGAGGATGAGATGATTGGATGGCATTACCGACTCAATGGACATGAATATGAGTAAGCTCCGGGAGTTGGTGATGGACAACGAAGGCTGGTGTGCTGCAGTTCATGGAGTCACAAAGAGTTGGACACCACTGAGCGACTGAACTGAACTGAACTGAGGAAGTACTAGGGCTTCCCTGGTGGCTCCTATGGTAAAGAATCTGCCCGCAGTGCAGAAGACTTAAGAAACATGGGTTTGATCCCTGGGTTGAGAAGATACCCTGCAGAAGGAAATGGCTACCTATTCCAGTATTCTTGCCTGGAGAATCCCATGGACAGAGGAACCTAGTGGGCTACGGCGGGTCCATGGGGTCGCAAGGAGTTGGACACGCCTGAGTGACTAACTCTTAGGAAGTACTGAAAGGAACCCCCACCAGTGGGCAAAGTACAGAAAGGTGCCCCCTTCTCCAGGCTGACGCAGCCCCTGTGCTCAGACACACAGAGTGGGGACAGGCTGGATTTCAGCCACACTTGCCCCTTGGCCTCACACCCTTGTGCAGTGCACACCACACACAACTGTGTTCAGGCAGCTACCTTGCCGATCAGCCTCCCTGGGACACTGTCACAGCAAGTGCTGTGAGAGTGACTCAACCCCAGTAACCCCCCACACAGCCTTCCAACCAGCAGACTTTCTGTCCCTCATTTTCTGCAGCCTGGCTGGGACTAACGGAGAGGAGTGAGGTCTCCAGGGTGCACAGAAGGCACTCATTTTCAGGGTGACCATTGAGAATGGGTGCCTCCATGAACTCTGTGCCCCAGGTACCTCGCCAGCCTCCCCTAGTCCTGACTCTGCCCCACATGATTCCCGCAGACATCAGTGGTAGTGTTTTAAAGGAAGGTGCCTGGAGATTACCTCAGACTCCCTGAGGGCAGCTTCTTAGTGGTGGGGAGTGACACCCAGGAGCCATGGAGGGGCTGAACCTGGGAGGGGAGGCACAGCTTGATTAACATCTTACTCATGCCATGGCTTAGCTTCTATTTATGGCAATCAAGAAGGTTTTCATTTATTAATACAGTTTCCTTGAAAATAAATTATTTAAGATGGCATAGGGTGGAAGGACCATGGTCCAGAGAATGGGTGCCAGGAGAGGCTCTGTGCCAGGAACCCCAGACCTGGGGAGATAGGGAAGGAAGGGGAGGGCCAGGTAGTCAAACCCCTTGCTTGTCATCTGAGGACTTTGTAGGAGAGCTGTGTGCGGGAGGGTGAGGAGAAAGGAGGACGCTGGTTTGGCTCCTGAGGCATGGGTGACACAGCAGCCCCGGGCCAGGGTGGCCGAGCTGATGCATGTCGGAGAGAGGGTGGTCTCCACCCAGGAGGGCCACCAGTGCCCTCCCCACTGTTGCCCTGGAGACAAGGAGCCTGACACCCAGATGCTCCGAAGACAAGGACTCTGGCCACCGGGAGTCCAACGATAACATGTCCAGGGCAGGGTCCTTGCGGCAGGAGGAAACCAGGATTAAACCACCCCACCTCCCAGATCCATGAAACCCTGTTTCCCAAACCACCCAAACATTCAAAACCACTTTCCCTCCTGCCGGTCCTAACAGTTCTTTGGTGTCTTCTCAAAACTCATCTTTACTTAAATAATTTATTTTCAAGGAAACTGTATTAATAAATGAAAACCTTCTTGATTGCCATAAACAGAAGCTAAGCCATGGCATGAGTAAGATGTTAATCAAGCTGTGTCCTGATGGGTTCCCTGGTGTCCCCAGGGTTCTGGATTTGAAGGCCAGTCTCTATGCTCAAGGAGGGGGTTCCCAGGTGGCGTGGTGGTAGAGAATCCACCTGCCAATGCAGGAGACATGGGTTCGATTCCTGGGTCAGCAAGATCCCCTAGAGTAGGAAATGGCAATCCATTCCAGTATTCTTGCTTGGAAAATTCCATGGACAGAGGAGCCTGGCGGGCTACAGACCATGGGGTCGCAGAGAGTCAGACACGATTGAGCATGCACACACTCTGTGTTCAAAGTAGGGCAGTGGAGGTCAGAAAAGTGTTAAAGATGGAATGCACCCACCCAAGACTCTCCTTCCTCCTCAGAAATGGAATCACTTTCTCCCTCTGTGAGGCCATATTTCATGTGCCCACATACCCCATCTCATGCATGTGTCCCCTCCTTGTGATAAACTGTCCCCAGGAGTCCTGAATATAAGAGAGCAAGAGTGACCTCTTGTAGTTGGGGTTGGGGGAGCTGAGGTCCCTGTCTCTGGGGACAGGCTGGGCCCGGAGCTGTACCCCCAGTCTCAGCCAGGCTACTAATGTCTCAAATGAGTCTTAGACAAGCTGGTGTTGATGGCCTTTAACTTCAGTATGTGGTGTAGGAGCTGGCATGGCACACAGTAGGTGCTCAATAAATGCACAAATACAGAGCCCTTGGAATAGAGGATGGCTCCAACCTCAGTGAGCCTGTGGGTCCAACTGCAGCCCTGTGGGCTGGTTTGTCTCAGGGTCCAATCTCATCCCTGCCATGGTGGGCCCACCTCTGCAGGCCTGAAGGGAGACACAGTGCCAGAGAGAGGGCGTTGGGACGGAGGGGCACAGGCGAAGGGAAGCCAGCAGGTTTGGTGCTGTGGTTTTGTGGCGGCAACTGTCTCTCATGACTAGAGCAATGATAAAAACAGGAAGTACTGAGCGACCGGGCCTTTCTCCGCCTGACTTCAGCCTTCCCTGACCCCACCAGCCCGCTGGCCCCTCGATATCCCTGTACAACAGGCTGGTCACTTGTCCGGTGGGAGGGGCTCCGAGAAGGCCCAGGATCTCTCAGCGCTTGCCCGCCCTGTGGCCCGCCCTCTGACCCACCTCCATCGCCGGTGGTCGGGGTTGGGGGCACCGGGCTGGCTGTGGGGTGCCTGGAGGCTTCGCTGGGGGTCGGGGTGTGGGCACTGGGCCAGCTGTGGGGTGCCTGGAGGCTTGGTCCAGCTCTGCTCCCACGTCAGCCTGTGGCAAGGCTTCCTTCCGTGGACCAGCTTCCTTATGACAAATAGAAGGGGCTGGAAGGCTGCCTGGTGGCGCTTCCCTCCCAGGCAGGCACCCTCCAGGATGCTGGGGGCAGCGGGAGAAGGGCCCGGGTAGACTGGAGATAGGAAGCAACCCTTGCCACAGCAGCTGGTGTATGAACAGCTCCAGGACCAAGCTGTGTGTGCACATGTGCACACACACACATGCACATGCACACACACGCACACGTGTGCATAAGCTGCGTGCGCACACATGCACACACAGGGCATGAGCACAGCTTTGTGAGTGAGAGCAGTTTCTACACCTGATCCTACCTGCCTGGAGCAGGGGCCACCGAGAGGAACAAAAATAGCCAGGCTCCACCACGGCTTTGAAGGATTCCTGGGGGAGGGGAGACAGGCCAATCCACAGAAAGGACAGCGCAAAGATAAGGATTACAAGGGTGGGGCTCACAGTTTGGGGTGGGGGTGAAGAACACGACTCTGTAGGGGGACGGGAGTACTTCTATCCTTCACTTATTATTATGATTAGTTACTTATTTGCATGTTTTATACTATTTATATTTTACATTATTCATATTATTCGTTTTATATTATTTCATTTTATATTATTGTTTTTATATTTCATTTTTTATGTATAATTCACATGGCATAAACTTCATTTTCAAGTGGGTTGCAGTACAGTCACATTGTTGTGCAACCACCTCCACTGTCTAATTCCAGAACATTCCCAACAGCCCAAAATGAAACCGTGCACCCATTGGCAGTTGCTCCTAATTCCTTCCTATCCCCAGCCCCTGGCAACCACTAGGCTACTTTTGGTCTCTGTGAATCTGCCTATTCTGGACACTTCATGTCAATAGAATCATATACTATAAGACCTTTTATAACTGTCTTTTTCACTTAGCCTAAGTGTTTTTTGTTTGTTGTTAGGGGTTTTTTTTGGCGTAGGGGTGGTGGGGACATGCCACACAGCATATGGGATCTTAGTTCCCGACCAGGGACTGAAACTGTGCCCCTTGCAGTGGGAGCATGGAGTATTCCCTGGACCGCCAGGGAAGTCTCTAGCCTTAAGTGTTTTGTTTTGTTTTGTTTTTAGCCTAAGTGTTTTTAAGGTTCCTCCGTGTTGTAACGCGTATCAGGACTTCATTCCTTTTTACGACTGAATAGCATCCCATCGTAGGTGCTTGCTTATCCATCCATCTGTTGATGGACAGGTGGGCTGTTTCCACTATTTGGCTATTATAACCCATCACTTACCGAGTTCTGTCTCCATCCTGTTCTAATAATTCCGCAGTATCATGTCAGGTAGCCCTTCTCACCAGTGATCTCAGTACTGTTGTTCTCTTTATGCAAATGGGGAAAGAGATAGGTTGATGGGTTTGCCTCAGTGAGGAGCACTTCATTACCTGAATAAAACTTTGCAGCGTCCTCTGCTTTCTGGGCACAGGGAACAGCAGCAGTTGGGTTGGCGGCTGCTCCCTCAGCCATGTGCCTGAGTGCCTACCAGGAGGAGAGTACCAGCCGAGCCATGATGCACACGCAGAGTGACCGAAAGCAAGCTCTGTAGTTCTAAGCTGTGGGGTGTTCGCTACTGCCCTGACTGACATGGTCCTCCTGTGGCCTGAGACCACGCAGCCTCAGTGCACAGAAGCACGGCCCAGGCTCGCACAGGCACACACAACACAGCTTGGGTATATTTTCGAAGCAAATAGCTATGCACCCAACTGGATAAAAACCAAGATCAAGTTGTACTGCTTGAGTTCCCGAGGGCTCTGCAGGTACACTTTGGGAGCTGATGTTCATGAAACAGCTGCACATGACTGAAACTTAAGCTGGTGGAGGCTCTCTTGGGGATTAGCCTCAGCCTTGAGGTTGCTTCCAGATGCCCCTCATGCTCCTTGAGAACAATCACTCACCTCAGCAGATAACCAGAGCCAACAACAAGTATTTATCGAGAATTTATCAGCTGCTGTGCTGAGCAATTTTCCATACATTTTTCTCCCCCAACCTGTGGGATGGATATTTTTATCATCCCCATTTTCCAGGGGAGGAGACCAAAGCTCAGAGAGGTAGAAAGACTTGTCCAAGATTCCAAAACAAGCAGGTGGAAGAGGTAGAATTTGAACCGAGGTCTGCTTACCTCTATAGAGTTCATGTTCAACTCGAAGGTCATCTTGATAGCCCATAACAGATTCAGCATCAACCAGGGTCTTGTGCTGGAGTTTATGATCAGGCTTTCTTTATGAGTAACAGCATGGTGTGTAGACAGCCCAGGGTTAAAAGTCAGGAGCTCTGGGTTTGAGTTTCAGATCCAGCTCTAACTTATTCCATGGCTTAGGGCAAATTCCCACTCCTGCTATCTGGGCCTCAGTGTCCACATCCATGAAATGAGACCTTTGGACTAGATCAGTGGTACCAATGTTAGCTGCATCTCTGGACTACCTAATGGTCTGGTTAAAAATACTGATTTCTGGGCTCTTCCCCAGACCTATAATATCAGGCCTGGGAACCCTGACTCTACAGGTGATTCATACCTGAAGCAAGCATTGGGAAACCTGCTTCTAGGGCCCTTCCACAGCTCGGCCTCTGTGAGTCTGTGGAGTCAGAGAAGACCAAGCCAGTAACCATGCCTGCCAGTCTGAGTCAAAGACCAAAGAAAACAATTCTGCACAGTATGTTCTGGGAGAATCTAGAAAAGAAAGAAGTTGGTTGGACTGTGGAAGTTGGGGAAGGAGAAGCAGAAGCTGGCTGGATTTTGTTTTTGTGGTTTCATTTTCTCCTTGGAAGAAAATCACATTTCCAGTTAAGCCATGCTTCGTGGGCCCCTTGCAGTCCAGAGGGACAGTTCTGGCCAACAAAATGTGTAGAAATGATAAGTACCAGTTCCATGACTGGCCATAAAACTCCTGTGGGATCCTTTCTGCTCTCTCCCTGTTCTGTGGCGAATTTGGACACAAAGTGTTGATGATGGTAGCGCTTTAAAATGGAAGGAATCTGGGTTCCAGGCTGAGAAGAACCTCTCCTGGCCTATAGGACAAAGGGGCAATACATTTAGATTGTGTAAAATTAGTGATTTACACACTAAAATTACACACTAAGATTATGGGGCTGTTTGTCACAGCAGCTAATGGTACTTATTCCAACTAACACAAACTAGAGGAAGTGGGGCCAGAGCAGGCTCTTAACAGATGAATAAGATTTGGAAACACGGAGAGAAAGAAAAAGGCATTCCCGAGGGAAGGATAGTAGGAACAGAGAGGTGGGAGCTAGAACAGGTGTGATGTGTTTGTACCCTTCAGAGGAATTCAGTTTGCTCAGTACAGAGAGCTCTGCTGGTTGGAGATGAGACCAAAAATATTCCAACAGTGATGTGCTGGAGCTAGCTCATACCAGCTTTTAAGAGCCAATTGTTAGCATCTTTTCCCAACTTTGTGTTCAGTGACAGACATCACTTTGGTAGCTTGAAATTGGGCATGGTGGGTGTATTTATACCATGGCAACCAGTAAACACTATAAGTCAGGGCTTTTTTCTCCCGTGTTTAAACATTTAGCAGCACACTGCTGGCTGCAACCCACATACAAAAGAGTCCTGCCAATTTGAAAGGCAGCGGAAAGACCAAAGATCCTGCAGCCCATTCTAATCCTTACTTCGCTCCTTCTGAGCTGTGTGTTCTTGGGCAAGTGAACGTTACCTCCCTGAGCCTCATATACCTCATCTGCAAAATGGGGCTAATAATAGAACCTCCCTTATATGGCTGAGGGATAAATAAATGAGATGGTGCATGTGGAACTCTGTCTACATCTCATCAGCATCACCATTCCCAGGCATATGACAGCCTCTGATGTAAGTACCTGCAACTCTCCCAGGACTCTCTCTGCCCAGAGGGCCTGCTCGGCCCCCTCACAGGGTGGTCTGGAAGTGCTTGGAAGCAATGATGTGTCTTAGGGAGCAATCCTCAACCAAAGGTGGATGAGAGCTGGTGGAAAATAACCCAGTTCCTCACCTCTCGATTAAGACAAATCTGAGGTCCATACTGCCCTATCTTGCAGAAGTCTCTAGAAGGGCTAATCCCCTGTAGCCGGTTCCCTCATAGCCTGCCGATTAGCACAGCCTGAACTGGATTCTCCCTTCCCTACCTCTCTTCCCCGCTTCCCCACCAGGGCATCACTGCCCAAGAAGTTCCAAGGGAACCTCCCTCATCCTTGACTCAGGGTCTGCTTCTAGGGGGACCCAACCCCGAGAGCAGCCAAAGATGATCAATAACCAGAATCATTTTATGTGTGCACGGAGATTCACAAAGCAAGAACACATCTGCTACTGGCTCAGGCCCACGGCAACCCCGGGGATTATCCGCTGCATTTTGTAGATGGAGAAAGTGAGGGTCTGAGAATAGCAATGATTTGCTCCAGGTCATCCCACCAACAGGAAGAAGGGCTAAAACTGGGGGATCCAAATCCCAGGTTTTCAGCTTTGAGCTGCTCTGGGCTCCTGGAGAGCCCTGAACAGGCTGGGAGGGTGGTCTCCACCCCTCCGACTTCTCTCCCCTGACGGATGAGGCTGACTCCGGCCCCTGTTGTGGGCCTGGGACAGTGGAGGGCAAATGGGCTGGAGGTAGGAATAGCTGGTTATTAAATCCATCTATCATCCAGCAGGTTTGACCCCATTCTGTCCTGGGAAAGCCGGGCTTTGCCTGGGGGTGGCCGGAAGGGGAGGGTGGGGTGGGAGGCTGACCCAGCAGGAAGGGGTAGGTGGGGGCCATGAAGTCCAGAGAGTAACCAGGGCAGGGTGAGGTTAGAGGCAGCTCCTGGCTGTCTGTGTCCCCACAGTGTGAGGACAGCCAGGGCCCCGGGGACAGCCAGGGCCATTATGACGCAGTGACCTAAAGAGGGCCTGACCATTCGCCCATCACTGCCTGAGCCATGTTCGTTCTGAACCCCCCAGACCTGGTACCCGAGCTCCAGAAGACAGGGGTCAGGGGCAGTACAGCAGCTATGACACAGAACCCGGATGCACCTATGACTGCCACTGTCTAATGAGTACCAACCATGTGCCATGCACTAAGAAGCTTGGGGACTCAATCCATGCTTCATTTCACCATCCTCAGGCTGTACAGGGAGTGGTTTTAGGAGCTCGAGTTCAGACTCAAGGCTGACAGACCTGGCTCGCCATCCAGGCCCCTCTCCTCGGTGCTCTGTGTGCCTCAGTGAGCTGTTTCACCTTGCTAACCTCAGCTTCCACATCTGTAAAACGGGCTTAACGATAGCAACCATCTCATGGGAGGAACATAGTGAAGATCCACGGCAAGATCACTTGTAACTCGCTCCACTCAGGGCTGGTCCACAGGGCACAGCGGCAGGATGATGTCAGACCTACCACATGCAGGCGCCATGCTAAGCACTTTCCATGAGTTATCTTGCTTAAACTTCACAACCACCCCGAAGGGAAGGGACTACTGGTAGCCCCTGTCTTATAGGTAAGGAAGCCAAAGCTCAGAGGGGTGAAGACCCAGGCCCAAGGTCACCATAGCTGCTGGCAGTGGAGGCGGGGATCTGAATCCAGCTGCTCTCTCTGCCTTGGAGGCCTGATCGGCCAAACACTCCCTGGCCTTCCCCATCACCCTCCACCCGACACGTGAGCTTAACAACCCACTGGCTCATCTATCTGTTTGATCTTTTTCTTTTTTTCAAGCTGGATTTTAGATTATTTATTATTTTTGGTCTTTGTTGCGCGTGGGCTTTAAAGTGGCGGCTACTTGCAGCAAACGGGGGTTACTCTCTAGCTGCAGTGCGCGGGCTTCTCACGGTGGTGCCTTCTCTTGCTGTGAAGCATGGGCTCTAGAGCACGCAGGTCTCACTTGTCACACACGGGCTTTGTTGCCCCGCAGCACGTGGGATCTTCCTGGACCAGGGGTTGAACCTGTGTCCCTTGCACTGGCAAGCGGACTCTCCACCACTGGACCACCGAGGAAGTCCCATCTGTTTGCTCTTGGAAGAGATACTGCTGAGTGAAGGGTGACCGGAGGCCCAGAGCGGGCAAGGCGCCCACCAGGAGCCGCAGGCAAGATGATGCTAGAGCCGGGACTAAACCCAGGGCCCCCTGCGGGACCCGGATGCCGAGGGCCGGGGGGCGGGGCGGGCGGGCCCTGCGGGACCCGGATGTCGTTGCCACTTGGGCCTCTCCTCTGCTCTGCCCTGCCCCTGCTCACCCTCTCTTGGTGAAGGAGAGCTCCCGGACTCCCCAGGCCACTGGGGTGTGCCACTGACGCCCCAATCTTTTCTTTTCCACTGAGAGGTGATTTGCCCAGAACCTGTTGAACACTTTAAAAATTTGGTCACATTGTAACCATTTGGGTTACCATGGTGACCTCATTTTGAATTCACTTCCCAAGGGGGAGGTGGTAATAATTAATACAGCTCTTAGTGATGGCTGCCCGCCCACAGTGAACATGGGGAGGATCACAAAGTCCCCTGGGACCAACTTCCCCAGGGGAAGCGGGGCTTCCTCCCTCCTCTGAGCAGGGTCCTGGGGCTCCCCAAGGAGGCAGGGGAAGGGATAGGACGCCTCCACCCTGCCCCCACTTTTTCACCCCCAACAGCCATGTTGTTGGGGCTGAACTAGATTGGGAAGCTCCCTTTTACGGATGGGGAATATGAGGTTCAAATGAATTCAGGGCCACATGACAAGATCCAGGCAGCATCTCCATTGGGCCAGAAGGTGGGTTTCCTGGGCTTCGGGACAGGGCTTTGGGGATTGCCAAGGTTGGGGGAAGTCCAGGTCTGAAAGCTCTCCCTTTCTTAAGTGCCTGCAAGAGCTAGGGAGGAGGAGCTGGCTGGCTTGTCTGCTGGGAAACCGGAGTAGGCATGGCTCGGGCAAAAAGCTGGGAACTTGGGAACATCAACTATAGAAGCTGGGTTTTAGTAAAGGGGTGGAGAGAAGGGGAGTTGGGGGAATGGCTTTGATTATCTCTGGTCATACCCCCAAATTGTGCTTGCTGTCTTCTTCATCTCAAGCAAAATAAAATAAACCCAACAACGCCCTGACTTTAGTATGCTGCCATCAGGTGGCGGTGTAATGGGGCTGTTCCTATCAGATAGGAAACCACACAAAAAAAATTTCACTCATTTTTCAAAACAGACAAAAGTCTAAAGAATTAGATGTATACATTATTTCACATAATTTTTAAAAACTGAGATAGTATTTTAGAAGAAAGATCCCTGCGATATAAGTTGGCAAGTCCTTCCCTGACTCTTAATTGTATCTATCTTCCAGCTGTAAACTTTGGGTTCTTTGGTAGTCTGATGCTGGGAAAGATTGAAGGCGGGAGGAGAAGGGGATGACAGAGGTTGAGATGGTTGGATGGCATCACAGACTCAATGGACATGAGTTTGAGTAAATTCCGCGTGTTGGTAATGGATAGGGAGGCCTGGCGTGCTGCAGTCCATGGGGTTGCAAAGAGTCGGACATGACTGAGCGACTGAACTGAACTGAACTGGAAATCTAACTTCATTTCTGTCTGGTTCATGACTGGAGCCTATCTCAGATGTTTTCAAGCCAACTCAGCATGCTGGAAAGAGCAGGGGATACAGATTCAGTGCCATCTCTCACCTCAATTAGTCCAGTTTTGGAGGTAGCTTCTCATTACCCCAGGTCACCCCACATCTGTACAGTAGACTTTCCAAATGCCCTGACATTTCCCCCACTGGGTTTTAACTCTGACTGCCTGCCACACCAGAAGGTTAATTCCTCCAGACACAGACTTTGGCCCATTCATCTCTGTAACTGCCCCAGATCTTAACAAAAATGCCTGGCACATGGATGATGATTAGTAGTTTGTTGAATGAACAGATGAATTCCCATTTCACAGATGAGAAAACTGACGATCCTAGGGGGAAATGATAATACTGATCTGAACAGTAACTGACATTTGTAATGTACCTGCCAGCACTTCCCAGGTGGTGCTAGTGATAAACAATCTGCCTGCCAATAAGGAGATGTAAGAAATGCAGGTTCAGCCCCTGGTTGGGAAGATCCCCTGGAGAAGGAAATGGCAACCCACTCCAGTGTTCTTGCCTGGAAAATCCCATGGACAGAGGAGTCTGGTGAGCTACAGTCCATTGGGCCACAAAGAGTCAGACAGGACTGAGTGACTGAGCACACCCACATGTATCTACTATGTGCCATATATATTAAATTCATTTAGTTCCCACAATAATTCTAGGAAGTAGATACTATTATTACACTCATTATACAGATTAGGGAGCTGAGCCTGGAAACGGTTGGGATGGGAGAACAACTGAAGGAGAGATTAAAAAAAAAAAAGTCCAGTTCAGCAGTTCATTTGGGAAGAGGGAGCTGAGGGCAGGCATCATCCATCCATCCATTCATTTATTCAGGAAAAGTTTATTATTGCCAGCTGCCTGGTATTCTAGGGGATCCCTAGGGCATGGTGGGCCCTATGGTCTGTGGGCGAGCACTGCCTGGTCTCCCTTTTTCACAATCAGCCTGTGAGTGGGGTTCTTCAGCCAGCGCCTCCTGGACAACCCATGACAGGCCACCTTGAAGGCCACATCCTCATTCTGCCTGGCAGTTTGGGTGGGAGAGGAGGGACAGCCTCTTGAGGAAGGCAAATGAGGTCTCCTTGCATCTCATTGGTCCTCAGGGGGTTGAGGTTTTTCCTGAGCCAATCAGGGTGTCTGACTCCACCCCCAAAAGAGAGTGTCATCAATTCCAGCCAAGTCCAAGTTAGGAAGGTGAGCGCACTGGACCCGCTAAAGAAAAAAGCAGGGTTGGGGGGAAAAAGGTGAGGTGCCCTGACCTGGCCACACTTGCTGCTGTTGCCTGAGGTTGAGAGGGCACACACAAACCCCGACCTCACCAGAGGAGCTGCTGGCCGCCCCCACCCCCAAATCGAGGAGGCCAGCCTCCTGGCCACCCTTGCTCTGGCTGACTGCGAGCTTGGACAGGGCCTGTCTGCTCACCCACACAGAGCCCTGGGCCTGACCCAGGCAGGGCCCATGAAAGCGCTTGCCCACTAGACCTTCTCTGACTCTGTGTGATGTCTCGACTGGGCTGAATTCCTGTCTCTCTCTCTCTCTGCAAACCCCAGCCACAAAGCCCCTCCCTCAAAGCCTCACTCACTGTTGGTGGAAATGTAAGTCGGTCCAGCCACTATGGAGAACGTCATGGAGGTCCCTCAAAAAACTAAAAATAGAGTTGTCTGTGATCCAGCAATACCACTCTTGGGCATATATCCCAAGAACACTGTCATTTGAAATGATTTATGCACCCCTAGGTTCACAAGGCAATGGCACCCCACTCCAGTACTCTTGCCTGGAAAATCCCATGGACAGAGGAGCCTGGTAGGCTGCAGTCCATGGGGTCGCGAAGAGTCCGACACAACTGAGCAACTTCCCTTTCACTTTTCACTTTCCTGCATTGGAGAAGGAAATGGCAACCCACTCCAGTGTTCTTGCCTGAGAATCCCAGGGACGGGGGAGCCTGGTGGGCTGCCGTCTATGGGGTCGCAAAGTTGGACACAACTGAAGCGACTTAGCAGCAGCAGCAGCAGCAGCAGCAGGTTCATAGCAGCACTATTGACAATAGGCAAGGCATGGAAGCCACCTAAATGTCAATGGATAGATGAATGGATAAAAAGGATGCGAACATATATACAATGGAATACTACTCAGCCATAAAAGGAATGAAATCATGCCATTCGCAGCAATGTGGGCGGACCTGGAGGTTATCACGCTAAGAGAAGTAAGGAAGAGAAAGACAAACACCGTATAATGTACACGTGGAATCTAAAATATGACACAAAGGAACTTATCTACAAAACAGAAAAAGGCTCACAGGCACAGAGAACAGACTTGCAGTTGCCAAGGGGGAAGGGGGAGGGGAGGGATGGATCAGGAGTCTGGGATTAGCAGACGCAATCTTCTTATCCATTATATATAGAACGGATAAACAAGGTCCTCCTGTACAGCACAGGGAACTATATTCAGTATCCCGCAATAAGCCATCATGGGGGAAAGAGCCCTCCCTGTAACTGCTAGAGGAATCCCAGGCTGCAGGAGACGTGTGTCTCAGGGAGGCTCGGCTTGGGCAGGCCAAAAAGTTCGTTCGGTTTTCAGTAAAATTAGAAGGCACTTTTTTTTTTCATTTTCACCAAGAACTTTATTGAACACCTTATTCATTAACCAGATGAAACTTTTGGCCAACCCAATAGACGTGAGGCGGCCAGAGGCTTCATTCCCTGCCTGTGTGACGCTGCCTCTCTGAGCCTGAGTTTCCTAACCTGTGAGTACAACAACCAACCTCTCGGGGTTGTTGGAACACATAAGGGTAGGTGACCCCAGGGCCCATAGGAGGGGAGCGCTCAGAGAGACTTTTCTCCTGTTTCCTGGGGCGGGAGGGCGGGGGTAAGGGAATGCAGAAGACGGCTGGCTCACAGTCCGATTCCAGTACTCATTCTCTCATCCAGCAGACACTTATGGAGCATCTTCTACTATGTGCCAGGCATGCTACTGGGCGCCAGGGATACAGCAGTGAGCCAAACAGACAAAAATCCCTGGCTTCATGGAAGCGACATTTTCCATCAGGGGAGACAGACAAGCCACAAGATAAATAGAAACTTTTAAATGTGAAAGATAGTAATTAACACTGAGAAGAAGCAAGCAGAGAAGAGGCATAGAGACTATTTGGTTTTAGCCGGTCAGAATGAATCAGACATTTGAAAAACAAGGAATAAAACTGTCACAGCCAAGAGCAGCCTAAGAGATATGATGACTGAATGTAATGCAATGTCCTCATGGGGTCCTCAAACAGAAAAGGGGCGTTAGGTAAAAACTGAGGAAATCCGAATGAAGTGTGGAGTCTAGTAAATAACAGTGTATCGATATTGGTTCATTAATTATAACAAAGGTACCAAGTTAACGTAAGATGCTAATCATACGGGGAAGTTGGGTGATGAGTACAGGAATTTCTATACTATCTTATCATTTTTTTCTAAAATTGATTTACACCTAAAACTGTTCTAAAATAAAATGCTTATCAACAGTGAGGGAGACAGCAAGTGCGAAGGCCCTGAGGCAGGAGCATGCCCAGCAGGATTAGCAAGTCCTGGCACTGCTTGATGGAGAGTGGGAGGAGAGGCAATCAGAGAGACAAGTGGAAGATGAATTGTGTACAGGCTGGCAGGACGTTATGAGGACTCTTTTCTTTGCTCCAAGGATTATGTAGATTCACTGGAAGTCTGACATCACCTGATTTGTGGTCTAACAGCAGCTCTCTGGTTGCTTTGTTGGAACCAGACAGTGTGAGGCAAGGGCTGAAGCAGGAAGGCCAGTGAGGCGGCTCCTGCAGATGTCCGGGTGACAGAGGATGGTTGGTCAGACCAGAATGGTAGCAGTGGGGGAGGGGAGAACGGGTCAAGTTCTGGAAATATGTTGTATTTCCAGGGGTAGAGTTGACCAGATCTGCGGACGGATGAGACGTGCAGCATGAGAGAAGAGGAAAATCCAGGGGCCGCCCGAGCCACTGGAAGGATGGAGGAAGACAGGTTTGGGAGGCAATTAGGTACTCAGTTTAAAAAGACTGAGTCAGAGGGCCCGTGAGACACCCCAGAGGAGCTGTCAAGTGGCATCTGGAAATACAAGTCTGGAGTTGAGGAGCGAGCCCTAAACTGAAGACTATGAACGTGGGAGTCAGCAGCAAAGAAAGAAAATTGCAAATTCTCAAAGCTGGGGAGGCAAGATTCCCTCGGGAGAAGGGAGGGTGAATGCTGAGGTGTGGAGATAAACACACACACACACGATTTATGAGTACGGCCGTTTAAATGAGCTTATGTAAAGCAATTATCCTTCAGTAAAAAAATAAAAGAAAAAAAGAGCTTAGAGGGACTTCTCTAGTGGTTAAGATTCTGTGCTCCCACTGCAGGGGGCACAGGTTCGATCCCTGGTCAGGGGACTAGATCCCACATGCTGCGACTCAGACCCGACACAGCCAAGTAAAATTTTTTTTAAATACTTATAATAATAAATCAAATAAATGAGTTTAGAAGCTTCCATGCTTTAGCTCATATCATCCTGGCAACAAACTCTCCAGCCCACTTCTTGTGTGTTCCTCCTAAAACAGCCGAGAGGATTAGTGACCTGATGGGTGAGGTGAAGTGCAGATAAGCCCAGTGCCTGGCCGGTGCTGATTCACTGAGTTCTCACAGCACCAGTGTGACCTGGGGACAGTTTTCATCATCCCCATCTGACAGATGAGGAAAGTGAGGCACACAGAGTTTAGGGGACTTAGTGCAAGCTCTGTCTGACAGTGAAAACCATCCTGGGAGGTGGGGGTCCTATCCCTCTCTGCCTTCCCAAGGGGTTCAGTTGATTCTGAGTCAGGGCTGATCAGTGGGCAGACAGACAGGGCCTCCCCGACAAAGGCCCAGGGTATCTGCTACAGTTCACGGGAGTCCCAGAGAGACCAAGCGCAGCGTAACTGCTGCACCACGAATTCCTCTGGTTCTCAGGACACTTGGCTTCTGGTGCAGCTGCTGGAATGACAACGCTCTCAGGACAATAAGCACGTCAAGTTGTCAGTTCCCCTGGGGGCCCAGCTTTAGAGATGCCTGGGAAGCTGTAACGTGCTCTCAAAGCTACTTTTGATGTTTCAGAAAGGCTGCACAGGTGACTTGAAAGGTAGAATTCTCTGGCTTTTCAGCTCCACTGGCCCTGCAGTGGATCAGAAGTTCTCTGAGCAGTTACCTCCTGGACTGATATGATATTGGCGCCATGCCATGCTGGGCCAAGTCATTTCAGTTGTGTTCGACTCTGTGTGACCCCATGGACTGTAGCCCCCGCCAGGCTCCTGTGTCCATGGGATTCTTCAGGCAAGAATACTGGAGTGGGCTGCCATGCCCTCCTCCAGGGCATCTTCCCGACCCAGGGATTGAACCCAAGTCTCCTTCGTCTCCTGCATTGGCAGGCAGACTGTTTACCACTGAGCCACCTGGGAAGCCCCGGACAGCTGTGTGGCCAGCTAAAAGCCCCTTCGGTCCTGGTCCAGCCCCAGACCCACAAA
Source organism: Bos indicus (assembly GCF_029378745.1). NCBI lineage: Eukaryota > Metazoa > Chordata > Mammalia > Artiodactyla > Bovidae > Bos > Bos indicus. The sequence continues at coordinate 127,274,986 of NC_091761.1, forward strand.
TGCCCATAAGACCTGTCTGAGGCCCCAGGCCCCAGCCATTACCCTCTAGTTCTCAGCCCTGGTTGTACACTAGAAACCCCTGTGGAGTTAAAACAAAACAAAGCCCAGGTTCCTCCCAGCCTGGTGAGATACGGCTCTTTGGGGGTGGGCCCTGGGGATGAGCAATTTTAAGAGCTTCCCCGGTGGTTCTAACAAGTGAGGGACTGACTCTTGAGGCCTGCTTCCCACCACCCCCTGCCACCAGAAGCTGCAGTGCCTGGAGAGGAACGCCAGATCTGCAGATTTTCGAAAAAAAACAAACAAAAATCTGGATAGTGTGAAATCTCTCAATTCTCAAATGTTGAGTTGTTGTTTTGGCTTTTAATTCCAATGAAAGTATGTTTTAAAAAACATTTTATTATAAAAGTAATAGTAGGTTTATTGTGGAAAATTGGGAATATATAGAGTGAGATACAAAGAAGAAAGGGCTTCCCAGGCAGGACCGTGGTAAAGAACCCCCTCTCTGCCAGGGCAGGAGACATAAGAGATGTGGGCTCGATCCCTGGATTAGGAAGATTCCCCTGGAGAAGGGAATGGCTACCCACTCCAGTATTCTTGCCTGGGAAATCCCATGGACAGAGGAGCCTGGCAGGCTATGGTCCATGGGTCGCAAAGAGTCGGACAAGAATGAAGCAACTTAACACACACACATAAAGACGAAAATGAAATTCACTTATAATCTTAAGTGCCTCTTAGGTTCTGAATAGGCAGTGATTCAGAACATTCTGAAAGAGAGTCCCTATGTCAGTGTGCTGGGGGAGCGGGGGCCCCCGGAAGTCTTTTCCTATGGAAACGGAGTTCCGTTTCTTGAAAGCCTGGACACGCAACACCTTAAAAGCTGGCCCCTCAGACCATTGATGCTTGTCAGAGACAGACTTGGAGAACATCCCCTGCTCTTTAGATCAATATTTCTTCTTCTTGATACATAATAAAAATTAGATTTAGAAAGAAATCTTTAGGGCAGAACTTCTGCTGTCCGATGGCACTGGCTCTGGAGGGCAAAGAAGCCCTCTCGCTAGGCTCGCATGTGCCCCCTGGTGGCAGCTGGAGGGATGGCGTCACAGGGCTGGGCTCCAGCGCCCGCCCTTGCTGCTCTCAAGTCAGTGGTTCTCAAAGTGGGGTCTTGGGACCCAGGATCACCTGGGAACCTGTTACAAACACAAATTTTCAGGCCCTAAACCTCAGTTCTTCTGCATAGAAACTCTTGAGGGTGGGGCCCAGCAATCTGTGTTTTAACAAGCCATTTAGGCACTTATGATGAAACTTCCAAGTTTGAGAACTACGGTTCTAAATAACCTCAGGCCTGGTACCAGATACTGTGTTGAAACGGCCCAGGCTCTGAGGCAAAAGGCAATGACCGTGCCGAAGGTGCTGGTGCTGGGTTAACACATCTCCTCAGCCCCACCTCCCTCTCGGCCCTCAGGTGTCTGGAGGCTGCAGAGCTGGGGAAGGGGCGGAATGGATCACTGCCCAGAGTAAACCCATCCTGGCTTCTTGGACACAGCTCAAAAGACCACACCATGTTGTATGACGCTAAACCTGGGATTCTTAGGACAGAGATCAGAGGTATAAGGGCAGGATGATTCCAGAACTCTCTAGCAAGCCCTTCCTGAGGGCAAGACTTAAACTTCAGCAGAGGAATGAAAAGACACATTGAGGTAGGAATAAAGCAGAGACGAGGTAAGCCCAAGGAAGGAGGAGACCAGGAAGTGTGGTCCCCTTTGGCAGATGGATCAATCTTTAACCAGATACCTTCCAGGAAGAAATGCTTCATAATTCGATTACTGGCAAAATGAAAAAGCCCCACGTTGACTCAAGATGCCGCTGAACCGGCACCTGGGGAAATTCTATCTGGGTAAAAAACACCTAAGCCCCCAGTAGGTTCCCTGCAGCAAGGCTTTCCTGACAGAGAAGTGACTGTTTGCAGGGGATCCAGCAGTTAAGGAAATCTTGGCACCTGGAAAATTCAAGCAGGAGTTTGTAGAGAAAATGTGACAAGAAAAACAAGGTTTCAGCAAAAACCAGAGGCAGGCAGATGGAAGAAGTCACGGTAAATATGCCACTTCAAATTTTCCCCTCTCCTAGAAACAGTTGTTTATACTGTCATTCTAACAGAAAATACTATTCCGGAGATGTTCTGAGTTAGTTAAGACATCATATTTCAGGGTACATGTCTCATCTAATAGTTAGCTTTATTCATTCAGTAAGGATTCATCGAGCACCCGCTATGTGGCACTCACTGTTCTAGGTGCTGGGGTTACAGGGGTCCTCACAGAGTTTGCATTCTAATGAAGAGCGGGGAAAGGTAATACACGAAATAAGCGAAAGGTGTTACACTTTGGGTTCTTCCTCTCCAGCTTGCCCCTCATTGATTAAGTTCTCATTCTGAATTTTCAAAGATGAACTAGAAGAGGGACAGTGTTGAGGCTTCGGGTTGGGAAAACCGGCTAAGGCAGGGCATCTTAACAATTCATAAGCAACGGAATCACCCGGAGACATTGTTCAAGTGCGGGTTTAACCAGAGGCCTGGAGAAGAGCTCCCGGGTGCAAGCCACGTGCTAAGGAGCTCCCTTGGGAGTCAGGCTGTGGGGACAGAGTCCCCAGCATGCCCAGTCGGCCCAGGATGCCGACTCCCAGCCAGGCCGGCCAAACGGCCACACCCTGCGGCAGCTCCAGCTCCGGAGCTCGTCGGAGGCCCTGGCCAGTGCACGGAGCGCTCTTCCTCCTGATTCCCACAGTGTCTCCTCCTGGGCGGCTGGGCAGTCAGGAGCAACGCTGCTGCCGTTTAGTCGACCTTCTTAAAGGCAAGGAAACAGCACCCACCCGAGAGGTTGTGCTGGCGGCAAGCCGAGAGCAGACTGCCCTCCCCATCTAGAGGGCTCTGCCCAGCCCAGAGCAGACTAGGGCCTTCAGAGAGGGCAATGCTGCAGGCCTGTGAAGCCAGCTCAGCACGAAACACCACTGAGTCACAGAAAACCCGGTGTTTATGGGGCTCAAGGGCCTTTAACCTAAACAGGTCTAGTTGCTGCAGGCCACAGTTGACTAGTTTTGGCCTTCCTTGAACTGGCTCTGGGGTGGGTTTCCAGTTTCCTGTTTTGTCTTCCTCTGGGATGATGTGAATTTTGCAGGAAGCAATCTGAGAGCAGCTGTTAAAAATGTTCAGCCTTCCAGGTGGCTTGCCACAGCCCTGTGGAAACAGGCATGTGAGCCTGGGCAACTGGGATGGCAGGAGAAAGGACTATCCCCTTCCTTTTAGGCTGGGAGCCATGAGGAACTGTTTATTCTCATTTTGTAGGGGGTCTTGGAAAGATGATCAGAGAGGGAATGGGCACACAACAGCTATTTCCTGATGTAATGTTGGGAGTCGTCAATAAAGAGAAGTTATCAGCCAATCAAAAGGCATGCAGGCTGCTTTTTCTGTAAATCATCATCCGGAATGGCAAACATTATTTTCTGGCCTGCAATAAATGATACTGTACTATCACAGAACCATTTCATGATGGCCCTAGAATAACAAAGACAACAACTGGGGATCTCCTTGGTGGGAAAGAACACAACAGTGAGAGGCTCTGGGCAGACACATTCCTTGAGGGAGGGTGAAGGCAAAAGCCAAGCGGAGGGGTCTCCCCTGGGGAGCCCAGCTCCCAGAGTTAAGTGTGGTATGTTTGCAGCAGCCTAGGTGGCCGAGACTCAGGAAGGCTGTCCAGCCATAGGGCCAGGGCTGAGGTGCCCAGAGCAGAATTTTCCAAAACTGGAGCCAAGGTCAATTGTAACAATGGCCAAGAGAGGAAAAGAGCGGCCCAGAGGGGCAGGCAGCTGGCTACTCAGAGGATGAAAACAGGCAAAGCCCCTAGAAACAAGGCAGGACTACAGACATGGTTACCCTGGAAATCAGCTCAGGACACGCAGCAGAAGGGAAACCCGATAGGGTACTGGCCACAGAGAGGCCCGACAAGACTGTGGAAAATGGAATTTGCTCTTAGATATTTCTCACCAACTACCTTCCGACTCCACCCCTAACTTGCTTTTTGTACCAGAAAACAAGTCAACTTTGTTTCTAATGCCATGGAGAAAGGAAAAGGCTGGGAGGGAGGAGGAGGGAAGGAAGAGGGAGGGTGAGGGGTAAGAATGGATGCATCCTAAGTAAGACCAGAAGGAAAACCGCCTGAGAGCTGGGGTGGGCTCATCCCATGTCCTGCACCTGAGCCCCACTGTCAGGGCGTGGAACCGAGGGCAGGAGAGTGAAAATCTAAGGCTCATTCAGAACAATCTACCTTGTGTGCCCTCCTGAAAAGTTAAAAAGGCAGAAAACTAGTTTTTATCTGTAAGAAAGTGTTTATTCTTTTGAACCCCACAGGAAAAAAAAATAAGAATGCAGCCAAGACCAAGTATTTAACCAAAGTAGTGTCCCAAAAAGGCAGCAAAATGGGGGAAACCTCAACACAAAGTCAGTAACAATTTTCCATGTTTTTGCACAAAGATGAAAAAAATCTATGACAATTCCAAGTAACACTTTCATGGTGACAATTACACAAGATGATTCAAAAATGCAAAATGGCAGCAACATGCACACCTGGCTAAAGCTAGAAGTTTTTAATCCCAAAATAAGATCTGTGATTAAAAGGATGATTCTTTTTAATACTTCTATTTTTTGCTGACTTGCTTGTCCTACTTAATTTGCTTTAAATGAGACGTACATGCCAATTAACAGGAAATTGTAGAACTATGTCCTTCCAGAATCCATGGCAAGGAAGCCAAGCCAATCTGTTTGGTTTCTGAATTTTCCTAGTTTTCAAATACACTTTTGCTTTGCCCCTCCCTCTCCCAGACCCTCCCTCCACCCCCACCCTGATTCTTAAAACACTTCCAAAGGTTGCCAGTGCAAACACTTTTCTACCAATGTATAATACACACTTGAAACTGAAATCTTTGTGCAGAATTTTGAGTTTTAAACTCCTAAAGAAAAAAAAAAAAACCCTCCTTGGCACAAGAGCTGAGGAATTGTCAAGTTTTTTTTAAATCGTCAAACAGAAGATGACGAAGACTGGAAAGCACAGGTAAAGGAAGTTAAAACAAAAACAAAACCTAGAACTGCAGCTTTTATTAGCCGGCATTGCAGTCTCTCGAACACAACCACCACCCTGCTCCCGCGCCCAGGGTGCCTGCCTGGAGGCCAGTTCAGAACAGGGTGGTGCTTTCTACGAAAGGAAACAGAAGGTGTCTGTGGTGGCAACAAACAGCCCAGCTACCCACCAGTTTCACAGCAGGATCCGTGGTGAGCTTGATAGAGAGAGAAGACAGATGATGGCAAAGGGGGAAATTGTTTAAAACCCAGTTTCCTCTTGAATGTCTTTTCCCAAGGCACTGTGGACAGGCTGCTGCTAGCTGGTCGCCAGGGTGGACACACCGATGGGGACACACGCGTCTGAGACACAAACCCCGTGACACTCTCACAGCCTCATCGCCTGAGTCTCTCCCCTCGGCTGAAATGGCACTCCCTGAATTTGTTTGGTCCTTGGAGGGGTCATCAATTTTTATTTTCTGTAATATCTTCAATACAGCTATGGGATCAAAGCTGTGTTAGGTTACTGAACCTTTTCACACCAAAAACTAAAATTTTCATTATCATCCCATGTGAACCCAATGAGCAGATTTTGCTTGCTGACTTAAGAACAAAACAAAGATAAAGGGCTGAGAAGCAAAACCTCTGCTTTTTTTTCTTTTTCTTCAAGAGGAAACTGTAAGAATACATAAAAGGCAAAATTGGCTACTTGAAATCCAAGAATGGTTTTAATGTATTGGCCGAGAAAAATAAACTGCAAAGTTCTGTGAGGTCTTCTAAAAATTTACAAGAAAAACCGATGGGCAGTTCTAATCAGACTTGGATGTTATCTTTCCCCCCTTTTTAAAAACGACAACATATACAGTCCCACAAAATACAGTATCAACTTTTTTGTTTTATCTTGACTGCCAGAGACGCTCCTTTGTGATGCCTTCTGATAACCAAATGGCTGAACAAAACACACTGCTGGCCTTCATTTCTTCAGGGGCTGGTAAACAGAGGCATTGGGATCGAGTCCAGAGGGGCTGGTCTCCACAAATTTGGAAGAGTAGTGGGGGGACACGGGGCTCAGGGGGCTGGCGGCAGCACTGTACGTTATGCTGGGCATGACGGCCATGACTTCAGCTATCTTCTGTTTTAGGTCCTTGATTTCCTGGTCTTTCTGAAGAATTTGTCCTGGAAGATCAAAGACCCGCCATTAGTGGGAAGGAAGGGCTCACCCAACACAGTGCCCTTTTGGGCCCATCAATCCCAAGTGGGTTCAACTCCAGCTTTGATGGTTTGCAAGGGGAGACACTTTTCCTGTAATGGGCCAGGAAATATTTTAAAAACTGTGAACCACATACTGTTCTTGTCATTTTTTTCAAGACCATACTAAAATGTAAAAACTGTTCGCAGCCCACCAGTGGTACAAGAAAAGCTGGCAGGCCAGACATGGCCCATGGGCCATGGTGTGTGAGGGGAAAGCAACTGTGTCTAGGCAGGTGTAATGAAGCACAGAGCTTGTGCACCAGGAGCCATGTGCTGAGCTCAGCAGCTGCTCTCGACTTACGGCTCTGCCTCTCGAGCTGAAACACTGCTTGGGGAGGACGGAGCATCTCTGAATCAGGGCAAGCAATGCAACCAGCTCCCGCCTGCTGCACGGCCGCTTCTCTTCCTGTGCTTCTCCTGTGCTCTGTGTTGTTAACTCAGGAGGTTTCTGTTTCTACTGCATCACAAAGCTGTCCCTGCTCCTTCCATCTAAATCAGACCCTACCCCCTAGTCCCCAACTCCTTGATTCTCAACACACCCTAAACTTCCCTTTCTGTCACTTTCTTCTTTGTAATAATGCTAATAATCACTATGGCTAACACATATGTGCCAGACACTGTCCTGAGTGCTTACACAGACGAATTCATTTACTTATCAAAGCAACTCTCTAAGGTGGGAATTATCATCATCATCCATTTTATAGATGAGGAAACCGGAGCACAGAGAGGTGGAGTGACAGAGCTGGGATTGAACACAATGCAGTCTGGCTCCAGAGTCTGCATTCTGTCTCCTATGAGTGTTGAAATGGGTGATGGTTAGTGCCCCATCGGAGAAGGCAATGGCACCCCACTCCAGTACTCTTGCCTGGAGAATCCCATGGACAGAGGAGCCTGGTGGGCTGCAGTCCATGGGGTCTCGAAGAGTCAGACACGACTGAGCGACTTCACTTTCACTTTTTACTTTCATGCATTGGAGAAGGAAATGGCAACCCACTCCAGTGTTCTTGCCTGGAGAATCCCAGGGACAGGGGAGCCTGGTGGGCTGCCGTCTCTGGGGTCGCACAGAGTCGGACACGACTGAAGCGACTTAGCAGCAACAACAGCAGCAGCAGCAGCAGCAGTGCCCCATATCTCTCCCCTGGCCCACGAGCTCTGTGAGGGCCAAGACTGTCCCCCCTTTTTCGTCTTTGCCAAAACCTTAGTGTCTGGCTCAGTGCAAAGCTGAGACCCTGCAAGGTATATATCCTACCAAAGTCATTCAGTTATCAATGGCTGAGCAGGATTTAAACCCAGGACCACTTGGTTCCAAAGCCCACGTGATCTCCACCATGCTTTGATGCTCCCTGGTCCACCAGGGGAAGAACACTTAGGAGGAGCCCTTTTGAAATTTAAATGCTGAAAAAAGTAAGAGGTTGCATTTGAGTTGCACTCATTTTGAGTCCTACAGAAGATGGTAATGTATTTGAAATCTAAGAGAGCCTGGTGGCAGATTTTAAACAATGATATAGTAGAGATGAAAGCCATTTTGGAACCAGGATGAATCAAATGATAGAGAAAGCAGGAGAAAGGCAACAAGGGGTTTGATTTAAATTACAAAGTTGGGTTCCTATTAGAATATTCCGAGCATGACAGAAGAGAGAAGTAGTGGGGAAGGCAGAGGCAAAGAGCCGCAGAAAGGAACTGCTCCCCCCGGCTTCCTTCACGTCCCCTCAGCTTCCAGTAAGCATCAAATACCCTCCTTCTCTTTGAACAAAGAAAGCCTCAGATGAATAAAATAAAATAGTGGCATCTGATACACGAGCCACTGTATCTTCTTTTCCATGCAGATTTAAGCTTGGTTTCTTTAATCAGTAACGTACAAACATTCCCAGAGCTTTGGAAAAGACAGTTCTCTCTGCTTCTCTGTGGCTTTGCAGGAATTTCTGGGCCAACAAGGAAGTATAATCCGTGCTGAGAAGCCAAGCTCCCCTCGGCTACAATGAGACCAGGTGCTGCTTCTCTCCAGGAGGTAACCTCTTTCGAGTCTGCAAATCCAAGCAAACAGGAGGAGGCAGAGAGAGGGTGGCCACTTCTCAGGGAGCTGAGCCAGCCAGGCAGAAAAATACAGTGTGTGCTCAGAAGTCTGGCTCTAAAGCAGGATTCCCAGGAAGCTTCTTTTTAAATGTCTTTCCTTGAGTCCGCAGATTCATAGGCCTGATTCTCAACCCTCTTCTCTTCCTGCTCTGTCGCTGCCATCCCAAGCCACGCCTATGGCTTCACTGACCTTTCACGGGGTATCCCACCAGCCCCAGGGTCTCTGGCCCTCTCTCTGGGTGTAGGCCCCAAATTCCCACTGACTGATGAAGACCTTCAGCTCAGTGTTTGGGAGGCAACTCGAGATCAAAGCATCCCACACCAAACTCACTTTTTCTTCTCATTCCTTAAATCTGTTCCGCTCTTCTTCCAAGGTTTTAGCAGCACTGCTGGAACACGTCACCCTCTCTCCTGAAAACCCAGGAGTTACATCCTCTAGTATTGTTTCATTCACGGTCCCCCTAATCCACTCTCTTCTTCCACATCCCCCAGCTAAGGGTCACTGGACTGCTCCCCTGGACGTTCTCAGCACTTAGCACTTTCTTTCCTTTGCTTACACTGTTCCCTCAGATAACAATGGTCTTCCCTGCCATTCTCTGCCTTCAGAATTCACCCTTTGAGGTCATGTACCCACTGCTATATTCAAAATGGATAACCAACAAGGAGGACCTACTGTATAGCACATGGAGCTCTACTCAATTTTATGTGGCAGCCCGGATGGGAGAAGGGTTTGGGGGAGAATGGATACATGTGTCTGTATGGCTGCGTCCCTGCGCTGTTCACCTGAAACCACCACATTTAGTTCAGTTCAGTCGCTCTCTCTGCGACCCCATGAACCACAGCACGCCAGGCCTCCCTGTCCATCGCCAACTCCTGGAGTCCACTCAAATCCATGTCCACTGTGTTGGTGATGCCATCCAACCATCTCATCTTCTGTTGTCCCCTTCTCCTCCTGCCCCCATCTTTCCCAGTATCAGGGTCTCTTCAAATGAGTCAGCTCTTCGCATCAGGTGGCCAAAATATTGCAGTTTCAGCTTCAACATCAGTCCTTCCAATGAACACCCAGGATTGGTCTCCTTTAGAATGGACTGATTTGATCTCCTTGCAGTCCAAGGGACTCTCAAGAGTCTTCTCCAACACCACAATTCAAAAGCATCAATTCTTCAGTGCTCAGCTTTCTTTATAGTCCAACTCTCACATCCATATATGACTACTGGTATTAACTGGCTATACCCCAACACAAGATAAAAAATTTGACGTATGAAAAAAAAAAGAATTCACCCTTCAAAGTCCATTCAACGGCCCCTCCCGTAGGAAGCTGCCTTGACCTCTCCTCCGGCCTTTCAAGGCGCCTGCCTCTACCGTGTGGTGGCAGGCCTTAGGTGTGGCTTTCCCTGGTGCGGCATTTCTCACAGCATCCACCCTACCCTAGCCCTAGTACTAAGACATTATCTGCCTTCTTCACGTGCGTTCCCTCATGAAACTAAGTGAAAGTCTTCCAGAAGCAACATGGCAAATGAAAGCACAACATACTGAATGTAGAAACACACTTGAAATACACCTCCCTGGGACACTCAGTTTTAACACTCTATTGACCAGAGACATATTAACACCACAGGCATTAGTTCCTGCAAAAATCCCCTGGTCAATAATGTGTCAAGAGTGTAAAGAGGTCCCTAAGACCAAAAAGTCTGAGTGCCACTACCTGAGTGGAACCTCAACTAGAGTATGTCTTGTTTATCTTGTCTCCCTTTCACCTTCTAGTAAAATGGTTTGCATAGACCTAGTGTGAATGCTCTGCAAGTACCTGTTGAGATATTCTTTTCCTTCTACTAAGTCAACTGCTTGAAAAAATTTTTCTTCAGTCATCTATTTGTGGCTTACCAACTTCTTGAACAAAATCTAAATTTCTTTTCATTAGGTCATGGCAGGTCTCTATTCCGAAGCCTTCCAAAGCTTCCCATGGCATTCAGAATAAAGTTCTTTCCATAGGCAGCGAAGCTTGGCAGAATGTGGCTCCTGCTACTTTTGATCCTAAAAACTCTCCCCATCACTCAGGCTGCAGCCCCACTGGCCATGACGCAAGTTCCCTCTAGACACTCACCTACTCCCTCTCTCTCTTCTCCCAGTCCCTGCTCAAACGCTACCTACTCAAAGGCTCTTCCATGTCCTCCACGTCAAACTGGCAGCGCCCCTCCACCCCAGCACAGGCTCCCTTGCCACTGCTTTCTTTCCTTCACCGCACCCTTCCATGTTACATGTCTGCCCGTCACTGTCGGTCCCCTAGGGGATGCTCACAGTGTGTGGTACACAGCGAGTCTCAGTAACTTCTGCTGAGGATCAGCCTGCCCTCCAGACCCTCCTCCTCCTTCCATGCCCTCATCTGCAACCTTTGCTCCAGTCAAACAGAGCCAGCAGCCACCTCGCTCAAGCTGTTTCTTCTGTTTAGACGCCTCTCTTCCCCTCCTGCTCACTACACCGCTTCTTCACTGGGGCTAACCCCTTCTCATCACTCAAGACCCAGGTCAGACATCAGCTCCCCTGAGAAATGGCCCTCTCTAACTCTCCAGACCGGCTGAGTATCTGCCGATGTTCCCAGGGAACCCACACACCCTGTTCCACTGGCACCTTTTGGTGACTCTGCAGTTCTCTACATACTTCTGTAACACTCTGAGCTCCTTGAGCACAGAAACACATACTTTTCCCTGTGTGCCCTGCTGGACATGTTCTCATCTCAAAATTCGTCTGCAAAATGAATTAATGTGATGATTCCCACGTTCATGATGGGCACTTATCAGACCACTTGAAGGGCGAGTGCAAATGCCTTTGGTTAGAGCTCTAAGGAAGCTGCTCTCTGTGCCCCCGGGCATCCCTGACCTGGGCCCGCTGCTCGCCTACCTTGGGCAATCTCGAGCTGCCGCTTTGCGTCCCCCAGTGCGGAAAACAGGTCCAGCTTGATTCTTGTCTCTGCACTCAGGCTGTTCTCCAGGTGCTGCGTTTTATCTTGCATGGCCGAGAGGGCTGACATTAACACCTCAGTATCCTTCTCATTTTCCTTATACTTCCGAAGCTCCTATCAACATCATCAAAGCAGCAATGTTACAACACAGTTTTGGCATTGATGCCTACAAATTTGAAATCACAAATAAAATCCCACCATTACTGACCTGGCCCCTAGAACATAGAACTCTGCTGCTTCACAGGTTTAGACCTTACCCTTTAGAGGGAGTGCAAAATGTATTTATATACAGTGATTTGCACATACAGACAGTGACTGCGTTGGGTTATTTCGAGGTAACAGTGGACTCCGTCTCCAAATAAAACACTTTCTTAAAATCCTTACTCAGAACCACAAAGACCCTGTTGCCAGTTGCAAATGGTGCTATAATGCTCTAGTTAAATTAGCCAAAACTCTACTCTCAACTTAAAACTAAAAACTGTAAAAATCTTAAATTATTTTGATAGGGCATATTCCAAAACAAACCCACTTAAAACAGACGCACGCACACACACACACATATACACTGATATTTTGATATTTTCATTTTAAGAGAAACTGAAAATATAGTGAATTAAAAAATACTTAAAAGTCCAAAGAAAATAAAAATCACCCAAAATCCCAATGCTGCAAAAAATTTGATATATCTTCTTCTAGTCTTTTTTAAGCCTATGTATCTTTTAGCATAATTGAAATCACACTAAATGTACAATTTTCTAAAAACTTATATAATCTACACTTCTTCAAAAATACAATTTTTATTGAATATATAATATTCCTAAATGTATCAGTTCAGTTCAGCTGCTCAGTCATGTCCAACTCTTTGCAACCCCATGGACTGCAGCATACCAGGCTTCCCTGTCCATCACCAACTCCCGGAGCTTGCTCAAACTCATCGAGACAGTGATACCATCCAACCATCTCATACTCTGTCATCCCCTTCTTCTCCTGCCTTCAATGTTTCCCAGCATCATGGTCTTTTCCAGTGAGTTAGTTCTTCGTATCAGGTGGCCAAAGTATTGGAGCTTCAGCTTCAGCATCAGTCCTTCCAATGAATATTCAGGACTGATTTCCTTTAGGATGGATTGGTTGGATCTCCTTGTAGTCCAAGGGACTCTCACGAGTATTCTCCAACACCACAGTTCACAAGCATCAATTCTTTGGCTCTCAGCTTTCTTTATGGTCCAACTCTCATATCCATACATGATTACTGGAAAAACCATAGCTCTGACTAGATGGACCTTTGTTGGCAAAGGTCCTCTGCTTTTGAATATGCTGTCTAGGTTGATCATAGCTTTTCTTCCAAGGATGGCTGTAGTCACCACATGCAGTGATTTTGGAGCCCAAGAAAATAAAGTCTGTCACTGTTTCCATTGTTTTCCCATCTATTTGCCATGAAGTGATGGGACCAGATGCCACGATCTTCGTTTTTTGAATGTTGAGTTTTAAGGCAGCTTTTTCATTCTCCTCTTTCAATCAAAAGGCTCTTCAGTTCCTCTATGCTTTCTGCCATAAGGGTTGTGTCATCTGCATATCTGAGGTTATTGATATTTCTCCAAGCAATCCTGATTCCAGCTTATGCTTTACCCAGCCCAGCATTTCGCAAGATGTGACAATATACAGCCTTGGCGTACTCCTTTCCCAATTTGGAACCAGTCCGTTGTTCAATGTCCGGTTCTAACTGTTGCTTCTTGACCTGCATACAGATTTCTCAGGAGACAGGTAAGGAGATCTGGTATTCCCATCTCTTTAAGAATTTTCCACAGTTTGTTGTGATCCACAAACAACTGAGACTTGCCTGTGAGTGTCCAGGAGTCTCTGGCGAGGTGTGGGTCGACAGTGGCCTGCTGCAGGGTCAGGGCACTGAATACAACAGTGCCTGCACACGTCCTTTTGAAGGAAGCCACCATTACCCTTACCATAGTTTGGCCTCAGGCCAAACAACAGGGAGGGAACACAGCCCCGCCCATCGACAGAAAAATCGGATTAAAGATTTACTGACCATGGTCCCACTCTTCAGAACAAGACCCAGCTTCCCCCCTTCCCACCAACCCCCAACCAGTCAGTCTCTCCTGTCAGGAAGCTTCCATAAGCCTCTAATCCTTATCCATCAAAGGGCAGACAGAATGGAAACCACAATCACAGAAAACTAACCAAACTGACCACATGGACCACAGCCTTGTCTAACTCAATGAAACTATGAGCCATGTCATGTAGGGCCACCCAAGATGAACAGGTCATGGTGGAAAGTTCTGACCAAACGTGGTCCACTGGAGAAGGGAATGGCAAACCACTTCAATATTCTTGCCTTGAGAACCCCATGAACAGTATGAGAAGGCAAAAAGATACGACACTGAAAGATGAACTCCCCAGGTACGTAGGTGTCCAACATGCTACTGGAGAAGAGTGGAGAAATAACTCCAAAAAGAATGAAGAGACAGAGCCAAAGCAAAAACAATGTCCAGTTGTGGATGTGACTGGTGATAGAAGTAAAGTCAGATGCTGTAAAGAACAATATTGCATGGGAACCTGGAATGTTACGTCTATGAATCAAGGTAAATTGGAAGTAGTGAAAGAGGAGGCAAGAGTGAACAATGACATTTTTAGGAATCAGTGAACTAAAATGGACCGGAATGGGCGAATTTAACTCAGATGACCATTATATCTACTACTCTGGGCAAGAACCCGTTAGAAGAAATGGAGTAGCCCTCATAGTCAACAAAAGAGTCTGAAATGCAGTATTTAGGTGCAATCTCAAAAATGACAGAATGATCTCTGTTCATTTCTAAGGCAAACCATTCAATATCACAGTAATCCAAGTCTATGCCCCAACCACTAATGCTGAAGAAGCTGAAGTTGAATGGTTCTATGAAGACCTACAAGACCTTCTAAAACTAACATCAAAAAATGATGTCCTTTTCATCACAGGGGACTGGAATACAAAAGTAGCAAGTTACAAAATACCTGGAGTAACAGGCAAGTTTGGCCTTGGAGTATAAAATTAAGCAGGGCAAAGACTAACAGAGTTTTACTAAGAGAAATCACTGGTCATAGCAAACATCCTCTTTCAACAACACAAGAGACGACTCTGCACATGGACATCACCAGATGGCCAATACCAAAATCAGATTGATTATATTCTTTGCAGGCAAAGATGGAGAAGCTCTACAGTCAGCAAAAACAAAACCAGGAGCTGACTGTGGCTCAGATCATGAACTCCTTATTGCAATATTCGGACTGAACGACTATACAGTGGAAGTGACAAACAGATTCAAGGGATTACATTTGATAGACAGAGTACCTTAAGAATTATGGATGGAGGTTCGTGACATTGTATAGGAGGCAGTGATCAAGACCATCCCCAAGAAAAAGAAATGCAAAAAGGCAAAATGGTTGTCTGAGGAGGTCTTACACATAGCTGAGAAACGAAGCAAAGTGAAAGGCAAAGGAGAAAAGGAAAGATATACTCATCTGAATGCAGAGTTTCAAAGAACAGCAAGGAGAGATAAGAAAGACTTCCTCAGTGACCAATGCAAAGAAATAGAGGAAAATAATAGAATGGCAAAGACTAGAGATCTCTTCAAGAAAATTAGAGATACCAAGGGAACATTTCATGCAAAGATGGGAACAATAAAGGACAGAAATGGTATGGACCTAAATGTATATGTACCATAATTTATTAAATTTCCACTATTAAGATTATTTTCAATTTTTTTGCATTTATTAATATATACCACTGTGATGTACATCTTTGTGTATGAATCACTGGTGAGATTTTAAAATATTTACCTTAGGCTGGAATCTGAGAAAAATATTTTTAGAAAATACATGGTCTTTCCAGAATATTATCCTTCCACCAGCAACATATAAGGCCTATTTCATTGCACCCTTACCCAGGCTGTTATCACTGTTTAAAAATTGTTTGCTAATTTCACAGACTATAAATGATACTCAATTTTAATCTGTCTTTGGTGATAAGGACATATTCTTACACTGTTATCAGTCATTTGTATTTTTTGTGAATTATTTATTCATATCCTTTGCCTATCTTCTGTATATTTGAGCTTTTATTAGCAATATTTATGAGCTATTTACATATTGAGAATATTAATCCCTTATTTATAACATTTGTTGCAATATCTGTATCTGTCCCAGGTGATTTTTTTCCTTTTATTTTTCCACTTAGCGATTTAAAACAAAATGAGTTTCTTTTCCTGTGGAATTCTGACTCTTTCTCTGGCATTTCCACTGTTTCCCATATATTTCCCATGAAGTAATGGGACCAGATGCCATGATCTTCATTTTCTGAATGTTGAGCTTTAAGCCAACTTTTTCACTCTCCACTTTCACTTTCATCAAGAGGCTTTTTAGTTCCTCTTCACTTTCTGCCATAAGGGTGGTTTCATCTGCATATCTGAGGTACTGATATTTCTCCCGGCAATCTTGATTCCAGCTTGTGCTTCTTCCAGCCCAGCGTTTCTACTCTGCATATAAGTTAAATAAGCAGGGTGACAATATATAGCCTTGACGTACTCCTTTCCCTATTTGGAACCAGTCTGTTGTTCCATGTCCAGTTCTAACTGTTGCTTCCTGACCTGCATATAGGTTTCTCAAGAGGCAGGTCAGGTGGTCTGGTATTACCATCTCTTTCAGAATTTTCCACAGTTGATTGTGATCCACACAGTCAAAGGCTTTGGCATAGTCAATAAAGCAGAAATAGATGTTTTTCTGGAACTGTCTTGCTTTTTCCATGATCCAGCGGATGTTGGCAATTTGATCTCTGTCTGGTTCCTCTGCCTTTTCTAAAACCAGCTTGAACATCAGGAAGTTCACGGTTCACGTATTGCTGAAGCCTGGCTTGGAGAATTTTGAGCATTACTTTACTAGCGTATGAGATGAGTGTTGCAGATGGTGACTGCAGCCATGAAATTAAAAGATACTTACTCCTTGGAAGAAAAGTTATGACCAACCTAGATAGCATACTGAAAAGCAGAGACATTACTTTGCCAACAAAGGTCCGTCTAGTCAAGGCTATGGTTTTTCCAATGGTCATGTACGGATGTGAGAGTTGGACTGTGAAGAAAGCTGAGCACAGAAGAATTGATGCTTTTGAACTGTGGTGCTGGAGAAGACTCTTGAGAGTCCCTTGGACTGCAAGGAGATCCATCCAGTCCATTCTAAAGGATATCAGTCTTGGGTGTTCTTTGGAAGGAATGATGTTAAAGCTGAAACTCCAGTACTTCGGCCACCTCATGCGAAGAGTTGACTCATTGGAAAAGACTCTGATGCTGGGAGGGATTGGGGGCAGGAGGAGAAGGGGACGACAGAGGATGAGATGGCTGGATGGCATCACTGACTCGATGGACGTGAGTCTGAGTGAACTCCGGGAGTTGGTGATGGACAGGGAGGCCTGGCGTGCTGTGATTCATGGGGTCGCAAAGAGTTGGACACGACTGAGCGACTGAGCTGAACTGAACTGGCATTTCTTTTTCTGTGCTATCAGATGAGTGTCGATTTTCTTTTTCCCGTTGTCCAGCTGTCCCACAGCCCTCACTGATTAACCCTTGCTGTTTCATCCATTTCTGATCCACCTTCCCTACACTTTAGGCTTTGATTCTGGGTCATCTATTCTATCTGCCACTGGTTTTTTATGAGTCCCCTATAACTCAAATTACTGTAACTTTACAACTTAAGACATTAGTTTTAAATGTCCCTTTCAAGACCCAACATCAAATACTTTGTCAAGGTATACACAATCCCCAAACTGGCACTGTCCAAAGAACCGGCAGTTTCCTACTCCATGCACATGCAGTTTTCCTCCACTCCATGCCTCAAGTGGCCATCTGTGAGGCTCAGAGCCACCCAGAATGGTCAATTCCCTGGCAATCGATACAGAGTTAGGGCTAAGAAGAGGTATATCAGTTCCATAGCACACTAATTTGGCCTGTAACCTGAAAAAGTGAAATGAATCTCTGGTGAACCAAATTCTGGTATAAAACATGTCAGGGATCAATATTTCTGGCTTGTCTTAGAATCCAGTTAAATTAAATATAGCTTGAATGAGCTTGACAAGATGAGAGCTTCTTTTGGTCATATGGAGATTTTCAAACGCGATGGGGTTTGGCTTGTATTAGTAGGGGCTATCTCCTCATGGCAGCACAGAGCACAAATCTAACAGAGAAGAGGAATTCAAGTGCAATGAAGTTGGCTGTCCTCCCTTACCTGAACTTTCAGCTCTAATTCTCTGATCTGGTCTTCTTTAACCTTCATGTCCATTGTGAGCTTCTTGCCCTCTGCTTCTAATTCTCTGATCCGATTCCGTAAGGTTTCGGTGCACTCTCCCCTTTAAAAAGAAGAGAAAGGAAAAAGAATTCAAACAAGTACAGGTTTAATCATATTTCAGGACCAATATTTTTCTTGTACTCACAGAATCAGATTTCAGCTTTTGGCTCAGTCTGCTCATTCTCTCTGTACTTTTATAATTTCAAAAGTGATCTAAAATGATTACTAACTGGGAGTCTTAGATGAGCCAGATGCCAAGCTAGTACTTTTACCCATACTGCCTCCTGTACTGGAGTTGGGTTTATTATTCCGTTTTCCAGAGAAGAAAACTGAAGCTATTTAGATATAATATAATCCTGAAAAAGCGAACATAGTCCCAAGGTTGCCAACTTGTCGGTCATAGAACTGGCTGAGAACTGAGGTTTTTCCACTTTGCCAATCCACCAAGCTTCCCATCAGGCAACATGACCTGGAACACTGCACACAAGCTGAGCAAGACAGAACCAGATGTCTTCTGTCTCCAGCAGAGGGCAGTGAGCTAGGAACATTTTCACTTTTGACGGGCTATACGCATTGCAAACATCACCTTTCTTTAGGCATGATATTTTGACAAGCTTGAAGTAAATAGAAAGAGAAGGAAGCAGCATTAGAGTTGCTTCTCAGGGTTATAATAAGGAAAAACTTAAAAAGATGATGATAATAGCAAGTTCAAAGCTGATGAGCCATTTAGGCCCGGTGGAGTAGGTATCCTTTGCCCACAAAAAGGAAGGTCCAGAGAGACTCTTCAAGGTTTGAGATTTATTTAAGAATAAAAACAGCCTCTACATGAATGAGGGCTTCCCTATTGGCTCAACTGGTAAAGAATCCGCCTGCAATGCTGGAGACCTGGGTTCGACCCCTGGGTTGGGAAGATCCCCTGGAGAAGGGAAAGGCTACCCACTTCAGTGTTCTGGCCTGGAGAATCCCATGGACTGTATAGTCCACGGGGTTGCAAAGAGTCAGACTCGACTGAGCTACTTTCACTTTACTACATGAATGATGGCAAACAAGAACCATCCAAGGGTAAAAGAGCAAAGGCAATAAGCTTAACTGAAAGCAGAAGAGATTAAGGGTAGAGACTGAAACCAACATACTGATTCTCAGGCGTAAGAGCCACTGAACAATATCGTTAAGAAAATGGCATATCCACCTCAGGGATTTTTTAAAAAAACAGTAACTGTTAGATGAATTAAGGAGAGCACGAGCCACACCAGACAACTGTTCAGGAAAATCTCCTGCAATGCAAGTGCTCAGAAATGTTTACAAATCTTTAAATGATGGACAAACAAAACTCATCACATCCTAGGCAAGTCAGTAAAGGGTCTTATGAATTTGTAAAGATCCTGATGGGCCAAGTCAGCTCAGCCAGCTGCAGTCCAGAGTCTGCTGGGGTAAGGCAGGATCACACAGGAGAAAGACTTCTCCATCCCACTGATACTTCTAAAAGATGAAATGATGGTTTACCAAGGATTCTACAAATGCCAGAACTGAAAAGAAGGCTAGAAACGTGCCAAATACAAAAGAGAAAAAAGTAGAACTATATCACATAGACACAAATTTGGGGATAGAAATTTAAATGAAATAAATAATAATTTACCCTCATGCTGCATCTGTAAACCCATAACTGACCCTCACCATGCAGAAGAACTTCACCAGTCGAAAAAATGAAGAAAAAGTGAAAAAGTGAAGTAGAAGCTAAAGAGAGACAGAGAGGGAGAAAAAGAGGCTCTTAAGTCTTTCCCCATCTTTTTTAAGGTCATTTAAGTTTGCTGATGTCCAAAAAGGCATGAGCAGTCAGGACACAGTGTCTGGGGAAATGAGATTTTATCTTTCTTGCATTTTAAGATAAAAACTCCAGAAACACACAACTTAGTAATGACAGTTCTGCAAGGGAACAAAAGTCCAGATCGGCTCTCTCAAAGTATGTAGTAATATCAGTCTTACAGAAAGTGACTGGAACCCCTTTTTGAGCAGCATTTTGCCTTCCAGGTGTGGAAGGCACAGTAATTCCCTCATCCTGCTTTACAGAGGTCATGAGGGATGAAGTGGTCACGAGAGCTTGAGCCTGCACAGACGGAGTTTAAACCAGTTAACATAACAGTACTTAACAGCAATCCATCCGTGCATGATTGTCTATTTCCAGACCTGCCCAAGGCATCAAATTCCCATTCTCAGTCCAAGGAAAGCCATACAGGTGGCATGGACCTACCTTGATGCAGCAGCAAATGCGACAGCCCGGGCAGCAGTAGCTTCTTCTAACTTCTTCCTTTTTTTCTCCTCCATTAACTGCTTTTCTACAAAACTTCGGGCTTCCTGCTCAGCTTTTAGCTTTTTCTCCAACTGGCTGATATTCTGCTTATCTTTCTGCTTCATTTGCACAGCATTATGTAATCTATATGGAAATGATTGTCATACAGTTTTACAATTAGAAGTGTTCACCAAAAACCCTGGAAAGACATGGCTTCTCTTTATCATTTTAAAGCCAAACAGGAGATTTGAATAGCAGATCACAGATGTCAACTCCCAGAGGGCCCAGGGAAAATACAATCATTATTATTTAACAATTCCTAAAAACAAATAAACAAGCTACTTTACAAAATACAGAATTGGACCTAGCCTCTGCTTTACGGGGCTTTTCTGGTGGCTCAGATGGTAAAGAATTCACCTGCAATGCAGGAGACCTGGGTTGGGAAGATACCCTGGAGGAGGGAACGAGTATCTATTTCAGTATTCCGGCCTGGAGAATTCCATGGATACAGTTCATGGAGTCACAACGAGTTGGACACGACTGACCAACTTTCACTTCACTTCTGCAAGTGATCTACAGAAGGTAATCCAGAAAACAGGATAAAACAGGTCTCTAAGAGAGGAAAAGATAACTGGAGAACTAATTCTACTGCCTCGTAGAACTTCAGTCTGAGATCCAGGAAGAGCAGATGGAAGCAGCCCCACTGAAGCGGAGGGAAGGGTGGGAGGGGCAGGTCTTTCCTTGCATGAACACAATATGCCACAGCCCACTGCAGCCCTTCCTTCCCAGCTGGGAGGCGTTTTCTCCCAGTATCCCAAAATAGAACTCGTAGTTAGAAGCACAGGATGCTTAATTTCAGATAGAAATTTCAGCCACATTCTCTGCCTTGCTACTCCTCCTCCTCGCTTTATATATCAATATAAGGTGAGTTTTTCTCACTATATCAACAACGCTAGAGCCATCACACACATACATGAAACAATGGAAAGGCTATTTGTCTATAATGCTTTAGCTTTTGAGTTACATTCCCTGAAAATGAGGAAGGAATCCTCTTTCAAGGGAAAGCCCAGACAGCTCAGCACCTTCAACAGCAATCACTAGCCCAGACACCCAATGCTTAGAGATTAAAAAAAAAAAAAAAGATAGACCCACATTGAGTCAAGAAATAATTCCAGAATGAATTAATGGAAAGCATAAAAGAAAAGCAGGCTTTTGGTCTGCCTCTTCAAATAAAATCAAAGTTCACTGCCACTTTTAGTTCCAGAAATCAAAGTACAGAGAGTCTAATCCTCCGGAAACTTTCACTCAAAGGAGTAAGAGCTTCAAATTGTGGCAGAAATACTTCTGGTCAATTTTACTCAAATTGTCACAAAAGCTCAATGACTATTTTAAACTAAGAGCAGAAGTTATTAAATGAGAGAAGACAAATAGTATTATTAAACTGTTTTGTTGGGAGGGGGGTTCAGGATTGGGAACACGTGTACACCCGTGGCGGATTCATGTTGATGTATAGCAAAACCAATACAATATTGTAAAGTAATTAGCCTCTAATTAAAATAAATTAATTTTTAAAAAATTAAAAAAAAGAAAATAAACTGTTTTGTTAACATTAAATGTTTTTATAGATTTTGTAACACACTGAATATCTCATGCTAAATACTTTTAACATTTTATTTTAAAAAACCCCTCTGCTAGATTCTTTGTCATCATGAACCTTGTGCTCCAATCCCTGAAAACAAAAGTGATGCGAGGCTGCTAGGCTCCCTGCCGAAGGCCCACAAGGCGCACGTACTTGTTCTGCAGCAGCTCGTTCTCCTGCCGGAGCTGGCCCATTTCTGAGCGGATCCCTCGCTCGGTGCTTGAGAGAGAGCTGATCTGACTCCGGAGCTCCTGCTCCACTTGCCTGCTGGCCTGCAGGTCGGCCTTTAACTTTTTAATGTCTTGTTCCAGCCTAGGAGAAGGAAAAGAGCAGCATCTTCATCACTGAAGGGGCACCCCTGGGGCTCTGCGGGAGACCCTGGCTGAAGTCCTTGAGGGCTGGCTGGACGGCGGAGCATCCCGCCATCACTGCAACTCCCGTCCGCAATCAGCCTTTGAATGAGTGCTTCTGCCTGGGTCCCCATGCCTTCCCACCAGAAGGTAACTTTTGCTTCTCCTCAAACATTTGTGAACACCGACAGGTGAAGATGGTGACTTGTATCTGAGCTGCTAACAAAGGAGGAGGGGGAGGCAGAGGGAGGGTGGCTGAAGGGGAAGGTCCCCTCCCCACTGGTGAATTCCCCATGCTCCTCAGCACAGGAGATATGCTCATAGCAACCAGCTCAGGACCCATCTGCTTTGAGACATCCTGACAGGTCAGAATCTACTCTCTGAGATTCCCTCCCACCATGGGCCAAGAAGACAAGCGTCTGAGACAAGCTCCTGAAACTGCTATCATCCTTGCTAAATGATGCTCACACTTGCGGTGACTGTGACAGAAGAGCTCATTAGACTCAACAACAATGAAAAAAGGAACAAATTACATGATCTACGAATCATAAGAAAACTCCATCTGTGAAATGAAGCTTATCTTTTCAATTCTTCACTCCTATTTCCTCTATTTCTTTAAAACAGTCACAGTTTCACTCCAAGTGACATGCACCGGGGAACTATTATGTGCACGTGCAGGACTCAACAGGGTCGACAAGAAGTACATGTCAAGCCCCTTTCTTCATGAGAGGACTTTCTGAGTTCACTAGAGGCCAATAAACAGACATCTGAAATGATTAGACCATAACACAGGGAGGTCACAGTTAAATGCATGCTAAAAGGAATGACTAGTATCTCATGAGAATGTATGTGTCAGATGCTATCCTGTAGATTTTAACGGCACGGATTCATTTAATCTGTCCAACTATGAGGTAAGCTGAATAACCTTGGCAGGTTATTAGTCCATTTTTAAAGATGAAGAAACCTAGATTCAGAAAAGTCTTCAGCCTAAGGTCACACAGGCAACCTAGCTCCACAGTCCACTCTCTTCTCCCGCCGGCCAAACTGTGGCTCCATCAGCCATAGCACGGCGTGGGGAGAAGTGCCACAGGAGTTCCGAGCAGAGAAGATGGGAAATGAGCTGGGCCTCAAAGGTTGGGCAGGATTTGGAGAAGCAGAAGGGGAGGATGAGGCATTCTAAATAAGGGGAAACACTCTCAAAAGCACCACTAGCCACAGATATAGGGACAGGGCAATCAGTCTGGCCTCTGAGGAAGGGACCTACTCTGGTAATAGAGGGAGAAAGAATAGAAGGGGGTTGGAGATTGGACTGTGGAGACCGGCACTGAAGGTCAGGCCAAGGATGACTGCCAGGAGAGATTCAGAAGACACCTGTTCCTACAAACTTACAGGTAGGCAGATGTCAGTTTGCTCTGACAAGATTCCTGTGCATTTCACTAATCCAACATAGCAACAGAACCAAGATTTTTGGAGGGTAATGGTGATTGCTCCTTAGAACTGCCCGCTCCACAGCCTAGGGCCTTACAGATATGTTTCATGAAACATTAAATCCCCAGGGCTCATCAATCACTGCGATCAACACTTACTAAATGCATACACTGTGGCCGGGTATTCCTTACAAAACCAAAGAGCGGCTTTATTTACTTTTTTCCCTTCAGCCACCTGAAACTAAACCTCAAAATCAAAAAGTCATGCAACATCTATTGTTATTTCCAGGTGCAGGAGCCGAAAGAGCACAGACTAGAGACCCCGTGTTCCAGAGGCACTGCCGGGTCTCCTGACACAGCTCGGTCCCCAGGGAAGGGTCACGAACGGACATCACGCCACACTTTCCCTATTACCAGGGTTATTCCAGTTGAATGTACTCCCAAAACGGCTCTAAACAATCACCAACTGGCATTTATACCATCCCCACACCATCCCTCGTTCACCCAAAGTAACCCAAGGGATATTTTCCAAAACAGGTCGACGCCGTCAGGTTATCTCCATTAAGAAGTCTGGGTGAAAAACGTGTTAGCTAATTTATCTTTTTGAGAAGTCAGTTTCACTGCCTGAGGAGTACATTTTTAGTCAAAAAAGGATGAGCTTTAAGAAGAGACTAGGGACTTAGCATGGTTTAGAAATGGGATAGAGGATCAGGATTCTAGACTCAGCTATGGTGCCAACTCTGTGACCCTGACCAAGGCATGTAACCTTTCAGGACTCAGTTTCTCCATCTGAGGCAAAATGATCTCTAAAGTTCCTCTCAACTTGGTCTAGGATTTCTAGGCCTGACACACTTACCACTGGCTGCTGATCTGCTCCTTCAGATCAGCAACCTAAGCTGTACCATATGTAGGGCCCAGGAATCAAGTTCCACACAACCTGTTACTGGGGCAAAGCATGTGCCGCAGTTGGGAACAAGAGAAAGATTAAATACACAAAGGCTCTGTGTGTGTGTGTGTGTGCGCACGTGTGCTCTCAGTTCTGTCTGACTCTCCGAGACCCCACAGACTATAGACCGCCAGGCTCATCTATTCATGCAGTTTTCCAGACAAGAACACTGGAGTAGGTTGCCATTTCCTCCTGCACAGGATCTTCCTGACCCAGGGATCAAACCCATGTCTCTTGTGTCTCCTTCACTGGCAGGAATATTCCTTGCCACTGTGCCACCTGGGAAGCCTCTAACGTAAATGTCAGATGTCGATAATTTTGAAGTTATTACTTTTTTGCATTTTTTAATCTACAAAAGCCAAACTTTCCCACCATGAACTAAGAATAACAATATTCTGAATGAAACTTTCAGAGTTCCTTGAAAAATGTAAAAAACAAGGGAGTTAGTGAAGTTATGAGAGCAAAACAAGCAGAAATATCAAGAGTGTAACTTCTGGAGATCACAGAACGCTAAACAATATCTTCTGTGTGGAGAGCTATGAAAATTTTGTCAAAGACATATAGCAGTACAACATAAGAGATAAAGTGACATGGTTACAAGGGTGTGTTTACTTTGTGAAAATTCATAAGCTGTATAATTAAGATTTGTGCATTTTTGTGGATGTGTGTTATACTTCAATAAAAGACTTATTTTCAAAAATTAAATAACTTAAGCTCACAAGGTATAGAATTAAAATGCTTCAGGATTTTCGTAACTGCTGCCATTAGTTCTGTAAAACTATGAATGACTGTTTTCCAAATCTGTTACTTAACACCAGCATTCCCCAGTTTAAGAAACACTGCTCTACAGGAAACTATAACAACATGTAAGATAACTTAATGTGCTAAATGGTAAATTCTCAGTAATTTTAAATTTATGAGGGGAAATTTTTCATTCTCTCTCTGCAGAAAGCATTAATTTAATGTTGAATATTCACTATATTTTAAATCTTTACTGAGGTAGGTGGTAAAATGATTTATAATCCTTTACTGGATTTATGTTTTTATTGGAAAAGTGATACCCAATCAAAGTAAAAAACTGCATACAACAGAAAAGAATAAAAATGTAAATAACTCATAATTCTTTCATCCAGACAGAACCACTATTTGTATCTGGTTTACTTCATGTCTGCATGTCTCTCTTTTCTCTTTCTTAACACACATAAATATTAATATTGCTGACAGAGTACCACGTGCATAGTTTATCTTAAGCACCTTTCCACACTATTAGAAACTTTTCACAAACAACTGCTGCATAATATTACATTGCACAGATGTACTGTACAATCCTACTTTTAAAAATATACCTCAATCCCTGCAAAAAATGTAAACATGAGTTTTTAAAGAATTATGTGCATTAGTAAATTGAACTGAATTGAGCCAGTCAAATGCCAGGGGCATTTATTAGAAAGATAACTACCTGTTATAATGGTATATTTAACCCTTTTGTGTTGAAGATCAGTACTTACTAGGTAAAATGCAGATATATAATTTACTGGTGAGAAGCACCAAGAAGTACTAATTAAATGGTATTAAGAGGTTAATGCAAAATCTTCAAATGTATTCATCGGATTGTATTAAAATGTCAATAGCTGCAACCTAAATTTGAAGCAAGTGGTCAGGAAGAAAATGAGACAGAAGTAATAGTTTATAAACCTTAAAACTAATTTCAGTAAATAGGAGTCAAAAGAAAGGAGGATGCACGCTCTGCAGCCCCTGAGCCACAACTGCGGAAGCCCACACTCTAGAGCCTGAGCTCAGCAGAAGCAGCCACCGCGGTGAGGGCGCCCAACCAGAGAGCATCCCCCACTTGCCGCAGCTAGAGAAAGCCCGCACGCAGCAGCGAAGACCCAGGGCAGCCAAAGATAGATAAATGTTTTTAAAAAAAAGAAACGAGGCAAAAACATTCATCTCCAAGCTTAAACCCATTTATCAGAGCTAATTCCTATTTTCCTCCCTACGCAGCACAAGATTAAGGGATAAAAGAGAACTTTTCCTCCAGCAGAGCTACAAACTCATCCAAAAAAGAGAAATAAAGGATCACACAGATCTTAACCACACTTTGGAAAGGGCTTAGGCAGCGAATAAATGCACTCCCTCCTTGCCCAACTCCTGTGGCACCAGTCATCCCTACAAAGGCTGCCCCAGAGTGCTGCCACTTGGGATAGAGACAGGGCACATGGCAAAGCTGGAGTCTATGTGTCCAATAAATACATCCACTTGGGCCCCGTGGGACGAGCCAGGGGTCTGACCAACTCACAACATCACTTATGAGGTCCAGGCACCTTTCCGAGCCAGTTTATTCATAAATTCAAACTCAACTTCTAAACTTGTGAAGCTACCTCTGAACTTCAGCACACCACCTAACTCACAGCCCTTCCACTTACCGGCCCAGCTGACTTAAGGGCAAAACTGACACTCCAAACCTCACCTCTAGCTCCTCTTCTCCCTTAGCCCACTCAACTGAGGTAAGTTATAATGTAAATGGTTAACAATTATTTAATTTTAAGGGGAGATTTTACAGTTTAATAAGGGGTAATTTCCTAGCCTACCAATAAGTATGAAGCTCAAACCTCAGTCTTTCAAGGCAAGCTAGGTAGAAAAAATATCTGTGAGTATCTTGAAGCACACTTGCTGGTAAAACAAAGTACAGTATTCATGTGTCAGCTTTCAGTTGAAAGAAGTATTGTTTTTAAGTATATGAAAAGGTAGGGAGATATCTGACTTCCCTGGTGGCTCAGACAGTAAAGCGTCTGCCTACAATGTGGAAGACCTGGGTTCAATCCCTGGGTCAGGAAGATCTCCTGGAGAAGGGAATGGCAACCCACTCCAGTATTCTTTGGAGAAGGCAATGGCAACCCACTCCAGTACTCTTGCCTGGAAAATCCCATGGACGGGGGAGCCTAGTAGGCTGCAGTCCACGGGGTCTTGGAGAGTCCGACACAACTAAGATATTTATGTCTAAATGTTTGTAATCCTCATCTTTGGTGAATCACTTGAATTACAGCCACAGTACTGACTTCACTGAAAGTATAAAAGTCTCCAATGTGTACAGCCAGTACCTTCACATTTTAATAAAGCCTGAGGTGTTATGAGGCCTGATTGAGAATACACAAGAACTTTAACACTCTGGGGCAATAAATTTCTCCAGGAAGTGTGCGTATGTGCTAAGTCACTTCACTTGTGTCCGACTTTTTGCAACCCCGTGAGCTGTAGCCCACCAGGCTCCTCTGTCCATGGGATTCTCCAGGCAAGAATACTGGAGTGGGTTGCCATGCCTTCCTCCAGGGAATCTTCCTGACTCAGGGATCGAACCTGAGTCTCATGTCTCCTGCATTAGCAGGCGGGTTCTTTACCACTAGCACCACCTGGGAAGCAAGTTCTGCAAAAAAGAGGGAGACTTTTCTTAGCCAGCACTTCACCTGGGAAGGACTAGGTTCCCCACATACTCTGAGTCACACTCCACACCCATTCCAGAAAACAACCTGTATGTACGCCAGAACGACCCCATGAGGCCATCAGGAAGACAAGGAGCCTTGGCTCTGATGGTTATCTCTGAATTCTAAGAAGCTCTGACAGAGATGCTGTAAGCCCTGCAAGAAAACACAGAATTTACAATGCTGCTCGCTCTGTAAGAAAAGGGGCTTCAAAGCTCATCTCCAAATTATACAGCCAAGTGACTGAAAGATGAGTTTTTTTACACACACCCATCATACCAGCCAAAACAATTCACTCGTTTCCAGACATCTCGTCTTTAATTATACCATCCCTCCTGGAGGAAAGGCCTCTAATTTTCAAACCTCACTCATTCAAGGCCCAGTTAAACAATAAAAACAAAAATGGCAATAGAAACATATACATCAACAATTACTTTAAATGTAAATGGATTAAATGCTCCAACCAGAAGACACAGACTGGCTGAATGGATACAAAAACAAGGCCCATATATATGCTGTCTACAAGAAACCCACTACAGACCTCAAGACACATATAGACTGAAAGTGAGAAGATGGGAAAATATATTCCATGCAAATGGGAAGCAAAAGAAAGCTGGAGCAGCAATCTTCGTATCAGACAAAACAGACCTTAAAGAATACTACAAGAGACAAGGAAGGACACTACATAATGATCAAGAGATAAATCCAAGAGGAAGACATAACAATTGTAAATATCTATGCACCCAACACGGGAACACCTCAATACATAAGACAAACACTAACAGGCATAAAAGGAGAAATTGACAGTAACACAATAAGAGGAGGAGGCTTTAACACCCCACTCACACCAATGGACAGATCATCAAAACAGAAAATTAATAAGAAACACAAGTCTTAAATGATACATCAGATGAGATGGATCTCATTGATATCTTCAGGACATTCCATCCAATGCAGAGGAATACACCTTCTTCTCAAGTGTTCATTCTCTAGTATAGACCACATCTTGGGTCACAAATCAAATCTCAGTAAATATAAGAAAATTAAAATTGTATCAAGCGTCTTCTCCAAACACAATGCTATGAGATTAGATATCAATTACAAGAAAAAAACTGTAAGAAACACAAACACATGGACAGTAAACAACACATTTCTATATAGCTAACAGGTTACTTACTATGTAAGTAATAACCAGTAATTTTAGTTATTATTATAGTAATAATTGTTAATATTTATACTATTGGTTATATTATTAATAATATATTAACATTAATTAATATAATTAATTATAATATTAATAACATCAATATTATAATTGATTGGTATAATTAATATTACTACTAATAATAACTAGTAGTAAATAACTAACTAAAGGTTACTGAAAAAAATCAAAAGGGAAATCAAGAAATTTCTAGAAACAAATGACAATGAAAACATGACAACTCAAAACCTATGGGATGCAGCAAAAGCAGTCCTAAGAGGGAAGTTTATAGCAATACAATCCTACCTTAAGAAACAAGAAAAATATCAAACAGACAACCTAACTTTATACCTAAAACAACTGGAAAAAGAAGAACAAAAAAACCCCAAAATTAGCAGAAGAAAAGAATCATAAAGTTCTGAGCAGAAATAAATGAAAAAAAACAACAGTAAAGATTACTAAAACTAAAAGCTGGTTTTTTGAGACGGTAAACAAAATCGACAAACCTTTAGCTAGACTCATCAAGAAAAGAAAAGAGAAGAATCAAATCAACAAAATGAGAAATGAAAAAGGAGAGGTTACAATAGACAATGCAGAAATATAAAGGATTATAACAGACTATTATTAACAAATATACAGCAATAAAATGGGTAACCTGGAAGAAATGGACAGATTCTCAGAAAAATTCAATCTTCCATGATTGAACCAAGAAGAAATAAAAATTATGAACAACCCAATTACAAGCATTGAAATTGAAACTGTGATCAAAAATCTCCCCAAAAACAAAAGCCCAGGACCAGATGGCTTCACAGGAGAATTCTATCAAACATTTAGAGAAGAGCTAATGCCTATCCTTCTAAAACTCTTTCAAAAAATTGCAGAGGAAGGAACACTTCCACACTCATTCTATGAGGCCACCATTACCCTGATACCAAAACCAAAGACAACACAAAAAAGAAAACTACAGACCAATATTACTGATGAACATAGATGCAAAAATCCTCAAAAAAATTTTAGCAAATAGAATTCGTCAACACATCAAAAAGCTCATACACCACGATCAAGCTGGGTTTATTCCAGGGATGCAAGGATTCTTCAATACATGCAAATCAATCAATGTGATACACCATATTAACAAACTGAAAAATAAAAACCATATAATAATCTCAATAGATGCAGAAAAAGTCTGTGACACAATTCAGCACCCATTTATGATTAAAACTCTTCAAAACATGGGCATAGAAGGAACTTATCTCAACATAGTAAAGGCCATATATGATAAGCCTACAGCAAACATTATTCTCAATGGCTAAAAACTGAAAGCATTCCCCCTAAGATCAGGAACAAGACAAGGGTGTCCACTTTCACCACTATTATTCAACATAGTTCTGGAAGTCCTAGCTACAGCAATCAGAGAAGAAAAAGAAATAAAAGGAATCCAGATTGGAAGAGAAGAAGTAAAGCTCTCATTGTTTGCAGATGACATGATACTGTACATAGAAAACCTTAAAGATAGTATCAGAAAATTACTAGAGCTAAGCAGTGAATTTAGCGAAGTTGCAGGATACAAAATCAATAAACAGAAATCATTTGCATTTATATATACTAACAATAAAATATCAGAAAGAGAAATTAAGGAATCAATCCCATTCACCATTGCAACAAAAAGAATTAAATATCTAGGAATAAACTTACCCAAGGAGACAAATGACACCACCCTTATGGCAGAAAGTGAAGAACTAAACAGCCTCTTGATGAAAGTGAATGCTGCTGCTGCTGCTGCTAAGTCGTTTCAGTCGTGGCCAACTCTGTGCGACCCCATAGACAGCAGCCCACCAGGCTCCTCCGTCCCTGGGATTCTCCAGGCAAGAATACTGGAGTGGGTTGCCATTTCCTCCTCCAATGCATGAAAATGAAAAGGGAAAGTGAAGTCGCTCAGCCATGTCTGACTCTTAGCAACCCCAGGGACTGCAGCCTACCAGGCTCCTCCATTCATGGGATTCTCCAGGCAAGTGTACTGGAGTGGGGTGCCATTGACTTCTCCAAGAAAGTGAATGAGGAGAGTGAAAAAGTTGGCTTAAAGCTCAACGTTCAGAAAACTAAGATCATGGCATCCAGTCCCATCACTTCATGGCAAATAGATGGGGAAACAGTGGAAACAGTGTCAGACTTTATTTTGGGGGGCTCCAAAATCACTGCAGATGGTGACTGCAGCCATGAAATTAAAAGACACTTACTCCTTGGAAGCAAAGTTACAATCAACCTAGACAGCATATTAAAAAGTAGAGACATTATTATGCCAACAAAGGTCCGTCTAGTCAAGGCTATGGTTTATCCAGTAGTCATGTATGGATG
The DNA here is from genome assembly GCF_029378745.1 of Bos indicus. Classification (NCBI taxonomy): domain Eukaryota; kingdom Metazoa; phylum Chordata; class Mammalia; order Artiodactyla; family Bovidae; genus Bos; species Bos indicus. The sequence goes on from NC_091761.1 coordinate 127,306,372, forward strand.
TGAGAGTTGGACTATAAAGAAAGCTGAGCACCAAAGAATTGATGTTTTTGAACTGTGGTGTTGGAGAAGACTCTTGAGAGTCCCTTGGACTACAAGGAGATCCAACCAGTCCATCCTAAAGGAGATCAGTCCTGGGTGTTCATTGGAAGGACTGATGCTGAAGCTAAAGCTCCAATACTTTGGCCACCTCATGCGAAGAGTTGACTCATTGGAAAAGACTCTGATACTGGGAGGGATTGGGGGCAGGAGGAGAAGGGGATGACAGAGGATGAGATGGCTGGATGGCATCACTGACTCGATGGACGTGAGTCTGAGTGAACTCCGGGAGTTGGTGATGGACAGGGAGGCCTGGAGTGCTTCAGTCCATGGGGTCACAAAGTCAGACATGACTGAGAAACTGAACTGAACTTAACTAAAGGAGACAAAAGAACTGTACACAGAAAATTATAAGACACTAATGAAAGAAATCAAAGACGACATAAACAGATGGAGAGAGATTCCATGTTCCTGAGTAGGAAGAATCAATATTGTGAAAATACAAAATGCAATCTATAGAGTCAATGTGATCCGTACAAAGTACCAATGGCATTTTTCACAGAACTAGAACAAAAAATTTCACAGTTCATATGGAAACACAAAAGACCCCAAATAGCCAAAGCAGTCTTGAGAAAGAATGGAGCTGGAGGAATCAACCTTCCTGACTTCAGATTACACTACAAAGCTACAGTCATCAAGAGAGTATGGTACTGGCACGAAACAGAAACACAGATCAATGAACAAGATAGAAAGCCCAGAAAGAAACCCATGCACCTATGGGTACCTTATTTTTGACAAAGGAGGCAAGAATATACATACAATGGGGCAAAGACAGCCTCTTCAATAAATGGTGCTGGGAAAACTGGATAGCTACATGTAAAAGAATGAAATTAGAACACTTCCTAACACCACACACACAAAGATAAACTCAAAATGGATTAAGGACCTAAATATAAGACCATAAACTATAAAAGTCTTAGAGGAAAACAGGCAGAACACTCAATGACATAAATCAAAACAAGATTCTCTATGACCCACCTCCAGGAGTAATGGAAACAAAAACAAAAGTAAGCAAGGTGAAAACACAGCCCTCAGAATGGGAGAAAATAATAGCAAATAAAACAACTGACAAAGGATTAATTTTCAAAATACACAAGCAGTTCATACAACTGAATACCAGAAAAACAAACACCCCAATCAAAAAGTAGGGAAAAGACCTAAACAGACATTTCTCCAAAGAAGACCTACAGATGGCTAACAAACACATGAAAAGATGCTCAATATTACTCATTATTAGAGAAATGCAAATCAAAACTATAATGAGATACCACCTCATGCTGGTCAGAATGGCCATCATCAAAAAGTCTACAAACAATAAATGCTAGAGAAGGGTGTGGAGAAAAGGGAACGCTTTTGCACTGTTTGTGGGAATGTAAATTGATACAGCCACTATGGAATACGGTATGGAGATTCCTTAAAAAACTAGGAGTAAAACCACCATATGGCCCAACAATCCCACTCCTAGGCATATACCCTGAGGAAACCAAAATTGAAAGAAACACATGTATTCCATTGTTCATTGCAGCACTATTTACAATAGCTAGAATGTGGAAGCAACTTAGATGTCCATTGATAGATGAATGGATAAAGAAGCTGTGGTACATATACACAATAGAATATTACTCAGCCATAAAAAGGAACACATTTGAGTCAGTTGTAATGAGGTGGATGAACTTAGAACCTATTATACAGAGTGAAGTAAGTCAGAAAGAGAAAGATAAATATCATATTCTAACACATATATATGGAATCTAGAAGAATGGTTCTGAAGAATTTATTTACAGGGCAGCAATGGAGTCTCAGTGAACTCCGGGAGTTGGTGATGGACAGGGAGGCCTGGTGTGCTGCGATTCATGGGGTTGCAAAGAGTCGGACACGACTGAGCAACTGATCTGATCTGATCTGATCTAATGGAGAAACAGAGAACAGACTTATGGACATGGGGAGAGGGGAAGTGAGGGTGAGATGCATGGAAAGAGTAACATGGAAACTTACACTACCATATGTAAAATAGACAGCCAAAGGGAATTTGCTGTATGGCTCAGGAAACTCAAACAGGGGCTCTGTATCAACCTACAGGGGTGGGATGGGGAGTGAGATGGGGGGCGGGGAGGTTCAAAAGGGAGGGGATATATGTATACCTATGGCTGACTCATGCTGAGGTTTGACAGAAAACGACAAAACTCTAAAAAGCAGTTATCCTTCAATAAAAAATTAAATAAATTTTAATAAATTCAAAATAAACCCACAAAACTCTCCAGGATGAGGTGCTGACTTCTAAGGGCCCAATGTTCTCTATCCTTCGGAAATCTGAAAACTCTTACTGTTGCTGTCTCTCACTTGGCACTAAACCACTGCCCTGTGCTCTGTTTAAACTTGTTTGGGTTTTTAATCGTTTCCTGTGCATGTTATCTTATTTCTAAAAAGCGTATGAATTCTCTGAAGCCAGGGACTGACAGCACTCTACAATTAGAAGCTGGAAGTGTGTTTCTAAAGTTTCTTTCAGTCTTTCCAAGACCACGCCTCTAACCCTCACTCTGTGTGCATCTCCTCAGTGCTTAGAACAGAACAGGGTCAGTGTCATGTTATAGAGGCTCTGGAAACAACCTATCTGGAGCAGGATGCCAGATTTTTAGTTTAAACAGTGGCTGATGAAGACAGGGGTAAAAGGGGCATTTGCTTATCAGGAAGGCAGGTGCACATGAAAAGAACGAGTGAAGAGCAACTGGTTCATCTCGGGAAGTACCTAATTCCATTAGGAGATCCCCAGCATACATTCATCATACAAGACAAGACTTGTTTGGGGACCACACAGCTGTCTCTGCAGGAAACTGAGCTCATAAATCAAAGCTCTGTCCCCAGAAGAAATACTGTTTGCCCTCTCCACCAACTCCTTCCTTTCCCCCCTCTCCAGGTCATTCACCCTGATAGGATAGGCAGCATGGGTCATTCACATAAAGACACGAATGTCTCTCAACTTAAATGAGGCCTACACTGAACAAGTGAAGCTGTTTTAGTATATCCAATGAACCACAACTTTGGAAATAAGGAAATGAAGCTGCCTCAGGTTTCACTGTGATTACTACAATTGCTTACCAGGCACAAGTATCAAAAATAAGTAATAACCTGATGACCTGACTGCTAGGTGAAACCGTATTAGAATACCTTAGGTCTCTGCTCCCTAAGCTGTCCTTTTCATTAAAGAACAAAAAGAGACAGGAAAGGAAATCTAAAGGATTTCACTGGCCACTCAGGGAAATGGGAAAGTGAATTCTTGAAGCCCCTCAAGCATAAAACTAGGGGTGCCATGAACTAGTATTTTTAATGAGGTCCTTAAAGGATATGGTCAGATATGACAGTTTGTATCAAAAGTCTTCAAAATGTTCGTATCTGCTGATACAGCATCCCATTCCCAGGCTGGAGATACACACAAAGATTTGTGTAAGAGTGTGTTTGTTGCAATAGTATTTATACTAAGAAAAAAAATTAGTATTCAACAGAAAATGGACTAAATAAATTGGCTAAATAAATATTCAACAGAAAATTGGCTAAATAAATTGTACATTCATGTGTCTGACTGACACGCAACTATTAAAAAACCACTGAGGAAGAATATTCAATGACATGGGAGAATACTCATGACAGAATCAGTGGGAAAACATAATTATAAAACAGTATACATAGTATATGAGCTCCGTTTTGTGAAAAGAAGTATGTATGCAAAAGAAAAAAGACTGAGAGAATGTGTATGTAAGACAGCGGCCATCTCTACTTTCAAAGTTGGAAGTAATCAACATTTGTAACTTATTTTTAATATTTTAATTATTATTTTCTGATTGGGAGAAAAGTTTTGGGTTTTTTTTTTTTTTTTTTAAGAGGAGGCTGTTTATTTGCTCTGCATGGTTTTTCAACATTCACTGTTACTCTCAGATTTGCCCACATCACAGGCCAGTTTCAGAATAATGTGAAAGCCTTAGGAAAAACCCAACTCTTTTACTTCTTAAACTTTTTAGGTCACTCCAAAAAAGGGGAACTTAACTTTCTGAAGTAGAAAACGCCTCAGTTCCTAAATCTACATCAACTATTACTTCCCACCCATCAGTCCCTATCAAAGCAACAGTCTAAGTCGAGATTCAAATCCAGCTGGTCTGTGAAATCTGTGAATAACCAGTCTCATGTCCCCTGTTTTGGTGTCTGCTCCAAGAATATGGCAGAAAAACACCCTGATGTGGAAGAAGTCACCATCCTTAGGCATAGGAGGCCTCTATATTGTATCATTTGAGGAACACCTCTGATAGCTCAGTTGGTAAAGAATCTGTCTGCAATGCAGGAGACCCTGGTTTGATTCCTGGGTCAGGAAGATCCCCTGGAGAAGGGATAGGCTTCCCACTCCAGTATTTTTGGGCCTCCTTTACGGCTCAGCTGGTAAAGAATCCACCCGCAATGTGGGAGACCTGGTTCAATCCCTGGGTTGGGAAGACCCCCTGGAGAAGGGCAAGGCTACCCATTCCAGTATTCTGGCCTAGAGAATTCCATGGACTGTATAGTCCATGGGGTCACAAAGAGTCAGATATGACTGAGCGACTTGCAGAGAGACTCAAACTACACTTCTTATCGCGAGATTGCTCCCTTTCCTGCTAAGTGGTTGGAAAGCCTCATGGTCAGGTGTTGAGGACTGCAACAAAAAAGGGAGCAGTCTTTTGACTCTGGAGGGGTGCTGTCAACAGGTGTATGTTTTCCAGGAGCACAAGGAACTCAAGGATAGGAGAAGGCAAAAAGCCCCATTAATACATGGCAGATCAGCTCATGGGATTGCCAGACAGTCCCTAATTAAAAGTCCTTTCTACAGAAGTCCAGTCTTGATTGATGCGGTCAGGAGGGGATGAACAAAATACAAGAATCACAGGAAGGGTCAGGTGCACAGGTTATAAACCGGTGAACCAATCTGGCCCATAAACATGTTTTGTTTGACCTTCTTCTACATGAAGTAAAAAAAATACTTAACTGTGACATTTCACATAAAGATATCTGTTTTTGGCATCTCTTCTAAATATCAGAAGATTTAGCAACATTGAGCCTACAATCCTGCAGAGCAACAACTGGCTGTCCTGTCTGGAAGGGCATGTGCTTTCAAACTCCCAGATGCCACGTATAGTACTGATTATGAATGATGCCAACCCTGGCCCCCAGCTCATGCCTATGCCCTGCCCCATTCCTGTATGTGTCTAAGTCTGCTCTACCATCTCTAGAGTCAGGGGAGAGGAAGGACAAGGGCCCTTCTCAGTTTGCTGTACTGTATTTCTATTTCAAATCTGTTTCAACACTCTACCAAGAAAGGAGAAAGAGACCTGAGAGTAGGGAGCTGTCATTCTTCTCACAAAAAAGAAACTAAAACTTGTTTTAATTCTGAGAGGCCCAGCTAGCTAGCAAAAAGGTTTCAGAGATCCCCGAGAGATTTGCACAGACTGAAGTATACTCACACTGGCTGTCAAAGTATTCAAATAGCTAGTTTCTAAATGAGAACGTGAGTAACATTTAAAGACCACAGTTCCTTTTCGTTGGAGTTCCTCCCCTTCAGGGAATCCACCCCTAATCCTTAGCTGGTAATCTTAATTCATTATGTGCCGATGGAGCATACTGACTCAGAATTTAACACAAAATTTTATAGCAGTTCCTTCTGAATTCTAGGGAGCAAACTTTCTAATTGTCTAATCAGAAATTCCTATTGTTGGAATAAAATCTCAGTACTCAACATAAAAGTGTTTCTAATGTGGACTCACCCTATCAAATAATTTACATGTTATTTCATAATTTATCTATGCAACACAGATAATTATTTCCTTTGATCACCTGGATATGGAGACACTAAGTAAACCACTGGCTTAAATTCATTAATGCCTAGCTTCTAAAGTGGTGAGTGGTTTTCAAGCTGTAAAATAGGCCTGCCTAAGTCTAAAATTATCATGCTTCTATGACTACATTTATATCCCAGAATATTATAGTTTTAAATCACTGCAATGATTAAAACAAATTCAAACTATATTATGAATTAACATAATAAACAAAGCTAACCAAGTAAAACCCCTACGTGCCTTAAATACTACGAGCAAGGCAGAAAATGAAAACAATCAGGTCTGACAACACGTTGGCTCAGAAACAATGCTAGACTAATATAAATCAGAAACGTGTTTCCACAGAGACACTAAACTTACTAAATATTAATAGAAATACACTCCATTACTTATTTTTTTCCACTTTATCATTTCCAAAGAATTTAGTAATAGCTACTAAATAGCTACATACAAGATATCTAATCTAATCTAACTAGAACCTCTAAGTGTCTAGATAAAATCTTCTTTCTGAAATGTCACTTATTTTACTAATTTTACCTCGAGGCTGGATATGATACTGCTACGAATAAATGATCAAATGCACCTGCAGAAATGGAAAGGCCTGCTTTGGCAGCCACCACTCACAGGGATAGTGTTAGGCACGTCACGTGCAGCACGGGTTGTCAGTGCAGGCGACAGGGGGCACACGGACGGACGGCAAGTAGCCAGGGTGAAGTCCAAAGCCCCAATCACTGTCTCCCAAGATCAGATTTTCTTTCACAAACTATTCCTGACACAGAGCAAAATATATTCAAATGAAATGTATTCAGAAGAAAACAAGCCAATGTACCACTTTCTCTCTGGCACCTGAGATGATATACAGGGCAGTCAACACATTTTCTAACCAAGGGGATTTCCTTGGAGGGACGGTTCTGGAACTGAAACGTGGGATCTGAGTTCTCTCTCTCTAGCTACCACAAAGACAAAGAGAATGGCTAGGACTAAGCAGGAAGAGAGAAGGCAAGAGCCACCAGGAAAGAGGAATAAGGCAATGCAAACAGATTTTCTCTGCGTTCTTGGCTGACATGTGGTTTGTGCCTAGATTCCCTGGCCCTGCAGCATAACCATCCCACTGCCAGAAAAAATGGCTTTTTCAACAGCTGTCCCTTGGAGTTCCTTCCCTTGCCCTTGTAACTTCCAGAAATTCCTGAATCTCTTGCACAGCAAGGAAGGGGGCTTAAGAGTGGAAACTCTTTTTATTTTTTAGAAATAAAGTCAGTAACAACTTACTCAAGAACAACTAACAGTGTGATAGAAGGTCCTTGGCTTGGTCTAATGTAACACTGAGGTTTCCCAACTTCAAAAGCCTTTGAATTACACGGCAGCGGCACCGCACTGCAATTACTGAGGCCCGTCTTTCTTCTCTCGGCCGCCTACCTATTATTTTTCCTGGACAAAGGTAACATTTGTTCAGTAAGTATTTATTGAGCATCTACCATGTGCCAATCACCATATATTGTGGCAAAAGAAAAAAGGGGAAGACAAGAGCAAAGGTGGTCCCTGGCCTCATTGAGCTTCAGTTCAGTTCAGTTGCTCAGTCGTGTCCAACTCTTTGCGACTCCATGAACTGCAGGACACCAGGCCTCCCTGTCCATCACCAACTCCTGGAGTTCACCCAAATTCATGTCTGTTGAGTCAGTGATGCCATCCAACCATCTCATCCTCTGTCGTCCCCTTCTCCTCCTGCCCTCAATCTTTCCCAGTATCAGTGTCTTTGCAAATTAGTCAGCTCTTCGCATCAGGTGGCTAAAGTATTGGAGCTTCAGCTTCAACATCAGTCCTTCCAATGAACACCCAGGACTGATATCCTTTAGGATGGACTGGGTGGATCTCCCTGCAGTCCAAGGGACTCTCAAGAGTCTTCTCCAACATCACAGTTCAAAAGGATCAATTCTTCTGCGCTCAGCTTTCTTTATAGTCCAACTCTCACATCCATACATGACTACTGGAAAAACCACAGCCTTGACTAGACGGACCTTTGTTGACAAAGTAATATCTCTGCTTTTTAATATGCTGTCTGCTGCTGCTGCTAAATCACTTCAGTCGTGTCCGACTCTGTGCGACCCCATAGACGGCAGCCCACCAGGCTCCGCCGCCCCTGGGATTGTCCAGGCAAGAACACTGGAGTGGGTTGCCATTTCCTTCTCCAATGCACGAAGTGAAAAGTGAAGTCACTCCATCGTGTCTGACTCTTTGCGACCCCATGGACTGCAGCCTACCAAGCTCCTCCGTCCATGGGATTTTCCAGGCAAGAGTACTGGAGTGGGCTGCCATCGCCTTCTCCGAATATGCTGTCTAGGTTGGTCATAACTTTCCTTCCAAGGAGTAAGCATCTTTTAATCTCATTGAGCTTACATTCTATTATGTGCATAATAAGCCTGTGTAAAAATTCAAAGTATGTAGAAACAGACAATGTAGAAAGTAAACATCTACTATACTCAACTATAACTGACCATTTGGTATAAACTATTTCAAATAATCTTCTGCGTATGAAAAGAATACTTACCCATATTTTGTAATGGGGTCATACTATCTGATCAGTTTTTCTACTTCCTCCCCTTTAACAATCCATCTTGAGGTCTTTCCATTACATTCTTTTTAAGATACGTTTCCACCTTTCAGGGCTTCCCTTGTGGCTCAGCTGGTAAAGAATCCGCCTGCAATGCAGGAGACCTGGTTTGATCCCTGGGTTGGGAAGATCCCCAGGAGAAGGGAAAGGCTACCCACTCCAGTATTCTGGGCCTGATGAATTCCATGGACTGTATAGTCCATGGGGTCGCAAAGAGTAGGACACAACTGAGTGACTTTCACTTTTCCACCTTTCAAGAGAATCCTCTGTAACATTCCCCACTTTAACTATTGTGATCCCCCACGTAGGACTCTTTAGGGACTTGAGATAAGGCTGGAAAAGTCCATATAAGGCCACCTTCCCCAGGTACTTACCCCAGTGAATGCACAAAGGCTCTACCTCTGGAACTGACTGCACTGTCTTGTTTCCTCCCCAGAGTTGGGTCTCAGCTTTGGATTCTATCCTCGCTTTGTGCCTACAATCTCTAAGATGACAAAACAGAGGCTTCTTGGATTCTCTCTTTATTATGCTCTTTCTTTACAGCTACTCACACCAAAATCATACTGAATCCGCTGATAATTAAAAATCAGTATCTAAAAATATGACCCTTTCCTTTCAGTGGATATCTAACTTTAAATTGTCTGTAGATGTCTTAAAATGGGGCTTCCCAGGTGGCCTAGTGGTAAAGAATCGCCTGCCGATGCAGGAGACTCAGGAGATATGGATTCCATCCCTGGGTCAGAAGATCCCCTGGAGAAGGAAATGGCAACCTGCTCCAGTATTCTTGCTTGGCAGGCTGCATTCCATGGACTTGCAAAGTTGGACACAACTGAGCGTGCACACGCACATCTTAAAATGTGGGGAAATGAAAAATTGGAAGTAGTGTAAATTGTCTGTTATTTGTCCCCAAACAGCAAAACCACACTAAGGAGTCTTCTATAAGGCAGAGTTTACACAACAATTTAAAACACTGGTATGTGGAGACAAGATTAAGTTCAGAAGTACAAAGACTGAGAACTGCTTAGTCAAACCACCTGGGCCATCTGTGCCACCAGCTAAGTCCCATCAAGGAAGAAAGTTGGCTGTTCTTAGCTTTTGCTATCTTTGTCCCTCATAAGAAAAACACAAAATCACAAAACATAAACATAAGATTTATAGTGGCTAGAAAGTGGAATGAAGGCCAGTGACATTCTGCTCACCCACCAGCTTAAATTAGAAAGAGATGAGTCACAAATACTCATATCACAGCCTACTAAAACACAATACTAATCAATATATTCACTGATGGACCAGAACATTATAAAGCCTATTTATCAACTATGTTGTCATCAATCTATATGCTCCCAAAATATTTCCCTAAGACCCAGAAGTGGTAATATAAGTTAGTTCCTGGGTATGAATGTAAATTAAACACTCCCCTATGTCAGTGAATAGGTTAGAATTTCTTAGAGAGCTTCTCTACCCCTTTGAACCCCTACCCTCCCCCGCCCCTGCCAACCTTTGCTGAGGCAGGGCTACCATACTTGCTTAGTGATTACTGGAAAAGTCCTAATAAACGTTCTCTACCTTTCCCCCAAGGCTCTTAAGTCTCCAACTATGCAGAACTGTATGAACAAAGTAAGTTATAACATTTTGGTGTGCCTGAAACAGCCAAATGAATTTAGAGAAGAAAAAAAAAAAAGAGTTAACTATTCAATAAATTACAGCATTCCCCAGATTTCCATTTTCCCCTGAAGAAAAGCTACCCCCCCCTCTGCCCTCAGAACTTACCACGATGGCCATGCCCATGCCTCAGACTTTTCAAGCAGTCACCAGTGGCCTTGCCCCAGGGTTGATGTTTACATCCCCTATCTTAAGTTCTCCAATTTGAGGCTCTCGGGTCTGCTCTGTCAACGTAGGCCTATCCCAGGTTTATTCCTAAAGAGCAAATTCCCTGCTAGGGGGCTCTAGGGTGTCTGAACTAGACTAACTCCCATGGAGTCCTAATGAGAGCTGCATTCTTAGAGATCCTATAAATTTTCAGGGGTACCAATGGATGGCCACCTCCTGTTCAGAAATAAATACACCCCTGTGTCTTTGGCAAAAGCAAGAATTTTTAAAACTCTTAAAACAGCATCTCTCTAGAAGAAAGGAAAATTAAACAAATTCTAAAATTCTAAGCATTTCTTCTATAGATTTTAGCCAAAAGAGCACAAAATTTAGCCCCAGTGCCAATCCTTGTGCCAACTTTAGATGTATATATATTTGAAACAAACAAAAACACAAGAATTTGTAAAACAAAAAACAAAAAAAAAACCAGAACAATAAAGCAGGTTATTAACAGCAAAGGCAGAAGTCAAGAAACTTTGGTTCTGGTCCTTGTAACTGTCCCTCCAGCTGGTTACTAGGACTAGTCATTTAATCTTCCAGGGCTTGTTTACTTCCCTGATGAAATGACAGGGCTGGGGAGGCTGGTCTAAATATCTCTGCAACATTCTAAATTCTACTCAGTTTCATTAAATACATCTCTTCTAGGCAAAGTGTGGATATTTTTCCTTTATGACTCTTCACACTAAACATTATTCAACTACATTAAAGAGTTGATATCTTACTAAGGGTAAGCATGAGAAACAAGAAAGATTAATCTGTCTTGAACACAAAAACAAAGAAAGAAAAAGTGGGATGGAAATAAAACAAAGAAGAGACTTCTACTTCAACATTTCTACAGAATATGGATTACTTTACGTTTTGTACCCAGTTTTAAATTCTCTCCCTTAACCAAGAAACTGAAACAAGTAACAAATTCCAAACAAGAAACCCCACAGTCTTGGGCTGTGTTTGAGAGGAAGCACTGTGCCAAGTACAAACAGAAGTGCTGGCTCTTCTGCTTGCGGGCCCTGAAGCTACAGGAAAGCAGCTCAGGTGTTACACCCTGACCTACTAGACCTCAGACAGATCACTGAATGATCACACAGAACTGCCATGGAATATGCCATATCAAGTGAAAACCAGGTGAGGCTAAGTTGGGAAAATGATTTCAATATAATTTAGGTGAAAAATCAGGACAAAAAAACTATACAAATGCTATGGCCACATCTATATAAATTCAGTTGATGAAAATACAAGAAAAATTTAAGTGATTTTGTCATATATCTCCTTTTTTCCACCTAAATTTTCTATAATTTTTTGCACACTTAAAATATTTAAAAACTGACCACTGGAGAAAAAATTGAGCAAACCTCAGTCTAATTTACATGATTCCTTTTAACCCAGTACTTAGTTAAAATAAGTGATCTTCCTCATTGCTTTTTTGTTTATATATAGAATTTTTTCCATGTCAAAATTAAAAATATTTTTGGCTACCAACATTATAAGTCTGTTTCTAAATAACTTGGGTAAAGAATTCAGAAATCAAGCTGGCAGAAATTGGGTCATTTTGTAAGATACTTATTTCTCAAACCAAAAGATGCTTTAGCAAGTTTTCAAACTTTTCCTGGAAAGTGGCCTACAAGCAACGCTTACTACCAAGTTCCTCACCTTCCCCAACCTTAGCAATCTACCAGCATCCTTTTTAGTTGCTGGCTAGGAAATCCCATGGACAGAGGAGCCTGGTGGGCTGCAGTCCATGGGGTTGCTAAGAGTCGGACACGACTGAGCGACTTCACTTTCATGCACTGGAGAAGGAAATGGCAACCCTCTCGTGTTCTTGCCTGGAAAATCCCAGGGACGGTGGAGCCTGGTGGGCTGCCGTCTATGGGGTCGCACAGAAGTCAGACATGACTAAAGCGACTTAGCAGCAGCAGCAGCAGGAACATCTTTGGCTTTGTAGGCAAAAGAGTTTCTGTCACAACTACTCAACTCTGCCACCATAAACCAGCCACAGACACTACATGAATGGATGAATGTGGCTACGTTTCAATAAAACTTACTTTACAAAAACAGGCAGTGGGCCACCTTTGGCCTGTGTGCAGTCATTTGTCAGTCTATGGTATACGCACACTAGAGAACATCCTTGGAGTTTGGAGAGACAATGAAAAGACCCGAAGGACTGCTTGCTCCTTCACAGGGAACGACCATCAGATCTTACTCTGACAGTCATACCAATCTTTAAGACTTCTCTTTCAAAGTGGTATATTAATGAATTCCCCCCTGCAAAGTCAATGAATTGGTTCCTCAAATATAGCAGTTTTCAACCATGATATTGAGACACACACAGCTATGTGGAATGTGTTGCATTTACTAATAATACAAGACTGGTTTTCAAGTGATTTTTTAAAAATTTATTAAAGGGGCAATCAGTCTTATCCCTCTAGCCAGCCTGGACCTGTACACAGCCCTGGATGTACCTGCAAGAGCGAAGAACTCATGTACAAACTGTTGAAGAGACTTCAAGCCCAGCCTTTTCCATCTGAAGATAACAAATCCACTCTCTGGCTAACACCTCAAATATGTCAGGTTTGGATCTGTTAGAGTCTTAATATTCATCAAAACATATATGAAGTCAAGGAAGATATATTTTCCTTTCATAAACTTTCACTGTTATCACAGAAAAACTTGAAAATGCATGAAAGATGAAATAAAAACTAAAAGACCCAATACTATCAAGGAGAAATAACTACTATTATCGTTTTGGCTCCTTTCCCGTCAAATCAGAAAAACAAAATGCTTTCAGTAAGATTCCTCTCTACTTTCTTCATGAAATATTATATTATAAGCACTATCCTGTATTATTAACTGTCTCAAAATATGATTTTTAATGTATTAAAAATCCATCAAATAGATGGACTATAAATATTTAAGTTTCTCCCCTACTGTTGGATATTTACATCATCTATTTTTTATACTATTACATGAAAAGTTGAAAATAATCCCATGGAAGCTTATGAAACTATTTAATATTTTATATTTATGTATTTGACAGCAGGTATGCTCGGAGGGATTGGGGGCAGGAGGAGAAAGGGACGACAGAGGAGAAGATGGCTGGAAGGCATCACCGACTTGATGAACATGAGTTTGAGTGAGCTCCGGGAGTTGGTGATGGACAGGGAGGCCTGGTGTGCTGTGATTCATGGGGTCGCAAAGAGTCGGACACAACTGAGCGACTGAACTGAACTGATTCCCTAAAACAAAGTTATACTCTGGAGCCCTTCAGATCAAGGCACATCAGAATACACATCAGTGACCACAGGGAGAGGTATATCCCCCAGGCGCGGGCTCAGGAGCACTGGACCCACGACTAGAAAACAGGCCATCTGAGTCCTTGAAATTCTTTATTAAAGGCAGATGAGGTAGTAGAGATAACCGACATGACAAGTGGGGCCCAAGTGAGATGGTATCACAGAACTGAGCCTTGATTGCTCTCTCTGTAACACCCAACAGAGGAAAATTGTTTTGACTTGACTGCTATTATTAAAATTGTGCAGGAGAGAGGATGTTAAAAAGCTGGTGGCAGATGTTTCATTTATAGCATATAATAAATTTGTGAGATATTCACTTTGATATAGAAGGTCAACTAATTGGTCTTTTTCCCCTGAGCAAATGAAAGACAGCTGTCTGCTGAGTGTTTTCTCCGCAGGGCACGATGGGGTAGAATGTCAAAAAAAACACATGTGAATGTCAGCCTGGTAACAGCAGCAGCATGGTATGTTTCCAATAGTGGCCAAGGGTTATGAAACCTCTAGAGCCTTAAGGAGTAGAATCCACCTGTACTTCCCTTTATCTAGCTGTCAATCAGAGAACTAAAACAAATTATTAATCTAATTCATATAATTTATAATACTAGAAACTTTCCCTCATAAATTGTCTGCTCTGAAACAAGCCAAACAGGAACATGAGATAACTTAGTGGAGAGAGGGAGTCACAGCGGCCCTCTTGAGCTATGTATTTTTGAAAGGTCTATGAAATAATGCCATTTACAATAATATGGATGGATATAGAGATTATTATACTAAGTGAAGGAAGTCAGAGAAAGACAAATACCGTATGATTTCATTTATATGTGGAATCTAAAATATGGCAAAATGAATGTATTTGCAAAACAGAAAAAGACACATAGACACAGAAAACAAACTTACAGTAATCAAAGAGGAAAGGGGGTAAGGGGATAAATTAGGAGTTTGGGATTAGCAGACACCAACTACTACATATAAATAGATAAACAACAAAGTTTTACTGTATAGCACAGAGGACTATATTCAATACCCTATAATAAACCATAATGGAAAAGAATATGAAAAAGAATGTAGAGATATATGTATAACTAAATCACTTTGCTGTACACCAGAACCTAACACAACACTATAAATCAATTACACTCCAATTTTAAAAAATAATAAAGAGAGAAAAAAAAATAAAAAAGCTCCAGTTCAGATCTCAGTTTCCAAATTGAAAGATATGAAGTACAAGACTCTTGAGAGTCCCTTGGACTGCAAGGGGATCAAACCAGTCAATACTAAAGGAATCAGTCCTGAATATTCATTGGAAGGACTGATGCTGAAGCTTCAATACTCTGGCCACCTGATGCAAAAAAATGACTTATTAGAAAAGACCCTGATGCTGGGAAAGACTGAGGGCAGGAGGAGAAGGAGATGGCAGAGGATGAGGTGGTTGGATGGCATCACCGACTCGATGGACATGAGTTTGAGCAAGCTCCGGGAGTTGGTGATGGACAGGAAAGCCTGGCTTGCTGCAGTCCATGGGGTCGCAAAGAGCAGGACACAACTGAGCAACTGAACTGACTGACTGATGAAGTAAAAGGAATGTATATGTATTTTATAAAATATATAAAACACAGCAAAATTAAGTCTGAGCCTATCAAGGTAATACAACAATGTTCATCTTTAACTTAAACATGGGAAAAGGAACATTTCTAATTAAAATCTGAATCTAACACTGAACAGTTGACCCTTGAACAATATGCAGACTAAGCCCAGTGTAATTTATAGGTGGCCCTCCATATCCATGGTTCCTCCACATCCACAAACTCAACCAACTAGGGGCTATGTAGTACTGCCGCATTTACTAATGAAAAACACGTATAAGTGGTCCCACACGCAGTTCAAACACGTGTTATTCAAGGATTAACTGCATTGACCTATGGAATTTTTAGAAAGAAGATTATTTTTTGTACCTGACAAAGATTTGCATGAACAGGCCACAAAATTCTTTTCGTGTCTATGCCACACGATCTTTGGATATGCAAATTGAAAAAAGACTAAAGATACGCCTCTCGAAACCACGAGAAGAATCAAGTTATGTGTAAATTTGTCAAATATGGGAAGTAACCACTATCACCTCACACTGAACACACTGGAAAGAGCTTTAGTCAGTGCTTCTGGATGGTGTGGGTGACCAACAGACCCGTGGGAAAGAAACACTAAATGTCCAACACCACAGAGTTAACTGTCACAGAATCTGATCACAAACAACGCCTACAGGCCTACTCAGAAATACGCTTCTCAAGACCCAAGTCAAGTTTGTGGGAAGTGTAGGCAAGGACACAGCACACACACACTTACCTTACCAGTGCGTCTGGTTTGCTTAGCTGGTTATTAGGAATACAGTTTTCCATTAAGTCCTTGTGTGCACTTGGGCTCTTGCTAGTGCATTTCTGCTTCTTCTCGTTTTTACTAGATGAGGAAGGGATGCTCCCGTTTGTGGCGCTGTGACTTCGAGGTGAGGAGTTCACCACACCACTGGCATTTTTGTAGTTTTTTGAGGAAGCAGTGCAGGAGTCCTCTTTCAAGAGATTTTCTGTACTTCCCACAAGATCATTATTTAATCTTTTACTGTTGATATGGTTTTCCATATACTCAATTTCTTGTATTTTAGAGTCTACAGGTTGTAGAATATTGTTGTTATTTATTCCAAGGTTGTGTTTTTTGGCATCTTTGTCTTTTTCCTTCCCTTTTTCTCGGTATTCTATCTCTGGCAAAGTTGTAGAGAGTTTTTTGTTGGCTGGGATACCTCCGTTGTGGTGTATGAGGATTGAGGAATCCATATCAGGTAATCCTTTGGCTGCTACAATACCAAAAACAAACCAACAAGCAAAAAAAAAACCCACACTGGAATATTTAGTTGTAAAAAACCAAAATGGATGGATTCAACAAATGGTGTCATCTACACTTAGAAGCGCACTGCATTGAGCTGCCAACCGATTCAGAAGCAAGAACCACACCACACTGTGCTAACTTCAAGAAGCAAAGCCAAATAAATTTGATAAGCTGCACATTTAGAAAATCATCATCATTTCAAAACACCACGTCATTAAAGTTCTGACCTTGAAAAGAATATGAGGATTTTACAACTAAGTCATACCTCATTTATCAGTCAAATCAAACTTGTCTATCACTGGGGTGACAGGACATAGGCAGATCATAATCTTAAAGGTCACATTTAAAAAATGCTTGGATTAAACAAAGTTAATAACTTTACTGAAAAGATAGATTAAATGAAACAAACAGGTGTGATGTTAGCATACAGGGCACCTATCCTTTGTCTTGCTTCTATCGTTAAAGTAATAAGAAGTCTGTTATCATTTACTAGGCCACTTTACAATGAATTTTCTGTATAGGTCTACATATTCAAACTCGACAAAGCGCACTTGAAGAGATAATTTTGCACCACACCAGAGAACAAGATTTTGTCATGTATCAACTAAAAACAAAAACCAAAGAAAACTGGTACTGCTGTCTGTTCACTTATTGAATTGGTTACATATTTATTAAAGAGGCTGTATTAGAAAAAGGTCATTCTAAGATCCATATTGCATTATACAAACCATTTAAAATAAGACCTAGCCATGTTTGCTCTATTCAGAAGAATTCTGATTTGTAAAACAATTCTGTGTTTACATCTCTATCTGGCTTATACTCGGCTTGCTACAATTACAAATGCACATAGTTACATATACTATTGTCACTGAGAATAAATATTTTAAAATCTTCATAACAAATAAATATTAAAATAGAAAATAAACTGTAAAAGGAAATGAAATAAATTTTAAAAATAAACATATTTAAAAGCACATGGTCTTAAGACACTAGGCAGAAAACATCATACATATTCTATATTTCATGACGAAGTAAAGCAACAGTCCTAAAAAGGAACACCAGAAAACACTAAAAGCCATGGTAACTTCCCAAAGCCCTAGCAACTTTTCTGAAAAAATACTACTGACAAACAAACTAATAACTAACCTACTGAGCCAACAGCTTTAGAGTAAAGACCTACCTTCCTCGGCCTCTTTTTCTTGCTTCTGTAGCATCTGTTGCTCTGGAGGGAGGGCTTGTTGAAGAAGCTGCATGTAAAATTCGTTCTCTTTTTGCACTTCTTTTTGCTTCCTCAACCGCATTTTGTAGCTTACATAACTTTTGAAGCCAAAGCCCAAAGTCACCACAGGGTATCCAATACTAGAAAGAAGACAATTCTGCCAGTAAATGTAAGTTAAGAAAACAAGCAACACATGCATCCAGCACATGAGGACCCTATGACTGATTCCTCATTATAGATGATGATAATAGCTGAGCATTCAGTAAACACATGTAAATATGTCTGTTGTGGAAATCAGGCAGCTAGCACGCAGAACAAACCCCTGTGGAACAGCAGGACCGTTGGACCATAAGAAGCTGCCCATTAGGCCCTGGCAATCTTCAAATACACTCAAGAAGTTACCACAGGGACAGTTGGATACAGTGGCTAAAGTCTTTGATTAACATGGAACCTGCCTCATGCATGGTTAGGACTTAGGGATCTGTATGTTTTTAAGAACTAAAAAGGTAGAGATTTTATGAGTGATCATAAGTAAACATTGCAAGCGTTAAACACATCATTTGGTTTTCAATACTAGAAGGCAGGGTCAAATTCAGGTGACTCATCTTCTTGCTGCCTGAGAAATGTCTGTCACTAGCTATTCCTGGAAAATTAGTTCATAAACACTCTATCAAACATAAATTAAGAATCATTTAACCAAGTATCTGATATTTTCAGAGCCAACGTTTGGTTTGCACCAACAAATTAAACCAGCTGTACTTACAACTCTAATCTCTGGGACAAAAAGTTGAAATATTTTCATTCAAGCCATCAGTCTAATATAGTTTCAAAGCCTCTGAAAACATTGTCAAAACTTTTCTTAAGCTTCATTAATGCTGTTATTTAGTTGCTAAGTCATGTCTGACTCTCTTGAGACCCCACAGACTATGTAGCCTGCCAGGCTCCTCTGTCCATGGGATTTCCTAAGCAAGAATACTGGAGTGGGTTGTTATTTTCTTCTCCAGGGGCTCTTCCCAACCCAGGGATCGAACCTGCGTCTCCTGCATCTCCTGCATTGCAAGAGGATTCTTTACGGCCACCAGGGAAGTCTCATTAACATTAAAACATAATTTATCAATTATAATTGGTCTAAATGTGATCACACCACAAATTTATAGTGACAAGTGTATTGACCAAGTCTATTTAATTCACTTTTTTGTGAAGATTTTAAACATATTGGTAACTATTTTTTGGTTGTTGATTCCTATTTGTTTTGGTTTCTGCCATAAATATTAGCAAAAATTGGTATATTTAAAAGATACGTACATTAAGTGGTGATTTCTACAATAGATATAAACAAAAATCAAGATTATTTTAAAAAAATGTTTCATGGTTTAAGGTTAAAAATAATAGTCCTTAAAAATTATTAATAACATTAACTTGCTTTTGTAAACATGCAAAGGAAATTTTAAAATCATTTAAGCTCCATGAAATAGTCATATATTTCATCAAGGCTTTTTGGAATCATTATCTGAGTACAATAAAAACAGATAACAAGTATCAGACACCTATGTACATGGACCTAATTAAACACTTCACATATATCCCCTCATTTCATCCTTCCCATGACACCCCATGAGACAGCTTCCCAATACACAGGTAAGAGAACTAAGGCTGAGAGAGAGTGACAAGTCCAAAGCACAAAGCTGTGGGGCCACAGCTGGGATTCCAACACTCATCTCCCTACTTAGAGGGCTCATGTTCTTTACCACACCATGTTACGTTGTCTTCTGAATTCATATAGTATCTCTAAGAAAAACTTTACAATTAAATTTACCATTCGACATTGAAAACACTGAACTGGATTACAGATTAAGAATATACATAATACTCACCAGTGAGCAGCAAATGGGCGACAAAGGTCTACATGAAAATTTTTGAGATCTTTAAATCTAATTGCTGCTTCAATATAAACAAAGAGTATCCAGAGGGATACTGTGGGCAAACACACTCCCCTTTCTGTGGGAAAGCAGCAGAGAGACAAGCATCAATGAAACATTAACTAATATAACAGATGGGTTGTTTGGGAGACTGGTTCAACTACAGTAACTTTCATTTAAGACTTTGAAACTAATTAAAACGCAATTTGATCCAAATTGAAAGCTTTCATATGACAAAATATGCTATGGAATCATAGACAAAAATAAAAACTAGTATTCTGGCAGAAAATATTTACAACATACGTAAAACAAAGAAATCATAGCCCTAGCATACAAAGACCTCCTACAAATCAATAAAAAAGGCAACTGAAGAAAAAAATTTGGAAGTTATAAAAGAAAAAAAAGTGTGTGTGTGTGCACTCAGTAACTCAGTTACAGACAGTTAAAAAACATGTGAAAACATGTCAACTTCCCTACTGATTAGGGGGATAAAAATTTTTAAATGAGACTCGATTATTTTAACCTATCAGATAAAGCCAAAATTTTAAAGATGGGTAACAGTACAGGGAAGATGTGTGAACGGCTTCCCTCTCATTCTTAGCAAGAATATAAATTGGGGTAACTTTCTTATAAGCCAATTTGGCAGTATAATGAAAAATACTTATACCTTTGACCCAGAAATTCCAATTCCAGGAATCTACTCTATAGACATATAAAAGAGCCCTGGGATAAATGTATAAGAATATTCAATGTATTATTTGCAATAGCAAAAACTAGAATTTAGAATTAACTTAAATGCCTATCAATAGGAACTGCTGAATTATAATAAATCTATATAATGAAATATGATGCAGCTTTTCAAAAGGATGAAGACCTGTATTACCACAGAATGATATGTAAAAAAACAATTTTTAAAGAATGAATTACAGCACTAAGAAATGTTTCTGACATTCAAGTATTATTCAAAAAAGCTTTTTTCTTAACTACAGGCTCATATTCCTTTTGTAATTAAAAACAATTTTCAACAGAGGAAAAAGCAATTTGTAATAGAATAAACAAGACTCAAATAATCAGATAATTCTCACTGGGTTTTACAATCAAAGTCCATAGGCTGGGTCCACCTGTGTCAGGACACGACTAGTAGTGGGTATTTTATGAAGATGGAACAAAAGACATGAGATCTGTAACTCTGGAAAGATCCCCTTTGAAAGTGTATACAGCAAGCCAGTTACAGAAGAGACAAATGGAGGGAAAACTCAGTGACCTGAAGAACTAGATGGCTTTTTTCTAAGACTCTTTGCATTGGATGAAACAGAAGAAAAATTACAGAAAAATTAGTCCCAAAGATTAGTTCCACTTAGTCCAACTTCCTCATTTTATGGAAGAGTAAAGTGAGGCCCAGAGTTTATATAAACTGTGTCCAAATTCACAGACACAATACTGAATCTGCTTCCAAGGAGAATTCAAGTCCCCACAGACCTAGTCCATAAGATGAGAAGACAAGCAAAGTCCTGTGAAAACAGCTAACGGTTTCAACCATTCTTATAGATTTAATAAACCAAACAAAGGGTATTTTTGCAAGGTAGGAAGACAAAAGTCAATCCTTAGAATTATCCATTTTCAAATTCATTTCAAAATACATTTAAAAAAATTTACATTCTGTAAATATCTAATTTCTATATTAATTTCTGAAGTTATCATAAACAAAATAAGCATATTACAGGAAAAATAGAAAAATGTGGACAAATTATTCATATTTCTACATCTAAATAAATAAAACCACACTGAAAATATTTCTAAACTAGTTTAATAGTTATGTTGTACATACAGTTTTACATCCTGTTTTCTCCCTCTTAACAACAAGGAAAAAATTAATGATGTAATATTTTCATGCTCTTGTGGCAATACATAGTTTCATCAACCATTCCTAACATTCTTTTTTAAAATGTTAAATTTTAACAACGAAAGAGAAATTAATCCCAACCTATAAAAACTGCACTCATATTTACTGGGCCTAATAAGAACACAGGGTTTGTTCTGTTTGCTTGCTAACCACTCCGAATTAAAATGCGCTTCATAACTTAGGTATTCCAACATGCATTTCTGAGCCTAGAGCTAAAGAGAGACCAATATCATTTATTATATTAGCTTCACTGCTGCCTTGCGGGCCACCCACTGAATTCCAATAGGTTCTAATAATAGTTACATGAGTAGCTTTTTCTCAACTAATAAGACACTATTAAAGCAACTTAGAAAATCATTATAGTTCATCAGAGTCACAGATTATTTGAGCTGGAAGGTTCCCTTAATTATTATCTAGATCACTCCACCCTCATATGACAGAAAAGAAGCTGAGACCTAGAGAGAATAAGTGTAAATGGCAACTCACTCGAAACTGAGGCCCAGGACAAGAAAATACAAGTAAAACCCGGTATTTAGAAAAATCACTTTAACTAGAGGAAAGCAGACTAGGAAGAAGCACGCTAGCTTATAAATTCAGTCAGGTATGAGGGAGTGCTAAAGACGGAGAAAACCATGCTCACAGCAGATACTTTAAAAATACAGCTGAATTGTGTCTCCTAACATGGGACAACATCATCCTTCTAGCATTTAGAGAAGAGGATGAATGCTGCTCCAGAGAGCTTTTACTAGTTGGTGCTCTTTCAGTGGTCAAAATGCTACAGGTTACAGCTGGGCCTAGGAATCAAGTTTCATGCAGCTTTTGCAGACAAGTGCGACATCCCCACATGTCTGTGAGCCAGTCCTCACATCCCCATGTGTCCTATGCACAGGCTTTGTAGTGGACTGGAGTTATTAAAACATTTCATCTCATCTTAGTTTGTAATAGCATAAGAATAGCTCTAAGAAGGGAGGTGACTATGTAGTTCCACTCAAGCCAGAACACACCTGAAATGTACATTGTGGTTTAGAGAGCCACTAAGAACTAGGGAGACCAAAATGGTGAAAGTGCTTAAAATAACATACAAGGAAAAGCTGATGGAATCAGAGACGCTTTGTCTACAGAAAAGAACACAAGAGGATATGACAGTGTGTTTTAGTCTAAAGAAATGTTAACATGGATGGAACAGGACACCTATTCAGTGTGGCTCTAACACAAGGGTCTAATGTTTGGATTAGAGGGATGGTCTGTAAGCCTGCTGAAACTGAAAAAAAAATGTATTCCCTATATTCCCATATATTTTTCTGGAGAAAGCACTTTACCAACTCGAAGTGATCAGTGCACCCCAAGACAGTCAAGATATCCTGGGTCAAAAGGGTAAGAAGGAAAATTTGGCTCAGTACGAGAAAGAATTTTCTATTCCAATTGCCCCAAAACAACACTAGTAAGTTTCTTGTCACTGTAGATTTTCAATCAGAGATTAAAACACCATGTACCAGCAATGCTGTGGGGATTCTTATACTAAGTAAGGGTTCAACTAAATGACTTCTGACATTCCTTTCAATGCTGAAGCTGCAGGAACATTTTTCTTGTTTGGCACATGGCTGTCTTCAAGTCTACCTAAATAATAATTGCTTCAATTTTTAAAAAAATATGGATACTTCATAATGAGAGTTGGTAATTGAAATGCCTACAATCAAAATATCAAATCATTAAGGCTTAAACTTTTAATAAAAAAGAAATACACTTTAAAGGTATATTATAATCTATTATGAAAAGGGATCTTTAATGTCCACATTAAACTCAATTCTAAATAATTTATTCAAGGAAATCACATTTTAGAAGTTTGAATCTAAGATTTCGATCCATCTAAGAAACCATTAAGACTTACCTGTGTGCCATACGTATTGAACCCACACATATGTACTAGCAGCAAAAAAAAGCCATTGAATGGGTATAAATAGCAGACATATTATATTTGACGTGAATGCTACACAAACAAAAAATACTGAGAAGGCCTAAAGGGAAAGACAAAATAAAAAGCACATATTAGAACTTGTTCATTTCAAACAGAGACTATTAAAACCATGTTGAACAAAATCTCTGAAGCTGCTATGCAATAACTACAGAGCAAGTTACAATAGAAAATTTTAAATATTTAAAATCACTCATATAAAAAGATGTGGTTAATTCAGCATTGAAGAATAATCCCATTTATGGCCTCAAATCATGAAGAATTGGACCAGAACAAATTGAGGTTGATTCACAATGAGTTTATTTAGACTCCACAGGTGGGTTACCTAAAAGAAACAGAATTTAACACAGAAAATTCTCTTCTTTCCTCACAAAACATTACTAAATAGCCTCATTCTTAAAGGACAGGCTGTTGGAGCACAGATGAAACACAACCGTGGTTAAGAAGAGCATGGATGTCCAACAGTGCAGCTTCCTCTGGACGCATCATTATCTACTGTTAACAGGACACAGCCCGAAACCATCTTTTCAAGGCATGGATCTGCTCTGACCAGAGTACCAGGCCTGGGTAGAAGAGTTACAGGTTTAAGATGTGACTCTGGAACACAACACAACTACAGGTCAATCAAGGGAGCAAGTCCAGGCCTGTGCCCTTGCTCTAATCCAGCAGTTCTCAAAACATGGTCTGGGGATCCCTGGGGATTTCTGAGATCCTTTCAGAAGTCTTCCAAGTAAAATAATTTCATAATAATGCTAAGGCATTATCTCTTTAACACTCATTTACTCAGGAGTATGGTGGTATCTTCTAGAATACATGACATTGATACTCATTGACTAAAATCATTGATTACATGATACATGATATTGGTAATAACTGAGTTTAGAAGTGGATATGAAAATCAGCTGTCTTCTATTAAGCCAGACATTAGAGAGGTTTTCAAAAATGTAGTCAATCTTTTAATTTCTTTTTTGTTTTGGAAAATACAGTTCAGTTCAGTTCAGTTAAGTTCAGTCGCTCAGTCGTGTCCGACTCTTTGTGACCCCATGAATTGAAGCACGCCAGGCCTCCCTGTCCATCACCATCTCCCGGAGTTTACTCAGACTCATGTTCATCGAGTCAGTGATGCCATCCAGCCATCTCATACTCTGCCGTCCCCTTCTCCTCCTGGCCCCAATCCCTCCCAGCATCAGAGTCTTTTCCAATGAGTCAACTCTTCACATGAGGTGGCCAAAGTACTGGAGTTTCAGCTTTAGCATCATTCCCTCCAAAGAAATCCCAGGGCTGATCTCCTTCAGAATGGACTGGTTGGATCTCCTTGCAGGTCAAGGGACTCTCAAGAGTCTTCTCCAACACCACAGTTAGGCTTTCATTTTAAGTTTTAATGTGTATTAACATGTAATGGGTTTATTACAGCTATTTTAAGTAATTTAAGTATTAAATTTTCATTTTAAGTTTTATTTTAAATAAAATTTTAAATTTTTAAATTAAATAAGAATCAAAATTTTTCCTAGACTTAATTTCTAATATAGTAAATATGGATAAATGTAACCCACACAAATAAAAGCCTTCTGGAGTCTTCAATAGCTGTTAAGAGTGTAAAGTGTCTTGAGCACAAAAAGTTGGAGAACCACTGTTCTAACTCTAACCCAATCCCTAAGCCAGAGGCTTCAGAGGTACTTCAGAGTAGAGCTGGGCAGGTAATTACTGCTTCCCCTGCTACTCTGCCTCTCCCTCCTGAAAGCCTGCCTCCCTCCCCTTCTTTTCACTGGAATGGGCGAGGAGGAGGGAGTATAATGATCTGATCAGTGGATTTAGACAAAGTGGCCTGAAAGGGCAGTTTCAGCCCACAGACCCTATTAGCTCAATACAGTCACCTAAGTGTTGCTCATAAAATCTACTTTAAACAGTTTCACTAGCAGTTATTGAAGACTTTCTTAGAAGGGTAATTAAATCCTTTATACTTGAAAAACATGTATTAATAAACATACCAGTCCCTGGTATCTGAAGGAATCATAAACGCTTCTGATGAAAAGCCAAAATGGCCACAGGTACTCAAATCTGAATTCCAGGACAAAATCTGCCAGGAGGACAAGTGCCCACACCACCAGGAACTTCAGGTATAAAAATGTACTGCAAAATATAAAAATAAAGAATTCAAGGTCATCGGTGAAGAACTAGAAAATGAAAATGCACTACTTTATTTAAAAGAGAAAAAATATCTTCCTATACTATGAAAACAATGGAGATAAAAGACAAAAAGAGATGCTGCCCTGGCCCATGTAAATTTTAAAAGCTCTGGTGTTCATTCTGAGACCCACAACTATCAAAATAAGATGATGACCCAAAATGCTTAATTCCATTTAAGATGGAAAAAGCCCATTTAAATTTCACAACTATTTTAAAATGTGCTAAGTGTCTGACTTCAAAATACTGCAACACTCTCAAAATTACAGCTTTCAAGCTGTTCGTCATTAGAAGAAATGTCATGGTTGAGCAGCTTCAAATTTGCTGTTTCCCCACCCCTCTGCATCTGTTTGAAGTCTTTGAAATTCTTGATGCGCATCCCTACATGCTTGAAGAATTCTGTATTTTCCCCCCTCTTTCTCCTCTTGCCTCTCTCTATCTGCATTAACCGAACAAAAACCAAATAACTTCCCCAAACAGACAGACATTAACTTAGGAAGCAGATGCCAATCACTTCTAAAGGCCATGAGGGTATCAAAATGTACACTAAAGGAAAAACCGTGAAGGATCCCAGCACTGCCCTAGGTGAGATACTGATGTGTCCCACTTCCCTTTGGACTTTTGTGAAGTAGGAACACACTTTGATAAGCCAGTCAGAACACCTATCTAACCACTGTAGAATCGCAAAGCAAAGTAAGGGCCTGGATTAAAAAAAAAACACTTTCCATATAATCTAAAATCCCATTCTTCGAATTCATTAGTTGTATTAAAGATAATGAAGCTTTCAAACTATGCCTATTAATAAGTCTCTAAGGTCTTTAAGTCTAAGGTCTTTAGTCTGGTCAGTTCTAGAGCAGGTTAAATATAGGTATTTAAAAAAAAGATTTTCCAAGATATTCAGGTCGGAAATGCCTAAATTCAGTTTGACTTGGGCTATAGCTTTGCATGGTGTTCTGCAACAGAAACATTTCAATACTGCTGTGATTAAATCAGCTGTTTGAATATACACCATGAACAATAAATCAAGACTTCTAATAAATAATTTTAAAATATATTAAAATAAGGTACAAAAAGACTTATATTCTTGGGGGTAAAATCAATAAAGCAGGATCCAGCATAGAGGATTCTTTCCATGCCCTGTAAAGCCACACAGGTAAAGAATGTCAGAAACAGACACAAATGACCCTTAATGTTATATAGTGGGGTTCCCTGGTGGCTAAGACAGGAAAGAGTCTGCCTGCAATATGGGAGACGTGGGTTCGACCCCTGGGTTATAGTATCATGAGGATACATAATTTGCAACTAGAGTCAATTTCTAATACTGATTCTTGGTAGAACTTCTTTAGGCATGACAGTAAGTTCTGATGAAGAGGTTTGCTGTAGAATCAAGGAACCCAAGGCAAACTAGAACACAGGTTTGAATCTCAAGTCCAACTTTTACTTTCATTTCACTGGAGTTACGTTAGCCAGATGAGAACAGAGCTCTCATTCTCATTCATTAAACCCACTGCTGATCCAGTGAAGAGCAAGGGATAGTTTGTTAGAAGGAATAACTGAGTCATGCAGGCATTCAGGAGCACAGATTTAGTCTGAAACTAGATTTCCAAGTTTGGCTTTAAAACTAAGTGGCTTTTTCCTTGTAGCTGAATAAGACATGGTGGGCACTTCCTTAGGCTAGTTGTCACTACTCCCCAAGTGGAGAAGGTAAGAGTTCTACCAACTACTCTCTGCCCCAAATGCTCCCAAGCATGGCAGGAGCCTAGTCTTGCTGGCAACATTCCATTTCACTGTTTAGACAGCATCATGGAGAAGTAAATGGCTACCACTCCAGTATTCTTGCCTGGAAAATTCCATGGACAGAAGAACCTGGCAGGCCATATAGTCCACAGGGTTACAAAGAGTCAGACATGACTTAGCAACTAAACAACAACAAATCTTAAGAATGGCAACCTGTTGAATACTTTTTAATAACTCAATCATTTAAACCTATAAGGCATTAGAAAATGATTATCTTTGTTGTAGTGACTACTCATTTTCAATTCTGTAACTCAAAGGGGTTCCTTTTGATCTATTTCATTTCTTTTCAAACAACTGCTTTCGTAACTCTGATGTTCCCTGACACTCATATCTTATGGAGTCACATTTAGAAGTATACACATTAAAGGAAACTTGATCTTTCACAAACATGTGCTATACCTTCAGCTTTCCTCAGGCTCCCCCTTCTAGGTGGGCCTACCTCTAAAATCAAGAGGCAATCTTAACAGTTGATTTTACTCTAGGAGTAGTTTCAAACTTTATAGATTCACTTCAATCTAATAGAGTTTTAGAATATTCAAGATAGTTGCCTGATTCAGTATTCACTGAGCCTTCTATATCAGTAATTTATGCCTATTAACCTTCTACAGGTACAGGTACAAAAGTTAAAAGAAATTTAAAACTACTGCTCATCAGTGTAGAAAATCTGACTAAGAGATGACATTCTATGGGGGAGAAAATTTTAGAGTTTTAAACCATTATTATAACATTCCAAAATATTTCTATTAAATCATGAAAAAATATGCTATACTTAATCATATTTTTTCATGATTTAATAGTTCATAATATGACTTATGGCTAACTTGTTACCTTAATTCTCCAATCCAAACAAATTTACTAATTACTGTAAACTATCTTGAACAAAAATTTAAAGCATAATTGCAACAAAAAGATATTTTCCATAATAATATCCTGAAATAAGGGCAGACCAATAATATCTTTTGATAGTCTGATAACTTCTACTCTAGGTGCCAGTGAAATACAGAAGAGATATGCAAATATTAGGTTTACTATTGGTGACCTTTTCACAGTAGATATTAACCATAAGATTCGTTTTTCTCCCCTTGCCACTTACAACCATTTTTTAAAATTGAATCTATTTAGAAATAGTCCATCTATGGATTAATCCCGTATGATTAATGAGAGGTAGTACTGAACATTCTTTTTTTTTTCCCAACTAAAAGTGCACTTTCTCTCTAGAATCTCTTGCAGCTTGTCACTTAGATCATTGTCTGAAGTCACACAATTAATTACCATAGGGTGGCCATAAATCCTCAGTACCTGACCTTTTCCCTAGGCAGACTAATGGCCATTTAGTTCACTTGGTCCTCACCACAGAAATGAGTCTGTGAAATATTTCTCTGGCTGGGCTAAAAGTGAAAAGTGAAGTGAAAGTCAGTCATGTCCAACTCTTTGTGACCCTATGGACTGTGGCCCACCAGGCTCTTCTGTTCATGGAATTCTCCAGGCCAGAATACAGGAGTGGGTAGCCGTTCCCTTCTCCAGGGGATCTTCCCAACCCAGGGATGGAACTCAGATCTCCTGCACTGCAGGCGGAGTCTTTACCATCTGAGCCACCAGGGAAGCCCCTCTGGTTGTGCTAGTAATCATCTACTGCAATGCCAAGCTTTCCTGTCCTCTCTGTAATAGCAACAGTGAATCCCTTTTGCCTTTCACTATGCAGCATGATACTTCTTGAACCAAACTGCTTTGTCTTCTACTGTTACCAAATACTTCTTCCTATTGGACATTACCTCTAGAATATTTGCCCAGCCTCTTGTTCAGCTAGTATCCTGCTAAAAGTCTTATTATATGTAATTGTAGTCTTGCTAAAGTGTGGTCCGTGAACCAGCAGCATCAGCATCAAGTATGAGCTTTTCAGAAAAGCAGTACTTCTGGGCCCACCCCTTATTCAGTCTAAGCTTATGTTTTAATCAGATGCCCAGACTCTTTAAACTCTAGTGTGCATACATTAAAATTTGAGAAGACTACTAGCTTCTGTATAAACGTCTCATAGCCAAAGAACTTCCACTGAATTCCACAATGTCTCAGAAAGAAGACAACAATCTTCTCAGATAATCAGTACTTATCTCCAAACTGTTAGCTGTCCATCCCTCAACTGGGAACATTCAAACTGTTCAGGGTCAATTTTTCTACATTTCTTTCTCAGTCACAGATAAGATCCTTAAAGAAATACAACTTAAACTAAATGAAACATTTCCACTACTACTCATCCTTCAGCATGCAGCATGAATATTTATTCAAAAAAGGCCTCCTTGACCCAACAGTAAAGACTAGTACCCCATTATACACTCAGAGTTTCCTGTACGATAAGAATCATATTATAGTTAAATAACATTTTGTATGACTCTTTAAATGCAAAGTCCATGAGAACAATGGAGGCCCATTTTGTTCCCTGCTTTATTCTCAATGCCCAGCACAGAACCTTGCACACCAGAGAAACTTAAATATTTGAATGAATGACCTGCCATGCATAAGAGTGTTTAGGACCAAGAGTAGGGCTTTTATCAAAGCACACACTTACAATAAAGGGAGAGGGAGAGATGATGCACAGGTGACTCGGAAGGGGTCTGAACACAGCAACAACAATGAAGATGACAAACACAGCTTCTTCCTGAAGGATGACCACGCGCCTGCTCCGAATCTGTTCTCACCAGTTTTTCCGTAAGGAAAAGAGGCATCTTATCAGCTTTGCTCTGGGTGCCAGATCATCACTCCATTTAGCCTACCTGACACTGGTTCTGACTACTGTGAGGGCCCTCAAAGTTATCTTCTATTAAGCCTAATATTAAATAAATCTGTAAAAATGTAAAAGCATAACACTCTTCTCATGGATTTATCATCACTATTTTTATATGAACTAGTATTTCAAAATTCTTGTCTTAATTTCTAATCCAGCAAAAATTTTAGATATAACCCATATAAACAAAAGCTCTTTGGACTCTCAATCACTTTTAAGAGTGTAAAGAAGTCCTGAGAGAAAATATTTGAGGAATGGTGGTCTACAGAAAGTCGTGCATGAGCATCAAGACTAGAATCACTGCTGTGTTCTGCAACCAATACTTGTATTAAATCCAAAAAAGGAGAGCAGCCTGAGAAGACCTAAGCTGTTCTGTATTTTTCTTTTCTATTCTGGGCCTCCTGCAGGCTGCAAAGAAAACCATGCTGAAGTCAATCACACACACACACACACACACACACATAGATTGGAATGACAAATCTTAACAGGATGAAATACATCCAATTTAAAAAGAAAAAACTCTAGAATGTAAATCACTGAAAAAAGCTTTCAAGAATTGTTTGTATAGCATTTTTCTAAAGTACTTTATGACTCAAGATATCAAAGACAGGTTTGTTGTAGTTCAGTCACCAAGTTGTGTCCGACTCCTTGCCACCCCCTGGTAACACGCCAGGCTCCACCATACTCCACTATCTCTCAGAGTTTGTTCAAAATCATGTCCATTGAGTCGGTGATGCTATCCAACCATCTCATCCTCTGCTATTCCCTTCTTTAATGCCAGGTACTCTAACCTAACACAACTGGAAAGTTTAAAGTTTTAGAATTTCTGCTTCAAAAACACTTTCAATAGTGTGGACGCTAAGGGTTTGGGATGAAAATGGGTGAAGACATTAGGAGAAAGAAGACAAGCCAGAGGCCCTAAAACCTGTGCTAACATTGCATAAACATCAGAGATTTATTTCATAAGTGAATCAAGTATTATGCTTCATATCTTCAACAGTAAAGATCATCTACCTAATCACACTTAACATTTACATTGCCCTTATGCTCAGTTGAAAAAGAATCCGCCTACAATGCAGGGGACCCTGGTCTGATTCCTGGGTTGGGAAGATTTGCTGGAGAAGGGATAGGCCACCCACTCCAGTATTCTTGGGCTTCTCTGGTGGCTCAGCTGGTAAAGAATCCATCTGCAGTGCGGGAGACCTGGGTTCAGTCCCTGGGTTGGGAAGATCCCCTAGAGAAGGGAAAGGCTACCCACTCTGGTATTCTGGCCTAGAGAATTTCATGGACTGTATAGTCCATGGGGTCGCAGAGTTGGACACGACTGAGCGACTTCCACTTTCACTGTGTAACTCTTCCAAAAGCTTTCATATTAAAATTATCTCATTTTTATCCCTACAACTATCACATAAGCAGGGCTGTTATTGCCATTCAATAGAAAAGAAACCTGAGGAACACAGAACAGGCTGCAGGGCACTGCTGAAAGAGCACGGGAGTGGAAGCAGGGAGACCAGAGAAAACAGAGTGAGTTCTACATGCACTGTTGTGTTGCTACTCAAAGATAGATAAATTTCCATGTATAAAACAATGGGTAGGATTAACTGTGGAGGAAAACCAAGAAACTTGTATATAAGACAGAACTCTATTTCTATTAAGAAATACTTGTTTATCTATATGGATCGAAGAAGAAACCATACTTATAAATTATATCACAGTGCTCATTCCAGAACAGGAGAACTAAGGTTTTTTACATTAGACTTACACATTGTCATACTGCTTTAGTTTCTCTAACAAGCATGTGTTATTTTTCTCAACTCTTCATTTTGAAAGTTTTAGATTTATAGAAAAGTTGCCTAAATACTACAAAGAATTCCCTTATATCTTTCCACTCAGATTTCACAAATGATGAAACATTTTATCAAGTTTCTGTCATCACTCTCTCCCTATATATGTGTACATTTTCCCCTGAACCATCTGAAAATAATTTGTAGACATGTCCCCTTCATTATTTTTTTAAAAACAAGAATATTTTCTTATAAACCACAGCACAATTATCAAAATCAGGAAATCAACACTGATTTAGTACTATTACTTGACCTATAGACATTATTCTAATTTCAGTAATTATCTCTCTAATGTCCTTTATAGCAACAGACAGACCCATTGATCAAGTCCAGGATCCAGGTCAGGATTCAGTCCAGGATCACATTTTGCATTGTTGTCACACCCATACTGGATTGTTTAATAGAAAAGAGATTCTCATTTTGAGAAGGAAAAAAGATCAATGTCCTTGCACAGGACCCTCCTGGTAGCTGCTGCTTCACCTGAAACATGAAGATAAGGACACCTGTTCTACATGTAGTAGAGTCTGAGAGGACCAAACTCTGCTATGTTACTGCATGTGAACACCATCCAGAAAGGATGAAGTAGCACAGTAAGTAAGAGAGCACAGACTTCAGGGTTAGACAGATAGAGGCCTCTATCAAGTACTGAAACCTCCTGCAATCTCAGTTTTCTCATCTGTGAAACTAGTATCTTTCCTGGAACTAAGTAACAGAATGAAAATAAAATTATAGTAACAACAGTATAAAAGAAATCAACTTTTCAAGCAACCATGCCTGTGTCAGATACTATGTTAAGTATTTTACATGACTTAGGTCAATTATCCTTATAACAATCCTAAGTGGACAATATTATTTAGTATCCTCATTTTACAGATGAGAAAACTGAGGGTTAAAGCAGTCATTTGCCTGCTTTAAATCACATAACCAGTGTCAGGGACATTACTTGAACCCAAGTTCATATGATGTTAAAGCCCTTATGCTTAACTATCACATTGGACTTCCCCATCTTCTTACATGCACAATAAATATTATTGCCCTTCTTTATATCCCTCTGTATGTATATATTCAAGTTACATAATTCTTTAATTTTCCAGGAGAGCCAAGCTTTAAAAAAATAAGCTAAAACACTTTACAAAAGAATAAATCCTCAGTACCTTAATTCACAAACTATGAATCAATAAACTTAATTTGTAAACACTATTAAGTTTTAAAAGCAGAAAAAGATGCTAAAGTCAAAGACTCTTTACAGAAATAGCCATGGCACAAAAGATGGGACAATTCAAGACTGCTCTCCAATAATAGTCATACTCACAGAATGGTCACTGTAATAGAGAAAGATGTAATTTAAAAAGAAAAAGACGACTCATTTTTTAAAAAAGCCAGAAACACAATGAACCACGAGGTATAGTTTGTCAAGCCTAGAAAAAGACAAGAAAATAATACTTATTACATCTAGAAGACTCCAACCTTAGTATTTCTATCATCTGAGATAGGGGTTTTTGTTTGACCAAGAAAACGGTCCCCATCCTCTCCAGAGCTCAAGGGACCTCACTAAGAGATAGGCAGAGTACTGACTTTAGTACAGAGTAGCTTATTTGGGTTTTAAAAGTGTTTTGAAGATGAGCAAAGTAATAATATAATTTTAAACAAGAGTGTGATTACTTCTAGCCAACTCCCCTGCTCTGGGTAGGAAGCAGATCCCAACAGCCTTAATGAATCAGTGATTCCTATGGATACACCTAAAGTGGACTGGGCGCACCATTTCAAGCCACTAAATGCAAAACTTCCAAAACAGAAATGGCAACAGAGGAGGATGGGGTGAGGGATAAATGACTTCTGACGTTATAACCCTGTGAGTCAATGTCAGCACATGGCTCTTAAGGATGGCAGAGGTAAAAATACAAAGGAAGGAAAGCCAATGCTATGAAGGGGCTTCAAAGTCGGGATGACAGGCACCTTAAGAAGGCTGATGAGCTGAGGCCAATTTGATGTCAGTTAAACTAAATGTCAAAGTAAAGACAGAAAGCCTCAAAGAATATACTCTAATAGTTGATTACCTTTTTTAAAAAAAGTTTCCATTACCAGAATGCATTTCCTGAAGGTGAGAGACCTTGAGGAAATAGTTACTCCTCAGGTATTTGAAGAAATCCATGATGGGAAAAAAAAGGGCAGCAGAGGGTATGTGTTTCTCCTGTTGGTATGTACCATTCTACTTATGCAGCTTGTTGAGAAGAAATTTATTTTTTCTTCTGGACCTATTTCTTGAAAATGATCCAAGTAAAATAATTACACCCAAATCTGGGAAGCCTAGAGAATAAAGTAATAGCTATATTTGAAGGGCACACTAAATTTCATCAAGAAAAGTAACCCAAATTATAGTATTTCACTTTGAGGTTTCAACTAAGTTTATAAAATTTCTATCTGATCCTCCAGACTCCACAAGATATATGTTCTATCTTGTTATAGCCCCTTAAGTCTATCATCTGGATGGTAGCCTAGAAAATGACAGAACAAAACACACATATAGCCACATAAAACCCCAAAGGGTTAGTATCTGGGAAACCTGGGAGAAATGGCCAAAGAAAAAGACTCTGGAAATAGAAGTGCTTACAGAACATGGATTGGGTCCACAGTATACAGGTATATAACAAGAAAGTGAAAATAATAAGCTATTGAGATAACTATTAAAATCAATCTCCAAATCAGTGAGGTTCAAGAAAAGCCATGAGAAACTAATATGAAGAAAAAGGAAAGTATCATTAATAAAACAGGATGCTTTTAAGCAAATAATCTGAAATACTGAAATAGATCATGTTCACTCCCTTCCCCACCTCAACTGATAGCAGCAACTTAAAGTAATTTTCAAAACATCTAATGAAACTAAACTGTCAAGAACACTCAGACAAGAAGAATCATAAATGAAAGCTGGAGGAAAGTACTTTATTTTTTTAAGGTAGTACACTACTAGCAAAAATAAAGTACAGAATTCCAGTGTGGAAGATTTGTTTAAATGTATTTCACAGAAACTACAAATATAAGAGTTAAGCTAAACACCTCACTAGAAAGGTTAGTGAAAACATTTCAATTCCTAAATTTTCCATTGTATTTACCCCTTTTCCCAATATCCCTCTAAAACAATACTGCGTTTATCACTTTTCTGTCAAGTCCAGCACCACTGAAGTTAAGGTTTACAAGATGATCAAAATGCTTTTAGGCTGTGAGGTTGCAACACTGGTATCTGGGGTTTCAGTTGCAGAACACATGTACAATTAAGGCAGCCAAGGGTCAGGCCAGCCTGGAGTGGCTTTAATAAGCATGGCCCAAAGAAGTCTAAAACCAGGCTTAGGAAACATCATTAAGATGGTAGGAAAAGCAGTGAAGTGAAATCTCTGGAGATGAGATTATTCAGACAAGGGTCTGAAAAAGGAAATTAGGAAGCTGAGAAATATATAAAGTTTGACCATTTACAGAAAGTCAAAGGCCAGAAAATTCTCCTCTGAAATAAAGATGGGAAAAGTTATGGTACATATCAGGGAAGTCCCCAGTCCTAAAATGTAAAAGTCAGGTACAGTATTACACTGCTTAACCTGCAGGCAACATATTACAAGCAGAACTCAGCACACCATGACAGGAAGTATCCATAAATCCACAAGTGAAGGGGTGCTTCCTTCAACTACCAGTTTGAGATATAAAATAATTTACGGAAGCTTAAAACACACGCATGCCTTACTTAAAATTCTTATTATACTTACTTGGGTAAGCAATGATTTTAACTGCGGAGACTTTAAACATAAATGTTTCTGCCTCTGTCTCCTACTCACCAAAGCTTGTCTTCTCATCTTCCTATTATAAAGTCAGTAATTCTCAGAGGGGGTGGGGAACCCGGCAAGATGAAAGGTGTGGAACCACATAGAATTCCCTTAAGGCTTTTAAAAACTACATAGCACTCCAACCCCATCGCACCTGAAGAATCACTGCATGGAGTAATTAGATATTACTTTGGGGAGTGTCTGGTGCATGTGTGAAGGCAGATACAGGGAGAGAGTCACTGCCCTAAAAGCCAAGGGCTTCTGAAATATTATAGTTAAGTAGACTTATTCATTTTACTTTCTCTTATTAAAAACTTTTTTCATAATTTCCAAAGTACTTTCACATCAATTTCATTTGAGTATATGTATTTCCTCACTTAGTGGTGACTGCCTACTTCATCGTAAAATAGCACAGGGCAAAGTAAGTCTGTTAATGCATCAGGTAAACCAGCAAGCGAAAATTTAATTCAACTAAAATATTTCTACTTGGACAGAACTCAAAGTTCTCTGGAACCTCAAAATCACTATACAAATTTAAGAGGGAATTATTATGGTCTCCTAGACTGTAAACTCCTTGAAGACAAGAAATCATATCTTATCCTGCATCCTCCATAATTACTTAAACAATGACGGTTCTTAAATGAGTGGAACGGATTGGCTTATATGGATTTATTTACTAATTCACTTGCTCAACATTAAGCACTGAATTCCTATTCTCTGTCAGGTTCTGTGCGGGCTCAGATTTTTTCAAAATGGCACTGAAGTTTTAGCTCATAATGATGTAAAAGAAAATGATCACCATTCCTATTTCCTTTCTCTTATTTTTGATTATTAACTTGACTGAAATAACATATTTCTAATACATTTCAGTTTTCAAATGATGGGTATATACATAAATGCAGGTAACATTAACATAATGTTAAAAATTCATTTTCCATCTACCTTGCCCCGAAACAGAATTCTACCACAGCCATACTGATAATAATGGTATCATTTGACAATCACCTCCGTCACAGTTGCTGGATTGCAGCCCATGATTAAAAGCATCTCAGCAACAGGGATTTTTTTTTTTTCCTCAGCAAGACCAAGCAGCAACTGATCCCTTGTTTTGACTACTCAACTTTTGTTGATAGTTGTAACAAATTTTATGGTCTTTCCTGACTCCTTTAAAAAATAAACCAAATATGGTAAACTGTGATAACAACAACATGCTAAATAAATAATTTTGTATTAAGATGCTAGAATTCATACAGAATTTCACAAACTGGACATTATCTCCTTTTAGTCCTCAAAACTCACTTGACAGGTGAGAGAACTAAGGCTCAAAGCTGTGGCTGTCTTGTCTGTCCCAAACGGCAGAGCTGGGACACTCAAGTCTGAACCTAGGTCTCCTGACACTCTCAGTCCAGTGCTCTCTTCACCACAGCTCCCTCCTTGTTAGCCCAAGCTCAGAGCTGTGCAGACTGAGAACATGCAAATATTAAGTCCATGAAAGGTTACGCTATGAAACAGTAGATAGTGGTTATCAGAACTGTCAACAGAGCCTCAGAAAAAAACAAAGCTCTCTATTTAATGAGACCAAAATTGGCCAGACGTTGAGAAACAAAATGGGCAATAGATGGTGTTACAAACAATTTAGTGTAGACGTAAATGCGATGAACAGAAATCTGATACTCACAAATCCTCAAACACCACAACTCATAACTAGTTCACTCATTCTGTCTGCTTCAGAAATAACTGGAAATTTTCTAAATCTCCTTTGAAAACAAAACTGCAAAAAACCTTAACACTATGATCTTGTTCTTCAGATCATAATATTCCATAATATAATAATATAAACTAAGAAACAGATAAGTAAATTGAACCACTCACTTGATATATGGTGCTCTGAGAGAAAAGACAGAAATATATGTAGGTCTTTTATTAACATTTGACTTAAAGAGTATCAAAGAGAAGCTTAAACAGATTTGAGAGCTGAAACACTATTGGTTTTTCACAATCTTACAGATGAAACTCTGAACAGTTGTATAGAGTATTTACTATTAACCTTTAGGGTAAGAAAATTCAAATTTCAAAAGTTCATTAGTAAAATAATAGAACTTCATTAAACAATAAATTCACATCTTCACACTGATGCACACTAAGTGGTAACTATGGAGCATATACTAAACTGCCCATGTATGTTCAAATACAAAAGAAGCTGAAATACAACAGAAAACATGGAAACAATATGGAATTCTCAATCTTCTGACTATAAACAGGTGCATTTACGTTAGCCATTCAAATAGCAGGGTTGTCCTTGGTTTACCAACTCTGTTTAATATGCTTTCTCTATTGTGTCACCATTAATATTAAATTGTTCAAATCATTTTCAATAGGCAGGGGGAAAACCCTTCCCTTATTCAAAAATTATAGTGTGTGTAACTTGAAGAGAACTTTCCCTCATCCATTAAATTTGCAGGAAAAATGTTTTTTTTGCTTTTACAGCTTTTGCTTAATTGGTCAGGTTTGATTGACTCAGCATGGATTTTTGGCCTGCTTGACTTACTGCTATACTCTTACTAGCCAGAACAGGGGCTGGTCCACAGTG
This sequence comes from Bos indicus, assembly GCF_029378745.1. Classification (NCBI taxonomy): domain Eukaryota; kingdom Metazoa; phylum Chordata; class Mammalia; order Artiodactyla; family Bovidae; genus Bos; species Bos indicus. The sequence continues at coordinate 127,344,974 of NC_091761.1, forward strand.
CAGGTATTTGTTGAATGTATGAACTCCTTCTATGATCTGTGGCTCCTTACATAAGAATATATCCAACAACTTCTTACTTTAACTGACTTAACTGCTTTTAAGCTTGAAATAAAGAAAACATCCAATGTTTACATCAGTCAGCTGCTTGTGAAAAGCAATCTTTCTAAATGTGTAAACAGTAGCATAAACAAGGTGTCCAGCTATGCTCAGGCAACTTGGGTGTCATCAGTTACCTCACATATTTCTCTAAGTTCCACAGCTAAAAGAGCTAAACTGTAAAACACCGCCAGGACTCAATTTAGCTTATATGCACATCCTGAGAATTCTCCTTTGTAAACTAACCACTTCTCCTCTAAAATCATTTCTTTATCAAAGCAAGTACCATTTAGAATTAACACAGTGAGAACCAGAAAATAACAGTCGAACACAAACGCTGCTGAGGGAAGCTGGGATGGTCCCTTAGTTGCCCCGTGAACCTGTTGTCCTATCCCTCGGTATTGAATTCAATTTCTATTTAAAGGGACACGGCTTTGCTTTGGGGAGGATTAAAAACAAAACAAACAAACAAAAAAACCGTGAGTTTGGAGAAAAAAATCCCTTTTAACGGGTTCGAAGAAAACTATCTGCTTAGAATTGTCAAAATAATGCGGCTGAGAAAAGGGTCATCTCGCCTGAGTCTGGAGCGGGGCCACAGCGCATGATTTGGGGGGTGGGTATGAGCTTCAGCAGTCGGTGTCAAGTTTGAGATCCCGTAAGAGAAGTAAAAGGCGAGAGGGGGCAACGTGACCACCTGCCCGGTCAGCCGAGGGACCGCGGGGGAGCCCCTGTCTGCTCCCAACTTTGTCAGCCTTCCTCGTCACCGGGGCATATGGTCCACGCGCCTCCCAGCCCGGGCCGGCGACTCCCGAGCCAGAGGGGACTGAGGGGCGGGGAGACAGAGGCGGCCCGTGGACCCCGGGAGCGGCCCCGAGGGCCCGGCGGGCACCGGCGGGGAAGGGGTCGCCGCCCCTCCCCCCCGGCGGGGCCCGGACGCTCCCAACGGCGGCGTGGCGGCTCCCTCAGCCCGCGCCCGCCGCGCCCTCGAAGCCGGGCCGGCGGCCCTCGCCACGCCCCGCGCTCCCCGGGGCGGACCCCCGGGGCCCCCTCCCTTCTGGGCAGCGCTCCTCCGAGGAGCCCCCGGCGCGGGCGTGCGGCCTAGTCGGGGTTACATAACGGGGCCCGGCCCCTCCGGAGCCGGCCGGGGGGCCCGCGGGGCCCGCGCCGGCGGAGGCGGGGGGCTCCGCCACTCACCTGCCGTAGATGCCCTCGGTGATCCGGTTCCGCTTTAGGGGGCGGCGGAGCTTACTGCAGTCGGCGTTCCGCCGCTTCATCCTCCCGCTGGGGGGCCGGGTGCCCGCGCCGCCGCCGCCGTCTCTCACCTCAGCCGCCGCCGCCGCCGGCCCGCCCCGCGTCGGGCCTGGACTCTACCCCTGGGGCCGGTCACACAGACATGGAGCCAGCACCCGGGGGGGAGGGGGTGGGACGGGGAGGAGGGAGGGGGGCGCTCAGAGCTTCCTCCGCCTTCGGAAACAAAGAAATGACAATTCCGGGGCCCGCCCGCCCCAGCACCAGCCAGCCGCCTACCCCGCCTCCACCGCTCCGACGGACGGCCTCTCGGACCAATCGCAGGCGCCGCTACGCTGCTGCCGGCCAATCCCGGGGCCCTCTGAGGCAAAACGGACTCTAGCACCTACCTCTTTGAAGGACAGAAGAGTGCACCAATCATGAAGGTGTCTGGGCCTGCGTCCGAGCCTATCAGAAACGATTTAAATAGAGGCTTATAAATAGGCCCTATAAATATAACATCCTATATTCTGCCTTGTTACGAAGGTGCATTTCTTTATTGTTGGGTTGCATTTCACTGTATGAGAATTCATATTAGAGCATGCAGTGCTTTTTTTCATTGTTAAGCTATCCCTAGTGCCCTATGAAATCGCGAGGCCTGGGTTTGCGGCATGTGCGTTTTTGCGCTGAACTGAAACTCCGGTCCGCCGCATCCTTATGTAAGGAGCTGGCCGCATCCTCCTCGTCCGGGAGGCGCCGGGGGCCCTTCCTGAGGATCCTGGAGTGCTCGGCCAAGCCGGCCGCGTCTGCGAGCGACGGGGATACGAATGACAAAGCAAACCGCGCGCGCGCACACACACACACACACACACACACACAGAGGCACACGCACACACCCTGCCAGCTTCCCGCGACGTGGTGGTGACAGCGCGGCGGCCAATCGGAGGAGGCGCGGGGCGGGGCCTCCGTGGTCCCGCCTCCTGGAGGCGCGTCACAGGGGGCGGGGCCGTGGTACGCGCGCCGTCGCGCGAGGCTGCTGAAGTGGGTGTGTGTGGGGCGGTGCGGCCCGGGCTCCACGTCCGCAGGGCTCACTTTGGCTGCGGCGGCTGCAGCTTTTTTGGTAACCGCGCTAGCTGGACCTGGCAAGCGTCGACGTCTATGCCCCCGGGCAGGGTTCTGGTACCGCGGGGAAGCCGGGTCAGCGACCCTTCTCACCTAACATTCCTAGAGCGCTCAATTCTGCGCGAAGCACCGCGCTGGGTGCTCTACATCTGTTTGTTCTTTTACTCTTCATTGCTCCCCTGCAGCATAGGTATGGCAAAATAGCAGTTAGAAAAGACAAAGTTTTTTGTTTTTTTTTTAAGAGAAAAGAAAAGAATAGATGTCAAAAAGAGGAATGCACATCAGTAAAGAAAAACTGGGGAAACGTAGGGAAGTTGCTGAGGGCGGGGGGTGGGAAAGACATCCATGGATCTCATCACCTTAACAGAACTACTGTTAGCATTCTGTGTTTTTCCCTTTCTTTCCAGTTTCCTCCCCCTGGATGATATATTACTACTATTACTGTTGTTTTTATTATTATTAAGACTTTCAGTTTTGTAGTTCTGTTCTTTGACATAAGCATTTTTACATGTTATAATGAATTCATCCTTCCTAAATATTTCTGATGGTTGCAAAATCTATCAAGTGACTGTACCAACTTAACTGTTCACCAACCGAGGGACTGTTAGATGGTGTTGCTGCTGCTGCTGCTAAGTCGCTTCAGTCGTTTCCGACTCTGTGCGACCACAGAGATGGCAGCCCACCAGGCTCCCCCGTCCCTGGGATTCTCCAGGCAAGATCACTGGAATGGGTTGCCATTTCCTTCTCCAATGCATGAAAGTGAAAAGTGAAAGTGAAGTCACTCAGTCGTGTCCGACTCTTAGCGACCCCATGGACTGCAGCCTACCAGGCTCCTCCATCCATGGGATTTTCCAGGCAAGAGTACTGGAGTGGGGTGCCATTGCCTTCTCCAGTCAGACGGTCTTACAACACATCTAAAAAACTTACAGGAAAGTAGATGCCATCTTGTTTTGTCCTGGGATGCGTGGACATCTCCCGGCCCTGTGATCATTCCCTTAAATAAAAACCCACCCCAAGGAGGAACTTGTAATTTATCCCAAATGCATCATCCTCAACTGCTGCTGTTACTTTATACTGTCAGAAATATTTACAAAGATTACCCAGTGCCTGGAAGACAAGACCCATTCTGTTTATTATGGCATCCAAAGCTGGTCACAAGGGGGGCCCACCCCTCTTTTCCAGGCCTCCCCAGGCCAGCCAAGCCTTAATCTATTCACTGTCCTCAAATCCACTAGGACAACTATGTCTTCCCTCTTCCATGCCTTTGCTTCTACAGAGAGCATCTCCAGCAGTACTGTTCCTAATTTGTGGTTTCTTGGATGAGACTTGTCCATTCACCTGGATGAAAAGCTTTTTGGGGACTGGATTCATACCCTATAGAGATGCATTTAGAAAAATTGTAAGAGTATCTGCTTTTTCAGACCAGGATTGAATTCCAGCTTGGCCACTTACTAGTTTTGGCAAGTTACTAAATGTCTCAGAGCCTGAGTTTTCACTCAGGTTTATTTGAAGGTTGTTACCAGATGATGAACTCTCAGGGCCAGACATGCAGTAGGTTACTGCAAATCATTTCTGTTAACAGTATATCTGTTTTTCATCCTTCACCTCTACTCCAGCCTGTTGATAAAGTGTCGCTGGGCAGCCAAGGATAACAAACAAAGTTTCACCAAGGCTACCTATCATTGTGAAAGCATCTGAACCTAATGCTCTGCTTGAAGCAACAGAAAAAGACTTCTGTTGCCAAGTTTCCAAGGTTGGTTGCCAAGGCAGGTTGATTCATGGAAAAGCATACAGGTTGGTTCATGGAGAAGGATACCTAAATCAATATTACTGGAGGCATAGGTACATGGTGAGATCATGGCTTCAGACTCCATGGGGTCTGCCAACTGGAATAGCCCTCTTCTCCATGACTGCAAGTTCCCAGATTACCTGGGCCAGCAACTAAGACAGTCAACTCTGCAAGGTTAGAGGCCATATCTTTGGTCTTTCCTACTCCCCACTGAGTCCCTGTTGTCTAGGACAGTGCCATGGCACACTGTAGAATGGATGGGTCAATAGTCCATAAAAAAGATGAGAGAGGCACTGGGGTCACTTACCAGCTTTCTAAAGCTCTCTGGCTAGCCTCCCATCAACCAGGTTCCTGACAAGGGCATTCCATGCTGTGGAGAAGTATAGAGTGGCTGGGAGTTACTGTTAGTTGTTGGGCTTCATGGGAGCAGAGGAAGGGCAGAGAGAATCCCAGGGTGATGGCCCAAGAAGAAGCAATCTGGAGGTCTGGGTTCCAGTCCCACTTGAGATATCAACTTGCTGGTGTCCTGAGTTGAGTGACCTGTCCACTCTGTGCCAAGATTACCTCTTAGAATCACTTCAAGCCCTATGTTTAGAAGCAGAACATATTAGTTCCATTTTGCAGATGAGAAAACAGCATCAGAGAAAACAAGATCATGCAGTTGCTATGGTAAAGGAATTTGGCTTGAGTCATAAGCTAAGATGTATGGAGCCTTGATGCTCTAGGCATGTCCTCTGGTGCCTGTAAATAACTCTGATGTTAAGGGTAGTTGATCTAATGATTGGCTGGAGTGGAATGATGGGAAAGGCCTTCTTGCCAAGAGACCAAGGACATACCACTGTAAGTCTTCCCTTCTCCATTCCCTTCCTCTCACTCCTCCTGCCCCAGCTGGACTCTGTATTTTCCTGGCCCACCTTAGCCAAAACCCCTTTGGCTTTGCCTGAGTTCCAGCCTTTCAAACTGAAAGGACCTTTTAGAATCCTCAGCACACAAAATTGGCCTGAGATGAGGCAGACCTCCTGCCTAATACAGAGCTCCCCAGCTCCCCACACTTCCTCCACCAATCAGGAAGCAGGGGAGATCAGCAGTGGCCATTTAACAGATGAGTAAGACAGAAAAGAGAAATAATTTGCTCTCATTCCAAAGACTGAGTGCCAGACAGGAATTCAGGGCTGTTCCTCCTCTTCTCTTGGGACTTTCAGATGGCCAAGGGGTTGGAATTGGCGCAGAAGTTTCAACTGAGCTCAGAATAGCCTAGAGGAGATCATCACGTGCTCTTTCACATCCAAGGAAATTACATGCCCACCTTTTCAGCAGCTTTTATCCCCTCAAGCCCACCAGGCAAGGCTGGCCCACCTGCCTTGAGCTTTGTTCCTGTCTCATGGGAGTCACAGGAAAATCCAGACTTTGGATGGCCATTTCTTATACATTTGTCTGCATCCCCCAGAGAACCCTGTTAATGAAGGATATTTATAGTAGTGTTTAGAACAGAAACAGTTTTATAAATAACCCAGATATCCCACAGAGGGGCCTGGTCAAACAAATGATCACATAGCCTTACCATGGAAGTCAGTGTGCCCTGGAGAATGATGATATGTAACACTTATTTTGTGCGGATACTCCTCTAAGCATCCTATGCCTTTTGATCTAATCCTCACAGCAACCCTATAAGGAGGAGATTACTGTGCACGCGTGCTAAGTCACTTCAGTTGTGTCTGACTCTCTGCGACCCTATAGACTGTAGCCTGCCAGGCTCCTCATTCCATGGGATTTTCCAAGCAAGAATACTGGAGTGGGTTGCCATGCCTGCCTTCAGGGGATCTTCTGAGCCCAGGAACTGAACCCATGTCTCCTGCATTGGCAGGCGAGTTCTTTACCACTAGCACCACCTGGGGAGCCCAAGAGATTACTACTGGTGCTATATTACAGATGAGAAAACTGTGGCACAGAGAAGCTAAGTCATTCGCCTAAGGTCACACGGTAAGTGATAGAGCAGGATTCAAATCCAGGTAGTCTAGTGTCTGAGCCTGGACATTTATCCATCATAATAGTGTTGTAGAAAGATTTTTCCTAGTTTGGAAACTGCTTATGGTATACTGTTCATGAAAAAAAGCCAAGTTACTAAACATGTGCTATATAATCTCATTTTTTGTAGGGAAAAAAACAAGGCATAAATTCACATGAATAGAAAAAAATCTGAAAGATTATATACAAAAAGAAGTAGAGATGGTTTGGAGAGATGATGAAATCATGGGTGCTCTATGTAAGTCTTACAGACCTCTGCATTTTTGAGGTTTTCTAAGGTAAACATGTCAAGCTTATGCAATAATAATCATTTCTAACATTTATGGTAAGTTCTCTACATATGTGACACTTTATGTGTCCTACCTCATTTAATCTTTACAACCAGCCTATGAGATGGATACTGATTTTCTCCACTTTACAGATAAGGAAACAGACTCAGAGATATTGATCATCTTACCCAAGGTGACCGAGCTAATAATTTGCAGAGCTAGGATTTGAACCCAGGTTGCCTGACTCCAAAGCTCATGTTTGTTAAATAGATAAATGATTGACTTAGCCACACTCTAACTAAGCATGCCCAGCTCAGAATCACACCTTTGGTGTGGACAGGATTCCAGAGAGAAGATGAGGGGCGCCTACCTACCTCCTTGGTCCCTGCCCAGGACTGAGTTTTCCAATATTTAACTCAGATGAGGAGGACATGGTAAATGTTCTCATAGAGTTTCTACAGAAAATGGACAATCACATGTGAAAGCTACAGTTCAGCTCAGCTGCTCAGTCATGTCTGACTCTTTGCGACCCCATGGACTGCAGCACTCCAGGCCTCCCTGGCCATTACCAGTTCCTGGAGCCTACTCAACTCATGTCCATTGAGTCGGTGATGCCATCCAACCATCTCATCCTCTGTTGTCCCCTTCTCCTCCTGCCCTCAATCTTTCCCAGCATCAGGGTCTTTTCAAATAAGTCAGCTCTTCACATCAGGTGGCCAAAGTATTGGAGTTTCAGCTTCAACATCAGTCCTTCTGATGAACACCTAGGACTGATCTCCTTTAGGATAGACTGGTTGGATCTCCTTGCAGTCCAAGGGAGTCTCAAGAGTCTTCTCCAACACCATAGTTCAAAAGCATCAGTTCTTCTGCGCTCAGCTTTCTTTATAATCCAGCTCTCACATTCATACAAGACTACTGGAAAAACCATAGCTTTGACTAGATGGACCTTTGTTGGCAAAGTAATGTCTCTGCTTTTTAATATGCTGTCTAGGTTGGTCATAGTTTTTCTTCCAAGGACCAGGCATAGTCTGTCTGATTTGATTCATCATACCCGTAGGAAGTCTGGTCACTCAGACCAGGAGGCCACAGTCATGGCACCACTTGCCCACGTTCATTTCCAAAACACAGGTTGCCAAGCATGCTTATGTAGTCTCACATTTATAATAACTCTGTGAGGAAAGCAAAGCAGCTCATCTTATTTGACTCATAAGGAAATTGAGACTGTAAGTGGTTTAGTTAATGGACGACAGAATTGCAAAGCAGTTAAGGGCACAAGCCGTGGCATTGGATGGATGTGGGTTGGGTTCCGACTCTGCTGTTTACTAGCTGTGTGACTTTGGGTGCTTGCATCACTTCTCTGAGCAGCAGTTTTCTCATCTGTCAAATGGGAGTGGTGATGCCTGTACTCACAGGTTTGAGGGAAAGAGTAAATGAAATAATGTCTGTAAAATGCTGGGTCCAGTGCTTGGCGTTCCAGAATCGGCAGCTGTTATTCAGTCGACAGGTATTTCTTGAGCACCTGCTATGGACTAAACACCAGGTGCTGAGGATACAACAGTCAGAAGTCCCTGGGCTCGTGTCGTTTGGATCTGAGTTGGTGAGGGCAGGAGCATGTAGATGCCTGAGGGGAGGGGTGCTTTGGACACGGGGAACAGCAGGTACACACAGAACATTTTCCTCCAACATTTTGTTATGAAAGATTTCAAACATAAACCTAAAAAGTTGAAAGAAAGGTACAGTGAAAAGCCATTCACCTCCCACCTAGAGTTGACAATTAACATTTGGCTTATGACATTTCTGCTCTAGATCCCATGTGCTTTCCCAGGGACCCTGCCTTGAAGATTTGGAGTCAGACTATCTGGAACTGTCGTCAGAAAACAGGGGTCTTTTGCAAGAGTCAGAGAGGTAGAGAGAAAACTCCCCTTTTGACCAATCTTTTGGGAGAGGCCACCTGTGGGGTCAGTTCCCTTTTATTAAAGAAAGCCTTTCTGTTCATTCAGGAGCTTGGCCCTCTTGTCAAGTGGTCTGTCCTTCACTGGGCAGGATCAGGACACACAGGGCTTTAGGATGCCCCTGTGGGAACCAGCTACCGTCATTACTGAGTTTGCCAGCATGTAAACACAACCGTCATGGGCTCCAAGCCCAGGGGCTGGCAGCGCCTGGAAATCTCTAGTGTTCATCTGCCTGACATTTGGTGCCCCTGGGTAGGTAGGTACAGCTGCCTGGTTCACAAACTGCTGGTACAGGACCCAGGCCAACAAGGGTCACATTCACTTATCCCCCTCACAGGGGAGTCCCCTGTTAAGGAAACTTCCATGACCAAAGACATGGAAGCAACCTAAACGTCCATCGCCAGAGGAATGGGTAAAGAAGATATGGTACATATATACAACGGGATATTACTCAGCCGTTAAAAATGAAATGATGACATTTGCAGCAACATGCATGGACCTAGAGACTGTCATCCTGAGTGAAGTAAGTCCGAAAAGGAGGGAGAAATATCGTGTGACATCCCTTACATGTGGAATCTAGAAAGAAAGTATACAAATGAACTTACAAAACAGGAAGAGACTCACAGACTTAGAAACAGTCTTACAGTTGCTGGGGTAGTTGGGGAGGATCAGGGAAAGGGATAGTTAGGGAGTTTGGGATGGACATGTACACCCTGCTATATTTAAAATAGATAAGCAACAAGGACCTACTGTATAGCACATGGAACTCTGCTCAATGTTATGTGGCAGCCCAGATAGGGAAGTTTTGGGGAGAATGGATACATGTATATATATGGCTGAGTCCCTTGCTGTTCATCTGAAACTACCACAACATCATTAATCAGCTATACCCCAAAACAAAATTTAAAGTTAAAAGAAAAACAAAAAAGAACAAAAAAGAAGTACCGATGGCCAGAAAAAGGCCAGAAATCAAAACCGAGACTGACCATGAGGGCTGAGCTCTAGAAACCGGTACTTACTGCCTTATTTACTGTTGAGATAGCAGAAGGCTTGGAATCCTTTGTTGCTAGTCTTTCAGAAGTAGAAGACGACGTGGGAGTTATCTGGGCTAAAGTTAGGTGGTTAAACACCCAGGTGCTCAAGATAGACTGCCCAAGTTGAAATCCTAGCTCTAATACTCACTAACCCCATAACCTTGGGCAAGTCACTTGATATTGCTGTGCCTTAGCTTGTTGTAGAAAGGCTGACAGTCCCATCTCACAGGCTCCTTAACTGAGTTCATACATGTAAAGTGTCTAGAACAGCGCCTAGTGTACTAAATTTTAGCTCCCCGAGATACCTAAACCAAAAGTAACCAGGAGTGGTTTGTAGCCAATTTTTTTTCCCAATGCATGTGTTTACATACAGTGTTATTATTAGTTCACAAAAGTGGGAACATGCACACTGTTCTGTAATGTCCTTTACCAAATAATATATCCCGTGTGCCATTTTTGATAAACCTTAAAAGCATTTTCTTCTGGATTTTTCTGCATGTTCAGAACGATTATATTGGTGGCAGATTATGTGTCCTGTAGTTTACTTAACCTGTCCCCTGCTACTGTACGTTCAGGTTATTCTCAACGTTTTCTTTTTTGTAAATAAAGCTGCGCTGAGCAAGAAATGACTAATGTCAATGACTGTGTGACCTTGGGTATGACCTTCTGGGTTTAGTTTCATCTAAAAACAAAAGAGACAAGATTCTACCAGGTGATTAACATCTCCCATAATCCACATATGAATCATTCACAAGACATCTCTGACAACTAACCATCAGCTTCTGCTTGCATTCCCCTAGTGACAGGATGCTCACTACCCCATGAATGGTCAATAAAATATCCACTCATGTTCAGCTACAATCTGCCTCCCTGCTACTCCTAGCCAGGTTTTAGTCTCTGGGCCCTCATAAATTCAGTCTACACACAGTGGCCAGTGACTGGGGCCAGTGTAGAAGTAAAAATGTTGAGTCCTCCTTCTCTCCCTTTCTCTATATCTCAGATCTCCTGCTAAGCAAATGGATGTGGCCATAGGAACAGTTAGCTGCAGGGGCAGAACTAGATCCCAGGCACCTTAAATCCTATTCCAGGGGACAGTCCTCCATTGTGGGGTGGGGATACTGAGGCTGGTGACTATCGTCAAACACACCGCAGTGTTCATGCCCTAGGCAAGTCCTGGGCTGCTCTGTGAGCAGGTGACCAGAGTGGGGGACAACTTTAGCCTCGGGCTAGAGCGGGACTCCCACCAGGGCTTTCCTAGAGCTGGATCACCTCCTCCTTTCAATTGTCACACCTGCCCTTGAAAGATTGAGAAACAGGTCAGATTCTGTGTTTAAATACAGATTCAGATAAAACTAATTTCAACGGTGTGGCTCTGAGGAGTTCGTTATCCTAGGTCCTCCCAGGACTTAATATTGTTCTTTGCTTTCATTCATTCATTCATTTGCTATATCATTTTTAAGAGCCCACTGGGTGCCCTCTCTGACCTGTGGTAAGGTTTTAAGGAGAAATTTTGCCAATCCAAAGCTCCATCTAAGCATCCGTTTCCCCATTTGTGACATAAGGGTGTTGACCTATTCTCTGCCTTTCTTGCAAGATGCGGTAAAGGTAAGTGAAAAAAATTCTCGTGTTTGAGGGTCGAGTGAATGAATGCCCTCTTTTCAACTGGACACAGTGCCTGCCCTGTGGTAGGAATGTAGCAACTACTTGTCAAATCAATAAATGATTGAATGAATTAATTAACGTTAGAAAAAATGCATTTTCCTCCTCCCTGTCACTGTCTCTCTGCTCCTGTGTTAACTCCACAGATATGTTGGCAGGACCAGCCTTGCAGCCTGAGATAAGGCCTTACCCGGGTGTCTCTCCTGTCCCTCCCCTTAGTGGGTGTGGGGCTAAGGGTAATGCCCGGTGCTGGTGGAAACGCTGCACAGAGACGGACACAGGATGGGCTCTAAGTACCAAAAGTCTGTGCGGGTCTGGCTGCCCCTGTGTGCCATAACACTGGAGGTGATTTTCATTGTCATCTTCTTCTTTTTCACCTCCTATTCAGCTTCTGTAGATGAACAGAAGAAGCTCTTGAGGGACTACCGAGGTGAGTGTCCAGAGGGGAGGTGGTCACAGAGGCAAACAGCTGGTGCAGGGAAGAGGAGGTCCTCCGGGGGCATAGGGCCTCCTTTCCACAAAGTCTCTGAAGAAAGGGGTTCCCTCATCCTCTTCGATCTTTTGCACAAAGACCCAGCCAAACATGCCGTCTCTTCTTTAGGACCAGTGTGACCATCACCTCTTCCATGAAGTCTTCCTTGTTTTGTCAGGGCAGAGGGAGGAGCCTCCTTTTCTCTGTTCCTAGATTTCCCTTTGCCAAAGGGTCTTCACAATTCTCTGCCTCCGCTGCCCCCTCTTCTCTTTCCTTAACAGCAAGGAATTTCATGGTGTTGTTGGGTTTGAGGGATTTTGTTTCCTTTTTTTTGGTCTCTTTTTCTCATTTTTGTACCACCTTCCTTTTGGAAGCTTCCTTCTTACTTAGGGGCTGGGAAGTCTTCTTTCTGCCTGCAGATCCTCAGGCGTAAGCTCTGGCTGAAGGGAATGTAGGATGGTTGTTATTTTATATATATGCAGCTAAAAATACTCATAGACTGTGATGAGAATGACTCTTAACAAGATAGACATCCACAGTGGTGTGGCTTCTGCTTTTATAAAAAAGTTGAGAGGAGTTTTCAAGTACCTCAGAGAGTCAAGATGTTGTTTATGATAATGGAAGGACCTCCTTGAGTGAGGTCCCTGAGACCAAGCAGAAACATGAGCCCGGCTGAGTGCTTGCTTGTTTCTAAGTGATGTTAGCTAGTTGACTAGAAGCAAAGGGAAGGCATCCCTGGGCCCTCAGTGGTAGAAAGAAGGACAAGGAGATGACTTGGGGAGGGAAGTCCCTACACTGCTTCATGAGCTAGCCCAGAGAGGGCACTCAGTGCCGAACAAGCAAGGCCTGGGCACAATTTTCATTCAACTTACTGTAATTCTTTTCAATCGGGTACAATGTAATTCAATCCATTCATTCATTCATTTGCTCAATCTATTACAAACCATATGGGATCCAGACACATGCTAATCAGAGCTGGTATTTACTGATTACTTACTATGTACCAGGCACTCCAGTATTCTCTCCTGGACAATCCCATGAACAGAGGAGCCTGGTGGGTTACAGTCCACAGGGTCGCAAAGAGTCAGACAGGACTGAGCGACTAAGCATTCATGCACACACCAGACACTATTTTAAATGCTTTACACTGAATCCTCAGTGTCACCCTATGAGATAGGTACCATTTTAAAAAAATAATAATTTTATTTATTTACTTTCGGCTGTGCTGGGTCTTTGCTGCTGCGAAGACTTTTCTCTAGGTGCGGCAAGTGGGGGCTACTCTCTAGTTTCGGTGCTTGGGTTTCTTGCTGCAGTGGCTTCTCTGGTGGAGCGCAGGCTCTAGGGTGCTCTGGCTTCAGTAGCTGTGGTTCCCAGGCTCTAGAGCACAGGCTCAGTAGTTGTGGTGCAGGGGTTCCAAGGCATGTAGGATCTTCTCAGATCAGGAATCGAACCATGTCTCCTGCATTGGCAGGCAGATTCTTTAGAGACAGGTACTATTATGATCTCCATTTTTCATAGGAGGAGATTAGGCACTTGGACATGGAGCGATTTGCCCAAGACTTCAGCTAGCAATAGCAGAGCAGTTTTAAATTTTGCTGTTGTTGTTCAGTTGCTAAGTCGTGTCTCACTTTTTTGCAACCCCTTGGACTGTAGCCCATCAAGCTCCTCTGTCCATGAGATTTCCCAGGCAAGAATATTGACTAGGTTGCCATTTCCTTCTCCAAGGGATCTTCCAGACCCAGGGATTGAACTTGAATCTCCTGGATTGGCAAGCAGATTCTTTACCACTGAGCCATCAGGGAAGTCCTTGGTTTAAAGTTAAGTAGCCTTATATTTCGGAGAAGGCAATGGCAACCCACTCCAGTACTCTTGCCTGGAAAATCCCATGGATGGAGGACCCTGGTAGGCTGCAGACCATGGGGTTGCTAAGAGTCAGAAACGACTGAGTGACTTCACTTTCACTTTTCACTTTCATGCATTGGAGAAGGAAATAGCAACTGACTCCAGTGTTCTTGCCTGGAGAATCCCAGGGATGGGGGAGCCTGGTTGGGCTGCCGTCTATGGGGTCGCACAGAGTCGGACACGACTGAGGCAACTTAGCAGCAGCAGCAGCCTTATATTTGGGCTTCTCTGGTGCTTAGACAGAAAAGAATCCGACTGCAAGGTGGGAGACCTGGGTTCGATCCCTGGGTTGGGAAGATCCCCTGGAAGAGGGCATGGCAACTCACTCCAGTATTCTTGCCTGGAGAATTCCTATGGACAGAGGAGCCTGGCGGGCTTACAGTCCATGGGGTCGCAGAGTCGGCCACGACTAAGCGACCAAGCACAGCACAGCACAGCCTTATATTTAAAATAGAAAAGCAACAAAGACCTGCACAGGGAATTCTGCTCAGTTTTCTACAGTAACCTAAATGGGAAAAGAATTTTAAAAGGAATGGACCCACGTATATGTATAATTTAATTGCTTTGCTGTACATCTGAAATGAACACAATATTGTTAATCAACTATGCTCCAGTATAAAATAAAAATTAAAAAATCAAATAGATTCAATAAAACTAAATTAAGGGGAAAAGATAAACTTAAGCAGCCTAGTTTGAATTTCCGTGCACTTAACCATGATGCTTCACAGCCCCATTTTACAGTCAGGTTGAGTCTCTTGTCATATAATCAGTAGGCATAGGAGCCAATATTTCAACTTTGTAGTTTGGATCCAGTTTCTTTACCCCTAGGCTGTGCTGCTAACATAGACATAAGTGTCCTTAGAAGCTCACGCCCTATGGCAGCACAGAGGAGGGCCCACAACCCAGGCGGGGAGACGGGGGTGCCAGGAAAGGCCTCTGGAGGGAAGTGACTACCCAGCTGGGCCTCAGAGGCTCATATGAAAAGGGAGGGTCTCGAGCACAGCAGGAACCATTGTGTTCATCAGACTGGACCAGGCTGGAGTTTAACCCTATAGTGCTGTCGAAGCGTAAAGAGGGAAGCAGTGGGTGGACCCATTCCCTTGAGTAAGCAGGCTGCCCTTCATTCTCTTGATCTATTAGGAAGCAGGAGTGTGATCAGTTTGGGTTTGGTTATGGAGAAAGCCATTCCAGGACTGGCATGGGGATGGGGAAGGGGCCTGACTTGAGGTGGAAGCCAGTGTGGGGACTGTAGTGTTGTATGGACTGAGGGGCTTCAAATTTTTCAAGCATGCCCCGTATTTCTATGTTCTATTTAAATCCTGCTGCAGTAATACATTTTGCACATTATCATAGATGTACTTAAATTAGAAAATTGGAAAGAAAAAAGGAAATAGAAAATATTTTCAAATGACTGATTGTGATGGTGTCAGTCACTCCAGGCAGGGTCCATTGTTACCGTGAATGATAGTGGATGGCAACTGATTCCTCAGGGTCTTCTAGATAATTTCAAATTATCTCGCTTGACTTCTTGTCAGATGTGATTAGATGGGGTTTTTTCTTTAACTCTGAATGTGACTGACGGACAGCGTGCACAAGAAGTTTCCTTCTACCCTGTTTCCGCGCTTGCCTGACATTATTCTTTTGCCTTCAATCTGTGGTTTTTGGCAGTTGTTTGAGCTGTTAGTCCATTTTGTGAAGGTTGCTGCTGCTACTGCTACTGCTGCTAAGTCGCTTCGGTCGTGTCGGACTCTGTGCGACCCCATAGACGGCAGCCCACCAGGCTCCCCCGTCCCTGGGATTCTCCAGGCAAGAACACTGGAGTGGGTTGCCATTTCCTTCTCCAATGCGTGAAAGTGAAAAGTGAAAGTGAAGTCGCTCAGTCGTGTCTGACTCTTAGCGACCCCATGGACTGCAGCCTACCAGGCTCCTCTGTCCATGGGATTTTTCAGGCAAGAGTACTGGAGTGGGGTGCCATCCGCTTCTCCGAGTTTGTGAAGGTTAGTTGAGTTAAAACTAGATAGCAATCTGTCAATCTACTTAATCTAATCCAGTCCACGTAAACTATAATAAGTCATTTAAACCAGCCAACTCTAAAAAAAGACAATTTTGAGACAACCTGGAAATCTGAATAAAATGTGAGTATTATGTAACACACAGGCATTATTGTGAGTTTTGTTAGGTGTGATAATAGCATAGTGGGTGGTTTTAAACCTATTTAGAAGTAGGTTTAACAATTTAACAAATAATGAGCCCTATTTGTTAGAGAGGCATCCTGGAAATAGAACAATGTCTGGGATCTGTTTCATGCCAAAAAGAAGAAGAAAAAGGAGAAAGAGGTAGGGAAGGAAGAGGGGGAAGGCGGAGGGGGGAGGGGGAAGAAGGAGATGGAGAAGGAGAAGGAGGGGAAGAAAAAAGAAAGGCTAAGGAAGGAAACAGGTGGAGAAGGATAATAAAAACGAGATTGAATGGGATTAACACACAACTACATATAAAATAGATAATCCACAAGACCTACTGGTTTAGCACAGGGAACTCTACTCAATAGTCTGTGTTAATCTCTATGGGAAAAGAATCTGAAAAAAGAATGGATGTATGTATGTGTGCAACTGAATCACTTTGCTGCACACGTGAAACTAACACAAGAAAAGAAGAAAGGAAGAAAACAAGGGGAGAAGGATAATTAAAAACAAGCCTGACCCCATGTGACAGTCATCAAAGCCGGGAATGGGTACGTGATGTTCACCATGCTCCTCACTCTGTTTTTGTGTATGCTTAAAATTTCCCATAATAAAGCTGTCAGTTAAGCAAAACAAAACCCTGTCATTAGTCGCAACAAGATGAATATGGAGAAATACATGTCACCCCCCCATTCAGGGGCCTAATATTCCCTCAGGACACCTTCCAAAGCTAGGGTACTGAGCTGAGATCCTAAGCAAGTCAGAGGAGGCTCCTGGATTCATCTGAACATTAAATGCTTGCAGAGTTGCAAAACTGACCAAGTGCCTTTAGGGGGAGAAGAGCCTAGATCAGTGGTCCTTAAATGTGGTCCCCAGACCAGCCACCTCAGCATCCCCTAAGAAATACCTGGGCCCCCATCCATACCTACTGATCCAAAACTCAAGGGTGGGGCCCAGCAATCTATGTTTTACCAAGCCCTAATTGACTCAAACACACAGAAGTTTGAGGACTGCTGGAGCTAGGCTGATTCACATCTCTGCTTCACTTCCTCTTCTTAGCTGTGAGACCTTGGGCAAATCACTCAATCTCTCTCTGCCTCTGGCACACGACGATAGTACTTACTAAGTTGTTGAAACGCTTGAAAAAATGAACACATAGGAAAACTGATAGAGTATTAGCTTTGAACTTCCCTTGCAGTCCAGTGGTTAAGACTCCATGTTTCCAATGCAGCGGGCTTGGGTTGGATACCTGGTCAAGAAACTAAGATCCCACGTGCCAAAAAGCACTGCCAAAAAAAAAAAAAAAAAAAAGTATTAGCTTTTTATTATGAATAAACTTTAATTTCTTAAATGTTTTAGAAAAAATGAGTAGAAATAGCAGTGCTAATATCTCTTCTTCTGGCAGCCCCTACGGATTGTCTAGAGAATTTTCTGAGGGGTGTGAACCCTACTCTGATGACCACTGGCCTGGTTGACCTGTGATGAGGTCAAATGGGCAGGGGCGGTAAAGGAGAAGCAAAGAGTCAGATTCAAGAGTTATTTAGGAGACAAAATTGGCTGTTCTTGGAGAAAACGAGAGAGGAGTCAAGGATGGCTTCAGATGTGTGATTGGCAGATGGAGGTGCCCATTTCTGAGATGGGAGGCACAAGTGGAGGGGCAGATTGTGGGATAAATGAACAATGATATGTTCATTCTGGGCTTGGGATTGAGGTGCCAGTGAGATGCCAGGGGAAAGCAATTGTATCCATTATCTCTTGCTGCATGACAAACCACCCCCAACCTTAGTGGCTCAAAATAGTAATCATCTAATTTGCTCTGGATCATGATTCTGTGGTTCAGCAATTTCAGCTGTACTGTGGTTACACAGGTCTGTCAATTTCACCTAGGGTCACCATGCATCTCCGGGGCTTCCCTGGTAGCTCAGCCAGTGAAAGACTCCACCTTCAATGCGGGAGGCTGGGGTTCGATCCCTGGGTCGGGAAGACCCCCTAGAGAAGGCAATGGCAACCCATTCCAGTATTCTTGCCTGGAGAATTCCATGGACAGAGAAGCCTGGCAGGCCCATGGGGTCACATAGAGTAAGACACGACTGAGCAGCTAAGCATCCATGCACATACCGTACATCTCCAGCTTGGAGCTTTGACTGGGGCGGACAGTCTCTGATAGCCTCATTTGCATGTTTGTCGGGTGATGCTGGCTGGACGCTTAGCCCATGTGGTTCCAGCAAACTAGCTCAGATTTTCACATGGCAGCAGAGGAATTACAGCAGTAAGAGAGGGCAAGACCCACTGCACAGGCGCTTTTCAACCCTCTGCTTGTATTGTGTTTGGTGATGTCCCATTAGCCAAAGCCAGTCACAAAGCTTAGCTCAGGTGGGAGGGGTCTATACTGGAAGGCATGACTCATTGGGGCCCATTACTGTGACCATTTGTCACATAGAGCCTGCTTGAATGCTGCCAGACTGGGGGACCATCCTGGGCCCTGCACTGTGGCTACCACCCAGTTACCCCCATACTCCTTAGAAGCAGGAAGGAGAGCTATTAAAAGACAAGAAGGGCTTTGCCAATGACGTGTACTGACGTCATCGGCACTCAATGTACACTGTACATGCTTCAGTCGTGTCTGATTCTTTGCGACCCCATGAACTGTAGCCTGCCAAGCTCCTCTGTCCGTGGGATTTTTCAGGCAAGAATACTGGAATGGGTTGCCATTTCCTCCTCCAGGGGATCTTCCTGGCCCAGGGATGGAACCAGCATCTCTTGTGTCTCCTGCATTGGCGGGCGGATTCTTTACCACTGTGCCACCTGAGGAGCCCACATCTTAGCCTTCATGGCCCTGTTGATTGGGAAACCTCTTTTTCTTTTCCCAGACTGCTGTAGGGGTAAGGGTAGGGTGGGAGATTGTGGGGGAGGGGAAGGAAGCATGAGGCTCCATGGATGGTTCCAGACCAAGGCTGCAGAGGTACCGTGCGAAGTCGGTGGTGGGGAGCAGACTGTGGAGGTCCAGCCCAGAGTCCGAGGAACAGAAGCCAGGCCTGGCTTCGGGGCTGATGAAGTGTCTGCAGGTCAGAGGGAGGTGGAAGGGTGTGTGGGGAACGGTGGAGACTCCCAGGGGCAGCCAGGCTGAAGGAGTGGGAACAGTCTTGTCCAAAGACACAGCTAACAAGTGGCAAGTCCAAGATAATTTATAGTCCCTAACATTTACCATGCACCAGTGCTAGGCTAAGCGATTCACAGGAGCCAAGGAACTCACTACTAACAGCAAACCTCTGAGCAGGTGCCATTATTTCAGACCACTTTACAGACTAGGAAGCGGGGGACACGGAGGTTGAACCAGGCTCTGAACTCTGACAGCCAGACTCAGAGGCCCACACTCAAATTTGACACTAAGGAGAGTGAAGGATGGAGGGGAGGCAGGAAGGTATAGTGATTAAACCCAGAGCCAGGATTCAGGTCTGCCAGCACCATTTGCTAGCTGTGTGACCTGAGCTAATTCCAGCAGCTCTCTTTGCCTCCCTTTCCCCAGCTGTAGAATGGGGATAATCAAAGGTACCTCCTGCATGGGCTTGTCATGGTCTAAGGCTGGCTGGCACTTGGAAGAGTGCCTAGTTTGTGGAGGGCATGGTATATGTGCCCGCTGTTACAATGATGTTGATTATTGCCCTACAGGACTCCCAGGTTAGACTGGCTCCAAGTTGAGGGACTTGCATAAACTTCTCTGGAAGGCCCACCTTAGATCGTGTGTAAAGCCCCTGGAGCGATCCTCTCCTTATCAGCCCTGGACACCTTAGGTCCATTATCTTATCAGACCAGCAGCTCATGCAGGGCACAGCACAGGCTCTGAGAGGTGGAGGCTGATACCAGTGGGGACGATGCCCTGAGCTGGGACCCAGCGTTGAAGCTGGGATACAGTTGTGAGACATGGGAGGAGCGGGGGTGGACCAGAGCCCTGCGAGGCTGGGAGAGGAAGTGGGAGGATGCAGGGGGTGAGAGTAGAGGGACTCTGAACGCAAACGTGATTTACTGACCAGTTTGGGGTGAATAGCTTTGTCAACAGCTCCAAGAAACTGCCACCCTCATTTTATCCCCCTGGCTGAAGTACAAGCCCAAGCCCACCCGCCCCCCAGGGACAGTGTGGGGTCGTAGGAGGAGAGTTCTGAGCTCTGTACTTGCAGCAGGCATGGCAGCTGTGCCTGATAAAGCCCCCAGCCAAGAGCCTCTGACTTTTTATCTTCAGAGCCCCATGGACCGCAGCCTACCATACCAGGCTCCTCCATCCATGCGATTTTCCAGGCAAGAGTACTGGAGTGGGCTGCCATTTCCTTCTCCAGGGGATCTTCCCAATCCAGGGATTGAACCCGGGTCTCCTGCCTTGCACACAGGCACTTTACCATCTGAACCACCAGGGAAGCCCTCTTCAGAGCCCCACCTCTGACCTAATCCTGGTTCCCTGCCCTTCCCACATGCTGCCCCCTGAATACACCAGAGCGGTGAGGTCCCTAGAGAGTATCAAGTCTAACTCCCATGAGCTACAGATAGGGAAACTGAGGCTCAAAGAAGGCATGGGACTTGCCTTAGGTCCCTTAGTGAGGTGTGGGCAATCAAGAGCAAGAGACAGCCGAGCACTGAGGGGAGGGCACTGCTCCAGAGCCCAGAGCTTGGCTCTGCTGCAGACATGCTGTGTGCTCTTGAGGAAGTCACAAGCTGTCTCTGGATCCCTTCTGTAGAATGAGAGGAAAATGGAAGGGTTCCCCTACTCATGGAATCTTCAGTAAGTCTGGACCCTTTGCATATAGCATTTCTGCAAAATGGGGGAACTGTTGTTTTTTTTAACAGCAGTTTTTAAGGAAATATTAAATTTGCATATCTAGAAACAGGGCACTCAGAGCTGGTACACTGGGACACCCCAGAAGGATGGGATGGGATGGGGATGGAGGTGGGAAGGGGTTCGGGATGGGGGACACATGTACACCCATGGCTGACTCATGTCAATGTATGGCAAAAACCACCACAATATTGTAAAGTAATTAGCCTCCAGTTAAAATAAGTTAATTAATTTTTTAAACAGAATTTGCATACCTAAAGTGGAGTGTGATGTCTCCAATTGGCCACAGGCCTCACTACTCCCCAATATACACTATGACCTTCATTACGTAGTTTCCTGCTCAGCTCCTGGAGGAATTCCAGCAGTCCCAAGAGGAGCCCCTATACAAAATGTGCCCATTCCACCGCCATTCCTAAGGGGATGTGAGCAGGAGACTGAAACATTGCCTCCCTTCCCTCTCCCTTATGTCAGAGAAGGTGCAAGAAGTCAGATCCTCTTGATGGTCCACTTCTCGCCCACTCCACAAGTCCCCAGATCCCATGGAGATGCCTGGGTCCCCTGTAATCAGGTTGACCTGGGATTATTATCCACCCAAGTCCTGTGTGCAAGACCCTAGCTACCTGTATTTTTCAATGGAAGTAAATTTCAATGTAAGTTGAAGAGGCTTTGGAGAGCTCTGGAAAGAAGAATTTCCTTGTTGCTATCAGACCCAAGGCTGGAGACCAGGTGACTTCTTACTGCTGTGAAGGTGATGATGGTGCTGATGGTGAATAGCCGCTATTTACTGAGCTTTCTCCATGTGCCAGGGACAGTGCCAAGCTCTTGAACAAAACATTACTTCCTTTGGATTTCCCAGTACCCTCTGAGCGGGGATAATTGCCCTTATTTAGCTGATGAGGAGAGTAAGCAACCCAAAGGCCATGCAGCTAAGAAGCTGAAACATACAAATTGCCATTCTCATAGGTCAAATGGTCAGATATTGGCAATTTAATATGATTTAACCTAATAGAGAATGATAGAGTTGGGGTCAGACAGAATTGTCTGACCTCAAAGCACAGGCTTTTTTTAAGAAAAAATTACTTACTCTCTTCATAACAGTTGTAGACAATTTTAACGCTAAAATTTTTTTAAAAAATAGAACTCTTCTAAACCCAGAGATAATCTCCGTGGGGGCGGGGAGCAGGGGGCGGAATTCCTTTAAGACTTCTCTCCAGGCATTTGCACACATGTGAACTTAGTTGGTGTTTGTTGATAAAATAGTCTTTACTATTCTGGAGCAATTACGTGTATTATACCATTTGATTCTGGCAACCTGATGAGGGAGGTATAATTATTTTTGCCACTTAACAGAAGAGAAAACCAAGAGGGCAGATAGTGTGGTAACTCAAGGCACAGGCTCTAGAGCAGACTCTCTAGGCTGAAATCCCAACTCTATTGGCTGGAGCAAATGATAACTCCTCTATGCCTCAGTTTTCACATCTGCAAAATGGTGATAATAACAGCACCCGCAGTGAAGGACGCTTGTGAGAACTAAATGAGATAGTTAACGTGAAGTGGTTTAAACAGCGTTGGCATTTGGCAAACATTTAGTAAGTGTAGGCGATTATTGAAGCTCAGAGATGTTAAATAGCTAGATTAAACCACACAGCTGGATAGTGCCAGAGCCCTGATAGAACCCCAAGCTTATCTAGTTTCAGAGCCCAAACCGTTACCCATTTTGCAAAGTTGGAGCCGATTCAAAGCATCCGCCCTTTCCTCTTCCTGGTCCCCTCCGGAACACCAGCTAAGTCCCTCTCGCCCATCTGCCATGGCAGCCACCGCACAAAGTCTGAGGCTGGGAAAGGGAGGATCACGCAGGTGGTCCTGGTGCTTTCCGATGGCCCCGCAGGTCCCCTTCAGAAGGAGTCAAAGGAGAGAGCTGTTTTTTGTAAGGATAATTTGGTTCTTGCCTGTGAACCTCTAGACCTACTACTGCCCCTTCTTTTCTGAATGACCTGAGCTAAGTCACCAAATTATGTGGCCTTATTTTCGCTTACACATGATCAGGAGGTTAAACCTGATTCTCAAAAAGCAAGAGGTCAGTACCTTTACTGAGTGTCAGCTATGTGCCGAGGACAGGTCCTGACTCCCCACGCACGTTCATATTATTGTGTTTAGTAATAACAATAATTGCTACCTTTGCTGAACACTCACTGTGGGCCAGGCTCTGTGTTAGCTCAGTCATTCCTTCCCTCAACCCTGTATGTGTTATCCCCACTATTCAGATAAGAAAACTGAGGCTTAAAGAGGGGAAGTAACTTGACCAAGCTCTCTTCAATGATCCTTAATGCCCCTTTCAGCTGCCGTTCCATAAAACTCTAACACAACCCTCCACCTTGTCTGCTTCTCTTCCTCCTTCTTGGACTCTTTACCCTGAGCAGCATTCCAGGATGTGTTCATCATGGCAACCTTTGGCTTCGGCTTCCTCAATACTTCTTTGCGGAGACATTGCTGGAGCAGCATAGCCTTCAATCTCTTTCTGCTGGTCCTCGGGGTGCAGCTGGCAGCCCTGCTGGATGGCTTCCTGACCCAACTCTCCCTTAGGAAGATGGTCATCGATATGTCCAGGTAACTAGATGGCTGCTGGATCACTTCTGGGTTCTTGGGGGTCTGGGGTTCAAGAGAGCAGATTCTAGAAGTGCTAGGATGTCTCTTTCTAGCGCCAACGCCATGCAATATTCAGGACTTACTTAAACTAACAAGTCATACATTGTCTAAAATTCATGTTTAACTGGCATCCTCTATTTAATATGACAACCCTCCTCTATGGCATCACAAGAGACCCAGATCTACAGCCCTCCTTGTATCCTTTCTTTCTTTTTTTATTGATTTTGAAAACTTATAGAGTGAATATTAGTTCAAAGAAAAAAATAATAGAGATTAGACAAAAAGAAAGAAATCTCACACTCAGAAAGGTAGTCTCTTGAAAAGAAGAAAGTACCTTCAGTCTTCAAATGCTGGTGGACAAGAAATAGCCATGCCTTTAGTTTCTTTAAATTAACTTTGATCTATTTAGATGCCTTTAGAAGAACTAGCAAAATTAACCTGTGTTGCTAGATGTCAGAATAATGGTTACCTGAGGTGGTTCTTGATTAGGAAAAGGCTCAAAAGAAACTTACGGGGTGCAATAAACATCCTCTTGGGCTTCCCTGGTGGCTCAGTGTTAAAGAATCCGCCTACCAATGCAGGAGAGGCAGTTTCAATCCCTGGGTCAGAAAGATCCCCTGGAGAAGGGAAATGGCAACCCACTCCAGTATTCATGCCTGGAAAATCCCATGGACAGAGGAGCCTGGTGGGCTACAGTCTGTGGGGTCACAAAGGAGTCAGACACGACCTAGCGACTAAATAACAAAAACGTTCTCTATGCATTCTGGGTGGTGGTTACACGAGAGTGTATATGTGCATATACGCCCGGTGCTACATGCTCAGTCATGGCCCTGTGACCCCACAGACTATAGCCAGCCAGGCTCCTCTGTCCATGGGATTTTCCAGGCACAAATACTGGAATGGTTTGCCATTTCCTCCTCCAGGGGATCTTCCCTGACCCAGGAACTGAACCCACATCTTGTGTGTCTCCTGCATTGGCAGGCGGATTCTTTACTACTGAGCCCCTGGAAAGCCCATATACGCACATATACACATCCATAAAGTTGTACAAATCTGCAGAAATAAGTCATTCACAGTCAATAGGAGGAACAAGGTAAAAAAAAATGTTTTTAATTGTTTTTTGGTTTTATCCAGTTCTGAAACTTTTTATTGCCCACATGATGGTAAATCCCATCTCAAGTATCTGGGGACCACATCACCTTACAAGGCCATTCTACCCTCCCCTCTGATACCCTGCTAAAACTCTGGGCACTACTGTCAAACACCTCTCTATGAGCCAGGCTCTGTGCTGGGCACTTCACAAACATTATTTGTTTAACTCTCTCATGGAGGGGTCTGACGTGGTGTACCGTCAAGGAATGAGATGCTCAGAGCTCACAAGACACTTGCCTAGGGTCACACAGCTAAGTGGTAGAAGTGGCTTCAGTTTTCATTCTGTAGCCTTTCCCACACACTGCAAAGTGGCCATGATAAGAAACACAGTCTAGCCAGCTCCCCATTGGCCCTGAAAATAACTCTCCACCTTTTTTTCTTTTTTAATTCGGGCTTCTTTTATTAAAAAAAAAATTTTTTTCCCCATTTTTTGGCCACGATGATTTTTGGCCTACAAGATCCTAGCTCCCCAGCCAGGGATGGAGCCCTCACTGCCTTCACTGGCAGTGTGGAGTCTTAACCCCTGGACTGCCAGGGAAGTCCCCTCCACGTTTTTTCTTTTAAACCATTTTAGAGCTGATCCCCAGGGGGAATCTATAACCCCACCCCCACCCCAGCAAGCACCCGGGGAGTGACAAAGGGCGTTCTGGGGGAGCCTGACAGGGTGGTCCTGCAGGGTTTCTGCAGCCTTGGCTCAAGTCACACAAGCCTTTGGGCTCCCGCACCTGAGTCTCCAGGCATCTCCCGTCTGCCCCTTCTTCTGACGTCCTGCCTGCAGGAATCTGTTTGCTCTTGATTCAATCTGGAAAGACAAGAAGAGGCCGTTTACCACCTGAGTGAACACCCCTGCCCCGCCCTGACTGCTCGGATCCTCCTGGCAGTGACCCCCAACGGGACCGGCTTCACAGAATTGAACAATGGGCTCCTTTCTGACCTTTCCTGCTCTGACTGGGGTGGTGGGCGGTGCCCAGGGCTGCCTCCCAGCCGGGCCCTCTCCCTCTCCCTGTCCTGAGGCCTCACCCACCGGTGCAGACTGACTTGACTCTAAATCGGTTCTGCCTTGAGTCATCGATGACCAGTCCCTTCAGGACAGGGGCCTGTCTTATTCACTCTTCTCCTCCTTTGTTTTCCTCACACAGTAAGGACTTAGTAATTGGTTATTGGAACAAAGATGAAAATGCAAAAGAACCCTAATATATGTGATGTTTTTAATGCTGTACATTGAGGGCCTATCATAGCAATAACTAGCTCCTGACTGTGTTTGACTCACTTTGCCCTCCCAACAGCTCCAAAGGCCTTGCCTCTACATTTACAGATGAGGACATGGAAACAGTGTGGTTAAGGCATTTGCCCAAGGCCACACAGCCAGGAAGTGGCTGAGTCAGGACTCCAGCCTTGGCAGCCTGGAGAGAGATTGTCCTAAGCACTGCAGTTCACTGTCTCAACACCGCCCCCATCCCTGGGGTCTGAAATCCTGCCACTGGCACAGAATCTCTTGAATTAGTCCTTTGCCAATGAAATGAGCTCTGGGAGTTGGTGATGGACAGAGAATCCTGGCGTGCTGTAGTCCCCGGGGTCGCGAAGAGTCGGACATGGTCGAGTGACTGAACTGAACTGAATGAAATGAGTGTTCACCAGGAAGATAACATGGTCAGCCACAATGAAACACTGAGTGACCCATTATTTCCAATAATTCCTGGTCCCTCTGAGACGTTTTCCCCATACCCTTTGCCCTCCTCTGGCCTTTCTTCCAAAATCTTTGAGCCTTCAGCAGGACACTACTTTGGCAGCAAACAGTGGGAAGGCTGTGTCCAAACTTCAGAGCCCAGGCTTTGGATCCAGGCCGGCTGGGTGGGCTTGAACCTTGTGTTTGTCATTAACTAGCTGTGTGGCCATTACCAAAACAGTCACCTCGATTAGTCTCAATGTCCTGACCTGTTAAATGGATGTACTGGATGGTACCTAGCACCATCGCTTTACAGAGGATTACCTGGAGGATTTAAATTTAAATGAGATGATGTACTTGCAAGACTATTACCCATAATGCTCAACAGACGATGATGGTGATGATGGTGGCAGTGGTGGTAGCATCATCATCAACTCCTAGGGGGAAAGGTGGTCTCAGCAAGGTGCACAGAGGAGGGTGGGTTGGCTTAACCACCATGGATTGTCCACTTTGGTACCACCTCCCCCAGGAAGCCCTCCCTGATGAGTCCAGTTCCTAGTGCTCTCTTCCTCCAATGAACCCCTCTTGCCTCGTGGTATCACATGCCATGCTTGACTCTTTGCGACTCCATGGACTATAGCCTGCCAAGCTCCTCTGTCCATGGGATTCTCCAGGCAAGAATACTGGAGTGGGTTGCCATGCCCTTCTCCAGGGGATCTTCCCAACCCAGGGATCGAACCTGAGAGTCTCCTGCAGCTCCTGCATTGCAGGCATGTTCTTTACCTATTGAGCCACTTCGGAAGCTGCGTGATATCACAGATCGTCTTAATTGACAGGGTCGTGATGTCCTCTTTGTCTCTGCAGGCCAGTCGTAAGTGCCCTGAAAACAGAAGCTGTTTTCTCCTTCCAAATCCCCACACTAAGCTTGCTCACTTGTCAAGGGAAGGAAAGAGTCAGTAATAACACTGAGTTAGTTCTTTGTGCCCGGAGAAGGCAATGGCACCCCACTCCAGTACTCTTGCCTGGAAAATCCCATGGATGGAGGAGCCTGGTGGGCCACAGTCCATGGGGTCGCTAAGAGTTGGACACGACTGAGCTACTTCACTTTCACTTTTCACTTTCATGCATTGGAGAAGGAAATGGCAACCCACTCCAGTGTTCTTGCCTGGAGAATCCCAGAGACGGGGGAGCCTGGTGGGCTGCCGTCTATGGGGTCACACAGAGTCGGACACGACTGAAGCGACTTAGCAGCAGCAGCAGTTCTTTGTGCCAGTCCTGGTGTGCTCCACACACGGGCATGACCATTCCTTCTAATCCCTCACCCCGCTTTCATGAGATAAGTATTACCATCATTCTTATTTTACAGATGAAGAAACAGGCTCAGTGAGATTAAATAGCTAAAGTAGAAAAGCTGGAACTGGAAGCCAGACTTGTCCTTCTTCTAAACCCAGTCTTTTTTCCACTACAAGGAGAGGGAGAGATGAGGATTCAGTTCAGTTCAGTTCAGTCGCTCTGTCGTGTCCAACTCTCTGGGACCCTATGGACTGCAGCACAGCCAGGCTTCCCTGTCCAAAGCGGTGCCTGCATCACCGGAGGAATGGCAGGTGAAGAGCGCCCTCTATTGAGCATCTGTGTGTGATGACGGCAGAAGAGAAGCCCAGGGCAGAATCCTAGCAGTCAGATGTTCCTATGAGAACCTCAGCGCATCTTTAGTTTGGAAGAGTGTGTCCAGATCAATCTCTCAACGTGTGGCTGCCACCCTGATGGAAGAAGAGAATGAAAGAGATTCCAGACCGGGCAGCATCCATCCCCATGAGAGTAGAAATGTTGTGTGTTTGCTCTCCTGTTCTGTCCCCAATTTCTTGAAAAGTGTCAGGCAGAGAGTAGGTCCTCAACAAGTGTTTGTTGAATAAATGAATGAATGAACTAGAGGCATTGTTCCTTCTCTGTCATCCCTGTCTTGCCCATTCTCCCCAGTATTCAGAGAGCCACCATGATCGCTACATCTGTGCTGATCTCCGCGGGTGTCGTCCTGGGGAAGGTCAACCTGTTGCAGCTGGTGATTATGACGCTGATAGAGGTGACAGCCTTCAGTGCCACGAGGCTGGTCAGCATAAGCTACCTCGATGTGAGTCCTGGTGATGTGAAGAGGGACCTCTGGGATAAGGAATGAGCAGGTGGAAGGGGAGGGCTCCATCTCCATTTGATAAAGCTTCTGTGATGAAAAAAAAAATTAGAGACAGGCCAAAATGGGGTTGCAAAAGTGTGGTGTCTGCTCAACATTTAAACACACTGAGCAAATGCTATGGAAGGGGGTTCCCACAATAAAAACACGGCTGTCAAGGAAAGAGGTCAGTTCCTCACCATAGGCAGCGCATTATAAGCCTTCTCCTGCTTTGTTATGGTCCTCATGGTGGTTGTTTTAGAAAGCCACATTAAGTAAAAGTCATCTCCTCTCTTCTCTGCAATGTGTTAGTTTAGCTGGTTCAGGGAAGGGTTTAGCATTGATTTTGAGAGTTCATGTCTTCTTAAAAACTTCATTTCAGCCTGGGCTTCTTTTGTGGAAGGACTCGGGGGAAACCAGAGCCATAAACCAGAGCTGTTTCAGCTCGGACACAACTCAAGAAATGAGAATTCCAATTTGACAATTGCCATATGTGGTTTTTATATTCCTGGGAGACCTCAAAGAGATTAAAAATGCAAGATCTCTTCCACAGACTTACATTTTTACATGTGACTAAGTGTTCCTTACTTTTTCATTCATTCATTTCACAAATATTTGTTCTGAGCCTGTTCTGTACCAGGCAGTGGGAAAATGTGACTGTCATGGAACTTCCTTGTTTATTGGCAGAGGGAAAGACTGCCAATAATCAATAAAATAGGCAAAAGAGATAGCATGTTGAAAGTGAAAGTATTAGTCGCTGTCATGTCCAATTCTTTTGACCCCATGGACTGTAGCCTGCCAGGCTCCTCTGTCCATGGAATTCTCCAGGCAAGAATAATGGAGTGGGTTACAAGTTCCCTGGGTCAGGGGAACTCCCCAACCCAAGGACTGAACCCACATCTCTTATGTCTCCTGTATTGCATGCAGGCAGATTCTTTGCCGACTGCTCTATAGCAGGGCTCTATAGC
Organism: Bos indicus; assembly: GCF_029378745.1. Taxonomy (NCBI): domain Eukaryota; kingdom Metazoa; phylum Chordata; class Mammalia; order Artiodactyla; family Bovidae; genus Bos; species Bos indicus. The sequence continues at coordinate 127,374,119 of NC_091761.1, forward strand.
AGGATAGATAGTGATAAGTACAATGGAGGAAAAAACACAATGAAGGAAGAAGATAGGAATAGTTGGGAGAGGGGATAAGGTGTTAGAGAGAGTGGCCAGGGAAGGCTTCATTGGGCAAATAATTTCTGAGTAAAGAGCAGGTGGCAGCAGGTGTGCAAGTCACGTGGGTATCTGAGGACAGGGGCAGATCAAGGGCAGAGCTGTGGGAGTGGTCTGCATCTTTCAAGAGTAGGATCTTATTACTGACACTATTCCTTTTAATTTTTTATTTTATTGTTATTCTTTTTTGGCTGCATCATGCCATGTGGAACTTCCCTAGCAAGGGGGACTAGGAATCTAACCTGTGTTCCCTACAGTGAAAGCATGGAGTCTTAACCACTGAACGACCAGAGAAGTCCACTGCTACATTGTTTAGAATTGTTGGTATATAATGATAATAAGCCTGCAATGCAGGAGATCCATGTTCCATCCCCGGGTCAGGAAGTTCCCCTGGAGAAGCGAATGGCAACCCACTCCAGTATTCTTGCCTGGAGAATTCCATGGACAGAGGAGCCTGGTGGGCTACTGGCCATGGGGTCACAAAGAGCTGGACTTGACTGAGCGGGTAACACTTTCATTTTCAGCTGTAATAAAAAGGAGATGGACTTTTAGTTGCTTTTATTATTGTTTTAAATTCTCAACAGGCAACACATCCCCTTATTGCCTGTACCCAGAATAGAGCACTCCCTCTACTCTGTACTCCAGGCAGTAGAACAGGTGATCCAAAGTGCTGCTGACATGAGAGCATGGCTGTGGCTTTGAGGAAGAGCCAGGGAATGAGCAGGAGGGGAAGTCAGAGGGGTTGTGGGACAGCAGGTCACGCAGAATCCTGTTGGTCATAGTAAGAATGCCTACTTTGATACTGAAGGAGACAGGTGCCATTGGGGGATTCAGAGCAGAAATGTGCCATGAGCTGAGTTAGATTTTAACAGGATCGCTTTGGCTGCTACATGGAGAAGCCAGTTGGGGGACAAGGGTGGAAATAGGGAGACCAGTTAGAAGGTTATCACAACAATTTGGGCAAGTATTGAAGTCGGTTTAAACCAAGGTGGGGGTCACTGGGGCATGGCAGTAAAAATTCTGCCAAATCTGGATATTTTTTTGAAGGCACAGTGGACAGGACTTAACAGTAGCCCACTGAGTTATGAAGGGTTACTAAATTTGATATTTGTGTCAGGGGAGTGTGTAATTTCCTCGGTTCAGTCTTGCCACAGCAAAAATTTGAAGTGACGGACGGACCAGTGTTACAGCTCCATGTTACAGTGTAGTTTTATTTAGAAAGCAAAGGAAAATAATCCTTGAGGGCAGGTCAACCCAAAAGGCAGGAGAAGAAGAGAAGCCCCCTTCCTCCTCCTTTTATATATTTTTTTCTCCTCCCTCTGAGCCTGCCCTATGTAAATTGGGCTAGCCAGGAGGGCTGTTTGTTTAACCTCAGGTCCTCACTCCTTTGTTCTATTTTCACGGGCTTTTCCCTTCTTTGTCTTTTAGCCACCACCATTCTGGACTCCTTTTTCCTATTCTATCTACCTAACATTTGTAAAGCAAAATTAGTACATAGCTTGAATTTTCTGAAGACTTTAGCTTGGTATTATAAAATCTCTGGCAGCTTCATGTTGCAAAGTTTATGTTACTCATACTCCATGCAAAGAGTTGAAATTCTGCCAAAATGCAGCAGTGGGGTACGTGTCCATGTAGCTTTTTCCCCAGGTAAGTGGACTTCGGCCCAAAGCATTCAAAGCCAACCAGAGGGGAGTTCCCTGGCAGTCCAGTGGTTATGACTCAGCTCTTTCACTACTGTGGCCTGGGTTCAGTCCCTGGTCAGGGAACTAAGATCCCACAAGCCGAAAGGTACAGCCAATTAAATAAATAAAGCCAACCAGAAAACTACCAGGAATAAATAAATACACAGCAACTCATGGGGCTCCTCGGAAAGGGGGACTGCTGGGTGGAGTCAGTTTCCTGACTTCAAGTCATGCCTCTTGAATGAAGGCAGAACTTCCTAAATGGAACGCAGGGATTTCCCTGGGAGCAGAGGCTGCTGATGCTCACTGCTTCCACTGGGTTTTGTTGCAGATGAACATGCATGTAAGCATGATGTATATGCACATGTTTGCGGCCTATTTTGGGCTGACTGTGGTCTGCTGCCTCCGGAAGCCTCTGCCCAGCGCATCAGAGGACAAAGATCAGACAGCAACGAGCCCCAGTTTGTTCACCATGCTGGGTGAGGACAAGGTGATGTGGGTGGGCTCAGATCTGGGGTGAGCAGGAGGCTCCAAAAGGGCTCTGCAGAAAAATCTCTCTGCTTTTCCAACTTTCCCTGGGTGTCTGAAGCCCCTTTGTAATGACCCATTTCCTCAAGCAATGTTTGATGAATTCACATCTTTGAAGGAAGCATTCCCCTCTAGGGAACCTCTCTTCATTGATACCCAGAAGAGAGGAGAGACTTGTTACATCTCAGTTTAAATGAGGTTATCCGGGAACTGCCTTGCTGGTCCAGTGGTTAAGAATCTGCCTTACAATCCAAGGGGGTGAGGGTTCAATTGCTGGTTGCTAACCAAGATCCCACATGCCCCAACTAAGACCTGATGCAACCAAAAATAAATTTAAAAATAAATAAATAAGATTAGATTATCCAATCCTTTTGTCCTTAACTTAAAGATAAGAATTAGATGGATGAAAAAAGGCAGACTTGGGAGTGGAGGAAAGAATGGGAGCTGGAAGAGAGAAGTAATAATGTCTAATCTGAAGGGTTTTGGTAGAAGTGATGAACTTAAGGGCTGGGAGAGGCTTAGAGGAAGGAAATCGGCAGTGAGACTGCCAGCAGGCAACTGAACACCAGGCCGTGGGGCCAAGTGGAAGAGTTCCATTAATTTAAAAAAAATAAGCATGTGGCCATCATAGCATCATAGGCTAGAGTCAGGAGGCTTGGGTTTTGGTGATTTCAACTCTCTGGGCCTTACTTTTCCTTGCCCATAAAGTATGTTAGCTGGGCCCTGCCGACTTAAGAATTCAGAGAGGAAACCAGACTTGTCCAAAGTTGGTGAGCAAGAAAGTAACAGAGATGAGACTGGCCAGGTCCGGGAGCCTCCTGTCTGAAGTCCCCCGAGACTGAGGCTTTGGAGCAGGAATACTGGTTCTGGCCACTGACCCTTTCTGGTCCACAGGCACCCTCTTCTTGTGGATATTCTGGCCGAGTTTCAACTCTGCTCTGCTGGAACTTGCAGATGAAAGAAACATGGCCGTGTTCAACACCTACTACGCCCTGGCGGTTAGCACAGTGACCGGCATCTTAATGTCAGCCTTGGCTCACCCTCAAGGGAAGATCAATATGGTGAGGAGAAGGGCTGGCCCTTGGGCAACACTTGGGTCTTCTAGGCCATATTCATTCATTGGCTTCTATTTTGGGGGGCATTTACTCGTGTTCTTTGTCAACATTGGGCTCAGAGTTTTACATAATTCTTAATTCACTTAATTCTTACAATAGCCGTAACAGTAGGTACAATCAAAGGGCTCCCCTGGTGTCTCAGTGGTAAAGAATCTGCCTGCCAATGCCAGAGATGTGGGTTCGATCCCTGAGTTGGGAAGATCCCCTGGAGAAGGAAATGGCAACCCACTCTAGTATTTCTTGCCTGGAAAATCACATGGACAGAGGAGCCTGGGGGCTATAGTCGATGGGGTAGCAAAAGAGTCAGACATGACTCAGCAACTAAACAACAACAGTTACAATCAAAGCCCCCTTTTTCTGGTGACAAAGTTAAAGCCCTGAGTGGCTAAGCATCCAAGGATACATAACAACTAAGTGTGAGCATGGTTAGGATATTGAGTAACTGCTTTCAAGGTAAACGACTCCCGATCAGGGTGACTGCTCCCTGAGCCGGAGACATGGGGTGAGATAAGACCATTGATGAAGTTTCAGCAGGGGGGAGGGGCTGGTTTCAGGATCAGAGATGCAGGGAGGATGTTATAGTGTTGTCTTGCTATCAGCTTACCAAGTAACTTAGATGCTGTCCTCTAGCTTACTTCATTCACCCACAAGCTATTCCTTTGCAGACTCACATCCACAAGGCAGTGCTGGCAGGAGGTGTGGCTGTGGGTGCCCCTTCTTACCTGATCCATGCTCCTTGGCTTGCCATGGTGCTGGGATCTGTGGCTGGGATGATCTCCATCGGGGGATTCAGATACCTGCAGGTAAGGAGCTGGGCGACTGATACCTGCTGCTTTGGCCTTACGCCAAGGTCCAGGCCCCTAGACCGTGGTGGGCCATCACGTATTGCTATGCACTGCATTAGGCGCTGGTTGGCAGCTTCTCAATTTAGGCACTGGTTGGCAGCTTCTCAATTTAGCTTCAGAGCTTGGGTGAGGGACCTGTCCAAGTTGGATGATGCTTTTGCTAAGATCTGGGGAGCAAGTAACAGAACCAATTCAAGCTTGCTCAGGAATAAGGGGGATTTGTTATAAGGCTACTGGGACACCACTGAACCCAAGGATAGGAATGCTGCTGGGAGCCCAGGAATGACTGGCACCAGGGGTGGGAGTGTTGTGGGGAGCCCAAGAAGTTCCTGCTCTTCCTTTTTTGCTTTTCCTGAACACCCGTTCTCTTTTCACTCTTCCTTCCTCTTCTATTCCACATGGTGGAGTGTCATCTTTCTCTTCAAGAAGGCAGCCATGTGAAATTTCTTGGTACCAACCGCAAGTTCTTTGGAGAAGGGATTCATTGGTCTAACTTGGATAATGTGCCCATCTTTGGCAGGGGTGGGAGACAAGGCACATGATGCATATATGGCTTTTGTCCATGAACCATGTGAAGGGATATGGGAAAGGCAGCACCCAAAAGAGGGGTGCTGGGTTGATTATCCAGGTCATCTTCACTTCTGATTGTTTAGTTCGTCTTCTGAGTGGATGGATTTATCCTCCTTCAATATTCAACAGATAAGATCACAATGCTCCATCAGAGCCCATTTGTTACAACACACTTCTAAGAGAAATATTTAAGAACAACAAATCTTCATAGGTTTGAAGACTTGATGGAAGAAGAGGGAATAGATTATTGGTTGACACAAGAAGCTGAATTTGAATGAACCATGGATATTCAGGGAGGCAGTTTCAATCCCAAATAGGGAAGAATTTACCAACAGCTCAATCTGACCACAGACGGAGCAGTCTGCTTTTCATCTCTGAAGTGGAAACACACATCTTTTATCTCCTCTGACTTTGAGGCCCTCTGATGAAAGTAAGATGTGCACAGCCAAACATGTGTCATAGGAATTTCCTAGAAGTCCAGTGGTTCAGACTCCAAACTTTGACTGCCAAGTGCCCGGTTCAGTCCCTGGTTGGGGAACTAAGATCCCTCAAGCTATAAGGTGTGGCCAAAACTCGTGTATCATGAGTTATCATCAGGCTCAGTGTCCATCATTTTCTCTGTGCCTCAAGTTGCTTGATTCTATCACCAGGGGAAGGATTCAAAGATGATTCACTGATTTTTTTTTTCATTCATTTGCTCAACACATTTAACAGACATCCTGTGTCCCAAGCTGTAGTGTAGTGAAGAAAATGGATAAATAAACACAGCACAGTTTAAGAACTGCTGCTGCTGCTGCTAAGTCGCTTCAGTCATGTCCGACTCTGTGCGACCCCATAGACGGCAGCCCATCAGGCTCTAGAGCACATCTAAGCTGGCCTGAGATGGGTCAGGAAATGCTTCCCAGGGCACAGGATGTCTCAGCTAAGCACTGACAGGGAACTAATATTCACCAGGGAAAGAAGTGGAAAATGTCCTCCAGGCAGAAGGAATAGTGTGTTCAAAGGCTCAGTGGTGAGAAGAGCATGTGACCCAACCAAGACACAGATGTTCTTTTGGCTGAAGCATCAAGTTCATCAGGGAGTGTGTCTCTCACCAGAGCTTTGAGAGATGGCTGGTGCTCAGGAACACCTCCTGGGGGAGCTGAAGAGTCTGAATTGTTAATCTGAACACAGTGAGGATTCTGAGGAGGGAACTAGCCTGATAAAATTTGCATTGGAGGCCTTTCCTGGTGGTCCAGTGGTTAAGATTCCACCTTCCAATGCACGGGTCATGGGTTCAATCTCAGGCCCGGGAACTAAGACTCCATACACTGCAGGGCAACTAAGCCTGTGTGTGTCACACTACTGAGCCTGCACACCACTAGTGTCCGTGTGCCACAGTGGAAGACCCTGTGTGCTGGAACTCAGACCCAACGAAGCCAAATAAACAGATATATTGTTTAATTTGCATTGGCCTCCACATCTGTTGGCTCACGGCCATCTGGGAGGCCACGTGATGAAATGGAAGGAGTGCTGACTGGGACTCTGGTGGAGTGGTCAGCTTCTTACCTTTCAATCAGCCAAGTAGTCTCTTGGATGGAGTTAGGTTTGGCCTGGACCAGTGGGTTTCAATCAACCGCTGGGGACATGGACAATGTCTGGAGACAGTTTTGGTGGATATACCTGGGAGAGGGCTGCTTCTGGCATCTAGAAGGTATAGGCCAGGGATACTGCTGAACCTCCTATAATGCACAGGAGGGCCCCTCAGTGAAAGAAAGTGAAAGTGAACGTCGCTCAGTCATGTCCAACTCTTTGCAACCCCATGGACTATACAGTCCGTGGAATTCTCCAGGCCAGAACACTGGAGTGGGTAGCCATTCCCTTCTCCACGGGATCTTTCTAATCCAGGGATCGAACCTAGGTCTCTGGCATTGCAGGAGATTCTTTACCAGCTGAGCCACAAGGGAAGCCCAAGAATACTGGGGTGGGTAGCCTACGCCTTCTCCAGGGGATCTTCCTGACCTGGGAATCAAGCCGGGGTCTCCTGCATTGCAGGAGGATTCTTTACCAACTGAGCTCCCCCAACACAGCCCCAAATGTGAGCAGTATGGACCATGGCCAGCAGCACTGGTATCATCCGGGACTTTGTTAGAAATGTAGAATCACAGGCCCCAGACCTACTAAATCCAACTCTGCATTTGGATGAGCTGCCCAGATGCTGTGAGTACACACGCAAATCTGAGAAGTACTTATTTAGCTGAGCCCTAATGCCCATCCCCCAGATGCCCTGGATGCCAAGGGTCTGGGAAAGGGTGGGGAAGGTGTAGCAGTCCCACATGTAGCTCTGCTGATGATGGTGTTTGTCCCCAGGCGTGTCTCCAGCGAAAGGTGCAACTCCACGACACCTACGGCGTGCACTACACCTTCGGCTTGCCGGGTCTGCTTGGAGGGATTGTCAACATCATGCTGATGGCGCTTCAGGCCCAGGGAGTCGATAAGTCCACGTGGGTCACTTGGCTCAGCCCCCTGTCACTCCATCCATCTCAGGAAGCAGTGTGCCCAGAGTCCTTGGCTGGGGGTGAGGGCCATACACTCAGGGCCAGGCAGTCAGAAGGCTTCAGTGAATATCTGTTGGCCAATTTATTCCAAAATTCCAGATAAGTCCCCACCTTGTATGGACTGTCCAGGTCACTTCTTTCTAAAGCAGTTAGCTTAAGTGAAAGGAAAAGCTGATAGTCCTGCTGCTGCTGCTGCTGCTGCTGCTAAGCCGCTTCAGTCATGTCCGACTGTGCGATCCTATAGACGGCAGCCCACCAGGCTCCGCCGACCCTGGGATTCTCTAGGCAAGAACACTGGAGTGGGTTGCCATTTCCTTCTCCAATGCATGAAAGTGAAATTGAAAGTGAAGTCGCTCAGTCGTGTCCGACTCTTAGCAACCCCATGGACTGCAGCCTACCAGGCTCCTCCATCCATGACATTTTCCAGGCAAGAGTACTGGAGTGGGGTGCCATTGCCTTCTCCATGATAGTCCTGAGGCCTCTCCAAATGTAGACAGAGGAGGCAGTCAGGCCCAAACCAACTGAGTCCATTTCTCGGCCCCTGGTGATTTAGGTGGTGGTGAAATAACCATGAGGTCTTGACCTGGGCCATGCTACCTAACCTCTCTGAGCCTCTGTCTCCCCATGGCAAATGAAGATAATGGTAGTACTTCCTCGCATAGGGGTGTTGGATGCTAAGCACTGTGTGGTTAAAAGGATTTGATATGTGATATGTTCATGTAGGAAAATGCTGAATACTGCTCATCCCTAGGACCCAGAGAGGAAAAGTGTGTGGTTAATGTCTCAATTGTGAGGTGGGAATGTGGGTCCCTGGACCAGAGTCAGGTCCCACACCCCCCAGGCAATCAGATCAGATCAGATCAGATCAGTCGCTCAGTCGTGTCCGACTCTTTGCGACTCCATGAATCACAGCATGCCAGGCCTCCCTGTCCATCACCAACTCCCGGAGTTCACTCAGACTCATAGACAGCAGTGATCAGAACTCTGACCATAGCTTTCTGAAAGTTGTTATCTTCTTGTTCTCGCTTTCTGGGTTTTTCTTCTGAACTTATCTTCTGAATGTGGCTCACACATAATGAAAGAGTGACTTGTGCATGATACAGGAATAGATTTTTCCAGATGAACCCATACAGTGATAACAACAATAAAATTACTGATGACAATCAGGACTATTTATTGACTGCTTTCTAAGTACTAGGCATTAAGCTAAAATCATTAGGTGTACCATCTTATTTAATCCTCACAACTACCTGGTGAGGTGTTATTAGCTTTCCCTAAGAAATGATACCTTGGGGGAGTTAGCTGTCTGAAGTCACATGGCTGGAAGCTGGCTGTCGAGGTGGTGAGCACCAGCGGTGGGTGATGAGAAATTGTGTTTGGAAGCATCTCAGAGAAATCATGGAGAGCTAGTTCCTTATAATTCCAACAACAGAGACAACCATAGCCCCAGATTATAGGGATCATCTATGAGCAAATGAGACATACATCCTTGAGCTGCTTAGGGATGAGGAGGATCCCATTTGGGGATGAGGAGAGGATGGTGTATGTGAAACAAGGCATCTCAGTAACGGACTCCAAAGGTGTTCCTGCTGCTGTTTTAATAACTGTGTGACTGTCGGCAATCTCTTTCCTCTCTCCCGGGCCCTGAGTCCCCCTCTATAAAACGACGGGTTGATCTAGCAGGGTCCTACACTCAGATGCCTGTAGGGACCAGGCTGCTGCTGCTGCTGCTGCTGCTGCTACTGCTGCTAAGTCGCTTCAGTCATGTCCGACTTTGTGCAACCCCATAGACGGCAGCCCACCAGGCTCCCCTGTCCCTGGGATTCTCCAGGCAAAAACACTGGAGTGGGTTGCCATTTCCTTCTCCAATGCATGAAAGTGAAAAGTGAAAGTGAAGTCGCTCAGTCATGTCTGACTCTTTTGCGACCCCATGGACTGCAGCCTACCAGGCTCCTCCGTCCATGGCAGGTAAGGTTAAAAATGAGACCAGCAGGGGGAGGAAACCACGGGCATTTGTTCTTCAGTGCCTGGCAGCTTAAACCATCCAGAGACTCGGGATCAGTATTGTCAGATACTGATACTTTTCTTTTTTTTTATTTTATTTTATTTTTAAACTTTACATAATTGTATTAGTTTTGCCAAATATCAAAATGAATCTGCCACAGGTATACATGTGTTCCCCATCCTGAACCCTCCTCCCTCTAATGACTTTTAAAGAGAAGGCAGAAATCCAGAGTTATGCACATACTCCCCAAGTATTGGCAAAAGATTCAAAATCATTAGAAACACATGCGTGCTAAGTCGCTTCAGTTATGTCCAACTCTTTGCGACCCCATGGGCTCCCCTGTCCATGAAATTCTCCAGGCAAGGATACTGGAGTGGGTTGCCATTTCCTTCTCCAGGGGATCTTCCCGACCCAGGGATCCAACCTGGGTCTCTTGCATTGCAAGCAGATTCTTTACCATCTCAGCTACAGGGAAATCCCCCATTAGAAACACTGTGTGAACCAAATTCTGCTTGTGGGCTGCTGACCTGGAACTTCTGGATCACTTGACCTCCCCTCCCCCGAATTCTGTGATTCTCTGGCTCTCCCAGAACAGTGGTTCTCAACAGCAACAGTATCTCCTGGGACTTGTTAAAAATGCAAATCCTCCCCGACCCCAGACCCACACAATTAGACCCAGCAGTCTGTTTTCTCAAGTCCTGTATGTGCTTCTCCTGCAAGTTCAGGTTCGAGAGGTGTTGCCCTATAGCAAAAAATAGAAACAAAGCAAAACAAACAACCAATCCGCTGCTAAGGGATTAACAACTGGCTTTCTGGTGAAACAAAGCCCTGACTTAGAGCATTTACTGATTACTCTGGTGCCAATACTCTCACCATGGCTGATTTCAAGCCATCAAAGGGATACTCCCAAACATGGAGTTGAGAGGAGATGAGAGCTGCGTGAGCCTGACTCCAGCACCGTCTCCAAGTCAAGTCTCATCAGGATGAGACAGCTGAGGACCAAGTATTAGTCTTCTCTCGTCTGCAGGAACTTGGCAAAGGGAAGGGCACAGTGACAGCAATGACCTCTCTCGGGGTGGCCTCTGGTCTGCTGGAAGTAAAGGGCACAGGCTTCGGGGACAAATAGAGCAGGGTCACACTTAATAGTTGTGTGACTTTGGGCATGGTATTCAAACTCTCTCTAAAGTCTCAGTTTTCTATCTGTAAAATAGGATGATAAGATGCACATCCCAGGGCTGCTGCGAAGATTCAGCAACATATAAGAAAGGGCTCAAGGCTCCGCTAGTGGCTCAGACAGTAAAAAATCTGCCTACAATGTAGAAGACTTGGGTTCAATCCCAGGAGGAAATGGCAACTCACTCCAGTACTCTTGCCTGGAGAGTCCCGTGGACAGAGGAGCCTGGTGGGCTACAGTCCATGGCGTCACAAAGAGTCAGACACCACTGAGCAACTGACGCTTTCACTTTCTTACAAGAAAGGGCTCAGGACAGTGCTTGGCAGGTAGTAAACACTCAACACACGGCCCCTTTCTTTAAGATAGTTACTGATGCTGCTGCCTCCGTAAGAAGGGCATCTGGATGTAATGGAGATGGCGAGAGGACTGGGCTGGTCGTCAGAGCACTTCCCAGGAAGTGTGGATCAGCTGCTTTAGTAGCTCTGTGTTATCGGACACGTCATTCCAAAGAATGACTTTTCATTCTTTCCACGAACAGTATTTGCCCATTTCCCTATTCAGGTGAGTGAGTGTAAATGAGTCAGATGCTGTGCCTGGAGGCTGGATGGAGCATTTTTCACAAATTGTGGGATTTTAAGTGGTGTGAAGACACACTTGAAAAGCACCGGATCACGCAGTGCAGGCGCCCTTTTGCAGTTCTCACGCAATTGGTTGATTACATCAGGGAAAAAGGCTTCCCTTAGGGCTGTCTCCACACTCTTCCCACCCTCGCTGACCTCCAACTTCAACAACAGCAGAGGAAACCTCAGTCTGAGATTTGCCCCGGCTGCTGCATCTAAAGGAGATTAAAGCAGTATTTTTTTTCACTGTGTCTTGGTTACCTCCTACTTCTCTTCCATTTAAGCTAGTGACACAAAGTTCCTTTTAAATAGATTTATTAAAATTTTTTTTTAAGTTTACTTAAAGAAAAATATATGGGCTTCCCTGGTGGCTCAGATGGTAAAGCATCTGCCTGCAACGTGGAAGACCTAGGTTCGATCCCTGGGTTGGGAAGATCCCCTGGAGAAGGAAATGCCAACCTACTCCAGTACCCTTGCCTGGAAAATCCTATGAACGGAGGAGCCTGGTAGGCTACAGTCCGTAGGGTTGCAAAGAGTCGGACAGGACTGAACAACTTCACTTTAAAGAAAAATATTAAAAACAAATCTCTGGGACTTCCCTGGTGGTTCAGGGGTAAAGAATCCGCCTGCCAAGGCAGGAGATAAAATCCGCATGCTGGGTGGTCACTAAGCCCGAGCACCACAACTACTGAGCCTGTGCCCTAAGCCCAGGAACTGCAACTGCTGAAGCCTTGCACTCTACAGCCTGTGCTCTGCCACAAGAGAAGCCACTGCAATGAGAAGCCTGAACACCACAACCAGAGAGTAGCCCCCGCTCGCCACAACTAGATAAAGCCCACACTCAGCAATGAAGACCCAGCGCAGCCATAAACAAATAGATAAATAATAGTATCCCTGGAATGCAGACCTGGCCAAATCTGAGAAGGGAGCCCGCCGATGTGGAGATTTGGCCACTTTTGTGGGTAGGCAGAGCTGCCTGGTTTGAATCCCTAGAAACACCCATTCCAAGCTATGTAGCTATGGGACCCTTGGTTCACTTTCCTAACCTGCTCCTCCCATTTGTGAAGGAGGGACTTTCAGATGGTGAACTGTAGAGGCTGAGGCCCTGGCGCAAGGAGCCCACCCTGTGTGGGGAATGTTAACACAGCCATTTCTGCCTCATCCATTTCCACTCTCAGATGGCAGTAGGATAGAGGGAATTTGGGTTGTAAGTAGCAGATTTGGGTTTAGCCTTTAATCTACGTACAATGCAGGAGACCCTGGTTCGATTCTTGGGTCAGGAAGATCATCCGGAGAAGGGAATGGCTACTCACTCCAGTATTCTGGCCTGAAGAATTCCATGGACTATTCCATGGGGTCGCAAAGAGTCAACACGACTTAGTGACTTTCGCTTTTCAATTTTATTCTACACTTACTACTTTTTTAAGAAACTTTTTTCTTGTAATACAATCTACTTCCAGAATAGTCAAGTATCATAAGGGTTGGCTTCCCTGATGGTCCCGTGGTAAAGAATCCACCTGTCAATGCAGGAGATACAGGCTCCATCCCTGGTCCGCAAAGATCCCACATGGCACAGAACAACTAAGCCTGTGCTCCACAGCTATTAAGCCAGCGCCCTAGGACCTGCGCTCTGCAAAAAGAGAAGCCACTGCTATGAGAAGCCCACATACTGCAACCAGAGAGTAGCCTCCACTCACTGCAACTAGAGAAAAACCCATGCCATAGCACCAAAGCCCCAGCACAGCCAAAATAAACAAAAAAAAAATTTTAATATATCATAAGAATACCACTTAGTGACTTCTGACACAGCCAATAACCAGCACACAGAACTCTGTGTCCTGTCCCAGGGCAACCACCAACCTGACTTCTAAGAGCAGCAATCAGTCTTGCCTGTTTTTGTCCTTTGAATGCATAAAATCATACAGGAGGTCTGCTCTTGTGTTCTTCTTGGCTTCTTTCACTCAACTTTGAAGTTGTGAGATCCATCCATGTCGTTATCTCTGTAGATTGTTCATTTTCATTGGCGAATAACATTGATTTGTGCTTGGGCTTAATTGATAAAGGCAACTGAATGACAACATGGAGAGGTCAATGTCATTGAACGGAAACTTCAGTGTTCCAATTGCCCTGGAAATGAGAGGCAGGACATACCATGCAGGGACACGTGAAAGCTTATCACATGCAGGGACCAGGCAGTAGAGAGAGACGGCAGCAGAGACTATGTCTTTAGGACTAGAGTGGCAGGGGAGGGACACAGGGATGTCCCCTATAGGCCGAAAGTGAAAACACAAATGTTAGAGCTTGCAGTTGGGGGCTTGCAATGAAAGTTGACTTATGAGAGATCGAGGTAAACAATGTTGACACTTAGTTTGGCCCTGCAATAAATGAGTGGCAAATACAACATTTAAGAAAACATAGAACAGAGTTCCATTATATGAACACAGCACAATTTACCCATTGTCGATGAGCAATGGGTAGTTCCTAGTGTGGAGCTAGTATTGTTGTTATGAATGTGCTAGCACTTTTTTTTTGAACCTACAAATGCGCTTCTGTTGAGTGTATGCCTAGAAGTTGAGTTGGATCGTACAGTTTTCATACAATCTGCTTCAGTGGATACTTTCAGTTTTCTATTGGGGTTTATACAGTAGAAACTGAGAGCTTCCTTTACCTAATATATAATTTAGACATCAAACTTACTGTTTTAATATTCATTTGCTTGATGACTACTTAAGCGTAGTACTTTTTTTGGCATTTGAATACCTCCTCTTTGGAAATGTCTGTTCAATTTCTTTTGCCTACTTTTCTGTTGTATGTTCTGACTTTTTCTTATTGATTTCTAGGAATTTTTTTTTTCCTGGGGTACTGAACCAGGAAGCAAAAATATGGAACACTTCACGAATTTGCGTGTCATCCTTGCGCAGGGGCCATGCTAATCTTCTCTGTATCGTTCCAATTTTAGTATATGTGCTGCTGAAGCGAGCACTGATTTCTAGGAATTCTTTAAAAATTCTGGATATTGGTCTTTTGTCAGATATATGTACTGTAAATAGCTTCCCCAGTTTTGTGGGTTATTTTTCACTTTCTTAATGATGTCTTTTGATGAACAGAAGTTCTTAATTTTATTATAGTTCAATGTATCATTGTTCCCTCTATGTTGAGTTTTTATGTGTCCTGTTTAAGACATTTTTGCCTACTACAGGGTCACATAGATGTCCTCCAAGGGCCGCTTAATAGCTTATTTATTTATTATTAATTTAGTTTTTTTAATTAGAGGCTAATTACTTTACAACATTGCGGTGGTTTTTGCCATACATCGACATGAATCAGCCCTGGGTGTACATGTGTCCCACCATCCCAAATCCCACTCCCACCTACCTCCCCACCCCACCGTTTAATAGTTTACAGTGAAGCCTTGGGGTTGCTTTGAAGGAGAGAAGACAGGGAAGTATGTTCAAGGGGGGGTGGGCAGGGGAGATGGGTCTGTTGGCCAAGTTGTACCCTATCTTGCCCTTATAGACATAAAACCTTTCTTTTTCTTGCCCTGAGAGACATAAAACCTTTATCTTTAATTGCCTAATGAGGAAACTCAGGACTCCAAGGTTAAGTGCCCAGGGTCACACAGCTAGTGACAGAACTGGGACTTGAACTGGGTTTTCTGACTTATGGCCTAGTTCATTATCCACGAACTAAACTAAGCCAAAGAGGATCTTGAAATCCCTCCTACGTGTCTGAGCAGCTTTGCAGGAGAGTGATGGGAAGGGGCTTCCTGGGGAGGGACATTTGCTCTCCTGGCAGCCTTGCTGACAGCGTCAGGAGAGTGATGGGAAGGGGCTTCCTGGGGAGGGACATTTGCTCTCCTGGCAGCCTTGCTGGCAGCGTCAGGAGAGTGATGGGAAGGGGCTTCCTGGGGAGGGACATTTGCTCTCCTGGCGGCCTTGCTGGCAGCGTCAGTACTGATGCACATAGTCCTTTTGATCCCCAGTGGTCTTTGCGGCCTGATGCCCCAATGTGACCACCTCTGCTTTGTCATTTCTAGGCTCGGCTACAAGGTACTCATCGACCTCGGGGCGCTGGCCTTCACCATCGTCATGGGTGTGGCCTCTGGCCTCTTGACAGGTCAGTGTGAGACCACACTTCTTCCACCATCGTCCAGGGCACAGGGTCTGGGCCGAGATTGCAACTGCCCCATGGTTGGGCATGTATGTGTCCATCTCCTTCCCCATGAACCCACCCCTTCAGCTCCAGCCAAATAAGGCGAAGGGCTCATATCTTGATTTAAAAAAACAAATGAACACAGAATCACAAAATTTCAGAATTGGGAAGGCCCTCAGAGGTCACCTGAACACTATAGCCTCTTGAGCCCAGGACTGGTGATTTCACTGAATTTTGTACAGAAGACTAAGGAAACCCTGATGCTTACAGAGCTTACCTTTTATTCCCTGATAACACTTATACTGCTATTTTGTTCAGCAAATAGACGAGGTACTAGGGACACAGCAGTGAACAAACCAAATTCCCTGGTCATACCGAGTTGATACTCTAGGTGGAGAAGGAGCTTTCACCATAAACAGAAAAAAATACGGTACATCAGATGGTGATAAGCACTATGCTGAGAAATAAATCAGGGTAGGGAAATGCAGAGTCATGGTGAGAGTGGGGTGCTCTTTAGGAAGGGTGGTAAGGAAGGCCTATCTAAGAAGTTGACCTTTAAGCAAGGACTTGACTGCAAAGAAGGAGGGAGACATACTGTGTATTTATTTGGGAGAAGAACTTTCCATGAAAAGGGACAGCAAGGCCAGAGGCACTGAGGCAGGAGCATCCTTTGCTTGTTTGGGGAATAGCCAGGATGTCAGTGTAGCTGATGTAGCTGGAGAGATGGGGAGAGGGGAAGGGGTTGGAGACAGAGTGGTAGCAAGGAGCCAGATCATTCTGGGATGAGAGGCCATTAGAGGTCTGTAGGCAGAGGACTGAAGTATGTTTTTACTTCTGCAATGTGACAGAAGAGCAAAGAATCTTGCAAGTGTGAGTGTGAAAGTCGCTCAGTCATGTCCAAATCTTTGCGACCCTCTGGACTGTAGCCTACCAGGCTTCTCTGTCCATGGACTTCTCCAGGCAAGAATACTGGAGTGGGTAGCCATTCCCTTCACCAGGGGATCTTCCTGACCCAGGGATCGAACCCAGGTCTCCCACATTGCAGGCAGATTCTTTATTATCTGAGCCACCAGGGAAGCCCCCAAAACACACATGGCATGTGGGATCTAGTTGCCTGACCAGGGATCAAACTGGAAGTGCAGAGTCCTAGCCATTGGACCACCAGGGAAGTCCCAAAAGAATCTTGGGGAGACAGCAATTTGCCTCTTACTTATACACAAGATGAAAACATGCTTTCTGTCCAGAATTGTTCACTGTTATTCTACAGGTAAATACCTTTTCTTGGTTAGACTCTCACATATTGTGTCTCTAAGCATGGAGTGAACGCCAAATAAGAGACAAAATAGCCAAAGCAGACACTAAAGAATGGTGTGACCTTGGGTGAATGGTGTGACCATGTCACTTTACTCTTTCAAAGCCAGGCATTGGCTGGCTTTCTATAAAGTGGATGGATTATAGTAACTAATCATTTGGCATCCTTTCAGCTCTAAAACATGTATGATAGTACTTTTTCTGGGCCACACAGCATGGTTGGATGGCGTCAGTGACTCGATGGACATGAGTTTGAGCAAACGTCGGGAAATGGTGAAGGACAGGAAAGCCTGGCATACTGCAGTCCAAGGGGTGACAGAGTCAGACACCACTTGGTGACTGAACAACAATAGCATGCGGAATCTTGGTTCCCTGACCAGGGATTGAAGCCATATCCCCTGCATTGGAAGCACAGAGTCTTAACCATTGGGCTACCAGGAAAGTCCCGAAAGTGCTTTCTGGAATTTTCGAGAATGAGATTGGCTAGAATTGCTTTAAGGTACCAATTGGCCTCAGCTTTCAACAGAGTCTGAGACAACTGATTAAATGCAGATGAGAACAAGGCCTCCTGCCGTAAGTTTACATTCTATTGGTGGTGGCAGTCCAACCCTAAAGAGAGTTGCCAGATTTTTGAATTTTGCCAGAATTCTGAATTCTGCCAACTCAGAATTCAGAATTAACTGAGCATCCTGCATCTTATTTGGCAGTCCTACACCTGGGCGCTCATGCCATTCACCACTGCAACCAGCGTAGACCAAGTGACACTGAATTGTGCTGTCTTGTAAAGCAACTCAGAGGGCTTCCCATGCTTCACTGAGATCAAGAAAGAGAATAAAGACACTCCTATTATTCCTTTAAGAGTTAAGAACAATGAGCTTTCATCCTTATATGTTGCTTTCTACTTGAGGAAACTGGTGATTGAAAAGTACCTGGACAGGATTTCCCTGGTGGCCCAGTGGTTAGGACTCTGCCCTTCCACTTCAGCGTCGCAGGTTCAATCCCTGGTCGGGGAACTAAGATCCTGCATGCCACTTGGCCAAGAAAAGAAAAAGAAAGACAGCCTTCCATGTGTTGTGTACCACAAAGACATTCCCTAATATTTCCCCAAGTTAAAAAAAAATTTATGTGGACAGTATAAGGGGAAAGAGGCCTCCAAGAAGCCAGGATGGCACTAAATTGACCCCCTAAAATCAAGCATTTTACCCATGAAGAGACCCCTTTCTGTGAAGCCCTCCCATAGGCACTTAGGTAAGAAACAATCTTGGCGACTTCCCTGGTGGTACAATGGTTAAGACTCTGTGCCTCCACTCCAGGGGCACAGGTTCCATCCCTGGTCAGGGAAGTAGGATCTCACATGCTGTGTGGTACAGCCGAAAGAGAGAGAGAGGGAAAATAAAAAGAATCTTATCAAGCATGGTTAAAGGTTTTCCCAGTTCAGGCAGATTAAAAATAGCAGATTAGAGTTAGGTTTCCAGAGGTGAGACACACTGCTAGAAGTTAGCAGTAAGAACAAAGAGCCTAGCAGGAGAAAATAAATTCTTAAAACCAGACACAAGAACATGAGAAGCTTGGGCTGCCAGAGAACAGGCCAGTAACTTTCAGCAGCTGTGGCCCTTCTCCACGTTATACAGCGCCTTTGATAATTGGATATTCCTATCAGCAGCTCTAATTTTTTTTTAAAAGTCTAAATGTGTTCAGTGTTGTCTCACAAGACAAGAAAATATATTTTAGATGGATTTTC